>NC_086330.1:257032093-257644811 GCF_032445375.1 Bacillus rossius redtenbacheri | reverse complement strand
ATACAATAAGCTAGGCCTATATGATGTTAGTGAGATGGTTACTTTCTAAAGTTTAAAAAAAATTTTAAACGGACAATGGAAAGCAAAAACAAATTCATTAAATAACAATGTTTTAACCCGCAAAAAAAAAACTAATAACACAATTAGGGATAAAAGGAGACTGAGAAATGTAACATCTTGGATGTTAAGTTTATATCCTGGAATACCTAAAGAAGCCAAAATTTATGATTTTTGTAGGAAAGAAATTGGAAATTTAAAGGTAGACAATACAAATCAACCAGGCCCCTCTGACCTGTCTTGTTCTCCAATCAAAACTACTGAGGAATACAGTTCTCAGTCACATGACCCATCCACTCCTTTAGATCCAAAAATTGTAATTGAACAATTGAATACTTCAACAGTTGAACAAGAAGAGTCTCCTTCTAACAATAATAAAATTCACTCTGAGCATTATTCTACAGAGAAAGTAAAAAGATAAACTCTTTTTAGCAGCTGAAGATTCATCTAGTGATGATGAGAATCTAGATGAGTCAGTTTTACAAAACCTCAAAGAAAAATTTTCTAAATTAACAAATAGAGTTAAGAAGTTAATGTTACTTATGTGTCTCCCAGAGAATTGGGGCATTAGAAAAAAATGTGGGAATTTAATGCACCAAATTATATGGTTAGACAGGCAAAAAAAATATTAAAAGATAAGGGTATTTTAGAAAGTCATAACCCAAAGCCTGGAAAGGCTCTTTTAAAAGCTATTGTCAATACTGTTAAGTAATTTTATGAAGTGATGATATACGCAGAATAATGCTCGGTATTAAGGACTGTTTGACTAGTCTATTCGAATTGAATTTAAACAAAAATGTCAAAATGACTAATGTTGTGTAATCTGAAGGAAGCTTACTTATTGTTTCAGGAAGGATTCTGAGATATTACAATAGGTTTTTCAAAATTGGCTGAGCTGAGACCAAAACACTGCATACTCACAGGCCAAAG
The DNA here is from genome assembly GCF_032445375.1 of Bacillus rossius redtenbacheri. Taxonomy (NCBI): domain Eukaryota; kingdom Metazoa; phylum Arthropoda; class Insecta; order Phasmatodea; family Bacillidae; genus Bacillus; species Bacillus rossius. Next base: position 257,643,824 of record NC_086330.1, on the reverse strand, counting down.
TGGTACACATTCAGTCTGTGTATGCACAATCCACCAGAACTTAAACTTAATGATAGAAAATACGAAATTAGGAGCTTTGATGAATGGACAACTAAATACTTATAAACACTGTTTGGCAAAAATTCTGTGTAATCCACCAAACATTAACTGCTATACAAGTGAATGTACAGAATGCCCAGGTATTGCCCCAATTCACAAAATCATTGATGAGGCTTTTGAAGAAAATCTTATAGAAAATGCCATTTATCGTAGGTGGGTGTCTGTTGATTGTTGCAGTCTCGAAACTTTAGAGAAATCTAATGAAGATTTTAGAAATATTTTTTTTGACAAACTGACCATTTTAAAAAAGCATGATTTTATTGCAAAGCAGCAGTTATCATTCATTAATGACAAAAAAGAAAATATTAAAGAGTTTGCATTTGTAGTAAATCTAGATTTCTCTGAAAACTATAATATTGTCATTCAGGATGAAGCTCAAAGTTTCTACTGGGCAACTGACAATACACCCATTTGTGATTTATTACAGAGAGAATAATAAACTTAGGCATTTAAGTTTTGTTGTAATTTCAACATGTTTGGAGCATAACAAGGTTTCTGTGTATACATTCCAGAAAAAACTTGTCAAATTCATTACAAAAGGATAGTGCCATAAAAGATTTTTTATTACTCAGATGGATGCGCTGCACAATATAAAAATAAGAAAAAATTTATCAACTTATGTTATCATAAGCAAGACATTGGAGTAGAGGCAGAATATCATTTTTCCGCTACTGCCCATGGAAAAGGACCATTTGATGGAGTTGGGGGCTGCAAGAGCAAGCCTACAATGTCCATAAGACGACCAAATTTTAACACCTATCCAACTTTATGAATGGACATGTACATTAGGTTCACACCTCAAAATTTGCATCAATACTCCCCCAGGCAGGTAATCCTGTTAGGGCATAATCCTGGTTAAGAGAAAGATGGGTCTTTTACATGCCAGACACTGTTACCAAAGCCTAACATGGGTTCCTAGAACCGGGAAATAGATTCGCCATTTCCAATCGCAGCATGTTACTGGAGAGCGCCCGGCTAGGTCGAGAGGTTGAGGAAACCCATCCCAACTTCGGCCCCACCGAAACACCCCCAGCTCCGCCGTCCACCCCCAGACCTCCAACAGAGCCAGCCCCCTCTGAGGGATCTGAGTAGCAACGACACGGAACCATACCTCTCACATCCCTGGGACCCCTCAGTCACCCAGTTACTCGTGATCCAGCTGAGGCCTATCCAACCTCTACTAGCTCAGCAGGCTAGTACCCGAGCTTAAGTAGCTCAACACTTCCACTCGTCAACAGGGCGGGGACCCTTCGGAGTGTTCTCCAAGCATAGGAGGACCACTACCACCACGTTTCCTACTCCAATCCTGATCCTGAGCCATTAGAGGAAATCTCAGCAGGGAACTATCACAGTAAAGGATCAGTCCCATGGCACCCTTCATCTTCAGGTATAGTGCTTTCCCAGGCAGCCTCATAGCGGGAGAGCACCCCCTAATCCGGACTTGGATGTCCTTGGGTACTTCAATATCAGCATATCCCCCGCCCGAAGGTTACAGCTTTGCCAGAGCCCGGGTAGGTATGGTAACACCAAACCAAGGATTGCCTTAATTACCATCCCTTAGACTATCCACCGCCCAAAGGTTACAGCTTTGCCAGAGCCCGGGTGCCCGGACAGGGAGCGAAACCCCGCCACGCTACCGCCCTTCGCTATTCCACATGCATCCTGGATTCTTCACGTTGAATCCAATGCTTTGAGACACCACCTAGGGTTTGTGGGTCCAAAACCCCCCAGTGGACTTTCTGCAGGAGCAAGTCGTAGTCACCTACTCACAGCTTACTAATCCACCAGAATTCCCGTTCCGACATACCGAGGAAGTCTGAGGAGTGGGCACCCCCGGCATTTCCCATATTTGTTTAAACACTGGCGCCACGAGAAGGCTATGGGTTGCCGTAAGCGGGAGAGGCTATATATTCGCATCACATGCCCTTTTTGGATCTCAGATACTAGAGCCGACTACAATTCCGACACTTCATAGGTCCGCTCTTCATCCCACAAGGTTGACGGGAAACCCTGTGGGACGCAAGACCCTTAAGCCAGCTTTATGAATGGACAGTTGAAAATTTATCTGGAATTAATTTCACCTTCTCCACAAAAGATGAGTATGTTGAGTCTGAGAAATTTCTGAATAACCGTTTCAGCCAAGCAGTAACTATTAAGGGAACACAGCAATAGTATGCTTATATGCCTGTAAATTCAAATGTATCAAAGATATGAGCAAAAATATTCTCTGAAGCTATAACAAAAGAAACAGTGACCATCCAAAAATGCCCTGAAAAACTACAACAGACAGAAGTTAGTGGATATATGGGTCATTTCAAATAAAAGTGTACATACCATGTCCCATTAAATCATTATTTGTTTTACATCTGTGGGTTTGCCAAAATAATGTCGTACTTACTACGGATATAGTTGGAGATACTCTACAATATAATCCACTTTTTATCTCTTTAAATATGATAAAAAAAATTTAATACAAAAGTCATGTCCCAGCACATTGGTGACATCAATGAAAACCTTCTTATAACAATGAAAAAAAATTTATATAAAATCCGATATCCTGGTTGTAGAAACATGATATTAAAATATAATTTCTGAAGGTAATTCATTTTTTTTAAGTTGTTTACATTGTTATCACCAATTTAAAATTTTCCCTGTAATATTTCCTCTCTGTTACTTCTACTCTGTTGCAGCAAATTTTTCATAAATATACTATTATTGGTTGGCTACTCTGTCAGACAGTTATTTGTTTGGTATGTCTTGCTTTGTCTTGGTAGCCATCCTGTTTATTATGCTGTTTAGTAAAGTGAGTTGGCAACTTCAAACTGTAAGTTAGGTAAGATGCATTAATTCCATATCCACTATGTTACCACAGTATAAAGTGAAATAACCATTCTTTTTTATTTTCTTAAAGTATTGTTTTAATAAACACAATGGTTAAATTATTTTGAGAGTATATTAATGTTTATAATATTAACCTTAAAAGTGTGAGCAAATTTTTAGTCTGAATATTCCCTTCTGTTACTTTTCCCCTCTGTTACCACTTAGAAGGTAACAGAGTTGCTACATAGTAAAAGAGTGCAATAATGTTGTCAGTGTTGATTCCAAAACAAAAAGGATCTGTTATACATTTGTAAGTCTGTGGTTTATTATTACCTGGTATTCCTGCCTTCAAATTATTTATTTTTTAATGGATACTTTAGTCACATATACTAAACAAACTCACTGAAGATATTCATGTTATTCTTAAGTGGGCATATGATAGGAATATTGAATTTTGTAATCTAAAATACACCAGCTTAAAAAATCCAAAAATTTTAATAGAGAAAACATAGGGCCATGTTAAAAGATTAAAAAAAAGCAACAAACACCAGACTTTTATAATGTGAATTACAAATACGAAAATGTTTCAGAAGATGCCACTGACTCCAGCAGTGAAACAGCGACTTTACAGGGAGCGGAGGAAAAAAGACAAAGAAAAAATGAGAAAAACAAGCAAAAAGATCGCAATCGCTACCATGCCAAGAAATGTCTGGTGCAAGATATGTCGGAGCGTGAGAGAAGAACACAGCGGAAAAAATGGTGAGCGTCTAAAGCAGAAAGGAAGACCCGCGCTTCAATCATCAGTACACCAACCGAATCTACAATTTCAACAGTTGAAGAGAACACAGAAAGAAGTAACCAAATAAGAGGACGAAAGAAAAGAAGGCGAGTTAGGTGCAAATTGTACAAAGAAAATTTGAAACTGAAAGCTGAGGTTGAAAAATTAAAAAGAAGCAATGAAAAATATAGGAAGAAATGTTACAGGGCAAAAAATTCTGCCAACACAACACAAGTTGATAAGACCAGTAAATTGACACCAAATTCTAAAACAAAACAATTCATGGAGAAAAGTTTACCTGGTGTTGTTTCGCCAGGCTCAAAGCTTGTATCCAGAGCATTATTTAAATACCATTGCTTATCCGAGTCAATGAGAGAGTACAATTTAGCTAAAAGGAATTGTGTAAAAAATACACTGAAAAGTTTAATTTCATCAACCAGAGCTAGCGCAGGCAAAAAGGAAACCCTAACGAAACATAAGCAAATAACACAAAGAAGATATTTGCTTCACACAATGAAGTCGTTGCACAAGAAGTATCAGAGAGAGATAGGAATGGTATCATACACTAAATTTACGCAGTACAGACACCTTTTGTTGGCAATCGAGATACATGTGTGTGTGTTATTCATAGCAACATGACCTACAAAGCTTCAGTCCTCAAAGCCATAGGTGCTTGTAGTACCAATGATCTAAGTAGTTTGGTTGAAACTATTGTCTGTAACTCAAAATCAAAGACCTGTATATACAACATATGTGCTCATTGCAAGAACAAAAAAATCACTTTTACCAGTACTGATAGGTTGGAAGTTCAGTGGAATGAATGGGTCAGAAAAGAAGACAAATATAAAAAAAAAACTGCAACTCCTCTATACTGCCAAAAAAGCTAACTAAAGTAAAAAAAAAATTATAAAAGAAAAGAAGATGGATAATATAACCTTTTTGGAAATAAAGTTCTGTGAAGAAATGGTGAGATTCAAAAGGCACATATACAATATTCGGCAACAGTATCATGCTTACAGAACATGTCTGGACAATCTTCATCCCAATGAAGCTGCACTTCACATTGATTTCAGTGAAAATTATAGCTGTAAACTCGCTGAAAGTACAGGGTCATCATTTTGATGCCTCCAGAAATCAGATTACACTCCACACTGGATTTTTGTACATTGGATGTAATGAACCCAAGAGTAAACCAAATCCAGTATCATTTTGCTCCATATCATCTTGCAATGAGCATGCGCCAATTACTATTTGGGCACACTTATCCCCAATTGTTAAAGTCATCAAGACTAACTTTGAAGGTGTGGATACCATACATTTTTTTTCTGATGGACCATGTACTCAATATAGACAGAAGCAAAATTTTTATCTCTTCAGTCATAAAATATTTGAATATGGATTTAGTTTGGGAACTTGGTCCCACTTTGAGTCAGGTCATGGCAAAGGAGCAGCTGATGGGATTGGGGGTACTTTAAAGCGTACTGCTGATAGAATTGTAGCAAACGGACAAGACATTCAGAATGAGTTGGACTTCTTTGAACTTGTTCAAAAGGAGACACGAATAAAACTCTTCATGGTTACGAAAGAAGATATTGATTGTATCAAAGTGGCACTTCCTTCAAACATACCAGTCATGGCAGGTACAATGAAAATGCACCAATTGATTGCTAAAGAAAAGGAGTAGGTACTGCATTATCGAGATGTGAGTTGTTATTGCTATAAAGGGGAAGTTAAAGGATTTTGCCAATGTTTTGGTGTGAAAACATACAGCACTTCATTAACACAGATAAAAAAGTTGAAACGTACCAGTGGTTCTGAATTAGGTGTCGCAAAGACTAAACAAAACTCAAATACTGTGAGGTTTATAATAGTTCAAGTGAAGAAGTGGAACCAAATGAACAATCTGATCATGAAGAAATAGATGTGCAACTTGAAAATGTTGTGTCAGAATCCCCAGTGTTTCAGAATCGTCACCTGTCTAGCATTAAAAAAGGTCAGTACTTGCTTGTAGAGCTGCTAGGTGGTAAAAGAAAACCCATAAAATACAAGTACATTCCAGTAACTCAAACTACTGTAGACAATGGAGACATAAAAGTGATGTACATGAAAAGTGTTGGTGGTAGTGGAAAGTTGTACAAAATACAAGAATGATGTTTCATATGTAAATTATAGTCAAGTATTGGGTATTTTGAATACACCAAGTTTAAAAATGAAAGGCGTACAAATATATTATGAATTTGAAACCCGAATCGATGTTGTTGAAAAGCCATAAGTTGTACAGTGACAGTATATGATGTAATAGAGCCAGTATTTTAGTGTGTTCCCCTATGTTACGATTGTTCTACTCTGTTACCAGAAAGGTTTTTGTGTTTATTTCAAAGTGGATGTTATAATGCTAGGATATAAATGTGTTTAATTAATGTTTAATATCTTGTAACTATACATCATGTGGGTTTTGGTAATATTAAGAAAGACAACACGACTATGGTAATTGTTTGAGAAAATTTTGTTACCTACATTTAGTAATGGAGAGGTATATGATGAAGTTATTCTTTAAATTTTAATTTTTAAAAATTAAAAAATTGTTTACATTAGTTCAAATTAACTACTAAAGTAACATTATGCTTGCAAATTCTTTGTACGCAGTGTTATTATTTTGAGGAATGTTTTATCTTTTAAATTGGTAACACAGGGGTAATGTTTTGTTTCATGTGTGCGGATTTTTGTTGCCAAATCACATTTAAAGGGTAAATGTATGATGCTGGCAGCTTTTCTATGTTCTTAAACCTTTTACCAATAACATTAAACCAATTATTTCAAGATTAAAAGAATTTTTTTTTGTTAAGATGGTTTGTGTGAAATGTCTATTTAAATCTGAAATGACCCATATAACTACTGCATATGACCAAAAGTGGTGGCTGGCATATGTGTTGGAGAAGAATGAAGATGAACTAAAAGTGACATTTCTGCAAGATGCTAGTCCATCATTTTCATAACCAAGGAAACCGGACATATTGTGGATACCACTGTCAAGATGTACTTTGTAAAGTTGATGCCACCACTCCTGGGCGATTCCAGAAAAAGTGGTCCTCAGTACGTAAGAATGAAAAAGTATCTAATTTTAATCATTCCATAGTCAAATTGTAGCTAAAGGCTGATACATTTTAGCATTAGCAATGCATTTTGAGAAAACCATTAGTATACCTAGTTGTGTTTTTACCAAATTAAAGAGTGATTTCATATGTGTGTAACATTGTCTTCCACATTTCCTGACTTTAAAATCCTTCAAATATTGGCTTAATACAATTGAATATTAATTTTTCACTTGTGAGTCACAAACATTATCCTATGCTTGATCATTATAATATAGTTTGCAAAATTTGTGTACTGAAAAAATGATAATTGTGAAGTAGAAACAAAAGTTAGTGTAAATACTGCGTCACAAACGTAACAAAAAAGTATAAAAATATCTATAACAATAGAAATATGTGAAAAAACAATTTGCAATCCTATATTTATAGCTAGTTACACACAAAGATGATAATCCAAAAATACAGTTATTGTAAGGGGAAACCTTTTTTTTTTTATGATATAAATTAAACTGTCACACAGGTAACAAATATTATTACGTGTGTGACATGAGAACACTTTATTTTATGTCATTTTCATAACACTTTGTACATGTAAAACTGTATGTATATGTATAACTGTAAATATGTAAATGACATGTTCCATAGCCTTATGGTTTCTACCAAAAGAAGGCTCAATGGAACACAAATAAATAAATTTTAAAAAATAAAATATAATACTTTTAAATGTCAAGTTGGCAGTTGAGATGCAGAATATTAAATAATAAAACAGTATAGGCTATACAAATTATACACAATTATAATTAATAGCCTTAACAATAATACTCCTATTATTTAAATTACAGGTGGTTCTAACTATTTTTTCAACCAATCGTTCACAATTAGTTAACATTAAATTATAATTATAAGAAATCTAATGGTTACTTCCTTAAACACACAATTATTCATTTTGGAGGGAAAAAACCAATTGTTTTTATTTATTGTGTCATGAGTGGGGAAGAGAGTGTATCTTTAGGCTCAAAACTGTGACAATATTATAATTTTATATAGAAGTTGTAACTGTTGTTAATATGAATCCTGAAGTATCAGAAAGTTCAGAAAAAAGAGGAAAGATGACATAACCTACAAAGCAAGTGAGAGTAAAAGAGTGGAAACCATAAGAAAATCAAGAATTGCAAGCATGTCATCAGCTGAGAAGAAGCGTTACCGGGCTGCAGCTGCAGAAAGAAAACGTTTGAGCAGAGAAAGACAACGTAAAAATATATTGCCCGGAAGTTCAGCAAATGGTAGCCGTGGCAACTGTGAAACACCTCTACTCAAACGTAAGCTTTTCAAAACTCCCCAGTCATTAGGGAAAGCTGTGAGATGTTTGCGAACATTACCACATTCTCCATCAAAAAAAGTAGCAGTTGTGTCTGGACTTGCCAACCGTATGGGTTTAAAGTTACAAACTAAAATGGAATATACTCTTACACCTGCTCATACTAATTCTTTAGTGAAGAAACAAGTGACTGATTTCTTCACAAGACCTGACATTGTGTATACTATGCCAGGAATGAAAGATGAAATTGTAATTTGGGAAAATGGCAAGAAAGAACGTTTCAGAAAATTGTATTTAACTATGTATCTTAGGGAAGCTTATGCTATTTTCAGAAAGGAACATGAAGAAGACGAGACGATGATATCATTTACAACATTTTGTTCACTAAGGCCAAAAAATTTATTCCTTTGAAGGACACTCCAGCTGACCAGTGCAAATGCAAGCATCATGAAAACTTCAGGCTACAACTTAAAAGGGTTAAAAATTGAATATGATGGTTCCTTTTGGGATAAAATAATTTGCAACTCTGACACTTTAATGGCTCCATGTTGGAATGGATTATGTAGTGATTGTTGTGATGGTAAGAAGCTGTCAATTATGTTTGAAGACATTGATAATAAATCAGTCCAGGTTTCATGGAGATATTGGGAAAAAAATGATAATGGCCACATAGTAAAGGCAGTGAAAGTGGGTTGTGCAGGTGAACTAATAGAGGAAATTTTGGAAGTTCTGCCTAGGTTTCGAGAACATGTCAAAATCAAGCGCATACAAAGTGAAGTGTTTGAAAATGATAAGAAAACTTGTAGAATTCTACAAGTTGATTTTGCAATGGCATATTCGTGTGAGTACCAAAATGAGATTCAGTCTGCTTTATGGTCGCGTGAAAGTGTGCAGCTGTTCACTGCTGATTTATTTGAGGGAAACAAATGTACAAAAACTTACCTGATCTGCTCTGACACCAAAGATAAAGAAAAAGACACTGTGTATTGCTTCATAAATGAGTTGTAAGACTAAATTTTTGCAACTCCAAACACAATTAATGAATTTGAAGAGATTATATTTAGTGATGGGCCATCATCTGAGTTTAAAAATAAATTTATGGTAATTAAAGTTACTAACAGATTTAACACATAAGTTTGCCAAAAACTTTACATGGAAATATTTTGGTACTAGCTATGGAAAAGGAGTTGTGGATGGAGTCTGAGGAAGAGTTAAATCGCTAGTAAGGCAAAAATCCATGAGTAAAGCTGAAAATTTTGTAATACAGAGTTCTTCAGAATTTGCCAGCACTGCTTCTCAACTTATGCCTTCAACAACAGTGCTTCATACTAGCCAAAGTGAGATAGACAGTTTAATCAAAACCGTCACACCATGGTCAGCAGTCGGTGCAGTTCACTGTATCCAGAAGATTCATGTTGTTAAAGTGGTGTTGATGGTAAAGTTTCCTTTTTCCATTCAAACTCAGATAAGCATCCTAGTTTTGTTGTAAATAATGACATTCATGATGTTAATGATGGAATGTTAAGCTTAAATAAAGGAGATTGGTGTAAAGTAATTTACGATAACAATTTTTTCCCAGGCGAAGTGCTCAACATCTCTCATTCTGAGATTCAAGTTAGTGTAATGATTCCTTCAGGAAACTACTGGAAGTGACCTTCGAAACCAGACATTTTATTTTATTAAATGGCCAATGTGAAGAAGAGTCTGGCTCCACTAGAAGTAGGTAACTGGCTCACGAGGACAATTTAAATTTATTGATTTTTGAAGTACTGTACCATATGTCTTAATATTGTGAAATGCTTATGATAGGTTATTTGTATGTTTGCTGTTTGTGAAGTAGTATATATATGTTTAGTATTTTTAGTAAATAAATTGTTCTAGGAACTGTTCCAGGTAAATAAGTATGAGACAGCCTGCATATGTTTACTATTCAATGTTAAAACATTTCATAAACCTTCTAAATGAATGTATGATTCATCTATGAGTATTTGGTTTTAATAAGGGAATTAAATTTTGCTGAGTGACTTTGGTCACATATGTAACAGATGTTCGTCACACACGTAACATCAATAAGTACATGAGTTTATTGTGAAAGTACTAGGAAAGAAATATGTTTCATGTTACAGTGTATATTAGTCCATATAGTGGACTATATCACTATAATTTTTATTTTTATTTTATGCAATAAGATTCACAGTAAAAATGTAACTTTCATAACAGTGTAAGATATTTCAAAATCTCTGAGTCACACACGTAACAAAAAAGTAAAATCCTTTAAAAAATACTTAGAAATTTATTTAATCTGTTTTAAGCATCAAGTTTTATTAACAAATGTCTAAAGTGTCCATAAATCATGTTTTGAACAAGAAAGCAATAATCTTAAATGTAAAAAGTTAAGATCAAACACAAAAAATTTCCTCCAAAAGTCACACACGTAACACTGGTTTGGTCCTCCTACAGGAAGGATTTATGTAATAACATCTGAAAAAGCCATAAAAACTTCACAAATCATGAAGTTCTGAATAAGTTTTGCCCAAGACATGTCAGAAATTTAATTTTAAGTTCATAATTAATGTAATAGGCCTATAGTAAAGATATCTGTAGTAGGTAGGCTGACCAAAATTTTCATAAAACACCCTTTTTTTAATTATTATGTAACTATGAACTTATTAGCCTCCCACTCTTGCCAAAAGTATAAACTACTAGCTACCCGACCCGGCTTCGCACGGCTATACTAATGGAAAAAAGTTAAGCCACATCTCCCCTTTACAGTAATGGTAAATAAAAAAAAAATCAGTGAAAATTTATTACAATGCTGTATAATGTACCGGAAAGAAAATGAACAGCACCGATGGTTTCCCGACTCGTGCACGCAACGTACAACTGATGTACCCGTACTTTGCTACGGCAGTCTACAGGCAGATCACTCTTGCGCCGCTCATTATACATGCCCCTCCTTGTGGGTACGCCACTGCCGCGCGATGCCCGTTGCCATGGAGATGCAGAAGGCATGAACAATGCAAAATTCTGTTCTCATGCAGACAAAGTACCCACTGTTGCCTGGTTTTAACCACCCATGGGATCTAATTTTCGGAAAATGTCATCCTGCGTAACATAAGGAACATTACTGTGAAGTTTCAAGTCTGTAAAATATATATACGTACTTGAAAAAAAGGGCAATTTTTAATATTTTAAGTACCCGCAAAATTTCAATGGTGATGAGGACTGCACTAACAATGAAATAGTCATTGCCATAGACACGAATGAAGCATCAACAAAGCAACAGCCGTTGCCATGGTGATTTCCTACCAAAAACTGGAAATTTTGATATATTACGCCCCAGAAACTCCCCTTGGGATCGGATTTCCGCAGAATCCGTTCTTAGTGAGCGTCTACATTACAAAATGAGTAATTATGCTAAATTTCAAGTCAATCGGGTGTATAGTTTTAGAGATCTCGTGATGAGTGAGTCAGTGAGTGGTATTACGCATATATATATATATATATATATATATATATATATATATATATATATATATATATAAAAAAGTCCTTGTCAGAATTGTAACGGGAGAAGAAAATTATTGATGGTCCGAAAAATGAAAATTAATAAAAAATAATAAAAATAATTCTAGTAAAAGAAAAAAAATTAAACACAGAGAGAGGAAAAAAACAATACATACTTTAGGTTTGCGATTTAAAGTGATAAAAAGTATTTAAATACTAATTTGAACTCTTATGAGGGTACTGATTGCTTCGTTGTTAATATCACACGGGTGTTTTTTACTTGTATGGGAAAATTAAGAATGATAAGGCATCTAGTCCGTGGCAACAATGTTAATAGGCAATAGGAAATAAAATTCTAGCGCCTGCGGCATTGTCAACACACACTTCGTACGTGTACTGCATGTTGTATCTAACCCCCTCCAACGCATTTGATTCTAAATTGGACTTTAGTATGGATCCCTAATTTTATTGATAATATAATATAGCCTATAGACTTCCTCGATACATGTACTATCCAACACTGAAAGAATTTTTCAAATCGGACCAGTGGTTCCTGAGATTAGCACGGTCAAACAAACAAACTCTTCAGCTTTATAATATTAGTATAGATTTATAGGAATTTTTTAAAAAATTTTCAAAAAGGTACTTTTTGAGAAAATAAAAATAAAGATTTTGAATTTTATTTCTCAAAAACACTTTTTATAACAAAGTATGTTGTGTTATACATCAAAAGATATAGCATTTAAAACTGAGTAAAATTACACCACGTACTCAATTAGGAGAAAAGCTTTGGTGATCTCAAAATATGTTGGTTACATATTTTTGGCAGATTTTGTGAAACTTTAAATAGCAGTAATTTTGAAACTGTTTGAGATATTTGAAAAAAAAAGAAAAAAAGGCTTTTTTCTTGATCTCTATTAGGATAACCTTCATACCAAATTTTATCAAATTCTGAGGTGGTAAAGTAAATTTTTTTATTTTAGTGTGTTGATTTCATATGGAATGACCCCTCTTTTAACACTTTCTCTCGCCTTTCTTCTCCATTCTGCCATCCCAACCCAATCTCCACCATATTCTGTGGTCGCTGATCCTCTCAATCACCATTCTGTTATCACCTCCTCCACCGGTCTCACAAGCACCACATCCAGCAGGTTTCCACTCTACTCTTCAACTCTACCATTACCCTTTCGGGTGTGCTCCCCACCATCTGCCCCAGTCTACTATTTAACCAGCTGGGATGCCCATCTTCACTCTATCTTCCCAATCTCCTCCAGTCGCTGTTCCCAAACCACCCCTGGCATGTTAAAATTGCCTGCCACAATCACCCACCTACCCTCCCCCTAGCATGTCCAACCTATCCTTTACCACCTGGATGGCATCATCCCCTTGCCCTGGGGGTCTGTACACCGCCAGCAAACTTCCTTGTCTCTTCCAGCATCGGATCTATAATTCCAATACTTCCGCTTTCTCCCCCACCCATTCAACCTTTCCAATCAGGCTCTCCTGCACACATGACATTATCCCTCCCCTATTGCTGTTTCTGTCCCTTATAAATATCTCATAATTAACTCCGCAGTTCTCCATTCCTGAATTCTTTGTCCAACCATGTCTCAACTGCTACAACAATATCAGCACCAAAGGCATCAACCTTGCTCCAGAACATGACAACCTTTCTATATATACTCCTACAATTTATTGTTGCTACTGTCACATTATTGTATATTCCCCTTCGTACCTCTGTTCCTATCCAACTATTGTGTGTTCCTTCCCCACTTAATCCTTCTTTCATCAGCCCCTCTTCTGCCTTATTCACCTCCTCTACACCATTTCCTACTCTCTCCCACCAATCCGTCTCATTACTGTTTTCCCCCTGCCTCCTCCTCTTTACTCCCCTCTGACTCTACTCCTATCTGTCTTGCCTGCCAATTTCCCTTCCCTGCCCTTCTTGCTCTCCGCCCCTCCTCGAGCACCTGTGTTAATATTTCCATTCTCTGTTTAGATGGACCCGGTCTCTATCCATATGCCACCTACTTATCCTGATCCTGGCACTCACAAAATCTGCTCCCCATATCTTGCACTGTCTCCTCATGATGGCCTCTGCAGCATTTAGTTTTCCCAAATAAATTCCCCTCCTGGGTAACACTAGAGGTGGGTAGCAAAGTATCAACCTGGTACTTTGTAACTGACACATGCCTGTATCAGGAACGGCAAACGAGTACACTATTCAAATATCAAGTACTTTAGTATCAGTTCAAAATTCGCCTGGAACAACACCACGGGCAATGTGCGCAGAATCCGATCGCAGATGACGGTCACTTGGGCGGAGCTTGTGAAAGGGGAGGGAGCGGCACGACGAATAAGGGATAAATAAGGGAAAGAATGTAGGGGAGAAAGCGCAGGGGAAGGCGTTGAAGGGGAGGCGCAGAGCGAAATTGTTACGAGTTGTTTTGTTTATTGTCCCACATCAAAGTACGCTCAGTGCGCAGTGCGTGCACCGTCTCGTTCAATAATAAAACTAATGAAATTTTAATATTAAAAAGTACATTACCTAACAGCTATGAAAATGCAAATAAATTCTCAGTTGACACTAATAACAGATGTAATCAACATATGGACTTTCTTTTTTCGAAAACAATTAGTAACTAGTGTTTTCGTACATTAAAAGATTACGATTTTATCAAAAATTAAAAATAAAAAAAACAGATAGGTACATTAGTGAGCAAACTATATCAATGTTTACGTTTCAAATGTTTCTTCAGATTAGTCGATGATGATTTATAACTCAGTTTTTGTTTACACAAATTACAATTAGCAAACTCAATATTTTCCGTGAAAAAATTCCACACAAATGAAGTCTTTTTCCTGCACTTATCCATTCCTTATTTCACTATAAAGATACTAACTACAAAGCATGACAGCCCGCAACAATGTACATGGTAATACACGGCCAGGACGAACTGCAGTGAATGTTGAACTGATTGATACTGGCTGTATTAGGCGGGCATGAGAGTACCAGAGGTAGAGAATTACCGGGCGTGATAAATAATGTATCAGAAACACCGATACCTTTTTACGCTGGTGATGACGGCACGGAGGATGTGTAACCTGTAACGAGAATGCTGATAGCTTGATGCTTCCTGGCACCGCTACTGCTCTAACTGATACAGAAGTATCATAAACTTGTAACTAGTACATTACTGTATCAGTATCAGGATGGAACAGATACCGAAAATTGCTGTAACAACCCACCTCTAGGTAACACCCCACTCACTACAATGGTCCTACAAAGTTTTTCGCCTGATTTCATGTAGCATTTCTCTCATGTCATTTTCAAATTTTTCTGGCCCTCCCTCCCTCTTGAGGTCATTTGTACCTACATTCACCACCACCCTTTTCATGTCTTTTAGCCACCTCAGCCCAACTTTTATTGTTTCCCTCCACTTCCTCGCAAATGTGACTCCTTATTTCTGTTTCTTCTACCCTTCCTTCCTGACTAATGCTGTTTTTCACCCTCCATATGTATTTCCATACCTTCATTTCTAGCATTTTACTCACTTCACTGGTTTACTTCTTTTTGTAGGTCTCCATCCTTGTCTCCAAATACTTTAGGAGATATGGAATTTTTTAATTTTGAACATGTAGTGTAGCGGTATTTGCGAAAAAAAAATTCTAAAAATCTGAAATTACTTTTATTATATGCTCTTTCACTTCCTCTTTTCATTAAAACCGGCGGAGATAAGAAATTCCAAATACTTTAGGAGATATCGAATTTTTAAATTTTCATCACAATACCTGTGAATTCAGGCGGCCACCATTGTTTCTTGTTTACGAGACGAGTATGATTTTTTTTTTCCGCGACGTAAGTGAACGACTACATTGTTGCTTGTTTAGGAGTATCTATTAAAATCTGAAAATAATTTTATTATAGTTATGTTATGTTAGGTTAGCTACATTAAAACACTTTAAAACACTATGGACGGTTAGTTAGGTTAGTATAGCTTCATTAAAATAAACAGAGAAATATAAATATTAATAAATAAACCCTAGGTTGGCCGAAGGTAAATTGTTCGGGTGTAATCGGGAATTGCAGAACTTTATGTGCATCTTGATTTACCGTTCGTGAATGCCTAATTAATTAAAATGGTCAATTAGGTCAGGTCAGTTACATTATTAATACTTTCAAACTAAGCAGACATTAAAAATAATATAAATTAATTTTAATGGTTGTTTAGTTTTAAAGTATTTATAATGTAGCTGACCTGACCTAACAACCGGGACAAAGGATGAATGGTAGAAACTCACGTAATTTTTTTTTTACTTATTACTTGCGCAACAAATAAAACATTAAAATTTGAGACGTTAAAAACTCACCTACGTTAGAGGCGGGTACAATTCCTTTACCATTAGTAGAAAATGATGTAGTCGTTCTACCTATGTCGCGAAAATAAAAAAATCATAAACGTAAACAAGCAACAATGGTCGGTATTGTGATGGAAAATAAAAATTTGATATCTCCTAAAGTATTTGGAATTTCTTATCTCCGCCGGGTTTATTGAAAAGAGGAAGTGAAAGAGCATAGAATAAAAGTATTTTCGGATTTTTAGCATTTTTTTTTTCGCATATACCGCGACTCTACATATTTACCTATTACTTTTCTATCTGTCTTATACTCTTCTCTTTCCAAGAATTCTAACCTTCTCAATATGCTATTTTCTTTCTGATCCACCTGTTGTAGAATTTCCTCCCTCCCTTTCTTTCCCTTAGCTTCCTCCTCTTTTCGCATCTCCCCACCTTTAACTAACATCTCACACAACATATTCCACAACCATTCCCTCCCTTGGTTTACACCAAACTGCCCTGACTTCCTTCCCATTACTTACTATTGTATCACCCCATCCTTCGCACATTTGGCATCTTACCCACCTTCCTTTGTTAAACCACACTCCTTACAAACCTACTCTTCATTCACGAGACCTTCTACCCCTACTCAGTTAAAAAATACCATTATTAATAATCTCCGAGATAAAAACGATGTGATCTTAATTCATTCAATTTCCGTAACAGATCTAAGTAATTTCAACAACAATATTGTGTAATTGAATTAATAAATATTTAAAATAATAATCGTGCACAAAACTTACGGTAATGTTACATATATTTCAATAAAATATCAACCAATACGACTAAAAGAAGAACACTTAAGTGCCACAGAAAACAAACTGTTTTCTTTTATTAACTACTGTCATACAATTTTACTAAGAATTTAAAACTATTTTAAGTATGCTTATTTATGTTTAGAGAGACCCAAGGAGTATAGATATAGAAGTAGAGGCTAGGCCCATAGAGCAAAATCTGTGTATATCCCTCTAAACTCATCATTAAATTTATTTTAATGGCACACAACTTACCACTAAAAATCTAAACAATAATAAACCCCATGTTTAAGCACTCTTCTTTTAAAAATTAATTTAATGTAACCTGTATTTAAGACAAAATTTGTTTGTTAATTTTTTTTAATGTTTAGAGTAATTCTGACATTACTTATATATATCACACCATGCTATGAAAGCATCCAGGTGACAATTTTCAGCCATCTAACATACAATCTATCCATGAATAATACTCTTATGGGAAAAGGAGAACGAGGGGGGAGAGGTTTTTCTACAAAACACAAGACTTTGTGTTCAAAGGCATTGCCCTCCTTAGATTTTAGAACATAATGAAACATCGCCACTCAACCAAAACACATGCAGTAAAGGTGATGCAGCGAATGCATCAGCACAAACTGATGTTTATATAAGTGTATTAGGTTCAGGATTTTATTTGTATAATGATAGTTGGCATGTTTGCAAGTCATTAGCACCATAGTATTATATAAAGTTCATCCATACGGTTTTGTGTATCTGACGGGTGCATGCACAATTGAGACACGGGAGTGGAAAGATTGTAAATCTAGTGTGACCAGTCGTCCTTGGCCAGTGCAGCGAGTGGATCGCACACGCGAACGCTCTGTGAGCAGCTGAAGTGGCAGTATGGACAGATCAGCTTAGAAGCTTATCAACTGTAAGTAAACGAGACCTCAATCACCTTGTTTATGCTGTGTCCTCAAAGGTGCATGTATTTTCGTGTGTTCCTCTGGTATTATTAACTTGACTTATCCCTGTGTCGACCAAGGATAATCGACGAATTTTGGGGGGAATATAAGCCCCTCCAGGAGGTATGGTGGGAGGAATTGGCCTGATGTTTCTGAATGGTTACTGGCCTGAATGAATGGACCATGGTCTCCAAAGAGTTGCTGGCAGAGAGGTAGTTGCCCTGGGGAGTTTCTAGCAGAGAGTTACTAGCAGGAGGGGAGAATGGAGAGGAAGGCGAGATCAATAAAACAAATAATACAAAAAATTGGGGGGGGGGGGGGGGTACTACATAAAACAATACTTTGTTGGAAATGCATTTCCTCCTTACTTTTGAACCGTAATGGAACATCGCAACTCAGAACACATGTAGTGTATGTAGTGTAGATATGGTGTTGCAGCGAATGCATCCTGCTCAGACTAGTGAATATACTTACATGTGTTGTAAGTGTTGCATATATATTACTGTCACACACACTCGTGAAAATAAGAAGAAATAAAAAAATCCTTAAATCTTAAATTTAAAGTATTATGTTCAACTAATCCCAATATTATGTATGTACCTACATATATTTCCCCCAGATTTCAAAGTGGCTTACATTTGCTACTCATTGTGGCCCCCAGGCCACATTTATATTATTTGTTTATTTTAGTTATTATTTATTTTACGAATTATTTCCATTTTAAATGATTTCTTTTTGTTAAATCTTATTTAATGTTATTTTGGTTAATTATTTAATTATTGTGATTTTTTCCTTTTATAGTTTTATTCTGATTTGGTGTCATTCTAGTTTTATTGTTATTCTATATATATATGTATATATATCGATTGTGTTTTCATGGCCGGCTACTGGGAGCGCGGGTTCGATGCACCGATGACGTCATGAGCGCTCGAGTGCCGGCGGGTGGGCGGACTGAACTGTGCGCCGCGGTCTGTTGGTTTTGGGAGTCGCCGGGACCAGACGTGTGTCGCGAGGCAGGGAACACGGCTTTTCGACTCTGCACCGGCCAGTCCTCGCCGGGGCCGGCTGAGATGGTGCCTTGCCTTACCCAGAGGTGTCTTCAGGGGCAAGATATTCGCAATCTACGCTAAGGTAAAGAGGCGACACATAGTTTTGGCAGTAGCGGGTTGTGGATCAAGATTTATTATTATAAAGAAGCATAGTTTTGTGAGGCGAACGTTTATATGGACTGCGTATAACAGTGCAAGCTTATGAATTAGACCTTCCCATTTTATAAAATGGATCAATGCTCTTTGGCTGGACTATGATAAAGGTGGAGTGTAGAAATTGCTGCTATGCCCTGAAGAGATTTATTATTTAAATTATGTTTACCTGCGAGATTTGCCTTCAGAACTAAAAACATTTTTAGTGCAGCGGCCGCATTGCTATTGAGTGATATTTTGCATGGCGCATTTGACTGAACTATATCTACGTATTTTCTGAAGGTCACGGTTATCAGCTGTTTGATTCTTGGAAGCAAGACCTGCATAATATTCATGATCGTGCACGTAAATAAATCCGGCTCCCAGTAGGACTCTTTTTGGACTTTTATAATTAATTGTTTTTATTATATAGTATTTTTATAGTATTTGTATTTTCTGATTATATAGGTATTTTGGATCTTTTGAAAATGATATTAATAATAAAATTTTGAGTAGCCTTAATCTGTTTGATTGTTGAAATGACCCAAAGTCTTGCTGTATACGTTCGTAGTATTTATGCCTTTCATAGCTCGACCGCCCGGGTGCGACTTTTTGGAGCGAATTACTTTTTTTTTGTTTTCCTTTTTTTGGTATTGATAGCTACCCAGGGTAAGTCGGGGACGGGACCTCCCTTCCAATTTGACCGGAAGGCGGGTTTCATCATAATGAATGCTTTTCTCATATATATATATATATATATATATATATATATATATATATATAGGTGCAGTTATTTGTTTGAGATTGTATATACAATAATATTTAACTGAAATAAAACAAATTATGTTATAAAACTTGTGTTCTGTATTTCAATACTACAAAATTAATTCGTGAACTTTTTAAGTATTTAAACATCAGCCAGGGATAAAGTTAGTCAACACATACGTATTCCGATGAAATGTCAGATAACTTACTTATATACTCTGTAAACATTTTGAACAGTTATTACATACATGCAGGATGACCCATTGAGAAGTTAATATAAAACTTGGGTTCATCTTGAGAATATGTATCAGCCTCAAATTTACACACTTTCATGGATAAACGTACTCGGCATAACTCAGGGATATGGTAGACGAAGCTCTGATATATTCAGGACCCCTGGTGCTGTTCTTAGCCGGATCAGGTAGATGCCAAATAGCTGTGTAAAAAATCTACAACTACGAGTCTGTATAATGTTTTGCCCTCACCCAGCCTCTGTGGAAGGCCCAGGAAGTATCTGTCGGGCGCTACGGGCGTCGCGGTGCTGCTGTTGTCCGGGGAATGCAAGGCTAGTGAGACACTAGGCCGTTGATGGTGGGTCGTGGGTACTCTGCCTCCGCGTGCCCCACCAGGTACGCGGCTTGAAGTCTACCCTGAAATCCCATAAGGCCGCTCGGCCATGTGGAGGACGGGGTGGCACGAAATAATTGTACACGACACCGGTTACGTTGATTTATGTTTATGCTAATGCGCTATGCTGCATCTGAGCCATTGTACAATGAACATACGTTGCTTACAGAACAACACACGACACTAATCTCACACAATGAACTCGCCACAGCAGTCTCGCGGAACGCGGTTACCAGTGTTCTGGAGATGGCCAGTACCGAAAGTCTTAGGGTGGCTCAGTGAGAGTGACCTTTAATTACACTTACTTGGGGTTGCGGCCGGCAGACGTATGTGCGGCAGTTTATGAAAAGTGTGTTGGCTGGAGTCGGCCAGTGCCATACGTAGCATGGTCCGCGATGCGGTGCGGAACCACTAAAGAAGGCGCTCGGGATAAGCCCGGGTCCGCAAAATAAACGCCGAGTCGACGTGAGCAGCGGTGAAATAAAAGAAGAGGTTTAGGTATTAAAATGAATGCAGAACGACCGGTTGGTGAAACAAAATGAAAGGCTGCTCATGGACAAACATTTTGCCCTGGCGCGGAGTGGTTGGAGACTGCCGAACATGGCCGCCTCGCAAGGGAGGGAAATTTTCCCTTTTTTGTGAGTCGGCGCAAAAAAAAATTATATTAACTTAATTTACTCTATTGTAAGTTAAAACACGTTCCAGGTGCCCAATTAAAAAGTAGCACCTAGTAATTGGGTGTTTAAGGCTTAACAATGGTTTTAATGTATTATTTAAATTGTGAGATCAAGTTGGCGACTATAAATTTACTAACATATTGTCCCACTGTGAATAGTTTTAGAGGGATTTCTCCTAGTCTGACTCGATCATAGTCACGGGCACTTTAATTTAGGCAAGCGGCAGCAGTGAATGTTAATAAGGTTTGTTTTCTGCTCCGTGTGTGCAGTAGTCGCACTGAGTGGCTACGACACACTTGTTTCATGTCGGGTAATTAGAAATTTTGTCCTAATGGCTTTTCCCTTAATTTAATTATGGGTTCGAGCCCCCGGGGTTCCGTGCCCTTAAGTTTCTTTACGTCTATTGGGGTCACGCCCGAGGCGCTCGCCTGACTCATTCCCGCTGGCCTGGGGGTGCGCTCTGAAAATGGGATCGGGTACTAACGGTGCGGAGTACGGACTTAGAGGCCATGGTCGGTACGACGTCAGTACGAAGGCTGGAATGATGCTCTCCTCCATCAGGTTGGGCTGTTGGTCTCACGCATGGCGACATATGTAAAATTTTCTCTGCTTAAGACTGGAGTCTTGAAACACAAGATGGCGGAATCAACCAACACACATGTGCTATGGAAGCACAACGACTACGTAAGTCTGTGTGAAGAAAACAAACTTCCTAAACTTGCTGTCGCTGCGCAGCTTCATGCCCCCATTGCGGGATCCCTGTATCAGCAGGACCGGCCCTCACACTGGGGATGTCTTAAAAATCCAGAACCCAAGCTCATAAACTTCCATTCTCTTATTCTTGCCAGACAACGAGAAACTAGAAGGCTAGAAGGCGATGGAAGAACCTCGACTTCTTACATGGCAAGCAGATAAGATACTGGAAAACTGTTGTAATGTGCCCTGTCGAAAAACTTATCAGGAAATGGAATATCAAATTTTTGTTTGGTTGTAAAGAAAAGACGAAATAAATCGCATTATAAATACCATATCAACTGCTATGAACTAACCTTGCATAGTCCCACATGCGCAAACTTGACGTCGTACCTCCTCTTTATTTAAACGAAAACCCGGGTCACAGTCCTGTCCGCGGCACAACATTCCGGCCATGGCCATTGTAGTGCCACCACTCGTCACCAGATGGCAGTTGTAAATATGAACAGACAATGTATTATAGTTATGTGAAGACATGTTATGATTGTAAATATTTATGAAGATTATTAAGTGTGTAGTGTAAGTATGTTTTGTAGCCTTGTAAATAATATTGTAAATGCAAATCATCCAAAGTGATAGCAATATGTAAAATTTAACACGAACGATTATAGAAGGAAAATGTATATATAGTGCAGGCTAACAAGCCTAGACAGCTGTCCACTCTCCCAGATAATCTGAGAGATTAAATTCCATCACATCAAACAGTGGTATTATTGTTTATCATTACCGTCTCTCCTTCTCCTCTGAAAGCGATCCTTTATGAAACTGTGGGCTTCCCTTCACTCGCTCTCTCTCTCATTTACCCATCTGCTAGCGACTCGTCGTGAGACTGCAGGCATTCCTCTCTCCTACTTTTAACCTTTCCTATAGCGACTCTTCATGAGACCGCGGGCATCCCTCTCTCCCACTCCCAAACCTTCCGCTAGCGACTCCTTGCGAGACCGCGGGCACTTTCCTTGTCAGCACGCCCTCGGTTAGCTGCACTGAGCCGAATGGTCGACTCCCGGCTCAGAGTGTGAGGCTGCTCTACCCAAGAGCTGGCGCTGGGCAAACAACACGACGACCGAGCGACGTCCAACCCGTATCCACATCTTCACCAGAGACGAGGCCGCGACAAACTCAATACTTAAACACATGAAAAAGATAGTTTGACATATTAACAAAATTAAATAAGACTCTGCTACAATAATTGAGTTAAAAATGTAAACATGTGTAAATGTTTACAGATTTGTTTCAGGAAATTTAAAACTAATTGTAATTACTCTACATTAACGTAATTTCCATAAACTCTGATTTGAAAAAATATAACGAAATCTAATAATAATTGAAATAAAATATAACTAAGTTGCTTAGTTACAGTCTCTTTCTGGCCTTGCAAAAGTCTGTAGCAACTATGCTTGCTGTTAGCATTCTTCACGTTCCATCGACAATATCACCCTTAAACTTACCAAGTATTATAACACTTTAAAATAAAATCAACATAAAATTGTAGTAATAATAAACATTATTTTTTTACAATATGACATAACTCAAATTTAAACATTCATGACACAACAATATTTAAAACAGTACATTATACATGGAGTTAGGAACTGTCAGGAGATGGCATGCTGTGACGTAGTTGAAGACACATGCTATGTCACCATCGCCATATTGTACCAGCCCAAAACATTGCGTGTTCACTGCTTATCATGGCTACGTGCGCTGCGTTAGGGTGTACAAATAGAACAGATAGAAAAATTCCTGGGGTGACATTTCATCAGTGAGTACAATTTTAATATTTTTGTCATTGAAAAATCTGAACAAATACTTGATACAATATTTGTTTTACTTGCTATAATCAGAAGTCGACTCCTGCAGGCGGGCATGCATGCGCGTGAAAATTGTTTGTTTGCTTTTAAAATAAAATTTGTAAAATATGTCTATAAAGGGATTGCACGCCATGTAATTTACATGTTATAACGTTAATATCCGGGTGGCACACAAAGTAATTAATAACGTCTCGTCAAATAAAGTTTTTAACTTATCTCTGTACATTGGGACGACAAATAGCTTCGTTTTTAATTGTAGTCTTATTCAAAACTTTGTCATTAGAATTGCTTAATTTAGTTACTAGTATTCTAGTAAAATAAATATATACGACAAACAATTGGTTGGTTAAGTATTAGGTTCACAAAACAATTTTTAATGTGTATCTATGTATGGAATAACGTAAGTTGTAAATAGTAACTATATGAAACATTTATGATTTTTTTAAGATAGGAAAGTAGATGTTAATAATTAAGCTGGATTATAGCATAAAAAAGAAATTTGTTGAATTAAAAAATTACAATCCAACTACTCACACCATTTTACAGTATTGTTTATCAATATAACCTTACCAGGAACTGTTCATACAATTTTGCAGAATTTTTTAACTGTAACTAACATAACAACCTATTCACCCAATTTAATAGTATTATTAATGTAACTAACCTATCCTACCATACAACTGATTTAACAGTACCTAATTTTAATAGTGCTTACCTAATCAATCAAAATTTCAAATGGTCACAGGTAAAAATCCGTTTCTCATTTTACATGTAAAATCATTGAACAGTTAGTTAGGTTAGCGACTTTAAAATACTGTATTGTTATGTAAGCAGTTGGACATTGTCACAAGTAAGAGAGTAGATTTACAGAATATGTATCTACTGATGAAAGGTTTTTTTAAAGGTACCTACCGGTAATGTTATAAAAATTACTGAAAAATGGTTCTCATTTTATTGAACTTCTGTGTGAAGTATTTACACCGGTTGTTCATAATTAGTTCTTATTATTCAATCATTGAATTAAGATCGGATGAGTATTTTTTAAAATTAATTTTGTAGTTCTAGTGATACAATTAATCATATTTGTCCCTTGTTGATTCACTTTGCACTGACAGCTGAATATTTTTTAGGTTCCTTAAAAATGAAGAAAGAAGAAAAACTTGGATAGCTGCAAGAGGAGGAAGAACTGGAAACCTACTCAAAAAACTAGCATTTGTTCGCAGCATTTTCATGAGGATGATTTTGACAAGCTGTCATTGTACCATGCTTGTCTTTGTGAAAATGCTGTTTCTAGTATTTTTCCAGCCTTTCTACTTTAAACTCTGTACATCACAACTCTGTATATAACATCTAAGGCCCCACAAAGTGGCATGACAAATTTTGAGTTATATGAATTATGACGGTTACTGCGGCCCTCTAGTATATGCGTGGAACAACATTTAACAGCTAGCAAAATACATACTTTATCTATGGTCAGGATTAGATTCATACTTATAAAATTACTGCAATAAAAAAATTGATATTTATTCAAAAATAAAAAAATAAATAGCAACTGGGTCACTACAGCACACTATAATAATGACAATCCGTATGATGACCAAGGAAGAAATAATGTTCAAAGATAGTTGTCGTTACGGTGCACACAATTATTTCAAAAGTTCATTTATATTTATAATGTTCTAAAAATCTCAGGGAATGTTTTTCTTAAACTGCTCAGGCGTAGTTCGGTAAGGTATTTCAACGAGACGGTACTTTCAGGACTACTAGTATTGGTAACTAATGACGTCCCTCGGCTTCAGGTCCCCGTTTTCCCGTTGATGTAATTGTCCTGTTATGCCCGTACTGCTCTCGTCGGAGAGGTGTGGGTCCAGGCCAACGTGGCCGGGACCGGGAAATGCGGGACCTGGAGGGAGAGTGAGGTGGTGAGGAATGTTGGTAGGCTGTCGCAAGAAGAACACGGCATTAACGAATTCACGAGCCTATTTTTATTAACGTATAAAGACCTGCCGCAGCCTGGCGGAACCGTCGCGGAACAAGTGCCCTACCGCGGCGACCCGGACTCCCTGAAGACCGTACTGTTCGCGAATACGTTTCAACAGGAATCGTAAAGTTCTCAATGCAAAACTGACTCTGTTAAAGATGACTCGGCGACGAAGCGCTGTGCGTACGCGGCCCGTTACGTAATGTCCCTTAAGGCGGCGAATGTTCAGAAACCTGTAACAACACGTTCGCGTTGTAGAAACTCTCAGCTGGACAGGTCTCCCGAAAACTCGTAAATTAAGCACGTTGCTGGTTCGCGGTGGCAGCTCAGCTGCCGCGGCAATCTGTGAACTGAACGAACGACTAGCCACGAGCGCAAGGTACGCGGCTCGCGGAGCGGCGAACACGTCTGTCTCCGCTCGAGACCAGGACACGACTGACTCTCCCCGCTAGCCCGCCAGGCCAGCGCCCGCGGGTTGCGGGGAGGGGAGGGGAAATCGGCTGGCGTGGGAGAGAGCTCCGTCCCGCGGCGCGCCAGGCTGCAATTACATACTACACGGCGAAACCCTTCAGAAAAGTTACAGAATTATTTATAAAGACTTAAACGAGACATTAATTAAACAGCGAATTTACACAAGAATTAATAAATAAATTAAGTTATTTACATACTTTTAAGACCCTTGATCGTTTGCAAATATATACACACAGATATAAAGTGATAAAGTCAAACAGAGAAAACCCTCACTGGCATGCTAGGGCGCACGCGGGTGCATCCCTGGCTGTCGCACTCCACTGGGGACACACAGGGAGGACGTTGACGAGGCATAATGGCCTGAGGGAGCCGAGGAGACACTTGGGTCGACGTCAAATGCCCCCCCTCCGACGAGTCCGTTATGTCCGTCAACGCCTCTCATTTATTAAATGGACATGAAGCACGGGGCCGTGGCACTGGAGAACTGACCTGCTGAGTCCGGGACCCTCGTGATAGATGGAAGGGGCGTGGCACCTTTCGCGGCGCGCGCGGCAGCAGTCGGCGGCGTCGCGTCAAAGGCGGCCCACGTGACAGGTGGTGGGGGCGTGGCACCTTTCGCGGCGCGCGCGGCAACAGGCGGCGGCGTCGCGTCCCAGGTGGCCCGCGTGACAGTCCGAGGGGACGTGGCACCTTTCGCATCGCGCGCGGCAGCAGTCGGCGGCGTCGCGTCAAAGGTGGCCCACGTGACAGTCCGAAGGGGCGTGGCACCTTTCGCGTCGCGTCAAAGGTGGCCCACGTGACAGTCCGAGGGGGCGTGGCACATTCAGCCTCGCGCGCGGCAGCAGGCGGCGTCGTCGCGTCAAAGGTGGCCCACGTGACAGTCCGAAGAAGCGTGGCACCTTTCGCGTCGCGCGCGTCAGTAGGCAGCGGCGTCGCGTCAAAGGTGGCCCACGTGACAGTCCAAAGGGGCGTGGCACCTTTCGCGTCGCGCGCGGCAGCAGTCGGCGGCGTCGTGTCAAAGGCGGCCCACGTGACAGGTGGTGGGGGCGTGGCACCTTTAGCTTCGCGCGCGGCAGCAGTCGGCGGCATCGCGTCAAAGGCGGTCCACGTGACAGTCCGAGGGGGCATGGCACCTTTCGCGTCGCGCGCGTCAGTAGGCGGCAGCGTCGCGTCAAAGGTGGCCCACGTGACAGTCCGAAGGGGCGTGGCACCTTTCGCGTCGCGCGCGGCAGCAGTCGGCGGCGTCGCATCAAAGGCGGCCCACGTGACAGTCCGAGGGGGCGTGGCACCTTTCGCGTCGCGCGCATCAGTAGGCAGCGGCGTCGCATCAAAGGTGGCCCATGTGACAGTCCGAAGGGGCGGGGAACCTTTCGCGTCGCGCGCGGCAGCGGTCGGCGGCGTAGCGTCAAAGGCGGCCCACGTGACAGTCCGAGGGGGCGTGGCACCTTTCGCGTCGCGCGCGGCAGCGGTCGGCGGCGTCGCGTCAAAGGCGGCCCACGTGATGGCGGTCATGGCACGCCCTCTTTGTGCGTGCAGGGTGATTGCGGCACGCCCTCGTTGTGCGTGCAGGGCGATTGCGGCACGCCCTCGTTGCGTGTGCAGAGCGGTCGTGGCAAGCTCTCGTTGTGCGTGCAGGGCGATTGCGGTACGCCCTCGTTGCGTGTGCAGAGCGGTCGTGGCACGCCCTCGTTGTGTGTGCAGGGCGATTGTGGCACGCCCTCATTGTGCGTGCAGAGCGCTTGCGGCACGCCCTCGTGTGTGCAGAGCGATCGTGGCACGCCCTCGTTGTGCGTGCAGGGCGATTGCAGCACGCCCTCGTTGTGCGTGCAGGGCGGTTGTGTCAGCACAGCCGGTTCGCACCGCGTAGGCCCCTCGTGAGCCCCTACGGCAGTTGGGGGCGGCGTGTCTGAGTCGGCCTGCCGTATCCACCCGGACGTCGCGTGCCAGTCGTACCACAGGGGCTGGACGGGCGGGGCTTCCTCCGTCTTCAGCGATGTCCAGCTCGGCGTCTCCACCCCATAGGGCGGGGGCTGTGTTGGAGGCGGTGTCGGAGGCAGCGTCGGCGGCGGTGTCGTGGGCAGCGTCGGCAGCGGCGTCGGTTGCAGTGGCGTTGGGAGTATCGCCGACACCTGCAGCGTGATGGCGCCCGCCCAGTGTGACCACTCGACCTTCGCGGTCGAGACACTTGTGGCACCACCCACACCCAGTTTCGCTCGGCACTGGTCACACGTAAAGCAGGACATCCATTCCTCTTCTCGCGCGACCAGTTGTGAACACTCCCTGTGCCACAGATTCCCGCACGTCCCGCAGATCCGCCCATCCGATGTCCCGCCGGGGCACGAGTCCGCACCGCACATTGTCCTACCATACGCCCGGTACTCAAAGCAAAAACCGCACTCGTAATCTGCGAAGTGCTCGCAGCACTCGCCGGGCTCTGGAAAGTCCGCTTCCGCCCATGTCTCGTACGCTTCCTGGAAGTCGTCCATGCTTATTGTCGGGAGTGTCTCGCTGTTCGGTAATTCAGTCCGTGTCTTCGTCTCGCGGCGTTCTCTTGTGCCGAAGATCCCTGCTGCGTCGCGATCTCAGGTTCGTGGCGCTCCCACGACACGTTATCTGTCGCACCACCGATCCTTATCGCGTCGCCCGCCATCTCCGGTTCACACCGCTCCCACGTCGCGTTATCTTCCGCCGGTGCGCCGGCGCGACGTCTCGAGTTCGCGCCGCTCCCACGCCGCGCGGCCGCACCTGCTTCCGTCCTGTCCTGCACCTGCGCGCTTGCGTGCGCTTGCATATGCTTACGGCCACACTAGTTGGGCGCCAAATGACGTCCCTCGGCTTCAGGTCCCCGTTTTCCCGTTGATGTAATTGTCCTGTTATGCCCGTACTGCTCTCGTCGGAGAGGTGTGGGTCCAGGCCAACGTGGCCGGGACCGGGAAATGCGGGACCTGGAGGGAGAGTGAGGTGGTGAGGAATGTTGGTAGGCTGTCGCAAGAAGAACACGGCATTAACGAATTCACGAGCCTATTTTTATTAACGTATAAAGACCTGCCGCAGCCTGGCGGATCCGTCGCGGAACAAGTGCCCTACCGCGGCGACCCGGACTCCCTGAAGACCGTACTGTTCGCGAATACGTTTCAACAGGAATCGTAAAGTTCTCAATGCAAAACTGACTCTGTTAAAGATGACTCGGCGACGAAGCGCTGTGCGTACGCGGCCCGTTACGTAATGTCCCTTAAGGCGGCGAATGTTCAGAAACCTGTAACAACACGTTCGCGTTGTAGAAACTCTCAGCTGGACAGGTCTCCCGAAAACTCGTAAATTAAGCACGTTGCTGGTTCGCGGTGGCAGCTCAGCTGCCGCGGCAATCTGTGAACTGAACGAACGACTAGCCACGAGCGCAAGGTACGCGGCTCGCGGAGCGGCGAACACGTCTGTCTCCGCTCGAGACCAGGACACGACTGACTCTCCCCGCTAGCCCGCGCGCCAGCGCCCGCGGGTTGCGGGGAGGGGAGGGGAAATCGGCCGGCGTGGGAGAGAGCTCCGTCCCGCGGCGCGCCAGGCTGCAATTACATACTACACGGCGAAACCCTTCAGAAAAGTTACAGAATTATTTATAAAGACTTAAACGAGACATTAATTAAACAGCGAATTTACACAAGAATTAATAAATAAATTAAGTTATTTACATACTTTTAAGACCCTTGATCGTTTGCAAATATATACACACAGATATAAAGTGATAAAGTCAAACAGAGAAAACCCTCACTGGCATGCTAGGGCGCACGCGGGTGCATCCCTGGCTGTCGCACTCCACTGGGGACACACAGGGAGGACGTTGACGAGGCATAATGGCCTGAGGGAGCCGAGGAGACACTTGGGTCGACGTCACTCTAGCGTGTGAAAATGTATAATTGAATTTATTAAAATTTCGAAATAGTTCACCTTGAAGTCCTAAAGTCACTAGCGAAATGTGATATAACGTGGCGTCACCTCAAACCGTAGTAGCCATAGCCTACCTTAGCCGATGGATGCTGGGGTCCAGATGTGAACGCAGATATCACACTCACGCACGTAATAATCGCGGAGATTATTACACATTAATGTTGACGGCGATGTCGCGAAACCGATTTAATATGACAAGAGTGTCAGTGCGCGGATTATTTACAAAATATCCTGATTTCTGAGACACCGTCGGCACGGCACGCACTCAGGACAGCCGTCCAGGAAACCTTCTATATTTTACATTGCCGCTTCCGTACCGGCCGCTCCTCGTTCGACCAATCACGATGCACCATCGCGGAAACGGCTGTTGAAGTTCTAATTTATTAATTTATTTACTGAAAATGGCTTAAATCAGCGTAAATAAAATGTCCTAATGTACTTAAAATTAAAATAAATAAGTCTGGAATGCTTACTGTTTATATTTGTAACAAATAAAGTTTGTTGCTAGGCAACGACGGTAAAAATTTAACACACGGCGGGCGGACAGTGTTAGAACTTGGTAATATATTAGATACATATAACAGATGCCGCTCTCGTACTTAAATGAATGCAGAGTATATCGCTGGATTAAATTCAGTACGTATTCAAAATAAATATAACACTGGCAACGTCGCACTGACAACACCACGCTTGAGCTCTAACGATTTATTGTGCTTTGGCGGCAAATCTCTCCTACTCCTGCCGCCGTAAAGAGGAGTCGCTATCTCCGTCCTCTCACGTAACAGCCATCTGCTGCCGACGATACGGCACACCCGTGCCTCTCGACGTTCTGCGTTGTGAAGACATCTGCTCTCAGATGTCCGATGTCCGGTAAGTAGTAGGTATTTCAGCATTCTCTGGAAATCTGCGACAGTTCTGCAGGAGACGGTTAGTAAACAAAGTGGATCTGGTGTGTAGACGTCTGTCGTCGCTGGAACTGCCAGACGGAACGTCAGCTACATCTGCCGCTCCGAAGGATGCCACGCCAATGACACCACGTGCCATGACGTGACGTGATGTCACCGAGGTCACAGCCACCACGTGGCTACGAAATGCATGGGTCAGCCGCTCTCACCACCGGTACTGCCGCTGGCCGTGGGGGCCACCGCGCTGCTACCGGACTGGTAGAGACTCTCCATCGCTGCATCTACGGCCTGAGCAGTAGACGACCTCATGGTAGATGCATCACGTTCTCGGGGTCTGCCAGCGTTCGTCGACACGTCACTCACATGCCACTCAGTCCACTATCCTGCTCTGCCAATCGTGCGCTACGACTTAGCGGGTCCATGACAGATACTGTGTGATACTACTCCATTGACTGGACCTAAGCTGAAAACCCTACTAAAAAAATTTGACATATGTGCTTTAGTGACCGTTATAACCATTTGATTAGCATGACAAACAACAACGTATGACAATTAATAATGAAAATTATAACTTTCAAATCCAACATAAATTATACGTCGACATATAACACTTGACTTAAATAAACATGTTAAAAAGGAATTTACAGAAATACATAACACTTTACAAACAAACATGACAAATTGATTGTTAGAATAGTTCATTGTTACAAACTCAAATATTCAAAAAGAATGTCAAAAATTGACTACAAATCACATACTCAACTTTCATGTTCATTTTACGTTTTATGACATGTACAATCAGAAAACTAATTTTTAGAGACATATTTTTTTTCTATATCTTTTTGGCAAGTAAAATAACCTCTGGTACTTAGCCAAATCACATGTTGTTTACGTTTGAAAAATTATTCAAGGACACGGCCTTAGAAACCAGGTCTGGGGCCCTATTCTTGACGCTGCTGGAAGAATTCCGCTAGCGGAATTACTTGATTCCACCAGAAAATTGCTAAACCCTATTCTTGAACACTCGCTATCGGAATTTTGTATCGGAATTACGTCACAATCTACCGGATTAATTCCGCCACCTCGTGAGCTGGCGGAATCACAATTCCGGTAGAGATTTGAGCGTTTTTTATTCTTTGAAACCATGATTTGTCCAAAATGGAGTCTCTGTTATGGTTCTGAAAAATATTTAAATCGTTTGTATGTTTGGTTAGTTTAGGTTAGCTACATATCTCGTTTAATAATGCGTGTGTTTATATACTTATATTAGATTACTTCATTTAAAACCAGAAATAACTTATTCGCCTCATTATGTTATGTGATTATTCAGATAAAAATACGCCATGTGATGCTTTCAACCTTAAAATTCCTGTGTGCGTGGCGAGAAAACTTTTGTAACAATTTAACTAATATTTAATGTTTTAAGTATTATTACATTTGTTTGTGTGATTTGCAATGGCAGGTATTTAAATATTACGTTACGAAAGTTATATTTACCAACTTCCATTAAGTACTTAATATGGTACCTACTTAGTATAAAAAACATTGAAATTTTTGCTGTGTATAAATTTGTGGGTTATTTGACGTATATTGTGATAAATACAATACCGGTAACATAGTTTCCATATTACCTAATTCGTTTTTGACACCAAATATTGCAATCGTGTGTCATGTTTTGATGGAACAAAACTATAGTGGTAGTTAGATTATGCACATGTATTCGTTAAAAGTACATCCATCCCGGAATTGAAAAGTACTCGAAATGAGTCCATTTATATATGAATTTCCCACAGTGATTAGTGATTGTGAAAATAAAGGTTATTCTATTTACCCTTCCCTATCTTGCAAACAGAGCCAACATTCCTACCCCGCAAATAATATGATTGAAAACAACACACACCGATGAAAACCCACACAAGTATTATTAAATAAATGATGAAAGAAGATATAGGCCTAGTTGAAAGATTTTGTTGATAAATTCATAAGATTGTTTTAAAGAAGCCCCTACACCAAAAAATAACAAACTTTAGTAAAAGTTCTGTATTGCTTATCCAGGTGTATCCAGATATACCTTTGATTCTAATGGCATAATCCTGTACACCTGATCCTGTGTTATATGATGCTTATCTTTTTTATCAGTGGGAAGGCGTGTAGCCCCGACTTGTTTCGCGCGACAGCGCGAAACCTGATGTAAAAAATAAATTACATATATGATAAATAACTTCACATTTCGCGCTGTCGCGCGAAATGCGTCGGCGCTACGCGCCTGCCCACTGCTAAAAAAATAAGCATCATGTACCACAGGATCAGGTGTACAGGATCATGCCAACAGGATCACATGTTAACTTGGATACGCAATACGGAACTTTTACCCATTTCCCCCCGCACCATGATATAATTGCCAGATGATGTTCATAAAATTTTATAATTTTGTATTGACTTGCAGTTAATGTGCACATTCACAATTGTTTGCTGAATCAAGAAACACCGCATACAATTTATTTTTACCTCAAATTTTACACTAACATAAAAAGTTGCGGCAAAGTAAGCAGAAACAAACTAAGAAACGATTACTTTTAAGTGATAAGAATTTTAAATTCTATCAAGTAAGCAGAAACAATAAACTAAAAAACGAGTACTTTTAAGGGATAAGAATTATTGTAAATTTTAATTTAAAAAAAAACACATGAATTTGTAAATATTTTCGCAAATATTTGTATGTTTGTAGTACTTTTTCTAACATTAAATAAAGTTGTTCATTTCATAACACAATATATTTCCCCGATTTTTTTTCATATAAGCCATACCATTAATTTTTAATTATTAGTTTTGTATTTATTATACATATTACATAACCTCCACGTCCATCATCCAGAGAAAAGATACAAGTATAAAGAAAAAATTTAACTTTTAATAATAAATGGTCCTTCCCTCGTTGTGATTGGCCTTCTACCAGTGACGTCAACACAATAGTGAACGTTGCCACACTTCCATAAAGACATTTCATAAACCCGACAATGTTGATTCCGGTAGCAGCAGTAGCAGTTTCAAGAATAGACATTTAGCTGTCTAGCGGGTTGAAACTTGCGGATCATTCCGCTACCGGAATTATTCCGGCAGCGTCAAGAATAGGGCCCCAGGACACAAGCGTATTTTCTTGACCCCCTTATTGACTGATTTAGTTCATGAAACTGCCGTTGGCGCCACAAGACAGTGGTCCGGTTTTAACATTGTGCTTTATGAATGTTTTTTAGTTAATTGCATTTAAATGATAGTTAAACATACTTGGCAGCTTTTTTAAAATCTCGATGAGTGATGTAGGTATTATAAAACGAATTTCCAACGTTATAAAGAATTTATGTGCACAGTTCAAGAAAATGTGTTATGTTGATGTGTGATAGGTTGTTTGTTATTGTTTTCAAAGATTATTTTAATAACTTAATAACGTCGGCCAACTACGCGCTATTGAAAATCGTGATTCGTAATGCTAAAATTCTAATGCTTTTTTCCGGGAGTTTTATTTATATAAATATATATGTTTAATTAGTTATTAGACACAGTAGTCTAATAACTCTCCTATGTACAAAATTTCCGCTAGCTAACTAGGTACGCCAAGCTACGAAAATAATGTAACAGTTTGTGTAAAAGTATCAATTTCTGTGAAACTAACTATAACAAGAGCTTTAACTATGTCGCAAAATAAAATTGCAGTGAAAAGTTTGCCTAGGAAAAAATTGTTTAACAGCTACAGGCCATTCCATTCCAACATTCCTCTTAGTTGTAGTACCTTGGATGATCAACAAATGAATGCCGGGTAGTGTTGCAAGCTGTGGATTTATAATTTTTATACCAAATATTTATTTAGTTTTTATCTAAGCTGCCACCCAAAGTACTTTTTTCCAAATTAGGCCCCAAAAATGTTTAGCTCCAGACCACCATCACCCAGAATGCCTGGTTGATCAGAAAAAGTAGAATTATAAAGAATGGAAAAATAATATTAATAATCAACATTGTTTGTTTTTAAAACACTTATTAGTAAGAATGCAGCTGTAAAAAAAGCTATTAATATTTCTCCAAAATTTGTAGGTGCAAGCACGTGGGTGCAAGGTTTAAAAATTTTGTTCATTGACTCAGTGTGACCCTTTGGGAAGCAGAGTGACACAAATAAATTGTTCTTACACTCCGCCAGCTATTTTCCTGGACTTAACAGTTGTCCTTACTATTTTAGATTTTGCATTCACTGCAACCTTTTAACATCGTACTTCATATGATTATATTTAGAGTGTATTTTGCATATATTGAGATAACACATTTCCTCCCATTTCATAACCTTTTCACTATTGAAAATCAAGACATAATAAAGGAACTTAAGTATAGTTTCAATAAAACAGATGCAGTGTGCTTGTTTCAACGATGACTAGGTATGTTGTTACCTAGGTTTTCTTTTTCCAAGCAGTCACAATATCTTCATGAAAAACAAACATACTACTTTCATAATAAAAATAAGACGGACACACAAGTACTCACAAAATGGTACTTGTAAAAAGCAAAAACAGTTTGTACGACACATTTACTCAACAGATGAAGCTTGCTTAAGCTAGCAAATCCATTCTGACCGTGCTTCTGCACAAAAATGTCGTCCGAACTGTGTGCGTGTGTTTACTTGCTACAAGTACCGATCTGTATCTGTATGTTTGTCTTATTTTTAATATGTAATTAGTTTCCTAGTGGCCTTTGTCACACAATTATACATACTACTTGGTTAATATATAATTTATGATCTACAGAAAATATTAAACATCTTAATGGTCTTTAACCGAAAATACAAAGGAAACTGTACAAATTTATTTACAAAATGGAAGGGGAAATGTGGAAATAAGGTAGATGTACCAGTAGTCGTCATGCTAAGAAGAGTTTTATAAAAAAAAAATTGTGTATATAACCTTGTAGGTGTATTACTGCCCCTACATGTTTGTTTTTAACCTCAAACTTTACTCTACAATGCTATCCAACACTCTTCGATAAACACAAATTATTTTTGTAGATTTATAATTTTGAAAAAAGTGTGATTTCGAGCCAGTAGTCGTCATGCAAATTTTCGTGTTTGCCAGTGTTCGTCACATTTTTGTGCCAGTAGTCGTCATGTGCGATTTCGGCTGCATTAGTTTTAATTCATGGATCCAGAATGATAGTATTGTACTATTTGGGCTTCAAATTTTATTTGGTACTATATTTTAAACATCAAAATGGCATTTCATAAAGATCGTTCAGTAATATAATGAATAATCCTCATTAAATTTTGAATTTACTTACAGCACTCACGGAACAAAGAGGGACAGCACATAGAGCTGTAGCAAACCGAATGTATTCGTTACTGAGTAACGGGTGTGCCGTCTAGTAACGAGTAACGAAACGTTACACACGGCTGCATTTTGTTACTCACATTTCTCGTATATTTTACGCATGCGCGCGCATATTCAATGAATTTACGATACAAAGAACGATGTTTGTTTATTAATAAAGTATAATTTGGAAATTCCTCGTCTAAGTTTTTTTACTGTTTATTAAAGGTATTATGTGTGTAGACAAAGTTTGAGATTGGAACAGAAACAACGTAACAAAGTATTTTTTTACAAATTAGAAATATGTATGTTTTTGTTTTTCACTATCACGTATTTTCACGTTTTTTTTTTGTTCTTATCTTAAAAGAGATATAATAAAGCCGCTCTAATGAGATTTAATTGTTTCTTGGTTAACAAAAACTGTTTAATTATCAAATATTGTTAATTGTTTATATTCTATTTATTATTATTATTTACGCGACGTCATACTGTACGCGTACGCAATACGACTCAATTCGTTGCTGCAACATAACATAGCATGTTATGCGGTATCACAAGTAAAATATAAAAATGAATCAGGGCCCGCCCATCTTCCTACCCAAGGGCGATTTGCCTTTGTGTTTATCGGACAATGTGTTCCTTGGCACACTATTTTTTTCCGCTGCTCATTTTATACTCATACCATTCGCTACATCTTTAAGAGCAGCTTCCATGGCTGACTCTTCATACAACAGTATTTTCCGTTTTGGCATTTTGCCCTGTAATTAAAGAACGAGACACATTACAATGTTTAGTTTACTTATTAATGTCAAAATATATATCGAATGACCCCTAATGTAAACAACAATGCCTACACAATTTTTGCAATCAATAAAGTAAAGTAATTTCCGACCCAGAAGTCGTCATACACATGCATCGGAAGTCGTCATAGGTGACGACTACTGGATCTGATCATAATAACGTACTTTGTCTATTAACAACAAAGAACCAATATTATTTAAGAACTTTAGGGTGTAACTTAGCACAACTTTAAATAAAATATTAAATGTACCAGTGCTCGTCAGGTATGACGAACACTAGCAATACAAGGTTTTTATTGATCCAGTTTTCGTCACCCTAACTAAATCATACAAAGAAAACAAATTTTTTTAAATAAACACTTTCACCTCTTCAAGAACATTTAACTAACACATTCAGCACAAAACATCACGAATAAACATGAAAAATTACAGAATTAGAAGTAAAAATGTGCACTAACGTCCTTAGTGTTTTAGTATAGGAATTCCCCTATTTATCTTCACTGCTCTACGAACTTTTGATGCACGGACTTTTTTGATTGAAAATAGTGTTTGTTCCGAAAACTATTGTGGTAATTTCAGCTAGAACGTCGACCAAATTTTTGTCAATATTTAAGTTGGCGATATATTGAGCTACTTCTCTATTATTTACATTTGAAGTTGCTAGTGACGACCATTGGAGCAGTGACGAGTACCGGTGCACTTACCTTACACCTAGGAAGTGCAGTTATTTTGCAGTACTAACTGGGAATAAAAAAACATCTGGAGCAACAAAATATTCTGATGTACCTAACACTATTTTCCCCCTCTACAATTAATTCACAGCAAAATTGTAACTAACTTATGTATTTGTTCATGTCAGAGTGGTATTTAAAACTGAAAGGAAAAGTTACTTAAATGTTTTGAAATAATTTGTGACCCATAATTACATCAACTCATTACTAGTCCACAGTCACCACACATAGGTACAAAATATTGTCTGTAAAACAAATTAATAAAAAATTAACAATGTTAAATCATTTGTGACTATTGTTTGAATAATGAGAAAGGTTGAAATTATGACCGTACCCATAACATTATACTAAGTTACACACTTTTGCATTACCACTAAATCAGGAACACTACCACAGAATTTCGGAAAAATAGACCAGTTTTATAGCATGTAATGGTAACTGCTCTTTTGAACAATAAATTTTAACTGAACTGAAAAAGTTTTCCCCGCTGAACATTGGTACAAAAACGCAGCGTGTTGCATTACTCTCACAAGTGTATACCCTTGTCAATGTCCAGTAACTCTTTAATTTGCAATGTAGGGATTTTAATATAACTAATGGAATTACATAACTTAATAGCAAGTAAGTACAAATAAATATTTTAAAATCTATATATGTAAACTTCTTGAAAAATTGTGTAGATATCTTCCTTCATGGCATGCTATTACACAGTCTGTCAAATGTATCATTTGTGGAATAAATATGTGTTGTGTATTCTTCTAAATAATTTTTTTTATGCATACAATGAGAGTGAGCTGTAATCATGCACGAGACATAATGTGTGTGATTAAACATGTGCTTGAACAGTCTTACGAGCAGGAAATGAGGGCTAATTCAGTTAGGTTTTGGTTTGCTATTTTGTTTATTTGCATCCAATCCAGATTATTCCTGTATAGTGGAATGTGCACAATGGTATTGGACAAGCCACTTTTTACAATTAAAAATACATCAAATAATACATGTTATCAATTAAAATAATAATATTTTACATAATCTTAAGATACTTACATAAGTATATTATGATATAAATACAATGATGACATGTTTACATGGTGTGAAACATATTGAGCAGAATACAAAGATCAGCAGAACATAACTTACCATGTGCCCTAACTTGCTATTACCATAAAAAACTTATGAGTTTAGGTACTTATTTAAAAACATGCTATGGAATGAAAATTTTATTACAAATCATATTATATATTTACAGAATATAGATTATGTTAACACTATTTAGGGAGAGGGCACATAATTACAAAGATAAATGCACGAGTACTCATGGGTTGATACTCAGATACACACACAAAAAAACTTTTTTTTTGTCCTACCACTGGGAGTTGTACTCTTATATTTCTAGAACTCTCAATTATTTTCAATAACACAAATGCAGTACCTACCATCTTGCTTGGTTAAAATATAACTGAACAGCATTGTTACTGAGCTTTTTATTCTTCAAGCTGTTACAATATCTTTATGAAATACATGCACACTTGCTTTGTTAAAATATAATTTATGAATTTATGATCTATAGAAAATACTTAACATCTTAATAATCTTCAGGCCAAAATACAAATGCAACTGCAATAAAACTTTGATAATGGAAGGAGAGGTGGAAATATATTTACGTCCCAGTATCAACTGTCTTTAAAAAAACTGTATCAGGTACAACAAAATACCTATTTTGATGTGTCCGACATTATTTTTCCCCTTCAATTATTATTATTAATGCAGGGAAATGAGTCACTTTCTTATTTGTTCCTGATGGCACAATGGTATTTAAGAATGAAAGGAAAAGTTCCTTAAGTGATAGCAAATTATTTCCAACCCTAAATTGCATCAACCAATCACCAGTCTGATGTCCCTGAACATTGGTACAAAAATATTGTTTGTTTAATAAAATTTATGTAAAAAAAATGTTCGATCATTTGTCAAGAAAACCATCACTAATCTTCAGAACAATATTGACGAGTTCCATCAGGATTCATACACAAATTGAAAAAAAAAAATTCCCAGGACATTTCACAGATTTTCAAACATAATTGTTTTTTGATACTATGTTGTAATCGATAAAATGACAAGCACTTAATTCAAAGATAACCACTTATAATAATAAAAATGCTGTTTTTAAATATTTTTCCAGGATTCTAAACTACAACAAAACAATTATTACCTTTTTTTAACAGTTTTTAGACAGTTTTTCAATCTCTTCACTTAACTTTGCGACTTCGGCTGCCGATTCACAAGATTTTTTCCTGTATGCATTGGACTTTGAAAGAAGACTGAAATCATTTCTTTTCTCAGCAAGTAATGCCATTGAATCAGCTTCTTTATCCATTGAATCAATTGATTTCTCAATCTGCAGCTTCTTCTTCAGTTCTTGGACAGTTTCTAACATTTGTGACTTTCTACTACTTTCCTCTCTAGATGTTTGTTTCTTCTGTTCATCCAAGAAGTGCTGATAGCTCATTCTTGATGATCTAGCATTTGCCAACAGTTCTTTACTGAAAATAACATCACTTTTTTATCTTTAAATTCATCGTACACAATCCTCACTGTTACTAGAGTTTTTTCTGTTAAATTTTCCACAAGCATTTCTCTGTTGACAGAGAAACCACGTTCTACAGATGCTTGGCCATGAGACAGAGTCAAAATAAGTTTAAATACTTTCCACAAATCTGCATACTGTTTGTTATCCAGGAAGTATTTACAAAAAAAAGAGTCTAACCTTTGAGTATTTCTATCAAAGTTTGTAAACTGTGAAGGATCTGGTGACACTTCTCTGAGGAACAACTTGAACTGTAGTAAAGTTGCATCACACACACCTGTACTGATCAGTTTTCTATTTTCAATCTGATGAAGCAACTTTTTAAATGTTTCAGTGGTTTCAGTTTCATTGCATAGTAGAGTTCTAGGGTCAAGACACTTGGAAAATCTCACTATAGGATATTTCAATGGATTTTTATCTTGAATTCTATTAACCAATACCTACTTTCAATAACTGTAGACATTCAGATTTGAACACTAAAACATCCTTGTCTGTGACTTTCTTTTGTGTAACACACATAATCAGTTGTTTTCTTGTTGCAAAACCAGTTTCGATACTCTTCGTAAACACTGTGTTATCCTAGCTATTAGGATCAAGTGCACACAAATCTACATCATTGTTTGCCTTATCCAAAATTTCCTTCTTTATGAATAATGACATTAGTCCATACAACAATTCTATTGTGTCAGAAGCTTGGAAAGGAATTATGGGAGAATCAGTCTGGTAGTACTTGAGGTATGGTTGTATCTGAATTCCAATAAAGGAAAAGAAAGACAATTTGGCAACCATCAGTGGATCTTTAGTAGCCTTCTGAACAGTCTGAAAAGACTTGGTACACAGAGCAGATTTGGGTTTACCTTTGTAAGAATCGACAAATGCTGTAACTTGTGGCCAAATAGCAATAGCCCATTCTGAAACAACAACATCCTCCACCCAAAGGAAAATATCAACTTGAAAGCTTTGCAGCTGTAAATATATTTTTATGATTTGTGACAAGAATGAAACTGTGATTTTTTTTTGCTAAGAGTATTACTGATAAATTATTATAAAAGTTAGAATTATGTACAGATCTGCCTATAAGTAAATAATAATTTCCTCATTTTAATGGCTTTAAAAATGTTTTACTAGTATCTCTATATTAATATATAATGTTCATATTAATTTTGATCATTAACTTAGGGAATCCACAAAAAAAATCACATTGGTGAAAACACCGAAATGAAAAAAACAGCTTCATAGTGCAAGTTCGTGTATTACGCCTTTTTACTTCATAGATGAACGTCTACTTCACGACATGTTATCTATGAATTTATGTTTGTTGCAATACATGCACGGATGGAGAATTTCCTTCAGTTAAAGGAAACTTAAGTTATTTAATCAAGTGTTTTACTGTAACACAGTGTGTGCTAAATAACATTTCAAGGGTACCGATAAAATTTTCAGGACAATTTACAATTATTTGCGAATTCCAGGACATTTCCAGTACTGGAAACAGTTTTTATGAAATTCCAGGTTTTCCAGGACGTGTATGAACCCTGTCCATAGCATGTAAGTGATTTTAGAACAATAATTTGAAATGAACTAAACCAGTTTTCCCTACCGAACTTAAGTACAAGAACACAGTCTGTTAAAAAATTATTACAAAAAAATATTATGCTCAATCGTTTGTGTGCAGTTTAAAATAAAGAGAAAGCAGATTAACTATTTACAGGGAGAATAAACCCTTCAATACCCATGAACCCTACTTAGCTTAATGAATTTTTAAAACATTTTAATATTCAACTACATCACTACCTACTTCATAAAGGTTTAAAAATTCAGATAGTTTAATATCTATCATCATTAATAACAGATTTTTATTTTCATAAAAAAAAAACTTATTTTGAACTGATATTTTAGTGCATGAGTTAACAATTTGCAAATATACAACTAAAACAGCCTCAGATGTATATTTGCACATGACATATTTTCTGTGCGAAAACATCAATTAATTCTAACAAACATCCACAACAAAAAACCTATAATAACAGTGCATTACTATTAAACTGGTGAGTATTCTCATTTTATAATGGACAAAGAGTCATCCCAACATCTTTCTACGTATCTAAGCACAACAGAACCGATCCAGAAGAATACAGATGATAGACAATCCCTCTATTGAGTTCTTTATACATAGTAACTTTTCTACGAAAAAACATAATAAACCTATATACTTGCCACTATTTTGACAGCCCTCAAGGTATTATGCAACTGTGGAAACAGTCGACTTATCACAAAATAACTGTTAGTAGCTCAAATAACCCTATTATTTGTAACCAAAGTACAATATTTTGAATAAAAAGTAAAATTTAGCTAGTGTACTGATTATCAATTTTTAATGTGTTCATTTTTATGATAATCATGAGACAACATTTTCATGTACATTTTTCAAGTTGTTTGATAAATATACCAAAGGAAATATTGCGAAGGAAAAACTGAACCAATAGATAAAATAACTCGTTTACAGAAACTATAGACAAATCAACTCACTAGAATTTAACTTTCATAACAATACATATGTATAGATATATTACATGTGCACAAATCAGCAAGAAATAATTACAAAATACTTATGTGTGCAATGCAACAAGCAAACCACAGGAATGCTTGTACTACATGACTAGATTCATAAAACTTGTACTATGATATATACACAGGCATTAAATTTCCTTTAACTATGGTAGTAAAGAAGTAAATTGCAAAGTGTAGGCCTATTAAGACACATGTTCAATACAGTTTCAAGTTCTCCACAAACAATTCTAATCAACTGGTACCAGAGATTAAAAAAAATCCTTACTTCTGAATCAATAACAATAACAAAACCAATCATACTGAAAACTGAACACCAACAACTCCATTTTAAAAAAACAGAAATGCTAGTGCCAAATGTTTTTGTAAATCACAAAGAACATTACATGAAGATATGCATATTCATAACTTTAAACAAACTATGTTGTTGTAAATTTTGCCACTTTTTTTTTCCGCTGGTTAGTTTTTTCACATTCGGCAGTGTTTTTCTGTGAAAACTGTCGCATACGCATGTTCAAATAATACTTCACAACATATGAAATAATGTCAAGTTTGTGAGTTTTGCAGGGAAATGTCAAATGTTTGTTCTTTATCAAGTATGACACTGTTATATCAGAAACATTAGGAGAGAATGAATACATCTCAAAAATATGTTCTATTTCTCTTAAGAAGCAAAAAAAATTATAATTTGGGTGAATTAGCCATCCTTTAGTTTTAATGTTAACTAGTTCAGCTTCAGGTTGCTGGGAGAAAACAACAGATGATGTTAAAGATGTTTTGCATTTGTCACACTTAATGTGTGTTAAAATTTTCCTGCATAAGTAACCAGTCAAGTAATATATAACACAGTCAACGACTGGGGCATATGTATAGTCATGTTCAACAACATCATCAAACTCCCACTCTTCATGTTCAATATGCATATCCAATTTATTTTTTAGTTCTGCAAAAAGAGTCGGTGAACTGGATCCACTATCATAAATCTCCTTTAGTTGCGACACTGAAATAAGGGGTGTTATTGGTCGATCATCTACCACAGTAGTGTTTCTGGACTTTGGAGGTTTTAAGATGCTGTACAAAGACAACAGCTTGTACAACTGCAAAAATGTGGGTGTAGCTGGATGATCATTTTGCCCTCCTGCTTGTCTTATAGTACCAAAAAACCTCTGCAAACAGACAATACAAACAACATTCATATCAGTAAATATCTATTCAAATATGAAATATGTGCGTACTCCTATTAAATAGGTATCCTTTCTATAAATAGATTCTGTACTCAAAATAATATTTATTATCCCCCAGATTAGCAAATTATGACAGATAATACGTATTAGGAGAAGCAACATTCAAAGAAGTAGGGAAAATT
Organism: Bacillus rossius redtenbacheri; assembly: GCF_032445375.1. Taxonomy (NCBI): domain Eukaryota; kingdom Metazoa; phylum Arthropoda; class Insecta; order Phasmatodea; family Bacillidae; genus Bacillus; species Bacillus rossius. Next base: position 257,599,612 of record NC_086330.1, on the reverse strand, counting down.
AAAAAAAAAATCAGGCAATTGAAACAAGCTGGTTTTTATATACATTGCACTTCATAGGGCATGTCTTAATTAATCATTTAGAGAAACCAGTTTTATTATTTACTAAATACTTTAGATCTAGCTGTTCTGTTTGAAATAATAATTTAAATGCTTGGTGAAATAATGTTTAATACTTAATGTAACCATAACATGAACATTACACTTGTCACTATTTCAGTCATTGACGAAAAAACATCTTACACTCCAGAATGTAGTTGCAATTGGTATACATGATACAAACAATCTGCTTAAAATACCAAAAAATTTTAGTGTTATGTCAAAAATGTCATCAGGAGGTGATTTACGATCATACTCAAATAGGTCTCAAAACTTCAAGGTGCTGGCTACCACATAACACCCTACAAAAGTTGCACTAATTTCAGAATAAAATTCTTTAGCCCATGTGGTACAAGTTGATGTGTAGCAACAAATAACAGTCATGCTGAAATATAAGTTCATATTGTTAATTACTGTTAATGGCCATTATACAGTGTATACTTCTGCCTCAAAATTTTTTTATGATGCCTGCTAAAAGGATAAGAAGAAAATTCATCATGCCAGGTTGAATATAAGAAAAAGCTACATTGTTTTTTTCAAAGTGCAAAATTAGTTATATTGTAAGACAAAACAGACAGGTACTTTATTTCATTGTCTTCGTAAGTACATGTCATTCTTACTATATAATCATTTTCTGCACAGATCATTGAGAACATTTATTATGAACAAACAGCCTATACAAAACACACTCTTCTATTTTATCAAACTTAGACCACACATATATGACTATAATTTTTTGTCTGAACCCATTACATATATGAACTGGCACTGTTTTCCATCTTGGAGTTGTATTGATAATATTACTAGGGTAGAGGTTAGTGTTATAAGCAAACAAGATATAGCTATGTGCAAACATACATGTCACATAGTTTTTTCATCCTCTTTGGTAGCCTTGCATCTGGCTTATATCTCTTTATCAGGCCAACCAAACTCTATCAGTTCACCAAACTTCAATGATTATATTGCAGACTTGCCAACTTTTAAAATTCTCAAATAGTACAATAAGCAAAAATGTTTAAAAAGTGCGTAAAATGCTCGCGGGAGTTTTGGAACAAGTATCTGTAAAAACTGATGTCCTTATAGAGATGTTATCAAAACTTTTCTGCAGTTTTTTTTTCTTTTTGAACTTTTTTCAAGATAGTAGTAGACATCTATCAAAATGTCATGGACATTACAAGGGAGGCCAGCAGCTGCCTTCTCCGCTGCCAAATTAATCAGATGACAGGGACACCCAACTACAATAAGCGCTTCTTGTTTTTCCCTTAACACAGAAGCTGCACCATTTTTGCTTCCCAGCATAACTGGAGCATTATCTGCAGAAAATGCAAGTGTGTTAAAGGGACATTCAAATGTTCCAATTCTGAAATTACTAGGTTGCCAATATTTCGGCCAGTGGCATCCCCCTTTAAAACTGGCAACGAAAGCAATTTGGACACTACAGACTTCAAATGTTCATCGTAAAATGTAATTACCAAAGGATATAATTTAGAATTTGAATCATTACTGCCGTCTGTTGCTATCGAAAATGGTACAGACAGCAACAAAGAAATAATATCCTCGGTGGCAGATGCAGCCATTTCTTGCATAATAGCTGTTGACTTAGTTCTACCACAACCGTATCTCTTGGCGGTCTCAGAATTTGGGAACATTTTCCTAAAGAGTGGGCCGGCATGGTCAGAAACACTTAACGAAATGTTATGTTCCACAAGAAAACTTGTGAAAAGACATTCAGCATTTATCACAGCACTGTCAGATTTTTCATTCCTAGCAAAGTAGTCAAGAAATTTTCAACTCGTCTCCTTACTCATAATATTCGAAACATGTTTTGCACATTTTAAGTGAGCATTTATATCACTTCTGCCACCATGTCCGATATTTATGTCACACCTACAAATCGAACAAAACGCGAAGTTTATTCCTTTTCCAGATTTAATCATACACGGAAAATCTTTCGCGTAAACGTCAAGGAAAACTTGCATATACTGTTTTTTCAACTTTGGAGGCATTTTCCACCTGAAGCGTCGTCAACTATCAACAATATTATTACATGAAGGAAATTAAATCTTCGCGGGCGGAGAGCGAAAGTGTGAGCACAAAAATGTAAACCAGATTTAGATCCACTGCACAAAATAACTTTCTACGTGAGTTGGCAAAGAATATATGCATATAAAACCTTAACGATCAACAAAGGCACGCGCTGCGAGACGCCATGTTGTTTACACTGACCTGTGCGCGCGCAACTGTCGCTGCAAGCTGAATACAGCTATCTAAACAAAAGACGGCCACACAAACGTATTCGTAGTACGTTAATTATCCAAAACTTACCAGTATATTTTCTATTTGTGAAAATATTTGTATTGGTTGGCGGCGAAAAGGGTACGGCGTGACTAACAGTAAATCACAATAAAAAAAAATTGCCAGTAAGCCTAAACATGACACATGAGCGCGAGCAACTAACGTTTCACTTTTCACCAACATACCTACACTACAAAATGCAAAAAATCCGGAAGATTTCCAGACGTCCCCGTACACCGTACAAGTAAGTCGTTTTCCGTACATTGTACGGGAAAATCGTACAAGTTGGCAAGTCTGATATTGCCATGTGAAAATACAATGCAACTATAACATTACTATGTTTACAATGCAGGATCTGCCAAATCAGTAAGAAAATAGATTCGAACCAGATGCTGGGATTTCGAAAAGGATGAAGTTACAAACCAACTGCTGGAAAACTGAAAATAAAGCTGTGGTTTCATACACTGAAATCAACATTTTTATACAAAAAAAAATGTCATTCTATATTGTGAGTTACCTCCAGTGCATCCTGGTTTATTTTGCCGGTCAAAACATATTTGAAGCAACATTTATCCAACAAATAATTTGTCATGGCTATAGCAGATGTAATAGTGACCCTCAATCCTTCCATTGTATTCTTTGTCAAACACACTGATTTTGTGATAAGACCCTTTTCAAGATTGGTTTCCCACAAATTTAACCAATCCAGTGATGACTGCAGCATCTGCAAGTAATCCATAATTTATTACCACTTAAAAATTATTGCATAACGATTACATTTCTAACGATAAAATTTTTCAAATGAAATTGCTCCTTCAAAATAATATACTTTCTCTCGCCTTGTGAGGCTGTGTGTTGTCTCATTTTGTGTGTGTCTATCTATGAGTACCAGCCTGTGAGTACTCGTACATCTATGTAAATTTGTAATTACACAGTTTAAAGAATTTTAGGAGTACTGGTTACATAGGTTACCTCAAAATCAGGACTGTTGTGCCTTATTCCTTCAAGAGGAAATTTCCGGTTTAAAGCATCAAATAACTTGTTAAACTTTAAACAGAAGTCCACTGTGGAAGCACAATTTTGTACCTGTGGTGCTTTTCGTTTTTCATATACTTGAAGTCCAACTGCCACAGAGTTACTGAGGATCTGTAAAGTTTCAAAATTTAGTGGATAAGCATAACAATCTGACGACTGAAATAAATTGAACACATCCTTTGCATTATACAAGGAACATACTAGTTTCATATGATTGCAAAATACAGGACTACATAGCCAACTATACAGCCAAAACAACATGTGAAATAATTTTACAACTTGTGGCTCATGCCATAAAACTAACAACAAAAATATGCAACAATAATTTTACAACCTGTGGCTCATGCTCTAAAATTAAAACCTAATACATAGGTCTAGCATTATTTATTAATCTTACTGTGACTGCAGTGTCTTGATAGCTCCTACACCAACCAATATTTTAAACCAATATCAGAAAAATTAATTCAGTTATGAGTAGCTATGTAGCAACCATGGCCTTAGTAGGAACTTACATCATGACATTTTATAGCATCATAAAATATAAATTACTTAGGCCTACGGCATTCTTCCAACTTTCTGAATGTAACGAGAGAAAAATTGTATTACTTAAATGCCAATATTGATTTTTTTTACATAGGCCTTAACATATGAAGGAATTTTTAAATAACTTTGACTTTTTTTTAGTTTTGCTTATAAATTTCTTGTGTTGCTACCATCATGCATGAATAATATTGCAAGTGGAATAATTTTCAAGGATATATCTAGAAATAAAAGGATTTATCTAGGAAAAAAGGATTTATCTAGGAATAATTTTTTCATGGTTCAACTTAAATATTGTTGTTTATATGATATGGCAAGGAATAATTTTTTCATGGTTTAACTTAAATATTGCTGTTTATATGATATTGCGAAGTCAGGTTGGTTATGTTAAATACCCGGATGATGAAAGAAAATTGTCATGGTGTCAGCCTAAGAAAGTTCTGTATTTTGCAATCATTAGTTTTTATGTTAATGTAAGTTAATAATTAACATGTCTGTGTGAGTCATAAAGATTTTGTATTAGGTGTATACTAATTAATAGTATAATTAAAACGTACAATTAAATAAGGACCCCTCTGCCCTTTTTTATTTGCAGACGTTTATCTTGTACTCATTTCATTAAGTGTTATGTTGCCTTATTTCATGCTGTTCACCCAAAAACCCTATGTTCCCCATTATTTCAATTTAATTGTAGGGCAATTCATGTACACAATATTTTTCAGCATTAAGTTCAATCACCTCAATATAGGTTAATTTAATTTACATAAATTAATTTTCAGTTAGATGTGTAGCACAAATCATTACTAAGACTGTAAGAGAATGCTTGTTTACATGCCAAGTTCAGGATTGTAGTAGAAGTAATGATGTAACATAACATAAATAATTCTTACCTGTGTGGCCAGTTTTACTTTCATTTTTGATGTAGAGTTAAGAACAACATGGTGCTTTGTTAACCGAGGGCACACTCTCAAATAATTTGGCAATTGTGAATCAAGATCATAGAGACCAGTTATATGACTCCACTTAATTGGCACAGCAAACTGACTGGTCTGAAATTATATAAAGAAAACATAAATTTATTTATAAATCAGGTAGGCTAAAGTAAACTACATAACAACTTATCAATTAAGTTAATATGCTTATCAACAACATACCTTCAAGGATTTGCATGTGTGCAGCCTGTTTCTTATATTTTTGAACAGGTGTGGCGTATCTGAAAAAACATACACTTTCCTGTCTCCATCACATGGATGTTCAAACTAACTTTTTGTTCTCCCTAAAGCACCAGTCACACCCAATTCAGCCCAAAACTTTCTATTAGTTGCAGCAGCATCTGACACTATACCATGAACTTTAGCACCACTTTACTCCAATAACAAAATAGCCTTCACAATTAGCTGGGATAACATTACACCCGACACAGGACCTCTTGAAGCAAAAACACTGACAGGCTGAGTATATGTGTCAGCAAGGGGCTGAAACATGAAAACTAACGCACTTGTGGCTTTGTCTTCAATTGTGTTTGCCTTTGGGCCATCTGTGCCAAAATCCACTAGACCTTTGTAAGTTAGAGTTTTCGTACAAACAGACATGCTCTCTCGCAAAGAAATTGCATCTAAAATTAGAAGACCATGTTTCTGGTGATCTTCTTTATTAGATAAATGCTTTCTGAAAACCTCGAAGAATTTTTCATCAAAGCCACATTTGACATCAATAAGTGATAAATATCGCCTTATGGTACGCACACAAGGTAATGGAAGGATATTATTTGTCCTGATAAAGTTGTAGCCAGCTGGCAACCTAATGTGAAATAAAAGACACTTCAGAATCCACTCATCAGAATATCTGTTGGAAGTATTACTAGACTTTGACGATTTTAGTATTTCGAGGGCAGTGTTTTTGTAATTTTCCGCTGTCCCGAGCGAATCTAGTTTGTCTAATAAAGATTTTTGTTGCAAATGCTTCATTTTATTAGATGACTGAGACAGCAGAACTTTAAGCATTTTTTTCTTTTGTTCAGCGCGGATTTTCGCCCGATGTAAAACCTTACATTTGTTTCGCAATTTGTTAAGTTTTTCTCTTTTGCGTGGACTACAACTTAAACGTATTCTGGAGGTATGCTTGACTTGGCGAATTATTTTACGAGCTAAAGTCTGCTGTACATTCCTGCAACATTTACACTGAAAATCCATTTCAATGATCATAGGGCATTCCAGATGTCTCCACAACCCCAACACATCTACATAACACCTTCCTGGTTCAATGTCCATACCAGTGTTAGGTATGAGTAGTGCGCCTTCACATACCTTAACTTTATCTGCACGTGCCAAAACATCTGATAGCTCCTCGGATGAACTCAAAACATTAACGATACCTGGAAGCTTTACTGGTTTACCAAGTACAGCAAATGTTACATAACAATTCTCAGAGACAAGAACTTCCTTACGATGCACAGGTTTCATCACACCCTCAACTTGCCGAACCACAGCACTTGTGTAAAGGACAAACGTCTTATCGAAAGCGTTATCACAGGATGGAATGACACGGTACCAAGATTCTGGTACCACTACACCAGATGTATCACTTAGTAATTTGGTAAAAAGAGATTCCTCTGTTACCGGTACAAACACAGTCTGAGACTCTACCTCACAGTGCCTTACATCTTGTTTCACAATATCCTTATCTTCACAAATTACAGTGTCAGGTAAGTTATCAAATTTCCTTTTCTTTTCTTGTACATACTTTCTGTCTTCTGGTGATTTTCTCTTTACTCCAACAGTTTTGCTTAAGTATGCAGGGCAGCCAGGAAACAATCTAGGCACAGCATCCGCTTTTAGCCTCGGTCGATTATAAATACCCTGGAAAAAAAAATCTAATGAAAGCCTTTTACTAAAATTACTTAAAGCATTTCAACAACCAAGGTACAGTATATGACCAGTATTTTAGCACTGTTGGAATTTAGTGCAGTTGAGCAACATTATTAGAGATGGTTCGCTCAATGTGTAAAATTCCAAAACTAATCCCTGGAAAAAAAATTACTGTCAGTGTACATTTCATTCTTACTAACCAATTTATTGTATGTTGGCAGTGGATTAGAAACAAATACATACTTAACTTAGTTCCACAACTTAATATTGAATCCAAAGTATAAAGGGGACCACGATAGAGGCAGTAATAAGACGCGTGGAGTCAGACACAAATTTTCACATTGTGGAAATTGTGCCGGACGATGCCACTGATCCGTGGGTTTCTCTGGCCTCTCCTGTGTCGCCTGCCCTTACATTCTGGTGCTGCTCCCCAACGTACATCAACACAGTAATGTATTTAGCAAAACTAATTATAAACACGACATAACTGTATTCCTGCACCCAGCCATGCTCATGCACCTGAATTTACAGCTCCAAAAATATAACAACACATTTACCTCTGCAATTACGTTGCCAAGCTGATCTCTGTGCACAATTTTGCGGACAATATCAGCTTCAATGAAATGTTTCTCGCATACAAAATGACTGCTTTTTAGTATAAAGTCGTTCCTCGGAATTGCTGCCTGCCACAACAATCGGCGTTGTTCAGTTTTGGGTGCACTGAACACATGACACTTGTCGAATGAACTGTCGTAATTTGCTTTACAGCCTGGGGCAACGCAGCGATTTGGCATTGTACAGCACGATGAATTATTTCAAATGGGTTAAAAAAAATTAGAAGGTTCACATTACTTAAAAAACTGCCTCCAATAGCCTCTTCACCATCCCGCCCCAAACAGAAAAATTAACATTGCTCAAAACTTGCACACTTCAATGTTCAGTTTTATGCGCATACATAACAATTTTGATATAAATAATACACGTCAAAAATATAAAACAACTACCCTTCTTGACAAACGAGTACTACTGATTTATATAAAATACTTCCTATTGTCAACACGCTAAAACCGGACCACTGTCTTGTGGCGCCAACGGCCGTTTCATGAACTAAATCAGTCAATAAGGGGGTCAAGTTGAATGCATGGCAAGATAGACAAGTGTCCAGACCTGTAGTTCTAAGGCCGTGTTCAAGGACCATAATAGTTTCAATGTATAATTATAAATGGTATTATTTTTTTCAATATTCATCTGGCTCATTATGCCACTTATTTTATTTTATTTATTTTTTTTAAACAAAACACTGGACACTGGCAAATTGTATAACATCACACTGACATTGAACATGCAATTGACACCGACATAACAATTCAACTTACAGATTACATGACATAAATAAACAAAATACATGACAACTACTATATACAATGCATACATACAAATACAACATACAGTATTAATCAGGTTTTAAGCAAGCTCTTCAGTCCTGCTGGGATGCTGCAATTTGTCCTTAATATGCCCTACATAACCCACTAGATAAACAAACACACACTACTTACACTTGACACGAAGACGTCTCTACGTGGAATACTCAAATCAAGAGTGCAAAAGTCCTAAGTGTGCTTCGACGTGTTGTTTTCTGTGCTTGTAGGCTTTCTTTTTACGTCAATAAAATTCACGTTAACGGTGCTTCATTATTCTTTCATTTCTCAGGGAAATAAAATTAATCAATCTTCCAAGTGATGTGGTTGAAAAGATACCCACTTAGCTCAGTGCTGTAAGCAGGAAAAGGTGTTTTTCTTTTCTTTCTAAGTGGCTCGGATCGCTCCAGGTCAGTACTAGATGTAAGTTTCCTACTGTGTGTAGAAGTGTGTAAGGATGTCAGTACACTGTACATCAGCTGTAGGTACACTGTAGCACATGTTCACTGCCTTGTCTTGTGTTAGAATGTCGGTACACTTCATGTACTTCTCAAGTGCCAAAATGTACCCAACGTATTACATTCGTGTACTATAATTGTGCTGTGCGGGTTGGAACCGAATTAGGTGCAATCATAGTGTACAAGCAGTACACAGGTTCAAGGTACATTCCACAGGCCACTGCCTGGGAACAAGAGTCAACGCTCTCATACCTAAACATAAACTTAGGAAGCCATCACTTCCCTAAGCACACATCAGCTGAGTACAAATAACAACATAGGACCCTTTCTCAGCCGACATACCCTTAATCTCCGGCATTATTCACCGTTACATACAATGCACTGATGCCTTCTGCCTTCTGCCAAGGTGATGTTGAGGGTGTGGAGTTGCTTCTGGGCGCCAACTAGCAATAATAGCTACGTGCTAGTGCGTAGCCGAGACTCTTGACTCAGGGCGTGATGTCGCCACGTGGCCGGCAGGCAGTAAGGGTCGTTCCGTCAGAGTTACCCCCGGCTGTTTTAGCCACCAGGGACGCTATACTACGGGCGTTGTAACAAATACACGGGGCTCGATTCAAAGTGGTTTATTGTCAGGCACGCTATACATGCGCTGCGTCGTGCATGACCCGCTTACTGGGAGCCGCGCTCTACAGGACACGTTTCTGATGTGCTGAAAACTCACGCAATTCCGGTAGAGATGGCAAGGGCGGAGGTCGAGAAGCTCCGCGGGCGACTCGCGTCTCGCCTCCTTGGAGGGCGGTGATTAACTGGCGATGGCTGTGACGTCCGCACGACTCCCCAGCCTCGCTCCCGCGAAAATGTGTCGTGTGCAAAAGTAATCCCGGGCCATGCACGCCGCCTGATCGCTCTAAAGTCCAGAATTACAGTTAATATTTAAGCATAGTCATTACTTAATTAATATTGTTTTTTAGAGTGCTGAATGTTAATTTCAAAGTCCAGGTAATCAGGTCACCTAACAGTACCCCCTTGGTCGACTTTCGCGCGGGCGACAGTCGATTAGGCAGGGCAGCTTACGTTCGAGGCGTTGCACCACCCTGCACCCAGGTGCGTTCACGTCGCACACGCTCGGGGCGAGGCGGCGATGCGCCATAGCGGTCTGTGCGGATTCGAGGAGCACTAATGTTTGGCGTCAAATTCCCCCCTTTTCCTGAGGCCGCTATGGTCATCGACGCCCCGATCACACGCATTGCCTCGTTGCACTGAGGCCAACACTGTCTTGGGGGATTGGTCCCGGGGCTGCTGTGTTTTGGGCGAACGGGGGAAGCAGAGACATGACACTGAGGCGGGGTACGTCGGGGTGTGGTTTCCGGTCTACTGGTGGTCGTAGTGGGCGCCAAATGAACTCCCTGAGGTGCCCTGGATTTTGGCGGACCCGGGTGGACTGTCGTGGTCCCTCGGCACTAATGTTCCCCCCTCCCACTCCGGGAGCTGTCTGGTCACCACCCTCCCCTATGCCGGGGGGAGCAATGGGTACCTCTTGGCTGCTGCCCTCGCAGCATCCTCTCGTCGGCGCCCTGCGCGCTCGGTGGGACTGCCTGACCTCAGGCTGGTCGGGAGGGGGGGGGTGGGGGTAAAATACCTCGGGGCATGGCTGAGCGGTCATGGTAGTTGGCCCGCTGGGGCATTCGCCCCCTGGGTCCAACCGGTCAATTAGACGCCCAAGTCTCCTTAGCTCGCTCCTCGCACTTCGGCTAAGATGGCGGGAAGTCGTGACAGGTGACATGGTCGGTGACGTGGGGCGTGTGATTGGTGATGCGAACAGTGACATCGGTGATGATGCGTCAGCTCTGATGGTGGGTCGGCACACGTCCTGCGTGTCGGCAGGTGAGGTGATGGGTGGTGGTGTGGCTGGTGCCATGGCTGGTGGCGTAGGATGGGGAGCTGGTGATGGTGGTGGTGATGTCGGTGATGTGGTGTCCATGGTGATGGGTTGGTGGTAGGGTGATTGGCCGACTGGTGACGTGGCACGTGAGGCTGGTGCGCTTGGGGTGGGGGCCCTTGGGCACTCCCTACCCTCAGAGGGATCCTCGGCAGTGGAAACGAGGCGCAGGTCGTCCCTGTGGATTTTTGTGGCCCTACCATTTGGGAGTCTGATGAGGTATGTGGTGGGGCCTAGGCGTCGCAAGACATCACGGGGGGCTGCCCACTTGGGGTTCAGCCCCGTGCAGTAGTTCTTTCTGCCGGACGACAGATGGTGACACCGGGCATAGACCATCTGCCCTGGCTCCAGTGGTGTTGGGAGAGTGGCTGACTGCGGGGTTCGGGTGGCCAGGAACTGGGCTTGGTGCCGTCGTGCCTCTTCCCTTAGGTCAATGGCTGGTGGGCGGGTGACTGCCCCTGCTGCCTCAGCGACCCGCAGCTCGCCCGGTAGGGCGAGGTTCTGACCATAGAGCAGTTCCGGGGGGGAATGGCCGGTAACGGCATTGACTCGCCGGCGCAGGCAGTAGAGCAACTTGGGCAGGTGTACATCCCATTTCGAGTGATCATCCCCCAGGCGGAGGCGCAAATGAACTTTGATGTCCTGGTTGCGTCGCTCCGTCGGGTTCGCCCTCGGGTGATACGTCGGGGTAGTGTGATGCTCAACTCCCCATCGTCGGCAGTCTGCCGCCCAACGTCTCCCTGTGAACTGGGTACCGTTGACTGTTAGTAGCGTCTTTGGGTACCCATAGCGAGGGAACACCTCGCTGTCCAGGAGGGCCACTATCGTCCCTGCGCGTGCGTTGGACACGGCGAACGCCTCTGACCATAGCGTGAACACGTCAGTGGTCACAACGAGGAAGCGCTTTCCCCGGGTTGTGCAGGGGTTGGGCCCCATGACGTCGAGGGCCACAGTATGGAAGGGCTCCTCTGGTCGTCGGGGGCGCTGCTGTTCTACCCCGTCTGCACGGAGCGCCTTGCGTTGCTGACACTGTTGGCAGCTCGCACATGCACGCGGACATCCCGCGCTACCCCTGACCAGTGGAACAGCTTTCGGAGTGCATGTTGGGTCTGTTCAGCCCCTGGGTGGCCGGCCAGATCATGGTCGTGAAAAAATTGAAGGACCCCTTGCCTCGCCGCAGGGGGCACATGGATCTGCCAGCTGTCCATATCACTTGGGGCCCGATTTTGCAAAACCCCGTCCAGACTACGCTGATGGGGCTGAACCCCTTCCCCACACGCGGCCAGGTCGCGCTGCGTGTCGGGGTCGTCGACCTGGGCCTGCCTCACATGCTCCATTAGGGCGAGTAGGGTGGCTGGTGTGTCTTCCTGGGTGGTAGGGTTCGCCCGCTGGATGGCGTAGAGGGCCGCTGGTGCGGGTGCCATGGTGCCGCTGGCTGGTGGGTGAGGTGGTGGCAGGAGTTCCTCCCAGCCCTGGGGGTCCTGGAAGACAGTAGTGGGGTCAGGGTGACGGGACAGCTCGTCTGCCAGCTGGTTCTCCCGCCCAGGGACGTGTTCGACACGGAATTCGAAGCCCTGGAGCATGAGCGCCCAGCGGGTAAATTTGGACTTCCGCCCCTGGGCGGAGTCCAGCCACCGTAGACACTGGCTATCAGTGCGCAGGGTGAACGGCCTCCCCTCGAGGTGGTGCCGATAGCGCCCTAGGGCCCACACCACCGCAAGGCACTCCTGCTTGTTTGCATGATAGCGGCGTTCTGCAGGGCCGAACTTGGTGCTGGCATACTCGGCCACTCGCCGCTCCCCGTCCCCCCCTTCCTGGTAGAGCACCGCCCCCATGCCCTCTTGGCTGGCGTCCGTCTGGACGAAGATGGGTTCGTCTAGGTCCAGGCGTGATAGGGTGTGGCACTCTCTGAATCTTTGCTTCACCGCGGTCAGGGCCTGCTCGGCGGCGGTCGTCCACCGGAACTTTGACTTGGGCGATAGGAGGTCGGTCATGGGTGCGGTGATAGTGGCGAAATGGGGTATGAACGACCGCAACCAGTTGAGCAGCCCCATCAGTTTCTGGAGCTGCTTCCTGGTGCGGGGTGCCTGTTTGCTGTCGATGAGGTCGAGCTGGGCGGGAATGGGCCGGCATCCCTCGGCGCTGACAATATGCCCCAAGAATTCCAGCTCCGCGGCACCGATGTGACACTTGGGCGGCGAGCACGTGAGTCCGTGTGTGGCGAGCCGTTCGAGGACCAGCGCGAGATGGTGGGCATGGTCCTCCCACGTCCGTGACCAGATGATCATGTCGTCCAGGTACGCGGTGGCAAACTCACCGATGTACCCGTCCAGGACGCGGACCATCATAGTCTGGAACGTCGCGGGGGCGTCCATCAGCCCGAACGGCATCGGACAGAACTGGAAGCGCCACCCATCGGGGGCCGTGAACGCTGTCTTGGGACGTACTGGGACTTGCCAGTACCCCGACTTGAGGTCGAGAGACGAAAATATGCGGGCGTCCCCCAGCCCGGTGAGTGCCTCAGTGATGTTAATGAGGGGTGGTGGTGCAGGGATGGTGATGTCGTTGACGGGCTTGAAGTTAATGCAAAAACGGAGAGATCCGTCCTTTTTGCTAGCCATGACGATCCGGCAGTTGTATAGAGATTCTGTTGGCTCGATGACGCCATCCTCTAACATCTCTGTGATTTGATCCCTGATAGCAAGCCGCTCACGAGGTCCAAACCCAAAGGGCTTCTCGAAAGGGGGCCTGTGTGGTATGGTTGGTATGCAATGTTCTGTGATCGTGGTGCGGCGCAGTAGGTCCGCGGCGGCAAACACCTGGGGCTGCTGCCCCAAGACCGCATCAAACATGGGCACATGTACGGGGGGTACACCATGGCGGAGGTCCACCAGGTGGAGGGGCTCGCCCCGCGGTAGTGGGGTCCTGTAGTTGAGTCCATATACCGTCCGTCGGCCCCTGGTCCCCACATGGACCCGCTTCCCCCGGACCTCGACTGTGGCGTCCTCCAGCTCCAACCAGGGCAGCCCCAGGATCAGGTCGTCGCGGAGGTCGTGCACCACTAGGGCACTGGTGCTACTAACAAAATCCCTTACGCCGACCCTTACCTGGGCACGACCCGTCGTAAACGTGCTGGCCCCAGTGGTGGCCAGCTGGACGATGTCGACCTCCCGCACCAGGTCCGCCTCAGGGATGAGGTGGGCAGCGACGTAGGTATGCATGGCCGCGGTGTCCACCAGCGCGGTGATGGGCTGGCCGTTCAGCTCCACCGGGATGCGGATCAGCGCAACAGCCTCGGGCCCCACTCGGCCCAGCCTGGGCCGACAACCCTGGGTGGCCCCCGCAGCAGCATGCAGGGGCGGTGCCGATACCAGGTGATCGGCGTCGCTCGCCGGCGACCTGGGGCAGGCCGCGAACGGGTGAGGCGGGCCGCCCCCACCCGCGCCAGGTGGGTGAGATCCAAGCTGAGTGGCCCCCGCAGCAGCGTGTAGGGGCGGCGCCGACGCCAGGTGATCGGCGTCGCTCGCCGGCGACCTGGGGCAGGCCGCGAACGGGTGGGGCGGGCCGTCCCCACCCTCGCCAGGTGGGTGAGATGGCAGCTGATTGGCCCCCGCAGCAGCGTGCAGGGGCGGCGCCGACGCCAGGTGATCGGCGTCGCTCGCCGGCGACCTGGGGCAGGCCTCGAACGGGTGGGGCGGGCCGCCCCCACCCGCGCCAGGTAGGTGAGACGGCAGCTGATTGGCCCCCGCAGCTGCGTGTAGGGGCGGCGCCGACACCAGGTAATCGGCGTCGCTCGCCGGCGACCTGGGGCAGGCCGCGAACGGGTGAGGCGGGCCGCCCCCACCCGCGCCAGGTAGGTGAGACGGCAGCTGATTGGCCCCCGTAGCTGCGTGTAGGGGCGGCGCAGACACCAGGTAATCGGCGACGCTCGCCGGCGACCTGGGGCAGGCCGCGAACGGGTGAGGCGGGCCGCCCCCACCTGCGCCAGGTGGGTGAGACGACAGCTGATTGGCCCCCGCAGCAGCGTGCAGGGGCGGCGCCGACGCCAGGTGATCGGCGTCGCTCGCCGGCGACCTGGGGCAGGCCGCGAACGGGTGAGGCGAGCCGCCCCCACCCACGCCAGGTGGGTGAGACGGCAGCTGATTGGCCCCCGCAGCTGCCGTGCGGGGGCGGCGCCGACGCCAGGTGGACGGCGTCGCTCACCAGCGACCTGGGGCAGGCCGTGAACGGGTGGGGCGGGCCGCCCCTATCCGCGCCAGGTGGGTGAGACGGCAGCTGAGTGGCCCCCGCAGCAGCGTGCGGGGGCAACGCCGACGCCAGGTGGACGGCATCGCTCGCCGGCGACCTGGGGCAGGCCGTGAATGGGTGAGGCGGGCCGCCCCCACCCACGCCAGGTGGGTGAAACGGCAGCTGAGTGGCTCCCGCAGCAGCGTGCGGGGGCGGCGCCAACGTCAGGTGGACGGCGTCGCTCGCAGGCGACCTGGGGCTGGACGCGAACATCGCGAACAGGTGAGGTGGGCCGCCCCTACCCGCGCCTGGTGGGTTAGACGGCAGCTGAGTGGCCCCCGCAGCAGCGTGCGGGGGCGGCGCCGACGCCAGGTTGACGGCGTCGCTCGCCGGCGACCTGGGGCAGGCCGTGAACAGGTGAGGCGGGCCGCCCCCACCCGCACCAGGTGGGTGAGACGGCAGCTGAGTGGCTCTCGCAGCAGCGTGCGGGGGCGGCGCCGAAATCAGGTGGACGGCGTCGCTCGCAGGCGACCTGGGGCGGGCCGCGAACTTCGCGAACAGGTGAGTCGGGCCCCCTCCAGCTGTGATAGGTGGGCGGGGTGGCGGCTGGGTGGTTCCGCGGCGCCGGGGTGGGTCTCTCGGTGGAGCTGGGCTGTTAATTGGGGGGTGGTGGCCAGCTGAGTCACCGCCCCCTAGACGGAGTTTCCCGGGAGCTTCACCCTGCCCCCTCGCGTTCGCCAGATTGCTTCGCGGGTCGGGCATACCGTGTGCCAGTGGTACTGCTCTGTCGCGCAGTAGCGGCAGCGGGGTGGCCGGCTGTCCTGGGCGCCCTGTGTTCCCCCGCGGTGGTCGTCGCGACGCGTCTGTACCGCGCCACGGTGAGGAGGGCCCGGTAGGGGCATCCCCTCCCCCATCGGGGACGGGTCGGTGGGCCGGTAGTTGCCCCTCGGCGGCGGCGGGCCCGTGTACGGCACTACGGCACGTTCGTCCTCTGCGTGCGCCGCCCCCTTGGTGGACGGGGCTGACCGGGGCGTCGCGACGCCCTTGGCACTGCGAGCTGATTGGAGGTAATGCTCTACGGCTCGTGCTCGTGCGAGAAAAACATCCAGCCCGCAAGTCACCGCTTCGCGCAAGAATGGGCGAAGTTTGGGGGACACTAGCTCCACTATGAAGGGCAGTATGTCGCTAGTTTGACCCCCCGGTGTTAGGCGGCGGTATAGTCTGAGCTTGTTATAAACAAACGTCTCCACCGCCTCCCCGTCCCCTTGGCAAAGGCTGAACATCTCACTCCGACATGTGTTCAGAGCTCGGGTGTCATTGAAGCGCGCCTCCAGCTGGCGGGCGAAGTCCTCCCAGTCCGCGTCGTAGCTGCCCGCCTGGGCCCACCACTCCTGCGCCTCCCCGCGCAGCTGCACGCTCACACGTTCTGCCCGCTCTTCCCGCGGTATCAGGTGCCGCACGAGCCTCGCCTCGCAGGCTCGCAAAAACACGCGCGGATCCTCGTGGTTGAGGCCCGCGAACTCCGGGAGGGTAATAGGCCTGGTGAGGGAGCAGGACGTGGTGGCTAGCTGACCCCCTGGGTGCCCTTGTGCGCATCGCTCGCACCCCCCACACAGAAAAAGTCCGTCCCGGAAATTTACGAATTCCAGCGCGTCTGCGCAAGCGCGGTGTTTAATAGTTCCGCACTGCTGGAATCTCGCTATCTCGCCTCGGTAACCGGGACAGTGGACAGCGGCGCACTGGGGACCCGCTTGGGTTCTGGGTTGCCCCTCCATCTTGACGCGTACCGTTTCGCAGGTGCAGTACAGGTGGGGGTACTCACCGGTGCTGTGGCTGGTGGTGTGCGGCTTACCGCACCCGGCGCAATAGCTCTCCATGGTGATGGCTATGTCCGGCCTCTTGTCCATGCGCGATCCGCGGCTGTCAGACCCGAGCGTAGGATGAAAAGTCGGTGGCGGGCGCGGGCAGATCTGGGAGTGCGCCCCCTTGCGCTTACGACCGAGCGGTCTTGCCCGCATGCACGCGCCTCGCGGTTGTTTACGCGGCCGCGGCTGGTGACGAACTCTGGCGTCTCTGTGATCTTCGGGCGCGCTCGTTTGTCCTCGGCGCGCGATCGGTCGGGGCAGTCCACTCTCTCGCGAGTGGTTTGGCGGGAGGGTGTGAGCGAACGATCTGTACGGGGGGGAGGGGGAGGAACCGTGGAATGCGGGAGGGAGTGAGCGAAAGATCTTAGAGCGGGAGGGGGGTGGTGTGGCCTGATTCACCCGGCGCGTCCCGTTCCGCGGCGCCTGCACGTCTGCGCACGCTTACTCTCCCCTTTGTGCTGTCCCTACGCGTAACTCTGCCGGATTTTCTGCGATTCGAATGGCGTTTGCGGCGTTGTTATGTTGCCACACTAGTTGGGCGCCATTTGATGCCTTCTGCCTTCTGCCAAGGTGATTTTGAGGGTGTGGAGTTGCTTCTGGGCGCCAACTAGCAATAATAGCTACGTGCTAGTGCGTAGCCGAGACTCTTGACTCAGGGCGTGACGTCGCCACGTGGCCGGCAGGCAGTAAGGGTCGTTCCGTCAGAGTTACCCCCGGCTGTTTTACCCACCAGGGACGCTATACTACGGTCGTTGTAACAAATACACGGGGCTCGATTCAAAGTGGTTTATTGTCAGGCACGCTATACATGCGCTGTGTCATGCATGACCCGCTTACTGGGAGCCGCGCTCTACAGGACACGTTTCTGATGTGCTGAAAACTCACGCAATTCCGGTAGAGATGGCAAGGGCGGAGGTCGAGAGGCTCCGCGGGTGACTCGCGTCTCGCCTCCTTGGAGGGCGGTGATTAACTGGCGATGGCTGTGACGTCCGCACGACTCCCCAGCCTCGCTCCCGCGAAAATGTGTCGTGTGCAAAAGTAATCCCAGGCCATGCACGCCGCCTGATCGCGCTAAAGTCCAGAATTACAATTAATATTTAAGCATAGTCATTACTTAATTAATATTGTTTTTTAGAGTGCTGAATGTTAATTTCAAAGTCCAGGTAATCAGGTCACCTAACAGTACCCCCTTGGTCGACTTTCGCGCGGGCGACAGTCGATTAGGCAGGGCAGCTTACGTTCGAGGCGTTGCACCACCCTGCACCCAGGTGCGTTCACGTCGCACACGCTTGGGGCGAGGCGGCGATGCGCCATAGCGGTCTGTGCGGATTCGAGGAGCACTAATGTTTGGCGTCAGCACATACACACTTGTAATACACCTCCTTAATCGTCGAGGTAACACGAATTAAATTTTCATGACTTTCAGTCACGCTTGCAAACCAGTATAAACGATGAAACCCTGTACCAGCTGTTGTTTACTGCTGCACCACAGGTACATTATAGGCTCTTAGCTGGTTGATATTAAACCGACCAATGATACTGCCTGTGATAGTATCACTCAGTGTGTAGCAGTTCTTTTGGTGTACTTCTACCACACGATAGGATCCACTGTAAAGTAGAAACCGTTTTTTCGTCACCTTCTCCCACTTCGAACTTACAGGTGCAGTTTGCCGCAGCACAAGGTCGTTGACTTTGAAGTAAAACTTTTGGCGTTTTGCTACCTGCTTGTTGTTTTATTTCTTGTTCACACCTTTATTCTCTATTCCACACGTTACATCTCCTCCATATTTTTTCTACCTTCTTCCTCCTGCCTCATGGACTTTGCAACTCCATGTGGCCATGATGGCCACTACAATATATCGTCGGTCTAATTAGCAAACCTCGTAACTCCACTTTTTGTCAAAAATTGTTTTTTGGTACTATTATATACTCAGTTATGTGTTCTATTACCATTCCAAAGATCATAACAATAAACAATCCCTATGGGCTACAATCCTATTTTCAGAAAACCTCTTATCTCCAGCTGTCAATTTTCTGCAAATTAGCATACCTCGTAACTCCATTTTGTTAGTAAACAAACACAGTGTTATTGTTGGACTGTCTATTAATTTTTTAAAAATATTATTCTAATTGTTTCGATATTGTTTGAACGTATGGAGCAGGTACATTTTATTATTATCTAACACTTTAACTATTGTCCATCGATTATTTATGCATGCAAAACACTTATTGCAATAAATTATACTTTTCAAACTTTTGTAATACAGGCCATAATATCAAATGTTTTTGGAGGTAATGTCTAAACTATTTTATACAATTTAGCTATCCATTCTTCATTTCAGAATGTCAAGAGCCAATAATGATTTCGGCATGGATCTCATGAGTATTCCTTGTAGAACATCATACATTCTTTACGATATTGGCACTTTCATTGTTTTCTTTTACTGTTTTCGATTTGAAAGCCAAAGATGGCTTCTGTTATCTGTGGGACGAGACTGAGATGGGCCTTGGTTCAAATGAGTTTGCTACAATAATTTGCAACTTCATCTTGTCGCAACTACCTTTGAGGAACGATGCCGACAAATTGATAGTGTATAGTGATGGTTGCTGCTATCAGAACAGAAATGTGACTATCGCCAATGTACTCTTACAGATATCGGTGACAAAGTGTGTAACGATAAAGAAAAAGTTTCTGGAGGTCGGACACACACAAATGGAGGCAGACTCCATGCACTCGAAGAAAAAAAAAAAGCTGAAAAACAAGAAGATTAATGTTCCAGCTGACTACATTGCAACTTGCAGGGAAGCACACAGAATTCCACGTCCATATGAAGTTCATTATTTGACTCACAGTTTTTTTTTTAATTTGATCATGCTCAAGTGTATAGCTCTATCAGACCAGGCAGAATAACTGGGGATCCATGTGTTACCGACATCAGAGCCTTGAAGTACACTCCAGATGGGGTTATTTCCTACAAGTTGGGTTTCACAGAAGAGTGGAAGAACTTGCCTATTCTCAAAAAGAACATTACTGATAAGCCATTTAATCGTTTGCCAGCACTGTACACTGAGAGGCTGAAGATAAAGAAAACTAAATACGACCATTTGCAGTCCCTGAAAACAACTATGGAGTCAGACTATGACTTATTTTATGATAGCCTTCCTTTTCAAAACTGAAGCATTGATTTTCTGAGGGGTAATTTTTTTTTTACAATTTATTGGAGTAATATTTATTGCCTCAGTTATCAGTATTTAAAAGCTAGTTTTATCTTGATGTTCTTTCAAACGAATTCATAGTCAATGTTGATTTTATGTACTATACAATATTGCTGTTGTGTATTGTATACTGTCCTTACTGTTCAATATCGGAAATAACCCTTGTATTGTTAGAGCATGGAGGTAAGAAGTTCTTAACTCCATGTGTTAGAGATACTTTTTTATAATACACGAATAAATTTGGTGCTATAACTATTCATCTCAAAATTGTTCTAATATCAATATTAAGTTTACGCCAATAAGAAGATTTATATCTTATCAAACCTCGTATCTCCATATTTAGTTTGAATTTATGATTGTAAAACCTCGTAACTCCATTAAAAAAAGGTTTAATAATTAAAAACTGACACAGAGTTTGTTAACAAACGTCAGAGGGTGTTTTAACTTTTATGTGATGAATTAAACACATATTTAGTACAAACAAAAAAGTTATTCAGTTTTTTGCTTCTCTTGTAAAATTTGTCTTCAGGGAGTTACGAGGTTTGCTAATTATACCGACGATATATTACATCCTTCCACCTTTACAATTACTTCTTTAGCTCTACATAACTCAACATTACATGATACATATAACAATACTCCACTGCATTTAACCGATGACACACAACCTCTCCTACTCTTATAGTACATGACATTTTACATCAAACAAACATATAAATACTTTATTAACTGACATGTTACATAACCTCACCATCTCTTACTGCAACATAAGAGACTACTAATATCACTCATTACATAACATTACTTCTCTCCTCTCACTCCAGACCTGTGTTTACTCATATTCTGCTAGCCACCTAGGTTTATGTACACATCTCCCCGATCTCGTCCACCTCTCCTTAGGTTGCTCCTTGCTTGGGGTGGTTCCCTGTTCACTCTCTTCAATATTTGGCTCATTTAATTCCCCATTGTTATCCACGCCTACACTGGTCTGTTTATCGGACTCATTCATGTCCCCATTGATATCTACATCGACACTGGTCTGTTTCCTTCCCGATTCCTTTAAATCTATCCTATTTCTTCTGAATTCTCGTCCCCACCTATCACTCACAACATAGGACCGCGGATATATACTTTCCTTTACTATTCGACCTGGCTGCCATGTACCTGTCACCTGCTCTCTCATCACGATCTCTTGCTCCGGCTTTAGAACTGGCAACCTTTTACTCCCCTTATCATAATACGTTTTACTACGCTCTGATTGCTCCATTTTTTGCTTGATCACCTCTGCTGGTTTGATTGTGCATGGCTGTACAATCTATGAGTGGACTTGCATCTTTGTTTTGCAAACTCTTCCCATCAGTAACTGAGCTGGCGAGTGTCCCATATGTTTAAATGGCGTATTCCTGTGCTCCAATAACATGCTCCAGATATCCCCAGAGTGCAGGCCCAGTTTGCGACACATCTGTTTACAGATTCCCACCCCTTTTTCCGCTAGCCCGTTACTCTGCGGGTAATTTGGACTTCTGAGTTTTACCTCAAACTTCCACTGCTCTGCAAACTGCCTGAATGTGTGACTGCCAAATGGTACATTGTCTGCACTTACCACATCTGGAACACCATGTGTTGCAAATATCGACTTGCACTCCCCTATTACGCTAGATTCTGATTTGTCTCTAATTGCCCGCATCTCCACCCAGTTAGAGTAAGCATCTATAACTACCAAGTATGACTGTGTCCCAAATGAAAAAATGTCAGCTCCTACCCTCTCCCATGGTCGTTCTGCTATTGGCCACGGGTGTAGTGGCTCTTTGCAATTCTGCCTACTGACCCTTTCACATGTTGCACAATTTTTCACCCATGTCTCCACATCTGTACTGATTCCTGGCCAGTAATATAATTGCCGCGCCCTTGATTTAGTCTTTTCAATACCCATGTGACCCTCATGAATTTGCCTTAATACCTCTGCTCTACACTCTTGTGGTACAACTATCTTGTTTCCCAACAACACTATTCCTTCCCACTCAGATAGAGCCTCCCTGTTTTTCCAATATATCTCCACCTTCTGCTCTACCATTTTTTTTTTATTCTGGCCATACTTCTCTAATGTAATGGAGCACCTTATTTAACTGCGCATCCGCTAGTGTGTTGTGTTGTAATTCTTGTTTTTGTCTGTCTGCTACAGAATGTTGTCTACCACTACTTGTACTGCATGTGTCACCTCCATATCTTGATTCTGCTCCAGTTGTCCCATGCATGCCCTGGATAATGTGTCTGCTATGTATTGCAACTTCCCAGGGAGATAACAAACATTTACATCATATTCGAGCATTTTTAACCTCAGTCGTTGAAGCCTGGCTGACAGTTTGTTCAGATCCTGCTTGCAGATTGATACAAGCGGCTTATGATCTGTGAATACTGTAACCTTGTGATGGCCATATACAAAGTTGTGAAACTTAGACATTGCAAACTGCACAGCCAACAACTCCTTTTCAACTTGTGCATAGCGCTCTTCGTGTTCATTAAGACTGCGTGAAGAAAAGGCCACAGGGTGGTCTTTCTGCATTAGGCAGGCCCCCAGCCCATCTTTGCTAGCATCCGCAAACACCTGTATAGCCTCTTTCGGATCATAAAATGCAAGCACCGGTTTCCTACACGGCAGCACTTTTAGTTTCTCAAAGCTCTCCTTGTGTTCCAACTCCCACCTCCACTATACCTCTTGCCTCGTTAACATCCTTAAGGGGGCCGACACATGAGACAAGTTGGGGATAAATTTCCCTACATACTTCACCATCCCCAGAAACCTTAATACATCACCCCTACACTGAGGTTCCTTCATCTTCAATACTGCCTGCACATACCCCTCATCTGGTCTAACACCTTCTGCACAAAATGTCTGCCCCATAAACTTTACACTACTCCTTTTAATCTGCACTTTCTTTCTGTTAAACTTAACATTGTATCTCCTAGCGTGTTCTAGCACTGTAACCAGTCTGCTGTCATGTTCCTGTTCAGTTTTTCCCGCTACTATGATATCGTCAAAATATATTTGGACCCCCGGTAAGTCACCAAACAATTCTACATTTTTCCTTTGAAATACTTCCGGGGCCGACTTGATTCCAAATGGCATACGCAAAAATTGGTATCTGCCAAATGGTGTCCCAAACACACATAAATCGGCACTACTCGGATCTAGCGGTACCTGATAATAGCCATCCTTCATGTCCAACACTGTAAAGAAACTGTTGCCTGCCATTTGAGCTGCAATGTCATCCCCTGTTGGTATGACAAAATGTTCCCGTTGCATTGCTGCATTGAGGTGCACTGGATCCAAACATAATCACAATTCTTTATTGGGTTTTTCTACAATTACCAATGCATTAACACATTCAGTTGGTTTGTCCAATTTTTTAACTACACCTAACACTTCCAACTCCTCTAACTTGCTTTTCAGCCTCTCAACTAGTCCATACGGTACTCTCCTCGTAGCCTATATGTGTGGACGTGCACCGTCAGCTAGTACAATTTTATATATGGACGGAAAACATCCTAGACCTGAGAAGACATCCTCATATTCATGAAGTAACTTAGGCATGATTGGCATACTTGTGCTACCATAATTAATTAAATGGACACGTTTAAGTAAATTCAATTTAACACAGTCCCCTAAACCCAGCAATGCTGGCTGACCAGCTACATCTATAACTAGAAACGACACACCTACATTACTCTCCATACCTTTTGATTTACACTGCAAGACCCCAATTCCTAACACATTTATCTTAAATTCTGGATTTCCATATGACAGAATGACAGTGTTGGTCTGTTTCAAATCATCAACACTGAATCTTAACTGTGTGTACATTTCCAATGGTAATACAGATACATCAGCACCCAAGTCTAACTTTACTAGTACCCTCTGCTTATCATTAACTAAAATGTGTTCATACCACGCCCTTGATGTTGTACTGCCATCAACTGAGCTTATGCACACGCGCTGCCGATCATCGTCAGTATCCTGCACCTCACGCACGGAGTTGACTGTCTTACCTTCGTTCGTCCTTAGTCCCTCCTTCCCATCACGTTGTCTACATACCTTGGCAAAGTGATTTTTCCTGTGACACTTCGCACAAATTTTATTATATGCCGGACATCTTACCTTCTGATGATTATACCCACAATTACCGCACCATGATTGCATCATGGGCCGCGGCTGTTGTGGATGAAGTGATCTTGTTGAATTAACGGCTGATGTTATCTCCGCACTCTCCTGCAAGATCCTTGTCTGTTGTTTGCTTGTCTCCGCTGCTTTACACAACGCCACAGCTTTCTTTAAATCCAGTGCCGGTTCCCGTAACAGTCGTTCTTGCACCATTTTGTCTCCAATACCTATTACCACACGATCACGAACCATTGCCTCCCCATCTTTATATTCATATGTCTTGACTGCTGTTTTTAACGCCGTTAAGAAACTGTCAAATGACTGTCCTTCCACTTGTATTATCTTTCCGAACTTGAACCGTTTCACTATCACATTTTTCTGTGGCACACAATACTCTTCAAAGGCATCTACCACTTGCTTATAACTATTGCCAGATGCCTCATCAATGTTAAAAGTATTAAAAATTTCCAACCCGTCATCTCCGATGCAGTTCAACAGCAATGCCACTTTCAACCCATCACCTCCTTTGTCCTTGCCAGATGCTCGTAGAAATATTTCAAAACGCTGTCGGAATCTTTTCCAATTCTCAGCTACATTTGATGACAAGTCCAGCACCTCCGGTAACCTATAAGACCCGTCCGCACTTTGAGTCGCCATGCCTCTCTGCAAATCTACGTTAGGCACAAGCACAATTCACATCTGACACCATGTTTTATTTCTTGTTCACACCTTTATTCTCTATTCCACACGATACATCTCCACCAAGGTCATTAGATACCAGGTCGTCTCATCCCGCTATTTTACTGTTATTGGTCGATCGCGTCTGACGTACATGCTAGACCATATTGCCGCGGGAATTCAAATTAATCACGTGTCTAAATGGCACTTTCTTAAATTTTCCGATTCACATAGACTGGTGTAATTTATGTACAGGTTAAATGTACCACGTGTTTCCGCTAGTAATATATTTAATCTTTGTTATGTTGTCAGTTATTTAATCGTAAATTAGGCTCAAATGTGTATTTTAAAATCTAAACTGGTGTTGTTGGTAAACATTGTGATGCGTGCTGTTCTTGCAATATTCACAACATTGTGTTATTTAATGCTAGTTTGTTTATGCTTGTTACCATTGATAAGTAATTATATTCAATATTACATTTAGCTTCCTTGCTAGATGTTTAAGTGTCAACATGTTATGTTCATTTGCAGTAGTAAACAAACTTTGTAAGTGTATTAAATATCATACAATATAAAAAGTTTTATGGTAATGACTATCCTCCAAAAAATATTCTAAGAATATTTAATGGCCCTTTAACTACCAAATTTCATATTTGTGTGCAGTAATATGATTTTGTCTAATCCATTGCATTCTAACCTGTGGATCTTCCACATGTGATCCCTCTGCCCTTTACCTATCTCTGAGCTTTCCAAAATCCCCTCCCTTTAATTACCTTAACCTATTTCACCATTCTTTCTTTCTCCTCCTTTACAATGTGTCCCACACAAGCTCCATCATCATCACTGATGGTCTATGTATCTTCCTTCTTCCGTCATCATTTCTCCTCCGATATTTGTCACTTATCTCACTACATTGCATTGTACCTTTATAACTCTTAAATGTCCATCGCTAGGTACGAGTCCCAAATTCCTGTGGCATATTCCATATCTGGTTATCACCAGCATGGAAGATGCCTTTTCATTGACTTTTATTTCTCTCCTTTAGTGTCATAGCAGTTAACCCCAGACCCCTACTCCCTTCTTCACCGTCCACTTTTTTTTTTTTTTTTAATCTACTCATAATGCTTTCCCAGACATCTTTCATTATGAAAAGCAAGGGCCCCATGGCACTCCCCTGTGGTACGTACTCCATGTCACCACTCCCTCTTCCTACCATTAATTTAATATTAAGTGAGCTAGTAATTTTGCATAGAAAATTTTATTACAGACCTGTCATTTATAATTATTAATTTAAGTAAAAAAAATTAAACTGCACTCTAAAGCTGTCTGGCCTACTATTAACCATGTCCATTTACATCAGCTGTAATTCTTAAGAATGGTAACTCCTGAGTAACATGGTAAATGATCACTATGTGAAAGGTTTGCTAGGTTAACTAGGATCTGTAATTCTGAAAATGGTAGCTCTAAGTGAAAGATTTATTAGTGTACAATAATAACACAATTATTTTTTTAAAGTAATTAATTCTTTAAAAGATATGTATTTCCCTGCTTAAATTCTTTCATTTTAATCCTTACTCAACTTATTTACCAAAAACTAATAGTCTCCAAAATTACCACATATACTATTAAATTTTGATATAAAATCTCAAATTAAAATTGCAAAACAAACTCCCAGATCATTTACCATGATAAAAATATTTTGGTATTTTGGCATTCTTGGCAGGTACATGTTTCCAAGCTGGTATTCCTAAATATGCTCCTTTCCCACTACGGCCACTACTTACGCACCATAGTGCAGGCAGTAAGGCATACTCAGTTTCTGATTTACCTGAACACTTCTTCTGGAAGAAAACATGCCTAAAACACTGAAACACTTTATTCCTACCTTGTGATACTTTCCAACAAGTGGTCCGCAAATATGTGGCTTAAAACACAAATATCACAGACCATTGTTCAAAGTCTTTATTACATGATACATCGCTGGGTAATTTTATTTCATCTCTTAACATTGGAACGTAAAATTGTACTAAGCCGTTAATGAGAAACAGTATCACATAAACATCATTTGCAGTTTAGACAAACATAATTTTTTTTGAACGAGAGTAACTAGAATAAAAAATATATTTTTTTTAATTTGTCAGAAAATTAAACTACTGGTAGAAGATGGAGCATGAGAATAGTTTTTTTTATTTTGTGATCAGATGTTCACAGTAGTAATCATATTTTGAACTGTTAGTTACAAAAAATTTCACCACAAAATGCCAAACTTCTGCTGTAAGAGGTAGAAAAAGAGGCAGGTTTTTTAAATGTGTAGACAGTGACATTCCTCTAGTTTCAAAGGTTAAATGTGCAAAACTTTATTTGTGTAGAATAAAATTGTACATTTGTATATAAAAAAACAGCATGCAAACAAACATATACACTTAATTTGTATCAATATAAATTTTTATTTACATGTTCGTAATTAATCTCCTTGATTGTTTTTGTAAGATTAATTTTTTGTTACAAGTAAAAAATATATAAATGTTGTAAGACGACCTAGTGAAAAATGACCAAGCTAATAGTAATTACAACAATTATGTGAACAAATAACCATCAATAATATAATCCACTATAACTTTAGTGTGTTAAAATGTAGTAAAAATTTATGTACCTACTTAAAATAATTCTTAAGTGACAGGATTTAAACCTGGAAACTTGTAATCCATAACTACGTACAAACCACTGAGCCAAATAAACATAATAATTTACTGTGAAAAATATTTCATTGTAGGTAAGTGTTTGTATCCTAGGAGTGTAACATCTTTTAAAACTTGCAATATTTATTTTTGTGACTATTAAATTTATTACTAAATGTACTCGTGATTATATTGATGATTTGCATTTCGAAGTCACCATTAATTTAACAGATTTTCATTATTTTTCATGCACATAACACATTTCTCCATATCTTAAATTGTTTTCATTTTATTAGATGCAGTCTGTATACTCTCATCATAATTCTTTACTGCTAGAAACAGTAACAAGGTAATATTTCTCAAATAATTCATCAGAAATATTTCAACACTCCAAATCTGATCCCAGAACATATTTCATTACATCAAAATTCAGTATTTAACAAAATATATAGGTAATTCATAATAATCTACATTTACTTATGCCTATTATAAATTGTGGTGAGTAAGAAGCTATAAAACAAATACAATTAGTCACTATGTTCTGTCATACAAACTACATCAATTGACATGATTTTTTTCTCTAAATATTTCATCAACATAAATAGGCACTTCAAGTATGTTTTATAATGAACACATATTTGAAAGATAAATAAAAAGCTGACAAAAAATACACAAAACTTTATTTTTTACTACAGGCATTATCTCATTATTATTTTGCTTTAATTGCTTTTTTCAATGCAAATGTGTAGGAACTGTTTTCCCAACTTGTAGCTGATCATTTATTACATTAATTTACATAAAAAGTAATTTAATATTTTTTCTGTAATTTTACATATTTGCGAAGTTTCAAATGGTTTAGCGTTAAGTCTCCTTAATGAAATATGTACATAAATAAATTTTGTTACCAAGATATTTATGTAAATGATATAACATTATTTACATGTTGGTTAATACCACCTCTATTAAATGTTAAATTTATTTATTATACTGTTGCCATTAGTTTTTTTTTATAAAAGTCATTTCGCACAAAATCCTGGATAAAAAGAATTAGTGTGGCAGCTAGCCATGAAAATTAATACCATATTTTCTTTATCTCTGAAATTTATATGGCATATGTATGTGTGTGTGTATATATATACATACACACACACATACATTACTATATATTTGTACGAATAAAATATAAACTGCATGGCTTTCAATATCATCACACTTTAATGTGATTGTTAAATGGACAAAGTCACAAGACCCACTTGGCTGACCCAGCCACAGGCTGGAAACAGTGGATGATGATGCTTAGTATAAATTTTGGTGTGTGGTAGACAAATACAGGTTATAAATTGAGGTAAAACTAAGCATGACTCCCTAAATACTTCATTTGGAGCTAACAAGACATATTTTACATCACTAGATTATTACTTGTTACCATGGGCACCCATACCTGGGGCAAAGCACCCCCCCCCCCCCCCCCCCCTTGATAGAGAAAGACAAAAATGTAGTTACGTATAAGTCGTCCAACACTGAAATATTTTCACGTAGAAGATTTTAAATATATGTACCTACTTACAAATCACCATTTGTCTTCCAAAATATTTAAAACACCATATACCTCCAGATCTCACTTCCCCCCCCCCCCCCCCCCCCCCTCAAAATATCACATGGGTGCACTTGCTTGTTACATAAGTATACAAACACATTTGTAACTTTTCCATGCATCTGAATTACTTAGTTTGATATGCTACATATTTTCTATTCATGTTGAAAACAACTGTGGTTAGGTTCAGGTTTTTTTTTTGTTAAACTGCATTAAATCACTGTGGCCCAATTATGACCACAAAACATATTAAAAATTATAAAATGCACAAATATGTAAATATAATAAGAACATAGACAATTACTTGTGAATGTAACAAGGGACAACTCTTTGCAATATGACCAGAGTTATTTATTTAGTTTCAATTTAGTGAAAAACCAGAGAAAGAAAACAATACAATGAAAGAATGAGTGATCTGACAAGCTATGGAATGTTTGCTATTTAAAGATAAACAAAGCAATGACAAATTCATTAAACCAGAAAATGAAGTTTATTAAGTGTGGTTCACATCAAACATACTTTTATTCAATGAACGATGAGCAATATCAGGAGCCTTATTGTTTTCCTACAAACATAATGCATCCAATAACATTTAGTCCTGTCAAACAGATCTAGAAGTTCTATCTTGCGAAGTCATAAGTTTTTGTTAAACAATTCTGTAGCAAACACACATTCTGAAATTATCCATGACTGCAATTTACAAGTAAATTATTTCATATGAAATACAAAAGATTACTATCACTCCAAACACACCCCACAATTTTTTTTTTGCTAAATCTAAATTAAATGACACTTCCTTCAAAAAATCTATAAGCCTACTATTTATGTTACAATTTTTTTCCTTTTCTTGCACACTTTGTTGCTGCTTCTTCCAACACGTTTTTTACTTAGCTGTCGATTGAGATGATTCAATCTTTAAAAAGTCCTTATTCTTACAAATGAAGCAACCAATTTCTTCTCAACAGCAGGCATTTTTACATTACTAAACCACAGCACGAAAACAAAATAAAAACAAGCACGCAATTTCACAGTTTTGTTTACTTTGAAGGTCTAGCGGATACGTCATATCACGGAAACACCCGAACGACCAAACTCGTTTTTCTTCTGTTGAGACGACCTGGTATCTAATGACCTTGCATCTCCACCATCTTTTTTCTACCTTCTTCCTCCTGCCTCATGGCCTCTGCAACTCCATGTGGCCATGATGGCCACTACAATATATATTACACTTGTCTCTTCTCTTCGCTTCCAGGACGAGCTTCGCCGAGATGAATTCTTCGATTTCCTGGAGGCTTGGTGTGTGGTTGTCTCCCGTCTGGTCGCAAGTAGGGATGTAGTGGTGTGGTATTACCTCCGCCCGTACCAGACATATCGCTTTGTGCGGGGTTACTCCTGTTGACATGTGCACTGTGTTATTCATTACGCATTCCACAAGCGACCGCTTGGCACACCAGCTCTGCTGCGCGTCGTGACAATACGCACGTAACATGTTGCCTAGAGTGCGCATCTGGCGCTCCACTGGGTTATTGGCGGGATGCCTAACTGACGATGTGGTGGGCGTGGTTCCCAGCTTCCGTACGCCTTCTTGTCAGATTTCGCTGGCGAACTGCGTACCACGATCAGATATTACGCAGGTCACAGGTCCAATTTCTTCAGTAAACTGTCTAAACTTCCGTAGCACCGTCTTAGCAGTCGAACTCACAATGGCGTATAGCTTCGTGTACTTGTGCACACACACGTCTACCCCCTTGTCTGGTATGTGGATCGCCGGTCGGGGTATACCACCGTCAATCCTTTCTAGTTTGACGCCGGCTGATTGGCTGTGCTAGCCAACCCGGCGCTCGTTGTTGCTTTTGTGGCCTGCTGCAGATGTTGATACTGCGGAGGTATAGGTGCCTGCCTCTCGAAGTATCCCTGCAACTGGTATGGCAACGTAGGTGGAGGGATGGGATATGTGGTGAAGCTCGTCTCGTGATAACGGATGTCGTCTTCCGCACGGGGAGAGAATGCATGTTGTTGTCTGCATTCTCGCTTCTCCGACAGTAGGTCTTGTGTTCCGTGACGAGGTGATCTAGGACGATCGACGTACCTAGATTCCGCTGTCCTCTCGCTGCGGTACTCTGACCTGGGTGGCTGCTGCTCGTAGTTTTCTCCCTGGTGGTACTGTTTGCTTCTCTGCCCTGTTTCAGCTGGTGACCTTCGCCATCGCTGTCAGCATGGTGCCGCTTGCCCCACCAGCTGTCTTGGTTATTGGGTTGCCAGCGCTGTTTCTTGTCTGAAAATTTCCAGCTTGCGGTGGTGACATGTCTCTGGCTGTTGTCGCCACCGCGTTGCCAATGGTGGTAGAGGGGTGGAGTTTTCTGCGCGGGCAGCTTTTCCTGCTGCTCTGTGCCGCTCCTCACCTGCCGCTCTAGTCGGTCCAACGCAAGCACTTGCTCCCTGAACTCAGTTATGTCAGCGAAGTGAAGGCCGGTCAGATGCACCTGGTATTTGTGCCGTAACTGGGCGATGACCATGGCCACGAACTCTTCGTCACTCTTCTCGAGGTCCAAGTATCAAACATGCTAGACAAGTGTGCCTCTAGCAAACTAGTTTTCTTGGCGTCATACTTTTCGCCGTGCAGTCTCGCCCGCAGGTTTCCCTGAATCCGCACGCTCCAGAAGTGCTGCTTGAATTGTTGCTGGAAGCTTTCATAAGTCGTGGTCGTGGACTGACGTACCTCCCACCAGTACTAAGCGTGGTCACGAAGGGTGGTACCTATGCATTTCAGTCTCTCGTCATTTGTCAGGTGGAACATAATGGCGTACTCCTCAAATTTTCGCAAAAATCGCATTGGATTTTCATGCTCGCCACCTGAATAGCGAGGTATGGCCTCAGACCAATGTCGAGCTGGATGATGCATGACTGTGACCAGGTCCAGCACTGGCGCAATCTCTTGTCGCGATGTAGATGGAGGCGTGTTTACGTCTGCCGCAGATGATGACATCATGGCTGCCAGCTGTGTTTGATTACAAAAGGGTGACACATCTGCCAGAGCTGTCAGGTTCTGCAGCCACAGTGTCAGCATTTTCTCCTCTAGCTGACCTACTCTCAGTTCCACCTTGTTACTTAAGTCGTTTTGCATGTGAATGATGTGGTCGATCTGCTCTTCCAGGCGCCGCGCCATATCCGTAGTCTGGAGCTCAACAGTTTCTGCAATCATGGTCTGGCACACCTGTTGTCAGGGGCGGATCCAGGGCCGGGCGACCCGGGCAATCGCCCAGGGCCCCGCGCCTAGTGGGGCCCCGCGTCTGCCCTCACCCTAGCACCTGTCATGTAAGGTGTTCGAAATTAAGTTGTACACCCCTAATGTCTATTAGAACCTCTTTTACATGTATTACCCGCAACATGCAGGGGACGTGTTGGCAATATGCGGATCACATTACCCCTGACACTTGCCAGCCGGCGATGCTGATTAGTGTTTGCTTCAGGTTAGAGTTATCACAGATACGGCGACAACAAGTCTTTGCTCTGAGTATCGTTTTCCTCTGATATATCTCTGGGGAAGGGCGGTGAAAAGTGCATACAGTTGTGTTTTTTTGTTTTATGTTTATATTACTTCTGCCAGTTATCAAAGGAATTGAAAGTATAGGTCGCTATGTAAACCCTAAACTTCCTCTCAACCTTCTAAATTTACGTGACTTTAGTCAGCGGCTGATAATTAGCCTTCCCTTCCCTTTTACAATATTTAAAAGTGGAGGGGGTGTGAACGTACGCGTTACAGACCGATGTTAGTGCAGTGTCGCCAGATCAGTGGAAATATCTATGACTGTAAATTTAAGTGTGTTACTGCTACTTATTATAAACTCAGTGAGTTGATGAATTGTGTAGATTTGATCATGCTTGCGAAGACACCTTTTGATAGTAGCAAAGTTCCTATCACAATCTAGGAAGCTATGACCTCTGACTGGGAAGAAATGCTCTATTTTCTTGAATTTCTTAGAGTCTGTTAAACTCAAAAGAAATTTGGAAAATGCATTGTGGGGGAACTTTTTGAAGCTTTATTTTTTGTAATAAATAGGCCCCACTAGGGTAGCCAAATAAATATGTGCGAGCCCTTCTTCCCTCACGCACACAATTGCTATGTTGATATATGTATAGGCCCCACACACACACTAAAACGTTGGGCTGAATAAAACTGTGTAATAAATTAGATTTCTTAATTGTGTGACTCTTCACTGGCAATGTGGATATAAGGTAAATCACAGTTAGGTGTTACTTGATTGATTTGGAACATACATAGATATACACTGGAGTAGGTGAAATTACAAATAACACAACACAACACTTTGAATATTAAATATAGAATTATTTTATTACCAATGTAAAACTATTTCGAAATTTCAATCTTATTAATATATTTAATTATTATTCATATCCAAAACAACAACCTAACTTAACGGTGACATCATAGTAATTCAATAAAAGTTCAATTACCAGGAGTTATGTTGCGCACATTTAAATATTTTCAAAAGTCTTAATTCGGGTTCGTTGACACTACACAGTTTTTAATTAATGTTTTTAGGGAACTTAAATCAATTTACCTCGGCTAGATAGGTTCAAATAGTTCATCGGCAGAGCTCAGAGCCTCTCATCTATAGGACCACTGAGTCTGTTAATTAAATGTGTAAATTCGTAAAATTTATGTCCAAGTATTATTTAGATCAGCTATAAAGTCAATTTAATTCATGAAATCAATGTTTATAATAAGTTTCGGCGACGATGTGACGTAAAAACGGGAATTTCGTGATTTGTGCATAAGATTAGGGCACAAAAAATCTAGGCACTTTTGTTACTCACGTTAATCACTCCTATAATATTTATCTTTTTAGATAAATCCTGTTTAAGTATTCTGAACTCCCTAATGGTTCATAATTATCATCCACTATCCGGGATGCCTGATGCTAGATAGCTAATTTTCAGGATTTAAAATCGCCGACGTCACGAAGTTGCCGCTCATTCAGCTGGCCATTGTAGAACTCTCTTTCTTACTAGTTTCCTCAAAATAACCAGTAAGACTCCCTTTTAAATGGTGGCCCGTGATTGGCCAAAAGGACCGTTTCAGTCACTTAATTTCTTGCCGAAAACGTAAACTCCGAACGCAACAATTGCGCGGATAACAAAATTTCACTTAAAATTTAAATACATAAATATTAAAAATTATAATTTACATAATAAAATTACGGCGTTAATTTTACCGTTTACAGTTTTCAAGTCCATTAGTTCTTAGAGGGGTATCAACAATACCTCGTTCAAATAGTCCGGTAAAAATCCAAAGAATCACTTTTTCATAGACATACATAACCAAATATTGCCGTTTCTGAAAATAAATGATATTATACATAGAGCAAACAAAAATAAAATAAATCGTAAATAATAATAAATAATTAAACTGTCAAAACAAACATGTTGCAGTACAGATTTTGCCGCCCTTGTCAATTACATTGAACAGTGCTCTTTGACCTGTTCAAAACGGTGCAATGTGATTGGCACTTCCCTTTCTCCGTCGCACAATACACAACACTCTTCGTTGCCTAGCAACGCGCGCACCAAACGACAAACAAAAAAAACAACTTGAGAGAGACTACCTCTCCTCCTCGATTCGTTTTTTACCGTTGCGCGCCTGAAAATCGCGCCTTTTTAAACACTTTTTGTCGGGTCGTCGCTGCTAACAGACCTGCGCGAAGAAGTTCACGGATTTTGCAGTGCAAAATCTTCGAAGGCTGGGACTGCTGCTGCTCTCCGATTGCTCCTGCCTTGAGCCGCTCCTGTTGAGAAGGACTCGGGAGGACTTACTTACTGTGAGTATGATTCACTAAAGGGATTCGAAGGGGTGCAATGTACACGTGAGTCAACAATAGGACGTTCTCCAGGTCACGTCACGGCAGTGGGTCAACGTCCACCTGCGGTGATGACTGCATCCTTGCTGCGACTCCTCCTTCCTGCAGCGGACAGCGGCGTCGAGACGGCGCCTGTCCTCAAAACGACCAACAAACCTGGCCTGGTTCACCACGCGTCGACGGGGTCTGGCGTGGGGCGATGATGCCGTACCAGACAGCACGGCACCTGGCACTGCAGCTGACGTCATCAACTGCTGATGTGGCGGCGTCCAGCCGCCCTGCCTCACGACTACGCGCGAGACGGCGTCGTGGCGTCTGCGGTGCTGATTGCGTGGGGCGAGGTCACCACTTCCCCACAAGGAAGCACTCGTCTATTCCCATCACTGTTAGGTACACAATCGTTGCGAACCGCACTATGTCTAGCTCACTCTGGTGTAACCTTCGCACCTGACTTAAGTATAGGTGTCCGGGTCTTAATCGATAACTTAATCACTATGTGCGTACTTGTACTCTTGCAAATACAAGTGTCTGCAGGCAATACAACTTGTGTACTTGTCGCGGAACACTATGACGTCACCGTTAAAACAAAAATATCTCAAATTAACCTTAAAATTCCTAGCTTAACATATAACATTCACATTATTAACATCATTGTTAGAAAAAATAAATACAATTAATTATTAAATCTCAATTTTTGCATAACAATTCATGGTTATCAATAACCAATAAATTCAATATTAGTACTTTGCTTGCTACTAACATATCACATTGTTAGTTCGTACTTGATTAATATGCATCACAGTGCATTTGCTTGTTTGTGTTCTCATTTCATGAGATTTCATACATTTCACCAAAACATTTCATTATAGCATATCATTACTGAATATTAAACATCACATGTTTTGCTTTTCATAATAACTTATTGATAGCTAACATAATTTATATTCATTACTCAATGTTTGTAACTCACATGTTTACATTCCATTATTAAAAATATTTGCATTTAATTATAGCATCTTTAGCTTGCAATTTACATTTGCATTTCATCACATTTATTAACATTTCATCAAAGGATATATATCAGATCATGTACATACTAGCAATTAACAGTTCATTGTTATGTTTACATAGTACATATTAGCAATTGATCATAAAACATAACATTTACATATAACTATATATATAATAACATTTACATATCATAACATTAACATTTCATTATGTTTACAAGTTATACAATCAAAATTTCATAGTGTCTTTACTCATTGTTTACATTATCATCTCACATAAGAGAAATCGTTGGTTTACACAATTACCAACTTAGTAACTTTTTCAATTTCAGTCTGCTGTGCTCAGCTCAACAGCTGTAGAGGCTTTATCTTCCTCTTCTCATCTTTCATTACTGTTGTTTTCATCCCGTAGCGGTCTCGCTGGGTTGAATAAGTGTTGACATTTCATCTCATCTTGGTTACTATCAGTAACATGAGTCTTGTAATCTACTGAGGCTCCTGGCTTCAGTGTAGCTAAGGTCCCTTTTACCAATCAGCTGTTTCACAAACATGCTGTTTCAGGATAGCTTTCAACACATGGTATCACTTGTTCAATATTTTCTGATTTCATTTCTTTTTAGGGAAATTTTTCTTGCTTTTTCAATGTTTTAAAACTTCTGTTAGGCGAAGTTGCTTGTGGACACTTGTTTGCCGGAGTACCTTCACTTCTCGCGACAAAGGGCTTAGATCCTGAGTTTTTCAGATCGACATGCTTCGCTATTCTTCACATCCTTCGAAGAATACTACTCAAGCAACTATGACAGTGCTGCGAGTGAATAGTGTTGAGACGACGTAATTTTCTTGTATAGGGGCTTCTCCCAATAAATCCTCAAAAATCATCGATTTCAAATTTCAGTGTTTTCATTTCATAAAATGTCAATACCTTGACATCCAAAGTTTAATAAACTACATATTTCAACTAAAATGATTGGATTTGTATGCGAAATGAGTGCATACTTTTCTAATCTGCATTCTGGGTAGAATGCAATCCTAAAGATCATTCTTTCCCCTAAATTCATCCCAGAAATGGTAAAAAAAAAAATAGTGAAGTTTTAAAATTTTAGTGAGTTCTTCTATAAATATTAGAAAGTTCAGTGATTTTCTATTTTTCATCATCAACATAACGACGCCTATTGGATTACTCAGCATCATCAATAAATCAAGGTAACCTGCATAATATTATTCTGCTTGTAGTTGCAAAGGGTTATGTGCTTTTAGGGCCGGTTTTATGACCTCCGGCTAAAGTTCCGGCTAAAATTTAACCGCAGGCTAGCTCTTATTTCGGTTTTATGACTCCCTGTTAACGTCTACCTTCCAGTTAAAGTCCCGGCTAATCTAGCGGGTGGATGAACCGGCCGCTAGCTGCTTAACCGGAGGCTAAGCAACAGAAAATAAAATGGCGATGTATCAGGCGAGGTTAGTTGTTGTTAGTGATGATGACTATTTGAGGAATTCTATTGAATATTTGCAGGATGCCATGGAATAATTTATTACTAAATGTAAAATGCTTCGCATTCGTCAAAGTTTTATTAAAAATTACATGGCATGAAAGTGTAGTCACGCTTTTCTATTCTCGTCGAGTCGTGTATTATTATTTGACTTTAATTGATCACGAAGTACATAAACGTATGCTATGTATATAAACTTAAGAATATGTGTAAATAAGTGAATTTTAAAATTGCAAAACGAGGGTTATTATTACTGGTAGGTACCTATAAAATGCGTGTTTTCGTGGAAGTTGTATCTGTGAATTTTTATTCGTAATACAGTGGACATATGCCGGGAATGAAATGCATTTCATACGACTTCAGACGTGGTTATAATTCAATGAATACAATTGAATGTGAAAATAAATGTTACCCAATTATCCCTTCCCTATCTTACAAACCATTAGGTACTTATTATCTACCTGCCACGCAAGTGCAAAACGAAAACAGCACTGGAATTATTCTGTTTTCCGTATCCAAGTTTATCCCTTGATCCTATCGGCATGACCCTTTATATGTTGGTCTTGTTTTACATTATACTTGCTGTTTTAATTTAGAATGTTGAAAAATTCTGTACACAACACAAAATACCTAACATATCACGATGCAAACAAATTATGTCAGGTCTTGTAAAAATATATTTCTTTTGTATACATTTTACAATCATAATTATTTTCCCAGTGAATATATCTAGGATCTCTCGACCTACTAAATTAAAACAGCAAGCATCCTATACCACAAACTAATTCCATCAGGATCGGATTAATTTGGATACGTGATACGAAACTATTAGTACAAAAATGAAACCTACACCAGTGAAATGAAAATCCACAAGTATTTTCCCGAAACGGGGTCTATATTATTTGATTATGAAATAAATTTATGAAAGAAATAAGTGTTCTCTAGCAAAAATGTCATCCCCTATTTATTTGTTGGTATAGAATTACTTCGTTAGTTTTGGCTTAATATATAACCTAACAAAATCATGAGTTTCAATACAAGAGTAAAGTTGAAAACACACGGTTTTGAATCGTAAATTGTAATTTTATGGTTTAATACAAAGCAGGTTTGACGTCAAAGTAGTTTTTGGTTAATTTAATTATATCTGTTGCAAGATAAAGTTCGCGGCATATTTCTTTACTGCAGCTGTAAACATTCCGAATCACAATACAAACAAACAGCTGACTAACATTCTACCAGAAAAAATAACTGTCTTGCAACAAAAGTTACCAAATTCTGTTTTATTTCATTACCAACACACCCATTATTACACCACACGCTTCGTCAGGTTCCGGTTAGCCAACCGCAGGCTAAGTATGGGTCATAATACACCCCTCGTTCGTTAACCGGAGGCTAGCCTTACCTGGAGGCTAGCTAACATGAGGATTTAGCCGGAGGTCATAATATCGGCCCTTAGAGATGCTTTGCATGCCAGTGTTTATATATGTCTACACAGCAGGATGGGGTATCATACCACATAGTTACATCGACACTAAATAAGCTTAATTTCTTCTCGTTTGTTAGTACACAGTACATACAGCTTCACATAGGTATAGGCTAGTCTAATGTTGTAATATATGTCTTAGTGACATTTGAGTTCATACTCATACGAGGAATTGTGCAAGCCAACTGATACATAAATACAATACACATTGTACACTGGTAGCTTCACAGGCTACAATAACATCTGTATGGGTGGCATTTCACTTCACCTCAAATACAGCAATATAGCGGGAATTACACTTCCGCATAACCACAGGGTAAATATCTGCATAGGTGGCATTTTACTTCACCTTTACGCAGAAACAAGCGGGAATTACACCTCCGCTTAACATTACAAATTACAGTGGCTGCACTACGCCTCACATGGCGTACTAGATCACATAATCACAGTGACATACACTTACTCCTCTGTACAGTTCAGATCCTTGGTCTGAAACTTACACTTAGACTGCTCTCAGCTGTTTATGGTACTACACCTTGTACCATCACGAGGCATTCACAGCTTAGGTCGGTACTGCTTACATAGTAGTAGGGCTCTTGTATTCCCTTAACTGCGTTATATTATAACGGCCTACTGGTCGGCCTGTTGCTGGCTCTGCTAGTGCATAGCAATTCTCTTGTACTATGTCTGTGATGACATAAGGACCTTCAAATAACAAAAACAATTTCTTGGTTACATGTTCCCAGGCCTTGCTTACTGGAGTTGTTTTCTTCAGTATGTACCTGGTCTCCAATTTTAAATTTTGCTAATTTTGATGCTGGTTTCCTCTTGCGTCTGATGTCAGCTTCTGCTGTCAACTTCCTCTTCACTAGAGCTTCTACCTCTTCTCCTGTAGGTAGTTTTTCCTCTTCATTAGGGGTGTGTTCACATCGGGGTAAATATTTCGGGTTGATCGCCACCGATCTATTCAGGCTCATGGCTTCTCCAGGGGTAACTCCAATAGAACCATGTACAGTATGGTTAATAACGCACTCTACATATGGCAACTTATCTCGCCATGATTGCTGCGAGTTATGGCATAGCGTACGTAAAAGACTCCCTATTGACCTCATGAGTCTTTCCACAGGGTTACTTTGTGGATGTCGCACACTGATAGTTGTAGGTATTGCACCTAATTTCCTGACTCCTGTTTGCCACAAATCACTGGTAAACTGGGTACCTCTGTCTGACAATATCACTTTAGGTAAACCAATTTCTTCAACGAAAGTTTTTAATTTCTGCATAACTGTTTTTGCAGTTGGGTTCACAATTGCATATAATTTTGTGAATTTTGTGAAAACATCTTGCATCACAAAAACATACTTAACACCTCCCTTTGACTGTGGTAGGGGGCCAAATAAATCAACTGATAATAATTCCAATGGTGCTGTTGGAATGATGGGCTGCAATTCCCCATGCAGGTGTTGTCCAGGTGGTTTCACCTTCTGACATAGGTCACAGGCACTTGTGACCTTACTTACATAGCGTGACATGTTAGGCCAATACACTTGCCTCTTTAATGCTTCAATGAGCTTCTTGCTCCCTACATGTCCCAAGGCTACATGTAGTTCCCAGGTGATTGGTTGCCTCAAATCAGCTGGTATCACTGGTTTCCAGTGATCTTCGAAAATGCCTCTCTTCCTCGACTGGGCAAACAAAACATTTTCTGCTGATAAACAGAAATGCTGGTGAATTTTGTTATCAGCTGACTGCTTCTGCAGCTGGTTGATGGTGTTCTTGCAATACTCATCTGCTTGTTGTTTACATTTTATATCCTTCAGGATATCTCGGAGTTTAGGATTGGTTTTAAATATTTCTGTGGATACTGGTGCCACTAAAAATTCCTTCTGTCGTTTTGATGAAGATGGTGAACTTTCTTGTAGTTCATGCAGGCGACTTAGGTAATCCGCAGTGGTGTTGGCAGATCCCTTGATATGATGTATATGAATATCATATTCCTGCAGCAGCAAAAACCATCTCGTAAGGCGGCTACCAAATAACTTGCCTGCCTTAAGGCATGTTAACGCCTGGTGATCTGTTAACAATTTCACTGTTTCTCCAAGTAGCAGATCCCTGTACTTCTGGAGTGCCCATATAATGGCCAGAGCCTCTCGCTCTGTAACAGTGTAGTTCCTCTCTGCCTGGTTGAGAGTACGACTAGCCATTGCTACAGTCTTTTCAACTCCATTTTCCTCCTGTGCAAGCTTACATCCTAGGGCTGTGTCAGAGGCATCTGTGTATAACAGAAATTCCTTCCCTTGGGTTGGATGGTAGATGACGTGTTCAGTCAGGAACAAGTTTTTCAAGCTGATGAAGGCTTGCTCGTGCTCTTCACTCCACATCCATGCTTGACCTTTCTTCAATAGGCTGAACAGTGGAACTGTACACTGTGCAACTTGGTTGGAGTATATCCTGTAAAAACCAATTATTCCAAGAAACGCTCTCAGCTGTTTCACGTTCCTCGGTGTAGGAAACTCCTGAATGTTCTGCAGCTTGTCTGGGGCTGTCTTGATGCCTTCAGGTGTGAGGATGTGTCCTAGAAAGGGTAATTCCTCTCTGCAGAAAACCGATTTTCTAATTTTCACAGTCATGCCTGCCTCTTGCAATTTGTGCAGTACAGTGGCAACATGCTGCATGTGCTCTTCAAAATTTGATGATGTTATTAATATGTCATCGACATACGCCCTTGCAAATCCCTGACACTCGGGTCCTAAGGTTGCGTCTAGACATCTCGTAAAGTCAGCCACTGCGTTACACAGTCCAAATGGCATAACTGTAAATACATACTGTTGATTCCTGAACAGAAATGATGTATATTGGCAGGAGTTAGGTTCTAATGGTATCTGCCAATAGCCTGACGACAGATCCATGGTTGTGAGATACTTCACACCTTGATACAATCTTAAAATTTCTGCCGTTTGTATAGGACTTTCCCTGTCCTTGACTGTAATTTTATTTTAATTTTTGCTTGGTAGAATCTGTTTCTGCCTGGCTTGTCAGAGAATACTGACTGAAAGTTGGCCAGTACACCAAACAGTTGTTGTAGCTGACTGGGTGATACACTCTTCACCTCCTGTA
The DNA here is from genome assembly GCF_032445375.1 of Bacillus rossius redtenbacheri. Lineage (NCBI taxonomy): Eukaryota > Metazoa > Arthropoda > Insecta > Phasmatodea > Bacillidae > Bacillus > Bacillus rossius. The sequence continues at coordinate 257,557,571 of NC_086330.1, read as the reverse complement.
GTGACTGTCTTATGTCTTCAAGTGATGCCTGAAGTTGCTCACTTGCTTGTGCATTGTATATGTGCCTGTGCATAGGTTCACTGTACAATATTCCCACAAAACTTTCTCTCACATGCCACTTGCCTGTGAGTGTGACTGGAGTCTCACAGTCATTTGAATGAATTTCACATAGTTTGAAATCTATCACTATACCAAATTGTGATAGAAAGTCGGTGCCTATTATTAGCGGTTTTGCTAGGCCTTTCACAACTAGTGCAGTCATGTCTTTTGGTCTGCCTAGGCCGTGTACTGTTATCAGTACCTGTCTGTTTACAATAGGGCTTGCCCTTGATGTCACTCCAATTATCTTGAGTGCTGGTACTGGTATCTTAGGTAGTATTATGCCTTGGTGTTCGAGGTAGTTCACCAACTCCTCACTGATACACGTGACTTCAGCGCCACTGTCAATTAATGCATCCACATTGCATTCTTCAAATTTTAATGTCACATGTGGACAAACTGTACAAACTTGATGAACCCTATTTTCATCATTTTCATTATAGAGAAAGTCCCTTTCACTTTCTCTTAGCATAACAGTGCATATAAATTTATCGTAACTGATGCAGCTGTAGATTGGAGATTTGTCGTTTTGTACCCCTGAGCCTGAATAGTGGGTTTCTGTTCGGGGCGATCCAACTGAAACCCGTTCTAGTTTAACGTGCCCTGGTTGGCACGTCCACCTGGAACACGTTGTTGTTGTTCGTTGTGGTTCCAATTACTGGGTCCTGCGACGCTGGACACTGCAGCCTTGAACTCGGCTGCAACCGGGTTCACTTCCCCTCTCTGGTAGTATGCAGCCTGATGTCCTGGATGCTGCGCCTGGAATGGTGGCGGAAACGTTGCGTTCTGGTAGTGTTTGTTTCCAGAGAACTGGCTATTATGGGCTTGGCCGCCATGATTCTCTGTCGTCTGGGGGGAATAATGGTGGGGTGGCATTTGGGTTTCTTCGTGCCGGCCCTGGTATCGAGGTTCCTCCGTCTTGCGGTACTTCCTCGCGTACTCTCTCTCGTCTTCAGACGAGGATCTTGGGCGTCGGTCACGGAACTCCCTGGGAGGCCGTACTTCAGGCGAGTAGGAACGGCGGCGGTTGTCGTTGCGGTCGTCCTTTCTCTTGCGCTGGTACATCTCTTCGTCGCTATGGTAGCTCCTTGCGTTTGACCACCAGGTCTTCCTCTTGTTGTAGGGGCCTTTGCGTTGGCTCGCAGCGTAACGGCCATACGAGCTTTGCTCCCTGCCCTTGGGTTGCCACGTCATAGTGTGGACAGCTGCCTGACGGTTGTCCCTTGGCTTGTTGTCCCTGTTTTGCCAGTAGTTATTCAGGGGTGGCTGGCGGTTCTGCTGAGGCACCCTCTCGTGGTCCTCCTTAGGTGCTGGCGTCCTGTCCATTTTCTCCAGCTTGTCGTAGTTCAGGAGCCTCTCTCTGAACTCTGTGACGTCTCGGTACGTCAGGCCGGACAACTGCTTTTGGTAACGCAGCGGCAACTGAGTGAGTATTGCCGCTACGAACTCCTCGTCCGTCATGGGCAAGTCGAGGTATCTAGTTTTCTCAAACATTGTTGAGAGGTGGGCTTCCAGCGTTGTGCCCTTCCTGGGGTCATACCTCTCAGTATGGAGCTGGGCACGCAGATTGCTCTGAATCCGCAGACTCCAATACTGCTGGCGGAAGATGGCTTGGAAGTGGTTGTAGCTACTGGTGGTTGCACTCAGCATTTCCCACCAGTAGAAAGCCTGCCCTTTCAACGCACTGTTGAGGCACTTTAGTACCTCAGTCTCGCTGAGATTGAACGTGGCCGCATATTCCTCAAAACGTTTCAGGAACCGTATAGGGTTCTCGGTAACCCTTCCTGAAAACGTGGGCATGGCCTCTGCCCAATGCTTAGCCGGGTGGTGGATCAGAGTAGCAGGGTCCATACTCGACGTGTTTACAAACGTCCTGCTACTTGGCCGATGAGTGATGGGGGTGACACGCGACGGTTCCTGGGGCAGGTGCTCAGTGTAGCACTCGGTGCCGCCCTGTTGCTTGCTTGCGGTGGGCAGTGTTGGAACAGTAGGTCCATGGCACTCGCTTGCCTGGGCCTGGCCTATACTAACAGCTGATGCAGCTGTAGGACTTGGTTGAACAGACAGATTTTCAAACCTGTCCCTCAGTGTAGCTGTGGCCACCTCAATATCGCTGAGCCTGCTCTCTAGGTGTTGGATGTGCTCACGCACCTCTTCCCTGGCATTGGCCTGCCCTCGGTGCTCGTTAGCCATCATGTTCCTTAGGGACGTGACGTGGGATTCCAACCCATCTACCCTGCTGTTGTACTGGGAGACCTGTTCGGCTATCTGCTGAATCTCCTCGTGTTGTTGTAAGAGTCTAACCTCGATGCTGTGCTCGAGATTCCTTAGGCTGGCATTGTTCTGTTCCATGGCAGCATTGGTCTGTTCCAATCCAGCCCTCAACTCAGCCGTGAGATTGGTGTTATTTTGCTCTAATTTTTCAGTGAGAGCAGTGTTGTTTTGCTCTAATTTCGAATCAGTCTGCTTCATTTGAGCATTAGTCTGCAGCAAGATCTGCATCAGTGACTCTAGTGTCACTGGTGGTGGAGTAGGAGTGCTATCCTGGGGTGCAATTGTGTGTAGGACAGTGTCATTTATGTTTTCCTGCTCTATGATTAGGGGAGATGTGGGCCGCCCTAACCTTTCCTCACAGGTGACTACAGGTGAATTCCCTGCAGATGATGTATGATGCGACTCACTGCTTGAAGTCTGTGCAGCAGCATACTCTTCCCCTACACTCCGTGATCTTTCTCTAAGAAAGTATTTGTTTTGCTCGTCTGCCATAATGGTGTGCAATGAAACAATTGACCAGATAATATTTTACACAAATAGTGCACTTGCACTCAGTACTTGGCTGGTACAGAATTTACACAAAAAAAATTGTTGAGGTGTCCCTTAACCTCAAAATCGAGCCCCACCGTATGGGCTCCAAATTAGTATGTGGGGGAACTTTTTGAAGCTTTATTTTTTGTAATAAATAGGCCCCACTAGGGTAGCCAAATAAATATGTGCGAGCCCTTCTTCCCTCACGCACACAATTGCTATGTTGATATATGTATAGGCCCCACACACACACTAAAACGTTGGGCTGAATAAAACTGTGTAATAAATTAGATTTCTTAATTGTGTGACTCTTCACTGGCAATGTGGATATAAGGTAAATCACAGTTAGGTGTTACTTGATTGATTTGGAACATACATAGATATACACTGGAGTAGGTGAAATTACAAATAACACAACACAACACTTTGAATATTAAATATAGAATTATTTTATTACCAATGTAAAACTATTTCGAAATTTCAATCTTATTAATATATTTAATTATTATTCATATCCAAAACAACAACCTAACTTAACGGTGACATCATAGTAATTCAATAAAAGTTCAATTACCAGGAGTTATGTTGCGCACATTTAAATATTTTCAAAAGTCTTAATTCGGGTTCGTTGACACTACACAGTTTTTAATTAATGTTTTTAGGGAACTTAAATCAATTTACCTCGGCTAGATAGGTTCAAATAGTTCATCGGCAGAGCTCAGAGCCTCTCATCTATAGGACCACTGAGTCTGTTAATTAAATGTGTAAATTCGTAAAATTTATGTCCAAGTATTATTTAGATCAGCTATAAAGTCAATTTAATTCATGAAATCAATGTTTATAATAAGTTTCGGCGACGATGTGACGTAAAAACGGGAATTTCGTGATTCGTGCATAAGATTAGGGCACAAAAAATCTAGGCACTTTTGTTACTCACGTTAATCACTCCTATAATATTTATCTTTTTAGATAAATCCTGTTTAAGTATTCTGAACTCCCTAATGGTTCATAATTATCATCCACTATCCGGGATGCCTGATGCTAGATAGCTAATTTTCAGGATTTAAAATCGCCGACGTCACGAAGTTGCCGCTCATTCAGCTGGCCATTGTAGAACTCTCTTTCTTACTAGTTTCCTCAAAATAACCAGTAAGACTCCCTTTTAAATGGTGGCCCGTGATTGGCCAAAAGGACCGTTTCAGTCACTTAATTTCTTGCCGAAAACGTAAACTCCGAACGCAACAATTGCGCGGATAACAAAATTTCACTTAAAATTTAAATACATAAATATTAAAAATTATAATTTACATAATAAAATTACGGCGTTAATTTTACCGTTTACAGTCTTCAAGTCCATTAGTCCTTAGAGGGGTATCAACAATACCTCGTTCAAATAGTCCGGTAAAAATCCAAAGAATCACTTTTTCATAGACATACATAACCAAATATTGCAGTTTCTGAAAATAAATGATATTATACATAGAGCAAACAAAAATAAAATAAATCGTAAATAATAATAAATAATTAAACTGTCAAAACAAACATGTTGCAGTACAGCATGATTTTTATTCTGGCCCGAACAATTGTCTGAGTACAAGTGAATTTCATCGTACTGGTCTGGGATGCTACTCAAGTAATGAAGGATAAAAGAGCATACTTCATCAGGCCCTTTTCTTGCCTGGCCCTCGTGGTACAGAAAAATTACTGCCTTGTTTGTTTTTATGTTGTGGATACAAAAGACGTTTACAGAAAGCTGCCGTAAATAAAAAAGTTCCTGTACAGGAAGTTTTGGCATGGCTATGTTCTGCATATAATCACAAGCAACAGAGAGATCATTCTTGTTGTGACCATTTTTTCATCCTCTTTTTCTTTCTTCAGGGCATTGTAAAATTTTCTGCTTCGTCGAGCATGAATAGCTAGCTCAGCAGCCGCAACACGTTTTGCAGCATCGTTCAAAAACGGGGACTTCAACTTCACTTTAAGCTCCTCACAGACACAGCAGCAGTCAACTTGTGGCTGGCCAAACCTCAAGTTGAAGTTGTCTTTAAAATACTTAAAATAGAAACTATAGCTGATTTTAGTGCTTGGATACTTGGCTTTAAGCAACTTGTAGATGATCTTAACATTCAAATCAGCACTAAGATATTGAACTGGCTTTCCTGTTAATGGCTCTCGTTAACGGGAAATGACTCGATATGTTCCTGCACCTTTATTTTGGTATCAGGTATCAGGATGCAAAGTGAAACTAGTATGTTTGCCCTGTTTATCAACTGGACTTTTACCTTCAACTTTTAAAGCCCGTAAACGTCTGACACGCTTCTCACTTACAGCAAAAACAGAACGAAATGCAGCTGCACATACCTCTTTTCTCTCCGAGCCCACCATTACATGGTAAACAAATGAATGTTGTCTACCTTCTTTCCCTGAATCATTTCGCGGTCGTCTCCTCTTCACATCTACAACGTCCATCAGGCCTTGTAAATAAATATCTTGTTCATCCTTTGAAGAATATTCATTATAGAAATGGCTAAAGACTGACAGCTGATTCTCTGCAGATATCATACCATTCAAACATTTCTTTTTGCACCTAAAACACATCGAAGGAAGAACTATGCAGGTTAAAAACTTTGAAACTTTGTTATAGATGGCAGAAAATTGAGTTTATGTTATTTACACCACATATTTTTTATTCTAGAGCATTAATTTCATCATTGTATAATAAATATTTTCTACCATTTAATAGCAACAATACATTGAATTAGAATTAACATTGATTAGTATTGTACTTACCGACAATCAATGCCAATGGATTTAGAAGGAATTTTACATCCAGCATGGTTCTCATATTCTCGTCCCATCACCCGCTTATAATTGGCTGGATTTGCTCACCGCTTTCCTTTATGTTGTTCAGGAATATCATCTGAATTATCACACATTTTACAAATACCAAACAAAGAGTGCCAACGATGGTTAAACATAAGTCTCAGCCTGTATTTTGTTTTAACAGAACAGCCAACTGTTTAAATGCTAATATCATGCAGGGTTGTCAACTTCAAAAACAACGCAATAAATTTATTTTTTGTTAAAAGGGCATAAGTCCAGGACTTCAGCCCTTTTAACGTAAATCATAAAATTAAAAGGCAATTTCCGACCATTATTGTAGGTGTTACAACTGTCTTGTTTACATAAACCGATGGGTCTTTCGTCAAATAATGTTGTCAAACAATAATCTTATTTTCGAAAATAATGTGACTTCCGCCCTATTAACAAAAAGCTATTCAAGTGTGGTGCTGTGCTATGTGCAATTTTCTTTCAAGGATTTGACATTTATTTTTTGTATATATATATTTTGTTTTTAAATTTATTGTAAATATTTTCTTTCAAATTAATTGTAAATAATTGTTCATTTTTAAAGTTTTATGTATTTTCTGAGTTGTATTTGTTCACCGGGCACCAAGGCCGTGGTTTCCGCCTGAGGCCAATCCGCGTGTTCCGCAGGCTCGTGGGAGAGGGGAGATACGCGGGCACTCGGGCGTGCCAGGTGGAGTGGGAGAGGAGTCGTCAGGGCCGCAACTAGGGGGGAGCAAGCGGGGCATACGCCCCGGGCGCAAAGCTGTGGGGGCGCCGAAATCGCTTGCATTGTAATTCCTACTACAACTGATAACTGGTAGAAAGTTTTTTAACTTGCATGCCAGTAATGTCTAATCAGATTTACAATATAACGTCTCAACATATTTATTTTAAAATACTTTGAGAAAAATGTTGAGTTCATCATTAACATAAAAAAATTGTAAAGGGAGAAGTTAGAAAGTTTTAATGCGTTCTCTATACGAATACAGTACAATGTTGTCAGAGAGGGTGGTACCACTGGCAGTGAGGAAGAGCATCATATATTTGCTATGATGATATCATCAAAATCTTTGCTGCAAAAAGGTCTCGAAAATTGAATTTGAATCTTTAAAAAACATTTATGACGACAATTTAATGAACAAGTCTAGTGATTATACGGACTATTTTATGGACATAGTGGGTTCATGCATGGAAGTTACAGTAGCACAGAAACTGTTACATGTAGGTATGGAAAATGCTTAAATAGCACAATTTTTGCGAGGGGAGGGCCCCTGGACGCCCCGCTTTATTGGTGTGGTATGTGCAAAAAAAAGAGGGGGGGGGTGGCGCATGAATCCATTCATGCCCCGTGTGCGAGAGACTCTAGTTGCGGCCCTGGGAGTCGTCATCCCGGCGGCAGAGGCAACAGACGTGCGAGAGATGTCGCTCCGGTATGGTAAGAGAGGACACGACCGGGCGCGGTGTCTTCAGTAGCCTTGAGCTGTGCAGTGCGGGAGCTAACCACAGTTTTTCGGTCGCATAGTTTTCCAGTATCGTCTTAGACATAGACATTACTCACGCGTGTTTCAACACTAGTTTTGCGAGTCGTGTATTTTCTTTGTAAACTGGACGTTCGTCGTAGCAAGCATACCATTCTTACGTGTCTCCCCAGTCAATGTGTTGTGCAGTTGGACAGTTATCGTGTTAAGGCGAGTCATTGTGCATTTAAGTCACTGCTGCTTGATTTTATAGAGACAAGGTCAGAGGAGGATTTGCCGAATTCGGGACAATCGGATCTTGTGACGTCACCTCATCTTTTTCCACCAGACTTAGTCAGCTGTGCTTTAACGCCACTATAGTAAGAAAGGATCTGTATTGGCACGGGCGGGACATCCCGTATTTCAAGATAGCAAAAGTGCGCGGAACCGGGCTACGCCTTATTGGGATTGTCATGGGCGGAACCACGGCAGCCCCATGTAGAGTGCCTGCCTTAATGTGCATAAAGGACCTGGGAACTTTATTTGGTTTTATTAATTCTGGAGACTAGATCCCTCGGCCACGCAGCCCGAACCCCCCTCTACCGAACCCCTGAGTAGCCACAATACCGATGCAACTTCAGGGACTAGTCGACCAGCATACGACAAACTATCTTTGACTCCATACAGCTGCGAGAGTTAATTTATCTCATGCAAAAGAACATGTTCTAAGTAGTCCCGATTCTTGTCAAAACAGATGTCACCTCATATTGTGTTGAGGTAAAAATGATTTTTTTTTTATGTGGGATGTGGGATGCTCACTAACGATCGCAAAAGAAGGAAGGATTCACTAGACATCAAGGAGAAGGAATTTCGTCTTGCACATTAATGCTTCTCAGCTGTCTCAAGGCATGTTATTTGATTGAGTAATGGATGTTGCTTGTTTGAATTCCACCTATTTTTTTTATTGATAATTTGGTAGCTGAAATTCACATTTTAAATGTAACTCAAAATAAAATTGCTTGACTCATTAAGTAAAAAAAATCATGCAGCGATCGTTTTCTCATAAATAACCTGGTTTAAAACCTCTTGGTCTTGATGACAGGGATTCTTTGCCTTAAGTTAGTGCAAAACATGATTCGTTGGTCTAATTGATTGTATTTGATTTTATGATACTTTAGGTCTGACAGTTCGAAGAATTTGTATTGACTAGTTGAAATATGTTATATTAGCTATCGGCGATGAAAGTATTGTTGTTTAGAATTGTCTCTGCATACGTCTGACATTGTTCATGACCTGATATCGTGATCCGAAGACACTTGGCTTGTACGTATAGCATTGTACATGAACTGGTTGCAATAATGTATTTCATGCATTAAAAAAAATAGACTTTCATGTTAGGCAGCGTGTCAACATTTTAAATTCGTTGGACAGGTTTATTGTATAGAATAGTTTTTCGTAGAGAGTATGATTAATAAACTCCACAAAATTAAATAGGAAATAGAATTTAAAATTTATTTTTAACTTTAGTTATCCTTATCTTTAGCTGAGAATCGAACCAAGGATGGAAATGTGTCGCGTGATTCATTATATTAATAAGTGATGATTTGATGATTTTTGGAATTTTTCCTGAATTTCTAGGTAAATAACTATAGATTTCCAAGATGACAGTCATATCAGCTTACTGAAGGCTGATTAAGAGGAACTTAAGCCTCTTTTAGTATTTTGAACACGATTAATTAAATAAGTTTTTTTGTAATATATATGTAATGCCGTCATCCGGGGTCTCGGGCTCGAGTACCGGTGCGGTTCCTAGCGGGAGTGGCTGTTGCGAATGTAATGAGTCCGGGTGGGCGCCAGACTAGTTCTGGTGCTAGTCGGTAGTTGGGTCGTGGGGTCGATTGCCCTGCGTGGCCCACTAGGACCGTCGGCGGTGTTACGTGGGTCTGAGAGATTCCCTACTCGGCGGTGGTTGGGGATAGCAGGTTTAAAGAAGCGTACGCTGGAGTGAGTTAATAAATGACGTTTGTCATTTATTCAGTCGACAGTGGCTCTGGTGTAACGTTGTCGGTTACACGCCACGTCGTACAATAGGTGACGTTACAAGATACAAATTACACAATTACACTCAACTGAGTCTGAGAGTTACTGAATTACCGTAGCACAAGTTTACAAAAGGAATGTTCCACGAGGTTGCGTTATATAAGTTCACGAATGTTACGTGGAGAGGTGCGTCGCACAAGTTTACAAAAGAATGTTACACGAGGGTGCGTTGCACAAGTTTACAAAAGAAATGTTACACGAGGTTGCGTTGCACAAGTTTATAAAAGAATGTTACAACGTCAGTAGTTGTTCCGTATTATCGTGTCCCTAGGCGTTTATGAGCCTGACTGCTCAACGAGGGGTGAGGGTGATTGGAGGCGGCCAATCCCGTAAATCTGCGTATTGAGGCGGTGCTCGCGTCCACGGCAGTGGAGCGCGGACCGCAGCTAAATTCGCTCAAGAGTTCCCTTACGGGGAGTGTCAGCGCCGGAGCGACTGAGATTAACAAAAGTTCTGTCCTCTGGAGTCGGCCCGTACCGGAAAGTGCACCTACCCCGCGGACCAAGTGTGGTGCAGGTGGGGGGTGTGATATTTATGCGGCCGGATTAGGTCCTGGACCGAAAAAGCTGGACCGGGTACACACGGAGAGATTATTAAAAAGGTTTTGAAGAATGACTATAGTTACCAGAAGTGAACTTGGTGTGGACAAAGGATGATGTCTCTCCGTGGGACGTGCGTCCGCCCCGGTCCACGAGTCGCGCTGTACTGGCGTCATGTCATGGCGTCCGGCCGAGGCTCGGTGGCCCTCGCGCCAGGGTTGACCTCATTACGTTAATTTCTGATCTGATAAGTTAATAAGAGAATTTAATGATGTTAAATTCTTATATAAATTTTAAAGGCTGAATTAAGGTCATTTGTCCCTTCTATGAATTGAAAGTTATTATATTTAAGAATTATTGTGTTTGAATTTTTTACGTCACACCAGCGACTGTTCGTTTCTTGTCAGATTGTTCTGGTGTGGTTAATGACACAACACAAGGTTTGAATAATTATGTCATAAGGTCTGATTGATTGATTCAGGCAGAAGGCCGCCAGGGGAACACTCACACGCGTATTTATGTAGTTGCACACGTGAGTGCCTGGGCACTCCTACGTCGCACTTCTGTCAATCGACTTTAAATTACTACGTAATATAGTTTAATAATTAGTGTTTGTTTTTATACGTGGTTGATTGAAGTGACGGTCTGTTTATTTGGGGGAGGCCGGGTTCTACCTTAGTTGTTGGTGGCTCGCCTGACTCGGGTGGGCCATGGCTAGGGGCGCGTTCCGTTAGCGGGGTTGCTACTGGCGGTTGCAGGTCGGGCTTTAGGGTGGCCTTCGGTCGGACGACGTCAAGCGCCCCCCCCTCGAGAAGCCCGACCTTGCGCCGCTAGTGACCCCGCTACGTGGGGGCGCCCCTAGCTTCGGCAGCAGCTCCAGCCAGGTGGTGCTCGCGGCGGCCGCAGCTGGTAGGGCCTGCGTACTGGATCCAGGTCGTCCCACGTCGAACAGCCGGGTGTTGGCTCGTCGGCGTGGTCCGGCAGCTGATAGGGCCCGCGCTCTGGACCTGGTGCGTCCCGCGTCGAGTGCCCGAGGTGGTCCGGCAGCTGGTAGGGCCCGCGCTCTGGACCTGGGTGGACCCGCGTCGAGTGCCCGAGATGGTCCGGCAGCTGGTAGGGCCCGCGCTCTGGCCCTGGGTGGTCCCGCGTCGAGTGCCCGAGGTGGTCCGGCAGCTGGTAGGGCCCGCGTTCTGGACCTGGGTGGTCCCGCGTCGAGTGCCCGAGGTGGTCCGGCAGCTGGTAGGGCCCGCGCTCTGGACCTGATGCGTCCCGCGTCGTGAGTCCAGGTGGTGGGACGTTGGCGGGGGCCCGTGGCGCCTTCCCCCGTACGTAGTCGTCCAGGTACCTGGGTGGCCGGCGGTTCCTCGGGGGGAGGTTCCCTGGTGCGTCTCCTGGGCCCGGGGGCTCCTGGGGCAATGTGGCGGCGTCTGGCCGTAGGTCGTCCGGGGCTGAACGCGGCGTAGTGTGGTACGGACGTCTCTCCCGCTCTGGGATGCCAGGCGGCCCCAGGTCATAAGTCTCGTCGTCTGGCTCCGTCACCACAGGAATGGTCTTAGCCTCGTCGTCCTCTGTCGGGGTGCTGAGGGGGTCCGGAAGCTCGGTGATCGACAGTGTCTCGACGCCGTCCTCTGGCTGTCTCGGTGTAGTCGTGGGATCGTCAGTGTCTGGAGGCCACTCGATGAGGGGTCCTTGGGGCTCGTCTTCGCGGGTAGGTGTCCCGCTAGGCTCGTCGGCTACCTCTGGTGCCGGTGTGGCCGTCGTGTTCTCGTACACGAGCGTCCGTGGTCGGCTCTGACCAGTTGGGCTTCGTGCCGGGGTGGTCTCGGCGGGCGTGTCCCCCTCAGGCGCTCCCTCGGTGTCCGGTGTGGGTGCTACCTCCTCGTCGGGGGGGTTCTCCCAGGGTAGGTGGGCCAGCCGCAGATCGTCGCGGTGTACCTTCCTGTCCCGTCTCCCGCCGGTGCGTACTAGAAAAGTGGTCCTCCCGAGCCGTCGGCATACGGGGTGGGGGCCGCTCCACCTTGGGGCGAGTCCAGCGCAATAGTTGCGGGGCGCGTTGGAGAGGGGGTGCATGCGGACAAACACCTGGTCGCCTACCCGCACCGCAGGCGGGGGGTGTTCGGTCGTGAATGTTATTTCCTGTGCGTATCGCCTCTGACGTTGTCGAGCCTCGTCGTGTTCGGCGGTGCGCCGCCGATCGCGGTCGGCTGTGTCTTCCGCCGGGTGGGGTGGTCCGTGTGTGGTCCATTCCCCTGGCAGTGGCAGGTTGTGCCCCTGCACCATCTCTGCCGGTGTGCGGCCTGTGGCGGCGTTGGCGCGTCTCCGGACGCAGAAAAGTGCGTCTGGCACGTGGGTATCCCACTGAGTGTGGTCCGCCCCCAGTCGTATGCGCAGTTGTGCCTTCAGCTCCTGGTTCCGTCGTTCGGTGGGGTTTGCCCTCGGGTGGTAGGCTGGCGTCGAGTGGTGTTCGACCTCGTAGTCGGTGCACCAGGCCTTCCACTGACGGCCCAGGAACTGGCTGGCGTTGTCTGTTAATATGGACTGGGGGTAGCCCCAACATGACACAAACTCGTTGGTCAGGATGTGAAGTAGAGTGGTGGTCCTGATGTTGCTGCACGGGTACGCTTCGGTCCACCGCGTGAACAAGTCCGTCACGACAAGCAGGAAGCGTTTCCCGCGAGGCGTGCGGGGGTAGGGGCCCATCACGTCCAGTGCAATGGTCTGGAAGGCGGTGGTGGGCACCCTGGGCCGTTGTTGCTCCTCCCCGTCCCGTCGGCGTGCCTTTCGTCTCTGGCAGACCTCGCACTCGCGTACGTACTCACGGACGTCGTGGGTCAGACCTGGCCAGTGGTAGTGTCGGCCCACTTCGCGGCGGGTCTGGTCCGTCCCGGGGTGCCCTGCGAGGTCGTGGTCGTGGTAGAACCGCAATGTGGCCTCTCGCGCCTCCGTGGGGATGTAGGTTCGCCAGTCGCCGTGGTTGCCTGGGGTCCGCGTCATGACTACGCCGTCCTGCACACGCCAGGTACCGTGCTCGGCCGCTGGGATCTGTCGTGATCGGCGGTCGGCGTCGGCTGACGTCTCCTGGGCCTGGCATACGCGCCGATACAGGTCGGCGGCGGTGTTGGGCGGTCCTTTCTCGTCCTGGGCGTCAGCCGTGAGGCGGCTACATGTAGTGTCACCGTGTTCGGGTGGGTTTGGCGTGACTGGGGGTAGCATGGCGTCCCAGTCGTCGTCGTCCCGCAGTTCGGTGTTCTGGTCGGGTTCTCGTGATAACAGGTCGGGCAGCTGATTTTCGGTGCCGGGGACATGCTCTACCTCAAAATCAAACGATTGGAGAAACAAGGCCCACCGAATCAGTTTGCCCTTCCTGCCCTGCATTGTGTGTAGCCACGTCAGGCATCGGTTATCTGTCCGAAGTGTAAAGGTCTTTCCCTCGAGGTGTGGCCGGTACTTTTTCATGGCCCAGACTACGGCTAGGCACTCCTGCTCGTTGCTGTGATATCGGCGCTCTGCCGAGCCGAGCTTTGCGCTAGCGTAGTCTGTGACCTCACGCTCGCCGTCCGGGCCTACGTGGTATAGTACCGCGCCCACCCCGAGGTTACTCGCGTCCGTCTGCAGGTAAAGGTGACGTTCTGGGTTTACATGCGTGAGCGTGTGACACTGTGTGAAGGCGAGTTTGACCTCTTCGAATGCGCGCTGGGCGTGGTCGTTCCACCGGTAACGTGCTTGGGGTGACAGGAGGTCCGTCAGGGGGGCTATTGTCCTCGAGAAGTTAGGGACGTAGCACCGGAGCCAGTTGATCAGGCCGATGAATCGCTGTAACTGTAACCGCGTTCGCGGTACCTCGGCTTCTGCGATCTTCGTGAGGTGGCTCGCTTGCGGCCGGTTACCCGCGGCGCTCACAACATGCCCCAGAAACTCGACTTCCTGCCTGCCTGTGCAAAATGGCCGTCCCGTGTCCGTGCTGTGGCTTGGCGTGGCCGGGAAAAAAAATTTATGATTTAATAATGGCTCAAAATTTCCGTTTTTTCGTGAAAGTTCTTGCAATTTTGTGTGGGGAAAATCTTGATTTTTCTATCTTCGCCCCACGCAGCGGGCGCCAAATCCCGTCGTCCTGGGTCTCGGGCTCAAGTCCCGGTGCGGTTCCTAGCGGGAGTGGCTGTTGCGAATGTAATGAGTCCGGGTGGGCGCCAGACTAGTTCTGGTGCTAGTCGGTAGTTGGGTCGTGGGGTCGATTGCCCTGCGTGGCCCACTAGGACCGTCGGCGGTGTTACGTGGGTCTGAGAGATTCCCTACTCGGTGGTGGTTGGGGATAGCAGGTTTAAAGAAGCGTACGCTGGAGTGAGTTAATAAATGACGTTTGTCATTTATTCAGTCGACAGTGGCTCTGGTGTAACGTTGTCGGTTACACGCCACGTCGTACAATAGGTGACGTTACAAGATACAAATTAAACAATTACACTCAACTGAGTCTGAGAGTTACTGAATTACCGTAGCACAAGTTTACAAAAGGAATGTTACACGAGGTTGCGTTATATAAGTTCACGAATGTTACGTGGAGAGGTGCATCGCACAAGTTTACAAAAGAATGTTACATGAGGGTGCGTTGCACAAGTTTACAAAAGAAATGTTACACGAGGTTGCGTTGCACAAGTTTATAAAAGAATGTTACAACGTCAGTAGTTGTTCCGTATTATCGTGTCCCTAGGCGTTTCTGAGCCTGACTGCTCAACGAGGGGTGAGGGTGATTGGAGGCGGCCAATCCCGTAAATCTGCGTATTGAGGCGGTGCTCGCGTCCACGGCAGTGGAGCGCGGACCGCAGCTAAATTCGCTCAAGAGTTCCCTTACGGGGATTGTCAGCGCCGGAGCGACTGAGATTAACAAAAGTTCTGTCCTCGGGAGTCGGCCCGTACCGGAAAGTGCACCTACCCCGCGGACCAAGTAGGGTGCAGGGGGGGGTGTGATATTTATGCGGCCGGATTAGGTCCTGGACCGAAAAAGCTGGACCGGGTACACACGGAGAGATTATTTAAAAGGTTTTGAAGAATGACTATAGTTACCAGAAGTGAACTTGGTGTGGACAAAGGATGATGTCTCTCCGTGGGACGTGCGTCCGCCCCGGTCCACAAGTCGCGCTGTACTGGCGTCATGTCATGGCGTCCGGCCGAGGCTCGGTGGCCCTCGCGCCAGGGTTGACCTCATTACGTTAATTTCTGATCTGCTAAATTAATAAGAGAATTTAATAATGTTAAATTCTTATATAAATTTTAAAGGCTGAATTAAGGTCATTTGTCCCTTCTATGAATTGAAAGTTATTATATTTAAGAATTATTGTGTTTGAATTTTTTACGTCACACCAGCGACTGTTCGTTTCTTGTCAGATTGTTCTGGTGTGGTTAATGATGCAACACAAGGTTTGAATAATTATGTCATAAGGTCTGATTGATTGATTCAGGCAGAAGGCCGCCAGGGGAACACTCACACGCGTATTTATGTAGTTGCACACGTGAGTGCCCGGGCACTCCTACGTCGCACTTCTGTCAATCGACTTTAAATTACTACGTAATATAGTTTAATAATTAGTGTTTGTTTTTATACGTGGTTGATTAAAGTGACGGTCTGTTTATTTGGGGGAGGTCGGGTTCTACCTTAGTTGTTGGTGGCTCGCCTGACTCGGGTGGGCCATGGCTAGGGGCGCGTTCCGTTAGCGGGGTTGCTACTGGCGGTTGCAGGTCGGGCTTTAGGGTGGCCTTCGGTCGGACGACGTCAGTATAGCTATATAGTGCATTTATCAAGTATCGAACCAATGATGGGAATCTATCGATTCAATCAGTAAATAAATGAGTAATTTTTGGATGAATTTTTCTAATTTTGTTCATTTTTCTATGTTAGTTATTTTAATTTTTAAGATGGCTGTCAATATGTTATCATTTGCTTACTGGAGGCTGGTAGAAGAGGAGTATAAGCTTATTTTAGAACTTTCCACCATATTTATTGACATTATTTTTTAAATAATTTTTTTTCATCGTCCAGGGATCAAACAAAGAACAGGAATCAATCGAATCAATCTGTATATTAATTGCATATATATTTATTGCATTATGGAATTATTCCCGAATATTTAGCTAAATAATTACGAATTTACAAGATGGTGTCCAATTTTCGAAATGGTATTAGCCACAGTATTAATAATTACTGCACTCTAGTGGGTAAAAAATAAACTAATATGGCGACAATGTACTCTAGCATACAAAAATAAGATGGTGGCAACCAGCAGATGAAAAGAAGATGGCGGATATGACATCACACTAGCTGGTTATATATATATATATATATATATATATATATATATATATATATATATATATATATATACACACCTTGGCATTAGTGGTGGGACGTCAGTCTGTCTGTGTGGAAGAACGATTTAATGTATTTTTTTGTTTTGTACTCACCAGGATTGAACTGTGGACTCCAAGATATAAGTGCTTTTTTTAAATAATAAATTATTAAAATTTGATTATTTTTTTGTATAAATTTTAAATATTTTCCCGTTAAAATCTGATAATAATTAGAGAAGTCAAGATGGTGGCTATGACATCATAATTCTAGATGGCAGAGTGTTTTTCTTTAATTTTTTTTTATTAATTTAAAAATTCCATATCTAACATAAATATTATGCATTTTCAAGATTGCGGGTGTAACGAAATGTGCAACATTTCTAGAATCTGTTATGGCAACTGTAACGAAATGTGCTACAATGTTTTATAAAGAATTTTTATTAAAATTTTACTAATTAAATATTTATAAATTTAAAATTTTTTCCCGATTTTCTAGCATAAATAATACAGATTTTTAAGATGGTAGGCATAACAATTATAATAGCAGCAGTTAGGTAAAAATGATGATGGTGGGTGTGAAGTAAGAAATTTTTATTAAAGTTTTAGATTTTTATGTAGATTTTCTTTAAATATATTATTAATAAATTACTTGATTACTCTCGCTTAAAATCTAAACAAGGACCGAAATGTATTAAGTAACAAACTGTTGAAGTAGACATTTTTTTTTAAATTTGTTCGGAATTGGTTAAAAATAAAGAATTTGTATTTTATGTGCAAGGTCAAGGTAAAGGTCCTGATACGAGTGGCTTATGGCGGCTTGCTCTTAGAACTCTTATTCAATTTTTAGGATTTTGTGTTCTTTCTTAGGCAAATTTATTTTGAGATTTTTTAAATTCATAATTGTTTGATATTTGAGATATTTGAGCCACAAACTATTGCAGGGAGAAATTATAACGTTTTTAGTTTACCAGATTGCAGTCCGACTTTTCTGCTACATACATCTATGATGGTGGTTTCTGCCTGTTCTGATTATATATATATATAATATATAATGTTGGCCAGTAAAAAAAATTGAGAGAAAGCCCACATTTTACCAATATATTTTTTTTTCTTAATTGAATTGTATATTGCATTAAATTTCTACAAAATTAGAGCACTGATTTATAGTTTTCTACATTATTTCCATCCTTTATTGTACAAGTTCTTGAGGAGGTGAACAAAATTTAGATACCCCCACCATCCCTTCTTTTTTAACAGGCCCACCCTATTTGTTTTAACAGTTTGAACTATTTATTATGTGATCTGATCATATCAGTAACATTGTTCAAGTTAAACTTGAGAGCACAATTGTAGGCTGGTAAGAAATAATAAAACACTTCCTTTACATTAACATCAGCCTTTATTCACCGCCATCTTACATATCACGCCACTGCCAACCTTGCACTCGTTGCCATACCAACCTAGCACTCCTCACATCTCCTTTTTCAATAGCATGACATACACATTCTACGCTGTTCCTGTTGCAGTAAGGTTCATACAAATTGACACTAACTAAAGCAACATACAAATTCCACATTTTTTCTTTTACATTAAAAATACATATCAGCACATTACAAACAATGACAATATTATTGGGAGCCAAAATAAACTTAGGCCCTTCTTGTTTATCTTACTTGGAAACATACTCTGCACAATTATATCTTTTGGATGGTTTCAGTAACCTCACAAACCTCGATCTACATTCAGCACTAACACAATCTGCATCAGATACATTTGCTGCTGGGTTCACACAATCTTGCATGTCTACTGATGTGGGGTTTGTGTGTAGTGTGTCCTGGGCACTACTCCTACAGTCATCTTCTGTGAATCCTCGAAAGCCCTCGAATTTTGTATCATTGTGACCACATATGTTGGGTGTAGCATCCTCTCCAAGTTCTGGACTAGCCCCCCTATTACTGGTACTGATATTCCCACCACCTATCATTAACATGTCCTTGTATTTAACCGGCACATCCGCTATACAATCATCTTGGCGAAGTACCCTAGAAGAACGTTCTAAAATGTTACCATTGAGCATTTTCACCACATACGAACGTGGGCGACTAGCTGGCCCTACTATTGTTGTATATGTTACAGTTGGTACGTGTGTTTTTAGTATTGTAAAGTTGGTGTAATTTCCGTATTGTGTATTTGTTGTCTTGTTAAAGAGTGGCCAGCTGGGCGTTCAGTCATATTGTGGTGTTGAAGCAGTAAAGTTATGCAAACGTCTACCGTCTTATTTCTTAACAGTCACAACATATTTGGCGACGAGGATGGGATTTTTTTCGTCGTGGATTGTAGGCCTCGGTGATCTGTTCTGTTTTGGCCTCGCAAGTGACTGTATGGATATCAAGTCTCCATTTGTGTTACCTTTCAACATGCAGAGTAACAGTTTTGCTCCGTTTAACCCGAATGACGAACCCGTCGATAACTTTCTAGAACGTCTGGAATCTTATTTCAACTTTCATAATATTCAAATATCCTGGGAAAAGGTTGTTCATCTTACGGTTTTACTAAGCCCTAAACATTTTAATGTCCTTAAAAATACATTAGTGCCGAAAACCGTCAAAAAGTGTACCTTTGAAGAATGCAAGCACAGTTTGTTGTCTCATTATGCTTTCGGATTTAATAGCTGATTTGAAACAACTTTCCATTAAATGTGAGTTTAATACTTTTCTTGATCGATCCTTACGTGATCAGTTGGTGATTAGTCTTCGTGATAAGGGTATGGTCAATCGCTTGTTACTTGAAGATACTAACCTAACTTTCAATAAAGCTTATCAAATTGTCCTTGATATGGAAAGTGCTAATGTTTCCGCGGGCAAAATAGTTTCGTCAACTCAACACCCTGGCAGTTCTTCAGATGTTTGGTCCCTACGCGACTCAAAGAATAATCATCCAGCGTCTTCGTCTCAAGTTGGTCAACGTAGCAGTGCAGTGAGTCATCGAAGTCGATCGCGATCGAAAAACCAAGGCCAGCGGTCTAGTTCTCCCCACACTACTTCAAAGCAGAGGAAACGATGTGGTCAGTGTCTTGTCAAGCATCAACCTAATCATTGTCCATCTTTGTCTTGGACATGTTATAATTGTGGCAAACGAGGTCACGTTTCTAAATTTTGCCTTAGCAAGACTGTTAGCAACAATCTTATAACCCTTTCTTGTCATAGGACAAATGAGTCATCCATGCCTAATCCAGTACAGTTAAGTATTGAAATTAATTGTAAGTCTATAGTGTTTGACGTCGATACTGGTTCAGCATGTACATTAGTTCCCAAAAATATTTTCAAACAGTATTTTTCCAATGATGATTTAGTTAAATTTGATGGAAAATTATTTTCAGCAAATGATCAAGCCTTACCCATTTTGGGAAAATGTGTTGTCAGAGCCAAGTTCAATAATACAGATTTTGGTACTTTAGAACTATTGGTAATGCTAAGGAAACATAAGAAGGCTTTACTTGGTCGAGATTGGTTAGATGTTCTAGTACCATCGTGGAGAATTTTCTTTGAGAAGTCAATTAGTGAGTGTGTCAGTGTGAATACGGTTGAGCAAGAGCAATTAGGTCGTAGCAAGTCCATAGTAAAAGACCTCGAAATACAATTTCCTGACGCATTTTGCAGACAAAGGAATAACGAACCAATCATGCAATTTAAAGCCAACATTAATGTTAAATATAATTGCGTCCCTGTATTTTGTAAGGCAGATGAAGTCCCATATGCGTTGAGAGAAAATGTAAAAAAAGAATTATTATCTCTCGAATCTAAAGGCATAATATCCAGAGTTAATTATAGTCGGTGGGCATCACCTATTGTTTGTGTCCCTAAGAAAAATGGTGGTGTTAGATTGTGTGTGGACCTGAAAGTTACACTCAATAAATTGGTCAATATTGATCAATATCCCTTACCAAAAATTGAAGATTTATTTAAAAAATTTCATGATTGTAAGATTTTTTGTAGGTTAGATTTGTCAAATGTGTATTTGCAATTAGAAGTCGATGAGAATAGTAAAAGTTTTTTACTATTAATACCATTTGTGGTTTGTTTGTTTACAACCGTTTGTGTTTTAGTCTGTCATCAGCTTCCGCTATTTTTCAATCTGTCATAGACAAGATATTGGAATATATTTCTCATTGTGGTGCTTATCAAGATGACATTCTAATTGGTGGTAAAGATTATGATTGCTGTAAAAGTGTGTTATTTACGGTGCTTAAACGTCTTAATGATTATATTCTTAAAATAAATATTGACAAATGTGAATTTTTTTGTCACATCCTTAGATATATTAGGGTATGTACTTAGTGCCAATGGCCTCAGCCGATGTAAATCTAAGATAGAAAAGTTACTCTCAGTCCCACGTCCTGAAAATGTGACTCAGTTGAAATCTTATCTTGGGTTGTTCAATTACTACCATAAATTTGTTGATATGGCCCCAGATATCTTGGAACCTTTGCACAAGTTACTTAGGGAATATGTTCCTTGGGAATGGTCAGAGGAGTGTGAGCAGGCATTTTTAAAAAGTAAATCTGTCATTTCAGAGAAGTCACTTTTAGCCCTGTTTGATCCATCAAAGCCAATCATTCCTATGTGTGACAGTAGTTGTTATGGTGTAGGTGCGGTATTAAGTCAGATTTGTGATGGTATAGAGAAACCTGTTGCTTTTGAGTCCGCAACGCTTACACCTGCTCAAAAGAATTATAGTCATTTGCATAGAGAGGCATTAAGTATTATTTTTGGTGTTACCAAGTTTCACAAGTACCTTATAGGAAATAGGTTCACAATAATAACTGATCATAAACCATTATTGTGTTTGTTTGCGGAAGGTAAAAAGCTTCCACAAGTGGCAGCAGCTCGCATACTCCGATGGTCTCTTATTGTTTCATCTTATCAGCATAAAATACAATTTAAGAAAGGTAAACACATTCAAAATGCTCATTGTTTTTCACGTTTACCAGACAAAGGTGTTAATGTTTTTCATGGTGATGAATCTGATTGTAATTTTATTTACATGTATACTCCTTTAGTGCCTTATAAAGAAATTCCCGAGGTAACTTCATCGGATGTTGTGTTAAGTAAGGTCATGAATGTATTATTAAGTGGTAATATCAAGGAATTGTATAGTAAACCAGAGTTAAAAAGGTATAGTAAAATATTTAACCTATTGTCGATTCAGGAGGGATGTCTTATGTTTGGTAATAAAGTGGTTATACCTGATCAATTGAAGGGTAAAATATTATCATAACTCCATGCAGATCATGTTGGTATTACGAGATGCAAGTTGTTAGCACGGTCTTATGTTTGGTGGTTTGGAATATGTAACGATATTGAACGTAAAGTGAGAACTTGCAAAGTGTGTCAGTCAGTCCAAAATTCTAGTCGTAGAATAACTAAATCATGGCCCAATTCTAAATGTCCTTGGTATAGAATTCACGTGGATTTGTTAGACACTCACAAAGCAAAGTTTTTGATTGTTATTGATGATTACACTAAATGGATTGAATGTTTTGTCATGAGTAATACAAAGTTAGATGATGTTATTCTTAAGTTAAGTGAATGTTTTTCTAGATTTTCTTTACCTAGTGTTATAGTGTCTGATAATGGTCCACCATTTAATGCTGAAGGATTTGATAGTTACTGTCGTAACAGAGGAATTAAGTTAATTAAAATTCCACCATATAATCCTCGCTCTAATGGCTTAGCCGAAAGATAGGTGTAATCTTTTAAAAGGTCCTTGTTTAGATCCGTACTGTCAAATAGTACTGTTTCACTACAGACCAGTGTTAATCAATGTTTGTTTTCACTAAGGTCTACTCCTTCAAGTGTTACTGGTGTGTCTCCAATGAGTCTCATGTTAAATTATGAACCAAAAATGTCCCCTTTCTCTGTCGAATCCAGTCAGTTGTCTATCACAGCACCTTTCACCCAACTTTTAGAAGTCTGTACCCTCACTGCTCCAGACAATGTTTCCACTTCCGCATGACATGCTCTCCTATCATAGAATGCCTTTTGTTCCTTCTGCCGTACAAGAAGAGCGTCACGAACAACCTGATGGTTTGGAAGCAATGGATCAAGTAACTAGGGACAACGAGAATACATCCTCTAAGTTTACGGCCCATGAGCAATTGAGCAGGTGAGTACTCTCTTATGACCGGAGTGTTGCGTAACTCAAGGAGGACCATGTCCATGTCTTTCTGATCTTTGATCGCTTTCTTGAGCAATTTTTTGACTCTCTGAATATGCCGTTCGTCCATGCCGTTCGACTGAGGGTAATGGGGGCTAGATGTGTGGTGACTAAAATTCCACTCGCGAGCGAATTGGTCAAACTGCGATGAAGTGAAATTACTACCCCCATCAGACATAACTTCTACTGGGATGCCTAACCTAGCAAAAATGGCTTTTAAGAATTGAATAACACATTTGCTTGTTTGGTTTTTGAGCCGTTGAAGCTCCACCCATTTAGTGTAGTAATCTACGAGAAGTAAGTATGGCCGATCATGAAGAAAAAATATATCAATGCCTACCTTCTGCCAAGGTCTGTCTGGAACTGGGCGCGGAAGAAGTGGATATCGACGTTTCGAGTTCTGGAACTCCCTGCAAGTCTCGCAAGTATCAACAAATTGTTTGATATCTGAGACCATCCCTGGCCAAAATACCGTACCACGTGCTCTTTGAGTACACTTTTCCGAGCCCTGATGAGCTGCATGAATGGAACCAATAATTTCCAACCTTAACGATTTAGGGACCACTATAGCATTACCCTTGAGAACTAAACCATAGGCACAGCTAATGTCTTCTCTGTATGTCCAGTACGGTTTCAGTTCGGGAGATACATCCTCAAGCCTTTCAGCCCACCCTTCACTACCACTGTACGCAAACTTCGCAGTTCATTAATGGATTGGTTGAATACACATTCATTCTTCGCTATAGTTCCAATACTATTATCCATCTCCCCAAGTCAAAGGCTTATTCAGAAGAAAAGATACCACTTAAAAAAGAAAAGGTCAAATACTTGAAGAAGATTCCGCCATACATTGATGTCAACTACAGACACATGTATGAAGACATCATAAATTAATATTGTCATGTTTTCACAAGAAAAATTATGTTTTTGAAGGATACATTTTATGTTATGCCAGTGATTTTGATTTTGTAATCTATAGTGATAATGTGTTTGAATAGATTGTCATTTTAGGGAAGAAGCTGAAGTTATGTATTATGTATTAACATGTCAATTTTTCTTGAGATATGTAGGCAGAATACCTTTACATTTATTTGTATCTTGTATATTTTATTGACGGAAATAGGGTGCATGGCTATTAATATGTGTACTGACACTCTTATTGAAGAATAAAGACTATGAATTTGAATTCAATATAATGTTGTCCACATTTTCGAGACAAGTTGCCTGTATAAACATCTACCTATTATATTTGTTATAAGTAAACTTTTTCCGAAACTAAATTAATGTTGATCAGGATACTCTGTGATTTAATTTGTGTGAAGTACTACATGCGCTAATATTGTCAAGAATTTGCTGTAAGTATAAATGTTATTGACTTCTTAAAGAGAAGTAGGAGTGTAGTACCGCCTGTATACAATTCTTAAACGTAACTTGTATTAAATAACGAGATTAGTTGTATTTCTTTGAAATCATTATTTGTTAAAAGGGCTGAACTCCCACGTTATTTGTTAAAAAGGCTCATGTCCTAGGTGAAAATGAGGCTATATATAATTCTAAAATTAATAAATATATTTAAATGTTTGTAATATGATGCCCTACACCGAGACAAATTTTTAATAACAATAAAACAATCACAGATGAGTTTATTAGCTACAAAAGTGTTTTTTGTCTCTCCTGAAAAATGTATGTTTCTGGACATCCGCCCTTTTAACAAACAGCTATTCACTTCCGTTGCACTAATAAAGCAAGAAAGGGCACTGACGAGGCATAATGGCCTGAAGGAACCGGGGAGACAATTTGGTCGACGTCAAGTTAGAGCCAAGTAGTCTGGTAGCCTTGTAGACTTGTAGACTTGTAGCCTGGTAGAATTATAGACTTGTAGCCTCGTAGACTTGTAGCCTAGTAGTCTTGTAGCCTAGTAGTATTGTATCATAGTAGTCTTGTAGCCTCGTAACTAGTTGAAACCTTGTAGTTATGTAGTCTCACAGCTTCGTAGCCTCCTAGTCTCGTAGCCAAATAGCAGCTAAAACAAATACAGCTGGAGCCAAAAACTTTTGGAGCCAAAGAATGCCTGAGCCAAAAATTGATGGAGCCAAAAACTGTTAGAGACAAAATAATTTTTTGGAGTTAAAAGGTCCAAAGCATTTTTGGAGCAAAGGCTGTAGAAGTAAAAATTTGCAATTTTTGACTACTATCTTGTTACTTAACATTTTACAAGAAAATGCGGAAAATTTCGCAACGTAGAATTTTGACACATATTTGTAAATTATGTTTCATGATGATGATAAGTACAGTTATGTCGGGTCTCTATATTCCAATTCTTTTCACACAAAATTTTGCAAACATTTGTCAAGTTTTTCATTGCATTTAAGTTATATATTTATAAATAGCTATGCACATTTATTGTTTACAACTTACTAATTGACCTTGTACATTTCTGTTCCGCGCAGCTCCTCCCTTCCTAACTTCCACCCCTCCTACCCCTCCGAATCGTCTGCAGGTAGGGGAGGGCTACTCCTCCCTCAAGGACAACTTAATACGAACGCACTTCGCTCGCTTCGCGTTGAGGCTGAAAGGTATTCGCACTAACGAAATATTTATTGCGTTTGAGGCAGCATTATGGGGGTCGTTTGGTTGACGCAATAATGAAATCTACGTCCGATATCGGTAATCGAGAGGGAAAAGACTACCGAAACGTATTTTGGAAACCCTCAAAATTACGAAAACTGCATATTTATTCCCACTTCTATATCTAGATCAACATATTGATTAGATGCACAGGCACATATATAGAAGCATGCACTTAACTTTTCTAAATATATCCCATTAATGAAATGTCACTGACACCGATGAAAGTCTCATAGGACCTCTGAGAAACAACTACATGTCTATTTAGGGCATTGGACATTGTGGAAAGTTTGTGCGAAATGGTGCCAAAAGTGTTGAGCAATGAACAACAATAACGACGAGTTAACATTTTCGTGATATTTTGGAGCTGTTATAGAGTGAACCGGACTTTCTAGATAACGTAATAACAGGCAATGAATCATGGTTTTTCCAGTACGACCCCGAAACCATGCACCAAAGTTTGGAGTGGCACACTTCATATTTCCTGCGTCCCAAGAAAACTATATTGTCAAAGTTCAAGGTAAAGACCATTTTCATTGTCTTTATTGATAAGCATGGGATGGTCCACAAAGAAATTGTACCTCTGGGACAAATGGTTAACACAGTTTTCTACATAGAAGTTCTAGCGCGCCTGCACAGAGCCGTAAAACGGAAACGACCGCAGATGGCAGATTGCAAAAAGCTCCACCACGACAATGCTCCAGCTCACATCGCCTTCGTTGTGAGTGCCTACTTGGCCTGGATAGGGGATTCAACCTTGCCGCAGTCACCATACAGCTCGGATGTGAGCCCACCATACTTTATCCTGTTCTCAAAGCTCAAGAGAATCATGAAACGTCAACATTTCGAAGATGTTCACACCATCCAACCGGCTGTCACAGAGTCTCTGAAAGAGGTTATGGCAGCTGTCTGCAAGGGAGCTTTTGCAGCTTGGGCATCACGTTGGGAATGGTGTATTGATGCCCAAGGAGACTATTTTGAAGAATTTTTAACAATACGTACTGTACTGCAACATGTTTGTTTTGACAGTTTAATTATTTATTATTATTTACGATTTATTTTATTTTGTTTGCTCTATGTATAATATTATTTATTTTCAGAAACGGCAATATTTGGTTATGTATGTCTATGGAAAAGTGATTCTTTGGATTTTTACCGGACTATTTGAACGAGGTATTGTTGATACCCCTCTAAGGACTAATGGACTTGAAAACTGTAAACGGTAAAATTAACGCCGTAATTTTATAATGTAAATTATTATTTTAATATTTATTTATTTAAATTTTAAGTGAAATTTTGTTATCCGCGCAATTGCTGCGTTCGGAGTTTACGTTTTCGGTAAGAAATTATGTGACTGAAACGGTCCTTTTGGCCAATCACGGGCCACCATTTAAAAGTGAGTCTTACTGGTTATTTTGAGGAAACTAGTAAGAAAGAGAGTTCTACAATGGCCAGCTGAATGAGCGGCAACTTCGTGACGTCGGCGATTTTAAATCCTGAAAATTAGCTATCTAGCATCAGGCATCCCGGATAGTGGATGATAATTATGAACCATTAGGGAGTTCAGAACATTTAAATAGGATTTATCTAAAAAGATAAATATTATAGGAGTGATTAACGTGAGTAACAAAAGTGCCCAGATTTTTTGTGCCCTAATCTTATGCACGAATCACGAAACTCCCGTTTTTACGTCACATCGTCGCCGAAACTTATTATAAACATTGATTTTATGAATTAAATTGACTTTATAGAGAATTTAAGTAATACTTGGAGATAAATTTTACGAATTTACACATTAATTAACAGACTCAGTGGTCCTATAGATGAGAGGCTCTGAGCTCTGCCGATGAACTATCTGAACCTATCTAGCCGAGGTAAATTGATTTAAGTTCCCTAAAAACATTAATTAAAAACTGTGTAGTGTCAATGAACCCGAATTAAGACTTTTGAAAATATTTTAATGTGCGCAACATAACTCCTGGTAATTGAACTTTTATTGAATTACTATGATGTCACCGTTAAGTTAGGTTGTTGTTTTGGATATGAATAATAATTAAATATATTAATAAGATTGAAATCTTTTAAATCGTTTTTACATTGGAAATAAAATAATTCTATATTTAATATTCAAAGTGTTGTGTTGTGTTATTTGTAATTCCACCTACTCCAGTGTATATTTATGTATGTTCCAAATCAATCAAGTAACACCTGACTGTGACTTACCTTATATCAACATTACCAGTGAAGAGTCACATAATTAAGAAATCTAATTTATTACACAGTTTTATTCAGCCCAACGTTTTAGTGTGTGTGTGGAGCCTACTAAGCAGCACGAAAGTAGCCGCACATATTTATTTGGCACTCCTAGTGGGGCCTAAACAACTATTAAAAAGTTCCCCCACATAACTAAATTGGCTACCCTAGTGGGGCCTATTTATTACAAAATAAAACTAGAAGGGTTCCCGTACATACTAATTTGGCGCCCAACGTGGGGCGCAACCTTAGGACCCGAGTGTCAGGGATTTGCGAGGGCGTATGTCGATGACATATTGATAACATCATCAAATTTTGAAGAGCACATGCAGCATGTTGCCACTGTATTGCACAAACTGCAAGAGGCAGGCATGACTGTGAAAATTAGAAAATCGGTATTCTGCAGGGAGGAATTACCCTTTTTAGGACACATCCTCACACCTGAAGGCATTAAGACAGCCCCAGACAAGCTGCAGAACATTCAGGAGTTTCCCACACCGAGGAACGTGAAACAGCTGAGAGCGTTTTTTGGAATAATTGGTTTTTACAGGATATACTCCAACCAAGTTGCACAGTGTGCAGTTCCGCTGTTCAGCCTATTGAAGAAAGGTCAGGCATGGATGTGGAGTGAAGAGCACGAGCAAGCTTTCCTCAGCCTGAAGAACTTGTTCCTGACTGAACACGTCATCTACCATCCAACCCAAGGGAAGGAATTTCTGTTATACACAGATGCCTCTGACACAGCCCTAGGATGCAAGCTTGCACAGGAGGAAAACGGAGTTGAAAAGACTGTAGCAATGGCTAGTCGTACTCTCAACCAAGCCGAGAGAAATTACACTGTTACAGAGCGAGAGGCTCTGGCCATTATATGGGCACTCCAGAAGTACAGGGATCTGCTACTTGGAGAAACAGTGAAATTGTTAACAGATCACCAGGCGTTAACATGCCTTAAGGCAGGCAAGTTATTTGGTAGCCGCCTTACGAGATGGTTTTTGCTACTGCAGGAATATGATATTCATATACATCATATCAAGGGATCTGTCAACACCACTGCAGATTACCTAAGTCGCCTGCATGAACTGCAAGAAAGTTCACCATCTACATCAAAACGACAGAAGGAATTTTTAGTGGCACCAGTATCCACAGAAATATTTAAAACCAACCCTAAACTCCGAGATATCCTGAAGGATATAAAATGTAAACAACAGGCAGATGAGTACTGCAAAAACACCATCAACCAGCTGCAGAAGCAGTCAGCTGATAATAAAATTCACCAACATTTCTGTTTGTCAGCAGAAAATGTTTTGTTTGCCCAGTCAAGGAAGAGAGGCATTTTCGAAGATCACTGGAAACCAGTGATACCAGCTGATTTGAGGCAACCAATCACCTGGGAACTACATGTAGCCTTGGGACATGTAGGGAGCAAGAAGCTCATTGAAGCATTAAAGATGCAAGTGTATTGGCCTAACATGTCACGCTATGTAAGAAAGGTCACAAGTGCCTGTGACCTATGTCAGAAGGTGAAACCACCTGGACAACACCTGCATGGAGAATTGCAGCCAATCATTCCAACAGCACCATTGGAATTATTATCCGTTGATTTATTTGGCCCCCTACCACAGTCAAAGGGAGGTGTTAAGTATGTTTTTGTGATGCAAGATGTTTTCACAAAATTCACAAAATTATATGCAATCGTGAACCCAACTGCAAAAGCAGTTATGCAAAAATTAAAAACTTTCGTTGAAGAAATTGGTTTACCTAAAGTGGTATTGTCAGACAGAGGTACCCAGTTTACCAGTGATTTGTGGCAAACCGGAGTCAGGAAATTAGGTGCAATACCTACAACTATCAGTGTACGACATCCACAAAGTAACCCTGTGGAGAGACTCATGAGGTCGATAGGGAGTCTTTTACGTACGCTATGCCATAACTCGCAGCAATCATGGCGAGATAAGTTGCCATATGTAGAGTGCGTTATTAACCATACTGTACATGGTTCTATTGGAGTTACCCCTGGAGAAGCCATGAGCCTGAATAGATCGGTGGCGATCAACCCGAAATATTTACCCCGATGTGAACACACCCCTAATGAAGAGGAAAAACTACCTACAGGAGAAGAGGTAGAAGCTCTAGTGAAGAGGAAGTTGACAGCAGAAGCTGACATCAGACGCAAGAGGAAACCAGCATCAAAATTAGCAAAATTTAAAATTGGAGACCAGGTACATACTGAAGAAAACAACTCCAGTAAGCAAGGCCTGGGAACATGTAACCAAGAAATTGTTTTTGTTATTTGAAGGTCCTTATGTCATCACAGACATAGTACAAGAGAATTGCTATGCACTAGCAGAGCCAGCAACAGGCCGACCAGTAGGCCGTTATAATATAACGCAGTTAAGGGAATACAAGAGCCCTACTACTATGTAAGCAGTACCGACCTAAGCTGTGAATGCCTCGTGATGGTACAAGGTGTAGTACCATAAACAGCTGAGAGCAGTCTAAGTGTAAGTTTCAGACCAAGGATCTGAACTGTACAGAGGAGTAAGTGTATGTCACTGTGATTATGTGATCTAGTACGCCATGTGAGGCGTAGTGCAGCCACTGTAATTTGTAATGTTAAGCGGAGGTGTAATTCCCGCTTGTTTCTGTGTAAAGGTGAAGTGAAATGCCACCTATGCAGATATTTACCCTGTGGTTATGCGGAAGTGTAATTCCCGCTATATTGCTGTATTTGAGGTGAAGTGAAATGCCACCCATACAGATGTTATTGTAGCCTGTGAAGCTACCAGTGTACAATGTGTATTGTATTTATGTATCAGTTGGCTTGCACAATTCCTCGTATGAGTATGAACTCAAATGTCACGAAGACATATATATACAACATTAGACTAGCCTATACCTATGTGAAGCTGTATGTACTGTGTACTAACAAACAAGAAGAAATTAAGCTTATTTAGTGTCGATGTAACTATGTGGTATGATACCCCATCCTGCTGTGTAAACATATGTAAACACTGGCATGCAAAGCATCTCTAAAAGCACATAACCCTTCGCAACTACAAGCAGAATAATATTATGCAGGTTACCTTGATTTATTGATGATGCTGAGTAATCCAATAGGCGTCGTTATGTTGATGATGAGAAATAGAAAATCACTAAATTTTCTAATATTTATAGAAGAACTCACTAAAATTTTAAGACTTCACTATTTTTTTACCATTTCTGGGATGAATTTAGGGAAAAGAATGATCTTTAGGATTGCATTCTACCCAGAATGCGGATTAGAAAAGTATGCACTCATTTCGCATACAAATCCAATCAGATTTAGCTGAAACTTTTAGTTTATTAAACTTTGGATGTCAAGGCATCGATATTTTATGAAATGAAAACACGAAAATTTGAAATCGATGATTTTTCAGGATTTATTGGGAGAAGCCCCTATACAAGGAAATTACGTCATTTAAACACTATTCACTCGCAGCACTGTCATAGTTGCTTGAGTAGTATTCTTCGAATGATGTGAAGAATAGCGAAGCATGTGGATCTGAAAAACTCAGGATCTAAGCCATTTGTCGCGAGAAGTGAAGGTACTCCGGCAAACAAGTGTCCACAAGCAACTTCGCCTAACAGAAGTTATAAAATTGGAAAAAGCAAGAAAGTTTTACTTCAAATGAAATCAGAAAATATTGAACATGTGATACCATATGTTGAAAGCTATCCTGATACAACATGTTTGTGAAACAGCTGATTGGTAAAAGGAACCTTAGCTACACTGAAGCCAGGAGCCTCAGTAGATTACAAGACTCATGTTACTGATAGTAACCCAGATGATATGAAATGTGAACATTATTCAACCCAGCGAGACCGCTACGGGATGAAAACAACAGTAATGAAAGATGAGAAGAGGAAGATAAAGCCTCTACAGCTGTTGAGCTGAGCACAGCAGACTGAAATCGAAAAAGTTACTAAGTTGGTAATTGTGTAAACCAACGACTTCCCTGTATAGGAGAAGAAAATGGAAACAATGAGTAAATACACTATGGAATTTGAATTGTATAACTTGTAAACATAATGAAAGGTTAATGTTATGATATGTAAATGTTATTGTATATATATAGTTATATGTAAATGATATGTTTTATGACCAATTGCTAGTATGTACTATGTAAACATAACAATGAACTATTAATTGTTAATATGTACATGATCTGATATATATTCTTGGATGAAATGTTAACAGGTGTGATGAAATGCAAATGTAAATAGCAAGCTAAAGATGCTACAGTTAAATGCAAATATTTTTGATAATGAAATGTAAACATGTGAGTTACAAACATTGAGTAATGAATAGCAATTATGTTAGCTATCAATATGTTATTATGAAAAACAAAACATGTGATGTTTAATATTCAATAATGATATGCTATAATGATATGTTTTGTGAAATGTATGAAATCTCATGAAATGAGAACACAAACAAGCAAATGCACTGTAATGCATATTAATCAAGTACAAACTAACAATGTGATGTGTTAGTAGCAAGCAAAGTACTAATATTGAATTTATTGTTTATTGATAACCCTGCATTGTTATGCAAGAATTGAGATTTAATAATTAATGGTATTTATTTATTTATTTATTTTTTTTTTCTAACAATGATGTTAATAATGTGAATGTTATATGTTAAGCTAGGAATTTTAAGGTTAATTTAAGATATTTTTGTTTTAACGGTGACGTCATAGTGTTCCGCGGCAAGTACACAAGTTGTATTGCCTGCAGACACTTGTATTTGCAAGAGTACAAGTACGCACATAGTGATTAAGTTATCGATTAAGACCCGGACACCTATACTTAAGTCAGGTGCGAAGGTTACACCAGAGTGAGCTAGACATAGTGCGGTTCGCAACGATTGTGTACCTAACAGTGATGGGAATAGACGAGTGCTTCCTTGTGGGAAGTGGTGACCTCGCCCCACGCAATCAGCACCGCAGACGCCACGACGCCGTCTCGCGCGTAGTCGTGAGGCAGGGCGGCTGGATGCTGCCACATCAGCAGTTGATGACGTCAGCTGCAGTGCCAGATGCCGTGCTGACTGGTACAGCATCATCGCCCCACGCCAGACCCCGTCGACGCGTGGTGAACCAGGCCAGGTTTGTTGGTCGTTTTGAGGACAGGCGCCGTCTCGACGCCGCTGTCCGCTGCAGGAAGGAGGAGTCGCAGCAAGGATGCAGTCATCACCGCAGGTGGACGTTGACCCACTGCCGTGACATGACCTGGAGAACGTCCTATTGTTGACTCACGTGTACATTGCACCCCTTCGAATCCCTTTAGTGAATCATACTCACAGTAAGTAAGTCCTCCCGAGTCCTTCTCAACAGGAGCGGCTCAAGGCAGAAGCTGTCGGAGAGCAGCAGCAGTTCCCGCCTTCGAAGATTTTGCACTGCAAAATCCGTGAACTTCTTCGCGCAGGTCTGTTAGCAGCGACGACCCGACAAAAAGTGTTTAAAAAGGCGCGATTTTCAGGCGCGCAACGGTAAAAAACGAATCGAGGAGGAGAGGTAGTCTCTCTCAAGTTGTTTTTTTTGTTTGTCGTTTGGTGCGCGCGTTGCTAGGCAACGAAGAGTGTTGTGTATTGTGCGACGGAGAAAGGGAAGTGCCAATCACATTGCACCGTTTTGAACAGGTCAAAGAGCACTGTTCAATGTAATTGACAAGGGCGGCAAAATCTGTACTGCAACATGTTTGTTTTGACAGTTTAATTATTTATTATTATTTACGATTTATTTTATTTTGTTTGCTCTATGTATAATATTATTTATTTTCAGAAACGGCAATATTTGGTTATGTATGTCTATGGAAAAGTGGTTCTTTGGATTTTTACCGGACTATTTGAACGAGGTATTGTTGATACCCCTCTAAGGACTAATGGACTTGAAAACTGTAAACGGTAAAATTAACGCCGTAATTTTATAATGTAAATTATTATTTTAATATTTATTTATTTAAATTTTAAGTGAAATTTTGTTATCCGCGCAATTGTTGCGTTCGGAGTTTACGTTTTCGGTAAGAAATTATGTGACTGAAACGGTCCTTTTGGCCAATCACGGGCCACCATTTAAAAGTGAGTCTTACTGGTTATTTTGAGGAAACTAGTAAGAAAGAGAGTTCTACAATGGCCAGCTGAATGAGCGGCAACTTCGTGACGTCGGCGATTTTAAATCCTGAAAATTAGCTATCTAGCATCAGGCATCCCGGATAGTGGATGATAATTATGAACCATTAGGGAGTTCAGAACATTTAAATAGGATTTATCTAAAAAGATAAATATTATAGGAGTGATTAACGTGAGTAACAAAAGTGCCCAGATTTTTTGTGCCCTAATCTTATGCACGAATCACGAAACTCCCGTTTTTACGTCACATCGTCGCCGAAACTTATTATAAACATTGATTTTATGAATTAAATTGACTTTATAGAGAATTTAAGTAATACTTGGAGATAAATTTTACGAATTTACACATTAATTAACAGACTCAGTGGTCCTATAGATGAGAGGCTCTGAGCTCTGCCGATGAACTATCTGAACCTATCTAGCCGAGGTAAATTGATTTAAGTTCCCTAAAAACATTAATTAAAAACTGTGTAGTGTCAATGAACCCGAATTAAGACTTTTGAAAATATTTTAATGTGCGCAACATAACTCCTGGTAATTGAACTTTTATTGAATTACTATGATGTCACCGTTAAGTTAGGTTGTTGTTTTGGATATGAATAATAATTAAATATATTAATAAGATTGAAATCTTTTAAATCGTTTTTACATTGGAAATAAAATAATTCTATATTTAATATTCAAAGTGTTGTGTTGTGTTATTTGTAATTCCACCTACTCCAGTGTATATTTATGTATGTTCCAAATCAATCAAGTAACACCTGACTGTGACTTACCTTATATCAACATTACCAGTGAAGAGTCACATAATTAAGAAATCTAATTTATTACACAGTTTTATTCAGCCCAACGTTTTAGTGTGTGTGTGGAGCCTACTAAGCAGCACGAAAGTAGCCGCACATATTTATTTGGCACTCCTAGTGGGGCCTAAACAACTATTAAAAAGTTCCCCCACATAACTAAATTGGCTACCCTAGTGGGGCCTATTTATTACAAAATAAAACTAGAAGGGTTCCCGTACAGTACCGATCAGATCAATTCATTCTTTTTACCAGACCTACTCATTACTGTATAGACAAACCCTTTACATACTTGTCCTCGGATGTTACATCACGATAGCTGTATAAACTGTAAGTGAAGAATGGAAGTATTCAAGTAAATGAATCGATGTACTTCTTACGAATTTTAAGTTGAAATTTTGTCACTGCTCTAAAATATGTTTTGTGGGTTATATTTGCTATAACATTCAAGCAATATAAAATCTTGTAAAATACTAGTATCTTTTACTATACTAATATTTATAAATTATATCTATATATATATATTAATGCCACCTGTTGGTGTTCCTCTCGTCACACAGGCCGTTATGCATCATCACCACCTGCCCAGAAGCGTGTGTGATAAACACGCCCGTGCGCACAACATAGTGCACGTGTCAGCAGTGCGCGAATGCTACCGACCACTCCGCCGGGTGTGGCAAGACGCTTCCGCCGATCTAGGCAAAAGGGTTTATGTATTTCTTTTCAGGGACAAACTAAAACTTGTAACAGCTTTCAATTACTTTTCTGATAAATACAAATTGTTCAACATGCGACTATGTCGTAAAACTGACTGCTTCTGTTTTCCTGCGATCTGCGCTTCTTAGTGGGAGGTAGCGTCTCTCTCCGGCCCGGCACTGGGGAGACAGGCAGTCACCGTCGGCAGTTCACAGAGGCTGGCAGCCTCAATGGCATGCGGAAACAGGACCTTCGCGTGCAAACGAGCATGTAGTGGAGACGACTGCAATGTTGGTATAGTACTGTACATCATGCACACAGTAGACACGACGAAATCTACACCTTAAGTAAAGTGTCGTAGTTTTATGAATGTACTTCAGAGACTTTGTTCAATGTGGGAATGTCCGCCACGGTAGTATAGTGCCGCACATCACGTGCACAGTCAGCACGAAAGTTTCTACATCTTAAGTAAAGTGTTAGGGTTTCATGTATGTGCTTTAGTATTAGCTTCAGAGACTTTGTTCTACGCATAAACGTCCAACGCGTCACTCGTCGGGAAGAGACCTTCACTAGCAATGTAATAAGTGCTGCCACTAGAAGGGACCAACATCTTAAGTAAACATTTAGGGTTTCACGTATGTGCTTTAGTATTAGCTGCGGGGAATTACTTCCACCCGGAAACGTCTGCCACATCACTCGTCAGGAAGAGACCTTCACTAGGAACTTAACCAGTGCTGCCACTAGAAAAGCCGCATTAGTGCAAAGACTTATATTGAATAACAGTAACGGTCAGGAGTACGATAGCACCGTGTATCTCGTGCCAGTGCTAATAAACTGACGCCAACCGCTGGTGCTCCCTCTGGATCGCACAGGCCGTTATGTCCCAACAACATTTAATCGTAAGTTCAACGAACACGTCCGAGCGTGATGTCCGCCGTGTGAGTGAAAGTGTGCTGTGACGAACAGCGAGTCGGCTATGGCGCCCGGCCGGGTGTGGCAATTCGCTAATGTATAATTAAATAAGTAATTCTTTTTAAAAAACCAAAATTTTAACAAATAAAAGATACTGAAATAATATGAAAATTATGTGGAATTGTTAAATAATCATGTATTATCAAATGTAACATTTAAGTCCAGAACTGGTCGGAGCTGTTTTCGCGCGCTTCACGCATCTTGGCGCTATAGGGCAGTTGCCGTCGGGAGCTCACAGGGGTCGTCGCTCTGCGAATGCAGAGCCTAGAGTTTTCGCGCCACGTCCAGTTCATCGCAATAGTCATAAGTTTACCAAATCTTTTCATTTAGCTCTGCGCCCGACCCCACTCAGCCATACATTCTTACGTGCGGCTCTTCGCATAATCATTTTAATCCCAACAGGGATATTTTGAAATACTACGTAAATTTCACGTCCTAAGCATTCGGACAGCGGACTTGAGCCATACACATTTTCCAGGCTTCGACACCAGTGAATAGTTATTTGTTAAGGCCTTCTAGCAAGTCTTGAATATCATGGTGTACTAACTTTTTAATATATATGTCTTCGATTTAACTGTGTAATTATATGTTTTTGCAATCTAACCAAGTACCTATAACTTTGTTAACCTGTAATAAGCTGCTGTGACTCTCGTATGTTTTTCATCTAGCCAGGCTTACACACAATTCGAAACATTCGCTTTGCAGTGTGTTAGATTGCAACCACATTTAAGAATCTTTGATAATATACGGCTGTAATTGTATGTTTAACTTCACATACCATATAATCAGTTGCAATCTATCAGCTCTACGATAAATTGCCACAGGCTTCTTGTTGTTAGAAACTGTCACAGGATAGAACATTATACACGAGATTGCAGCCTATCCTATTCACGCGCAATGTCAATGTGTTGAACAAATCGTGAAGCGATGGTATGACAACAGACTTGGCCAGGCGTTGGACAAGCAAGTGTATCAGTATTAATAAAGTGCAGTGTCTTTTCAATCAGATTCCCTTTTATTTCAAGGCATCCTGGGTGGCCTGAACAGCCCAGGTAATTTAATATCACTACACACTCCTACCTGCAGCCACAAGGTCGAACCCCCCCCCCCCCCTTTTGGCCCTGAGATCATTTTCAATGTAATATTTATTCAAAACTTAATCAGGCAGCGGGAGTGGCGTCTAAACCACTATAATTTATGAGTGTATTCTTCTTTTCATTTAATACAGCATCCTGGGTAGCCTGAACAACCCAGACAACTTAGGACAGCTGAACGGGCAGCTGCAGGTACAAACGTCCTGCAGGTCTCAATGTCTCCCAGTACCTGTGTCTGCAGCTCCCCGTCAACACATCTGTGGTACGGCTGAACCTGCTCCCCGCACTTGGTCACCCACTCCCCCACTGACTTGTCGTCTTGTTGCGACCCCAGCAAAACTCGACGTAGGTCCGTGAGCATGTCGGGGGGAGACGTGTCTGGACTCGCATTAGAAACAGTGGCGTATAGAACCGCGGGTTTGCCTGACCCTGGAGTGTCTGCGGTGTGCCCTACTGGTGGTAGCAGTTCCTCCCAGCTGCCTTCATCGTGATACTGAGTGTTAGGGTCGGGGTGTCGTGAGAGTTCGTCAGCCAGTTGGTTCTCGCGCCCTGGAACGTGCTCGACGTGGAAGTCAAAGCTTTGGAGTGTCAGGGCCCATCGCGTGAATTTCGACTTGCGGCCCTGTACCGAGTCGAGCCACTGACTATCGGTAAGAAGTGTAAAGGGCCTACCCTCCAGGTGGTGTCTGTAGCGCCCTACCGCCCACACGACCGCGAGGCACTCCTGTTCATTGACATGATAGCGGCACGCTGCCGGGCTGAACTTGGCGCTCGCGTATTCCACTACGCGCCGTTCCCCCTTTGGACCTACTTGGTTCAACACAGCCCCCATTCCTTCCTGACTGGGGTCAGTTTGCAAGAACATGTGCTCCTCGGGGCGGAGGCGGGCGAGCGTGTGGCACTCCCAGAACAAGCGCTTCACG
The DNA here is from genome assembly GCF_032445375.1 of Bacillus rossius redtenbacheri. Lineage (NCBI taxonomy): Eukaryota > Metazoa > Arthropoda > Insecta > Phasmatodea > Bacillidae > Bacillus > Bacillus rossius. Next base: position 257,519,631 of record NC_086330.1, on the reverse strand, counting down.
TCAGCCAGTGCGCGCTCTACCTCATCTGACCACTTGAACCTGTTCTTGGGGGAGAGAAGGGCTGTCATCGGTGCCGTGACTGTGGCGAAGTGGGCAATGAAGCTCCTCAGCCAATTGAGTAGGCCTATGAGCTGCTGTAGTTGTTTGCGGGTACGCGGTGCGGTCTTAGATTCAATCAGGTCAAGTTGCGCTGGCAGGGGTCGACATCCGTCTGCACTCACAATGTGACCCAGGTATTCTAGCTCCGTGGCACGGACATGACATTTGTGGGGCGCGCAGGTCACCCCATGTCTGGCCAGCCGCTCGAGGACCATGGCAAGGTGCTGTGCATGCTCCTCCCACATCTGCGACCAGACGATCACGTCGTCCAGGTAGGCTGTGGCAAACTTGCCTACGAACCCATCCAGGACGTGGGCCATCATGGTCTGGAAGGTCGCGGGGGCATCCATCAGCCTGAACGGCATGGCAGAGAACTGAAAACTGCGGCCATCGGGAGCGGTGAATGCGGTCTTGTGCCTGTCCTCCAGGCATACTGTGACCTGCCAATACCCTGACTTAAGGTCTAATGATGTGAAAATGCGGGCATCCCCTAGCCCTACCAGGGCGTCTGTGATATTTATGAGAGGTGGTGGATCTGGAATGGTGATGGAGTTGATAGGTTTGAAGTTGACACTAAACCTGAGCGAGCCATTCTTCTTTTTCGCCATCACCACTAGGCAGTTGTAGGGCGACTCGCTCGGCCCAATTACCCCATTACGCAACATTTCTGCTATTTGCACCTAGATGGCCTCGCGTTCTTGGGGTCAAAATCAAAAAGGTTATACAAATTTAGGTTCGTGAGGGCGGGTAGGAATCGTGTGTTGCGTTACCGTTGTGCGACGTAACATGTCCGCAGCCGCGAACACCTGGGGATGCTGTGCCAGAACCTCGTTAAATCTGTCCACGTGTTCTGCCGGGACCTCATTTCGTTATTCATCTACAGTGATGGCCGGTGTGGACACGAGTGGCCTGTCCCCGTGGATGCTGTATACCGTCCTGCGACACGCACATCCTACATGCACCTTACCGTCTTTGACATCGATGGACGTGTCCTCCTGGACGATCCACGGGAGACCCAGGATGATTTCGTCCCGCAACTCCTGCATCACCAGGGCGGTGGTCTCACTAACCATGTCTCTAATGGTGATTGTTACCTGGGCGTGCCCAGACGTGAGCGCGCGGGTCCCATGAGTGGCCAGAAGGACGTCCTCCTTCCCTGACTCCAGCTCTGTCTCAGGTACCAGGTGTGCGGCGATGTAGGGGTGGCTCGCCGCGGTGTCCACCAGGGTGTGGACTGGCTGCCCGTTGACCAGGACCGACACACGGATCAGGCTCTCCGCGTTGTCACCCGCCCGTCCCAGTCGGTTTGGTGCTGTTGTCCGCGCTGCCAGGGCCGCCGCGTGTGACGGTGCCTCGGCGCGGTGCGTCGGCGACCCGGAGCAGGGCGGCGACACGTGGTGCGTGACACCACCACCTGATGTGACAGGTGGCGGTGGTGCGTGGTCGTGCTGCGCAGGTTGTGCCGGGGTCGCCATGTGCGTTTACGTGTCAGCGCAGTGCGTCGGCGACCCGGAGCGGGGCGGCGACACGTGGTGCGCGGCATCATCGCCTGACGTGGCAGGTGACGGTGGTGCTCGGTGTCCTTCAACGTGCCGGTTCTGTGGCACCACACGTTCAGGCAAGCGTGCTGTTGCTGTCAGGGAAGTGTGTACCCGCGCCTCGCCTGCCAGTGTAGCGTTCTGAGGTGCCGGAACTCTATAAGGCACTACCACCCGCCTTTCTTCTGGTGCTATGTGCTGTTGTCGCGCCGTCCTCTGTTGCCGAGCTCTTGTGGTGAGCGGCTGCGGTAGCGGCTGCAAGTTCCGCTCAATTTCCCTGGCCAGTTGCACGAAGTTCTCCAGGTCATGTCCGGTGGCACCCCTCAGATGTGGGCGCAGCTCCCACCTCATAAATTCGACCACCAGTCCAAGGGCCTCGCTTAGGTAGCTTCCAGTGGTAAGACGGCGATGAAGTCGAACTTTGGCTCGTATAAACGACTCAACGTCCTCGTCGTCACCTTGCGGGGTACACAAGAGGGAGCGCTGGCACTGCGCCCGTGCCCGCGCGTCGTCAAACCGGCTCTCCAGCCGAGAGATGAAGTAGTCCCATGCCATTTCGCTTTCTTCGACCATGGTCATGGGCGGCTCCTCTGAGCTGGTCACTCACTTGCTCCGTCCACTCGTCGAGCACATTGCCACACCCGGCCGGGCGCTGTAATCGACTTGGCGTTCGTCGCGGTGCACTTACACTCACTCGGCTGCCATTACGCTCGGGCGTGTTCGATGCACTTAAGAGTAAGTGTTGTTGTGACATAACTGCCTGTGCGAACCAGAGGGAGCACCGACGTTTGGCGTCAGTGCAACAGGCCTAAGTATGGTTTTAGCTATGAAAGTTGCTTCCGTGGTGGCATTCTCAAACAACGACTATGGGAGGACAGGAGAATACCCTCTCAGAAATATAAAATATGAGAGTACCATAAGATTGTCTTTATCTAGACTGTCTTGTTTGCATTCACTTGAGGTTATCTCAAGTAATGTCTATGCCACACAACTTTTAAATAAAATGGCATATAAGAAATTCTTGATGAAGATATTGTTCAAGGTTAAAATATGAATAAGTATTAAATAATCCTATGAAATTTTTTTATTAAGGTTAACCATTGTGGCTTGACCACAAGAATTGTGAAAGCTGTTTAAGTTTTAAGTTATTCTTAAATTCTCAATTGTATTTTTTAAGCTCGATTTAAGATGTCTACTTTTATGTTTGGAGTTAAAAAAATCCTGAAATAGTTCTTTTCGCTTATATTAAACTTGCCAGTTTTTTATAATTAGGTTAATTTACTCGTAATTCCTACAGTTTTAACAAATATGACATTTTTCCACTATTCGCTTTCAGGGGGCAAAAGTGACTGTAAATCAAACTTTTGATTCATTATATGGAGTTAATAATGCTACTTCCTCACTGTCTTGGCTACATGTGAAGTTAAGGCCACTAAAAATAAAACGAGTGAAGAGAAGTGGTTTTTATTTATCAAATTATGAAAGTAATAAAAACATAGACTCCAATGTGTTGTTTTGTAAAGGAAGTGGATTTAACATGTGAATAGAATGTAGTAATGACCAAGAATGATACCTCTTTACACGCATTTGTAACTAGCTCGTAGCTCGTAGCTCGTTGAAGGCGATGAGTGAAATATTGTTTTGTAGCCGGTGGACACGGATGTGGCCTGGATGTTTTTGTTAAGTTGCGGAAAGCAGTACTGTCAAAATGGCGAGCAGTAAGAGGTCAGCGTTGACAGGTTCGATGGATAACTCAAGTTCGTCAAGTAATGACCCTTTGAGAGAACTCTTTGAAGCGTGCAAAACAGGTGATATAGCCCGTGTTAAAAAACTCGTCACACCACAGACTGTTAACGCTCGGGATACGGCAGGCAGGAAGTCGACACCCTTGCATTTTGCAGCTGGTGAGCTTACTTATTCTTATGTTATTGCAACACATGTACATTAATTGAGGTTATTATGAAGCTTTGGTAGTCGTTAATATAAAATTATTTCAAACTATAAAAAGTTTAGGTAATTATTTCTTAAAGGGATACAATGTCAATTAACCCTAGAACTGATCACTGCTGTTTTGAACTATGTACCTCTCTTTAAGCACACTTAAAAGTATCCTTATGTGTGTATATGAAATAATGTTAGCCATAATAATAATTACAGAGCTAAAAACGTTGATAAAAAAATAAAAATTAAATAAAACCAATCATTAAATTTTTTTTAATGATTGCTGCTTGAGTTTATTAATTCGGTCACAAAAGCACATTTCTGAATTATTTATTTTTTAGATCCAAATCTGTACCATACTGCTTTGCAGATTGTGGGAAGAATGAGCACAAGATACACTTGTGTACCTCCTGCATGTTGTCCCATGTTTCTCATGGTTATTAGTATTTAACTGGGCTAGAGATGTGAGTGGAAAAATTTTCCATTTGGAAAATTTTCTAGAATAATATAACCACTAATTTGTTCCGTAAAATTGTCTTTTTTTACATTACCAATGTAGATCTTCATAATTTATGACAGGTAGTTACACGTTATACAATAATTTATTTTCTATTAATTGTTAGGTACTGGGGTCATTCCATGTCAAATCAATTTTCAAAAATATATTTATAAATTTAACTTAAATTTAAAATTTTGGAAAAAGTGCATTTTTTTTTCAAAAAATTCAATAAAATTTTTTGTACAAATATTAAATTGTCTACAAAGTTTCAAAGTGGAGAGTTAATGGGTTCATAGTAAAATTAATTGGTAATTGTAACCATATTTATACCTACTTTACTTTACCCAATTATGATATGTATTTAACAATTTTTTTAATTATAATAAGTTATGTTGAAAGTATGAACACATAAAATTGATTAAAAATCACTAATAACACAATTGTAATTAATTCTAGTGCTACACTTTGCTTGTCTCTGATACAGGATTTCAAAGATTAGTTCAGACAAGCATCCAGCTACTGGGGATTCCCCTCAATTTGTTTTGGGATTTCCCTAGCTTTGGGATTCCCCTTACTTTGGGATTCTCCTTGCATTGCCTTGGGATTCCCTTAGCTCTGTGATACCCTTGCTTTGGCCTGGGATTCCACCCTAGCTCTTTCAGAGTAGGCTACTGTACAGTAGTGGTTTCAGCTAGTTTATGCTAAGAGTCTGTATTGTTCTGATGTAGTATAAAAGTTGTTAGTATAAGTATCAGTGCTATGCCTATATAAAAAGTGACCATTTGATTTATATTATTAGTGGAGTTTATGCATTCTGAATTGAGAATGTTGATATGTATTTTAAAAAAGGTACATAATGTGTTCATCATGATAGTGACTGAAACCCTATGAAAAGGTGGGCAGTTTACGGTAAGAAATGGCCCTCAGTGAATCATTTTTGAAGTTACAGTGTTTTAATCCATTAAAAAAAAGCAATCACAACATTAAGGAAAAAAAGAAAATTAAGGAATGTTACTAGTTGGGTGTGCAGTTTGTTTTCTGGATTGCCAAAGGGAGCAAAAATTTGTGATAGCTGTAGAATAGAAATTACAACATTACAAACTCCTGCTGCTTCTTCTTCTACTCACCAGAATAACGAATCAAGTTCAGATTCTGATAAAGATCCCAGTTTTTCTGCATCCTCAGAGGTGATTGGTTCATTAAATATTTCACTACAAGGGCTAGGAGAATCTCCTATTAATAGGAACAAATTCAAATCAAAAAGTTATGCAACCAAAAAAATTAAAACAATTGACTCCACAATCAAAAGGAAACTTTTTGAGTTGCCAGATAATTTCTCTGAGGATGATGGTGAATATTTAGAGGAATCAGTTTTACAAAACCTCAAAGCTAATTTCTTGAGTTCCACTAGTAGGAGCAAGAAGTTAATGATATTAACCTATTTACCACCAATTTGGGGAGTTAGAAAAATAATGCGAGAGTTTGATGTGCCAAACTACATGGTACGGCAATCAAAAAAACTCTTGGCTGAAAAAGGAATGTTAGAAAGTCCTAACCCCAAACCAGGCAAACACCTCTCAGAAGATGTAGTTGAAGCTGTCCATTTATTTTATGAAAATGATGAAGTCAGTAGAGCGATGCCTGGTGTTAAAGACTGCATAACAGTCACTGAACCTGATAAAAATAAATCGAAAATATCAAAGAGAATTATTTTGTGCAATCTGAAAGAGGGATACACTTTATTCAAGGAGAAATTTCCAAATATTAAAATAGGTTTTTCAAAATTTGCGGAGCTTCGTCCAACGCATTGTATTTTAGCGGGTTCTAGTGGGACACATGCAGTGTGTGTATGTACATTCCATAAAAATGTCAAATTGATAATTGAAAATGCAAGATTATGTGATTTAACAAATGGAGAATTCAAAACCTACAAACATTGCCTATCAAGAATGGTATGCAATCCACCAACAATAGATTGCAATACTGGACACTGTACATATTGTCCTGGTACTGCAGCAATAGGGACCGTCCTTGAGAAATCATTTGAAGAGCACCTGATACGAAAGATCACATTTCGGCATTGGATTTCAGTTGACCATTGCAATTTAGAGACACTGCAGAAATGATCAGCAGATTTCATAGATTTACTCTGTGACAAGCTGTCACTCTTAGTCCGCCACGACTTTATTGCAAAACAACAGACCTCTTTCATGAATCACTTAAAGGAAATTTTAAAAGAATCTGAATTTGCCATCATAACTCGAATTTTCAGAAAACTACAGTATGGTTGAACAAGATGAAGCCCAGACTTACCACTGGACTAAGGGACATGCCATAGTTCACCCGTTTGTGATATATTATAAAGGAGAAAAAAGAATTGAACATTTGAACTACGTTGTAATTTCTGACTGCCTAGAGCACAATACAGTTTAATAATAATGTTTACACATTTCAAAGAAATTTGGTGGCTTTTCTGATTACAAAATTTAAAAACGTTCCTCATAAGTTCTTTTACTTTTCAGATGGGTCTGCTGCCCAATATATAAATAAGAAAAATTTCATCAATTTGTGTTTTCACAAGCAAGACTTTGAATGGCATTTTTTAGCCACAGCTCACGGTAAAGGGCCTTGCGATGGAGTTGGAGGTACGGTTAAGAGATTAGGAGCTAAAGCTAGCTTGTAACGGCCCTACGAAAACCAGATCTTGACCCCTTTCCAGCTTTATGAATGGGCAGTAGAAAATATTTCTGGTATTAATTTCACTTTCACTACACAAGAGGATTACATAGTCAGAAATATTTTTAAAAGATTGTTTATCAGGCAATTGGATTCCTCTCACAGATGTGTTATGTACAGTAAATCCTATGACACCAACTGGAAGAATATATGTGCTATCTGAAAATGACACTTTGAAAACCAATGAGGAATTTTTCAAGTACAGTAATTCAAAATTGCAATCAAACATGTGAGTGCTAATTTCCTTTCTTCAATTTATTTCTCATTTTAAATTATTGTGCAGGGGAATCTTGCATATATTATACTTGAGCATAAAGTATTTCTCATTTTAAATTGAATTCCCTGTAAAATTTAATTATAATATTGTTCAGTTTAAGATACTTTCAGTGTACAGAATATAGTTATCTGATTTTTTTTGTGTATTTTACAAGATTTTACTGTATTCTGTTATGCTTTCCTTTGCTGCCAACATTTAACCTGAGGTTTGACAAAAAGGGCCTTTGTTTTCAATTAATTTTACTATGAACCCATTAACTCTCCACTTTGAAACTTTGTAGACAATTTAAATATTTGTACAAAATATTTTATAGAATTTTTTGAAAAAAATTAAAACTGCACTTTTTCCAAAATTTTAAATTTAAATTTTAAAAATTATTTTCAAAATGATTTTTTTTCTAGAAATTATTGTGTTACATATCACATGAAAGGCAATACCAAATGTTGCAAAATGACACCTGTCTCACTTTTCTAACTTAATTTGGAGAAGAGTTATGGTAATTTTAAAATATGCCTGTCATGCGATTTTGAGTGCTTTTCGAAAATTAACAAAGCAATATTTTCAAAACGGATGGATATATCATTCTAAAATTTTATATTTTTGTTAGTCTGTATGGAGGTAACATCTTTGCAAAATTTCATCTAAACCTGAGAGGGTGAGGTAAAATGGGTGTGTTGATTTGACATGGAATGACCCACTGTTAGCAAATTTTTGTTGTAAGTGGAGGGTAGCATGAATCCTATCCAATTCTCAAATGTTAAAAAAGCACCATTAGTTGGTAAAGAAAGACAAAATGTGTATTTTATTTGGTTCTGTTCATGTAAAAAGATGTATTTGTTTCCATAAAATTAAACTAGTTGAAAAATTTTCCAGTTTTGTATAAAAATTTTTGGTAAATAATTGGAAAATTTCCCTAAAATACTTTCCCAGAAAACTAACATATCTATTATTGGCTCAAACATATAGGAAAATCAAGGGAGAAACTACTCATAGCCAGATGTGGAGTTATTGACCATCATGTTTATAGTTTCCAAATTTTGTCACGTCACAGCTAGCCCTTCAGGATAGTGAGTGACCATAAATCATTACGCATTTTATATCCACACAAACACTGAATATCTTGTCTCCAAGGCTGTTATGCTGTAGGCTGTGGTTATTGATTTACAATTACCACTTGGTTATCAGTCAGGAAACAAAATTAGACATATGTACAGCCGAATGCCAGTGGTGGGAGATGTCTTGATGTTGGAAGTGATGACTGAGCCACTGGTAGATGCTGCTGCCATAGTGTGAGCAACCGAAAACAATTTTTACTGACGGAAGTAAAACGATGTGGTTCATGGTTGGCCTACTGAAGAAACTAGAATTATATTGGAAACTGAGGAATGCATTATCAGAGTAGAAAGGGTGCATAAATTCGGAAAAACAGGGTGATAACTCCTCCATCACTGAGATCACAGCTGTTACAGATGCTGTATGCAGCTCATGATGGAGTGATATGATTGAAATAATTGGCTTATAGCTATATGTGATGGCCAAACATGGACAGTGAGATTGAGATGATGGTGAAAAGGTATGCAGAATGTCAGCAATGTCAAACCAATCCATTTAAGGTAGAAGAGGTTTCTTGGATTGCAACTACAAAATTGTGGACCAAAATTCACACAGATTTTTTTAAATGTTTCAAGGTCACATAATTTTTGATAGAAGTTAATTCTTGTTCCAAGTGATCAGAATTTGGAAAATGTATGTCCATTACATCAGCAGCAGTAATAAGCGTTTGACATCTTCAGTACGCATGAAATACCACAAGCAATTGTGTCTGACGATGGAACAACTATGGTACCGGCAGCATAGCTTCTGCGAGGCTGTTGTCTTGATGCCAGCTGCTTTGTTCTCAGCCAGTACTATGGCTCTCTCTGAAGAAATTGATCTACATGATGTTCTATTTGACACATTATCTCTACGATAGATCACATTTGTAAGATATCACTACTCCTCAAATCCATTCGCCTGTTCCAAAGTAATTCCTTTACAAGATAGGATTTCCTACCTTAAATTTTCACAACCTTTCTGGCACATTTACTTTCTTTTCCTCTTGTCTTACTTCTCTTTGTGATGAATCTGGACTGATGCAATTTTTAATTGTCTACCCGTAATCATCTTTGCGCGGCTTGTACGTGTTAACTGCTCCTGTTGTTGTTCGCAGAGCATTCAGCATCTGTGCTAACCTAGTTTGCTATTCTCCATCCAGCATCTTTTGAGTTTACCTGTTTCTCAATATACGTAAATGGCAAAAATCTCATCAGTACCTCACCATTACACCCAGCAACAAATGCTGCCGGTATCACCTTGGGATTTAAACCAGCAAGGCCTTGACCGGAGCAGCAACAAAGCAGCAGTTACCAGGAAAATGAAGAGGCACACCAAACATCAAGCAGAACTAGACACATACCAACAAGATTTATAAGGTTTTAAAGTGGGAGATATACTGTCTAAAATGTGTGTGTTTTGGTTGGTGTAACACTAGATTTTTTGTTGGTTTAGCACCAGGAATCTGAGAAGGGGCGGATTTAGACTTTTGTTTTGGGGGGTGTCACCACCGTCTAATTTATCACCTAACCCCAAAACTGAAGTGCGCGACCGGGGCTCCTTCCCCGGAAAAATGTGGATTTGAAGGAGCAAAATGGTGCAATTTAAGAAGCTTTCGTATCTTAACATTGAATAAACTGTTGGTAGAAATATTAACATTCTTTAAGTTGATATTCACTACCAATGATATCAAGGTTTCTTATGTCCAAAGAACGAATTGTCCAGCATGCATAATGCAACCAACTACACAGGACACAGCACACTGCACTACTGTTGTGTTGTGATGTCAATCTGAATTAGTTTGGAACATTTGGTTGTAAATAAATAATTATGCCATAATTGCCATGTTGGTTTGATATGCATATATTTACAGGATAAACTTGACGCCTTTTGCTGTTCTTTGCAAATTTTGTAATTATAGCTTCAATATCTAGCTGAATGTCTTTGTGGATGTGCAGCAATGCGAGACCAGTAAGTCTTTCTTCCCCCATTGTTGATCTGAGCCATGTTTTGAGGCGACGAAGGGTTGAGAATGAATGCTCTGCTGTTGCTACAGAAACAGGTAGCGTAGCTAGGATTTTAAGAAGTTTGTTGATAGAAGGGTACATTACTGTGTCGCACAAATCAATTATATGAGGCAGAGCACTTGGAATTTCAATAACACCCCCAGATTCGCGCTTCCATTTGGTGACCCAAAGTTTGAACTCCTCCAGGACTGTGGAGACCGGCACATTTAGGAGCTGCTTATGCATCTCTGCTACTTTCCGCAAAACTTCCAGATCTTCCTCAGTGTAGGTTGTGCGAGGCAAGAGTATTTCCAGACTGAAGATATCCATGACATCAGGACTGAGCCTCTTCTTCAAATCCCTTATGATATTGTCCAACAAGGGAATATAAACTACTCTTCGATATTATTCCTCAGGGGATTGAGCTACATTTGGTTGAGAAAAATAATTCTCACAATATTTATGCCGTGAAACAATACGTGGTGTTTTCAGTTCCACATCCAACTCTCGTGCAAGATCTTCTGCTTCAGCAAATAGGCCTAGTTGCCGAAAAACTAAATCTGCTTCCTGTCTCTTCTTCTCCAGGACACTAATGGTGTCTGTTACAGCATCCATAGCTCTCTTCAAATCCAAGGTGTGTGTTTGAAGTAAACGGCTTAGTGACACAGTGGTTCCTGTACAAAGACAAAGAAAAAACTTGCAAAATTGAAATCACACCCGAATAAAATATGGCACCAGAAAGAGGGGAATGAAGTGTTTCTAAACTTACCTAATACATCACTCAGGCATATGGAAGAAACAATGAACTCTTGACTGATTAGAGCATGTCAAAGGCACTGGGCATCAGATGCAGTTTTTCTGTCCTTCCACTGTGAAATCTCGTACAGAGCATCACAAATTTTTACCAGTGTGTCACCCTGGAACTGCAAGTGGCCGTCGTGCCTCTCCACCCAACGTGTCTCGCAAATACCCTGCAGTGAGGTCCCACCTAGAACTTTCTTAAAGAGTTCATGTCTCTTTGCTGAGGCATTAGCAAATAACACAATTTTCTTCATTGTCGCTGATGTGTTGCGGCAAGGTACGACATTAGACGATCGTGCAAGTGAATTGTTCAACAAATGGTTATTACAAGGACAATGTTTGGCATGAATGGCTGTCTTGGCAAGTTCATGAACTGCACCCTTCATTCCAGAAACCATAACTGAGCAACTATCGGTGCCTATTCCAACACAGTTTGTCATATCTACATTAAACTTTTTGCAGAGATCAAGAACTATGTGTGCTAGGGCAATGCCAGTTAGACAAGTCTCCCCATCAACATCTTCGGAGCGAATCATATCATATGCATTACAGAATGTGATGAAGTCCTCTCTAACCGATCCATTGTGAAGGTAACGAAAGGAGATACTTAGCTGTTCAATGTGTGACTCATCAGTTGTTTCATAAAATAAAACAGAAAAGAATTTTGCTTCTTTCACTCTGGCCAAAATCGACTCTTGCATTTCTTCTTTGCATATATCAATAAGTTGATTCTGTGTCGTTTTGCTTATGTATGTGGCATTAGCTGAAGTAGTTTCCAAGAGTCACACAGAGTCAACTCTGAAGCGCAAGAGAGCTCTAAAGTTCCCATCATCTTTCACCACAGAACTGGCCTCTTCATTATTCTCATTTAGTTTTACATTAGTACTGGGACCATCACTGTATTCATGTAAGACTCCATCATACCTGTGGCCACGCAAGGAAATATTTTGACGACCACAAAAGATGATGGTGCTGACAATTGGTCGTAAACGTTCTCGATTTTCTTTAACTTGTGCTTCTCTTTGTGAGCAAACCTGATTTGCAACTTCGAGTGATGGTTGGTGATATGTTAAAAGAAAGTTTTTTCCAGCTTCAACAGCCCACTGGTGATACTGGTTCCGCTAGTGCGTCATAAGAGATCCTTTTCCTCCAAGCAAATCATAGAAGGACTTCAGAGGTTCCTTGACCATCCTTCTAAGAGGGGTGTTGGTTTGAAGGCCACCCCCTAAGCCTGCAGCAAAAAGGACACAGTACTTGCAATAAAGTCCCTGATCTTTGTGCGAAAGCACGAGCCAGTGAAATTTTTCCAAATGCGATCTCTGGGCATACTTTTTTGTCTCTTTCTCCTTCTTGGTAACAATACAGTGAGGGAAAACATAATCTGATGGTGATGTCCAGTGTTGCTCTAATAGCATAGCCTTGGTGAAATCATTTAAATTGGTCTGGCCTGTGTAATATCCAATATCAGACGAAAACTGAGGTTGTGCCTGTGGCTTGTTTCTATCTGGCAATATGTGCTCATTAACAACTAAGGCAACAGGTTCAGGAGTTGGAACAATATGGCAAATTTGATCCACAGATGTAGATGGTAGTAATGACGACGATTAATCTCTTGTCTCAGTCTTATATTTTGACTTCTTAAATGAAAAACTTGTCAATAGTTCTACCAGATGCACGACGTTTTGCTCCAGTCACATTCTTCAAGGAATCACCCTAAAATAAACCAAGGAGAGATAAAGTATAAATTGAAGTTGTTATGTCTGTATGGATTTTTTTTAAACATTAGTTGTATCTTGTATGGTTGGCAATAATAATATATAAGAATAATAATATCAATAAATCATTAACTTATTTATTTGGTTGCTAAAATTAAGTACTTATTTTAAAATGCATGCAAGCATTAACAATGTCCCATAGCTTGCGTACGTACATAACAGAGTTGATCAACTCAACTTTCTACTTCGTACATACGTGCGCTAAGTGGTGGTTGTGAATCCAGCAAGTACTAACGTAAGACTTAACACTTAAGATAATATTAATTATTTTTGCGAAATAATTTCGCTCTATGTTGTAATATTTTCTATAATTGGTACTAATTAAGCTAGCTACACAATTAAAGTCTAACTAACTTACCATTATATGTTTTGAACTTGTTTACTTGTAAAACACATCACACATCACACTGCATTGTTGAATGTTGTAATATTGACTGGATTGACGTACACAAAGCAAAGAAGATATCATAATGTTTCATGTTTGAGCCTGCACAATGCTTCTTAATTTTTCCTTGCTATCGAGATGTGTGCACTATCTAGCGGCATGGAAGTGAAACATTTCTCATTTCTTGCAAAGTAGAGTGAAAGAATTTTTTAAAATACGCAAACAACAAGAAAAAAAAACTAGTGAAAAGCAATTTTGATCTTGTTTGAATGTATGTTGTATTAAATAATTGTAAGAATAATATATATTGAAATGACTTTCTGAAAATAATAAGTAAAGAAACAAGAGAATGGCAACGCTAGTCGCCAGCATGTATCAAACAGAAAGTAGCCTTCATACATCTTGATAATCAGTGATCATTGAATCGGCGATAGTTTTTGGTCTTGAGCATTTAATTCAATTTTCAGTTCACTGCCTTGAGGGGGGGGGGGGGGGGGGTCATGACCCCTGTGACGCCCCATCTGGATCCGCCCCTGAATCTGAGCTATATAACTTCTATAAGAAAATTTAATTTAATGTCTGTATTATCTATAGGACATGAATCTTTGGTTGAAGTATTAAAAATTTAATTTTTCTGAAATAAGTATCTCTATTAATTTTACCAGCTTGAATGGGTGCCAATTTAGCTTCTCAAACTAAATTTTAAAATTTAATTATGATACCTACTTATATCAGGAAATACTTGGAATTAATTACAAGTGAAGGTATCACGTGTTAATGTTTTAACGTCACAAATAACTACTTATCCATAAAGTGCACAAGAATACCACAACATGTTTACAGCATATTGAAATGTCAGAAAAGCACATTAATAAATAGTTCACAAAATTATACACAGTTAATTTCTTTCCTGTAGTTTCCATTTGGCTAAATCATTATTACCATTTCTCTATCAAATCCATTAAGTTAAAAGTTATAATCTAATAAATTGGTAACCAGCATATATATTTGAATTATTCAAAATCACAACAGTAAAAATGTGAATCTATCAACTCTAAAATTAACTTAAGTCAGGGGCAAAAATTAAGACTGCTCAGTCTAAGCACTAGTTTGAAACTCTTCTCTCAGATAAACCTGTGAGATAATTACAATTTTAATGTGCAATCATTATCTCCACATTCACTAAACACGTGGCCCTTTAAAAGGAAATTAAGTTGTTATAACTATTTCAAGAAATACTACAGCAAATCTTAACCAATTGGATAATCGCAGAATAGCTGCACTAACACTATCATACAATACATTTACATATTGTTTTGTAATTAGTTTACATCTGAATTGCCACTTAGTAAACTAAATTCATTAAATAAGTTCAAAATTAAGAAACTTCAAATTCTTCTTCAACACAATCCATTTACAATCCCGAATTAAATAACTTTACAAATTTCTTCAACATGTTTAAATTTGGGACAGTCTGGCTGTGGAAGGGTGAATTCTTTGATATAATGTTGATCACATTAAATCTTGCTAGAATAGTCATAATATCTCATAGAACTTTCAAATTATTACTTAATCTCCTTCATTCCTTCATTTAAGTTTTTCTTCTGCAATATTCAGAATTAGCAATTGTTTAAAAAAAAGCTTAACTAAACTTAGACTAGCCTATATCTCATGATGGCTATGACTGAACTAAACTTTCCTAACAGCTGAGCTTAGATACCTCATTGTCAAGAAATATGGTTTAGCCAATTGGAATCTGCATTATTAAATTACATGAATCTTAAATATTAATAACTAGGTAATATTTTATGCATTATACTATGTTTTACAGTATAATGCCTAAAAATTAACATCTGTGATAAATATTAGACCACTTTATCATTTAATTACTTCATAGTATCAAAATAAAAGATTTTACTAATTACAAAGCTTACTTGCTGTTAGTTAAGTAAAATTTGAAAATCAAAGTTTCGAAACATAGATAATAAGTTGAATTGAAACATAAAAATAACTTAAACAATCCATAGATATAAAAACCTGAAAATAGAAGGCAGAAATTTTGGATGTTGTAAGCACAATCGCAAGTGTAACAACCAATCAATTAATTCTAAATTCATTTGAAAATTTAAGTCAGCAGGGGGATGAGGGTGGTGGGAAGAATTTATAAATATTTTTATGCAATGAAAACTTTTTAACCTGGTAAATAATTCCATTGTTATTAATAATGGCCTCAAGTTGTAGACTCCAAATGCAGTCAGTAGCAAGATAACAAAATTTAAATTAATGTTTTAAATATTTTGTGAAAATTTTTAAAGTAATGCATATCTGTATTATAGTTTGAACTATTTTTTTAAGGGTAATAGATAAACACTGTGTTGATATAAATTTTATTTAGTTTGCTCTAGTTAGTTAATTAATTGTTAGGTCTGAATGGATTGATAATGATTGCACTACCAAACATTTGCATACATTAATTATTAATATATTTTTTACTTGAGTGGATTATTAAAGTTTTTTTTTTTTTAGAATTTCTGTTTGATTCATTATTTGTAGCTAACCATATTTCAGTTATTGTATTCTGCCCATTTTAAACCTACATTGAATTAAATATTTTGTATTTCTTCCAAAATATGAACCTCACAATGTTTTGAGAGATGTTTCTGTTGATTCATTTACACTGTTAGTAATGCTTGTAGGTGAAGATATGGGGTTCTATGGGGAAATGCAAAAGATGGGGGGGAGGGTATTTCAGCAACCAAGCATCTGGACACGCAACTGGTATGTATCTGTGCAGGCTACGGACGCCGCGAGGTGGTGGAGTACCTTCTGGCTGCCAACGCTTCGATCCAGGCGCGGGATGACGGGGGTCTGCACCCGCTACACAATGCCTGCTCCTTCGGGCATGCGGACGTGGTGCGCCTGCTGTTGGAGGCGGGCGCCAACCCCAACACCCGCGACAACTGGAGCTATACCCCGCTCCATGAGGCGGCCATCAAGGGCAAGGTGGACGTGTGCATCGGTACGCTCCTCTCTGTCGATCCTCCTTTTGCTTGGAATGGACCATAACAACCTAAAAGTAGGCAGGGCAGTATGCAGCACCTGCATAGTCCCGAATGTGCCGGATTATGGCAAGTCTACTGTTCCTTAAAGTTTTAATAAATTATTAAAATAATATGTGAGAATAGTATATTTTTAAATTCTCCTGAACTGGTACTCAAGGTTGTGATTTTCTATCAAATTCTTTTGAGCACAGTAAATTTACCTTTCTGTAACTGTAGTTCATTTTACCTACACTTATAAAATAACAGTTAATGTCAAATTCTCTTCCCAAGAATTGCAGAAACAAGATTAAATTAGCATAAGACAGTAATGGCTTTTGTTGAAGATAGGCAGCTTTTAATTAATAAGTAATCCTTACTAATGTTATAAGATGTGCGAATGTGAGTTTGTTTTTGTTTGTTAAGCTTTCACACGGAAACTACTCAACCGATCATCATGTACTTTTGTGCGCATATTTTCAAGGGTATAGTAAAGAACATAGAACACTTTTTATAAATTAAAAAAAAAATATATATATAGTATATATTTTTGAAGGGCAAAAAAATTGATATTGGTATGTATGATCGTCCGACTGAAGAGTTTGAGTAAGTTGAATGAAATTTAACGCCATCTGGCATTTCAATAAGTAAATTAAATAATTCACCAATCTAATACTGTTATACCAGCGGTCAATTCACTATTCAATTTTATTTTTCTGTCACCGCCAAGCAATACTTAAACTTTATTATTTTTTGAGGTTAGGTATCTGTTTATTTTCTTCGGTGATGGTTGTTTGGACGTTGATGCTGAAGTTTATATTTTACTTTTAAGAGAATTTTGTAATTTAGTAGAAAATGATGAGGATCATATTACCCAAGTTTTTCCTGACTTGCAACAAAATTTGAATAGTGATCAGTGGTTGTGTGCAAGAGCAATATTAGTGCAAAAATTATATCATTAATAAAATCAACACTTATTTTAAAGAGGTGGAAGGGGAAATGAAGGAGTATTTGTCAATAGATACAATCATCACTTTCGGGTGTACCCTTACATAAACTTCAAATGAAACTAAATATTCAAGTCATGCTTATGCAAAATCTAGATGCTCCTCGACTACGTAATGGAACGAGGCTTCGGATCATACATTGGGGCAGAATATACTTGGTGCCACTATTTTAACAGGTGTGGGTAAAGGGGAAAGTGTTATCCTACCTCGAATTCCTATTATCCCCACTGATCTACAGTTCCAATTCAAAAGAGTTCAGTTGACCGTCTGGCTTAGTTTTGCTGTTACCATCAACAAAGCGCAAGGGCAAATATTGCAGGTAGCAGGGGTGCATTTGGAAAAGCCGTGTTTTCCCATGGCCAACTATATGTAGCCTGTTTGCGTGTGTCCAATGCCCGAAATCTACACATGTTTGCACCGGACAGAAAAACTTATAACATAGTATACAAGAGCATCCTAGAATCTAGAATAATACTCTGATTTAAGATCTTTTAAAGAAAAATTAATTTATTATATGTTAATACTGTGAACTTTTTAAAATGTTTTTTATTTAAAATCAGTTTTTTAAGCTAAATTGTATGTTAGAATTTTTAAATACTGATGATCCCAGTCACGCAATTAAAAAAAAACCAATTACTGTATTATATTATTTTCTTTGCAATGATCTTTGATATTTATTTAAGGATATCAACGCGAGCGAAGCCGTGGGTAAAAGCTAGTTATGCTATAAAAACTAGCAAATTTATAAGATACTAGTTTAAGTACCTGGTGTTGCTTGGGCTGAACACAGAGTGAAGGGGATTTTTTTTTTTTAAAATCTGATGTTACAGTAATTGTCTTCTTAATTTGAACGTCAAGTGTGCAAAATTTAGTTAAGAGTTACCCAAATTATGATTCAAGTGGTAGAAAAGGATGAAATGGGGGAGGGGGGAAGAGAGCTGGAGGAAAGTACACCTATCCCTTACTTAGCACGACTAATTCATTCCTAAAAATTCTCGTGTTATTCGAAATCGCGTATTCTGAAGCATAAGTTTCCATAAATAGCAAGGCTAATTTATTTAATGTGTTCCAAAATTGTGCAGGAATATACTTTACGTAATATAAATGCGTTGAATAACACTGAACTATAAATATGTCATACCATTTATATTTATATGCCTCTCATTGCACTTTGTATGACAAATACGACACTGCGTAATGGGAGATACGTGGTTATGTACTTTATCGTCAGTCGGCTGGCTGACTTGCCCGCCTGGGCGCGACCTTCAACTCACGTCACGTACCTTTCCAAACCATCCTTTGTAGCATTGCAGAACCCTGCCCTCTGAATTAAATAATTTTCTTTTAAACTTCTTTCTGTATAAGTAAATATAAATAAGTCAATGTTTTTAGAGTGGTATGTATATTATGAGACAGTAGAATCAGACGTTATGGCTATTAATATATGTTATTTTCGCTTGCTATGTGTTTTAAGAAGATATTTTGTATTTTAACAGACGTTTTTAATCATTACTATTTTTTATGAAATTATTCACAAATGAGCCGTTGTAATAGATTTTTACCTGTTTAGGCCTACTTTTTCAGGTTATTTCTAAATGATTTTAATGTTGTAAAGTAATTTGTATTATAATTATTATTCTTGATTTTATTAACGTAGTGTAATATAATTATAAATCACGGTACTGTGTCTGGGCTGGTGTGATGGTTAGAAAGAGAGGCATGAGAGGCCTGTAAGTGGAAGTGTGAAAGAAACAGTGCTTCCCTGCCAACCGAGATAAAGACGGTAATTCCCCCCCTGTATGGGAACTGTGTGATAACTGCTCTCTCACGGTGTGGGAGAGAGAACGAAAATGGAAGTCCCCGATTTCGATGTGAAATTGAAAAGAGACCGATTAGGGGAAGCCCAGTGTTCTGTATGTAAAAGATTTTTTCATGTGTTGTAACTTGTTCTGTAATTGGCTGATATCTGTAGCGTGAAAGAAGCGTGCGTGTGATTGGTCGGTGAGGTCATGTGACGTCTACTCCCTGCGTGGAGGAGACGAGTTCAGACATCACCAGTCGTCTGTCGATCGCTGCCAGGCGAGGCCGCGTTTCGGCGGCTCGCTGTTTTTTTTGCTAGGTTTTGGCCGTGTTCTAGGCCGCACATATTTCGGATAGTTTCCTTATTGAAGGACTTAATCGACGTTATAATTTTTATTATTTAAATCTCATCAAGTGAACTGCGAGGATTTCTCGACAGGCGAATGTACGAATGAAACGAGTGAATGAACCACTGAAAGTGTTCTGGATTGTTCTGTGCATCCTAATTTGAAGGAATAAAACAAACACTACAATCGACGCTTGAAAATCTTTTTATTTTTGTAATGTAACGAACCGTTACAATTGGCGCCCGGCCGCGCGGCTTGAATTTGGACACGACCCTGAGATTAAGACGGACATTTTCGGCAGTAAATAAAAAATATAAACATTCTCAAAACAAGTTGGCCACTACGATAACCTCAAATAACAATCTACGATAAATAGTGAACAGTTTAGAAGAAAACGGCAAAGTGTTTCCAGAATTATCGGCGCAGCTGAGCGGCGAAGGCGGTTTTTCTCCGTGACGAGAGTCTACGAGCTGTTGCAGTGAGAGAAGTGTTCCAGAGAAACGACGGAAAACGGTACTTCGAGGGACAGAGCGACCCAAGGCACCGTGGGACTTCAGGCCTGTCGCATCGCGGGACTTCGAGATCATCACTTTGCGGGACACCGTGGGATGAGTCGCCGAAAATAGCAAGT
This sequence comes from Bacillus rossius redtenbacheri, assembly GCF_032445375.1. Lineage (NCBI taxonomy): Eukaryota > Metazoa > Arthropoda > Insecta > Phasmatodea > Bacillidae > Bacillus > Bacillus rossius. The sequence continues at coordinate 257,499,659 of NC_086330.1, read as the reverse complement.
CGAAAAATGGCATTAAATTAATGGTGGTTATCGTTTTTCTTTTGTTTTGAACATTCAAATAAGATTTGTGTTAAACCTTTTGTAATTTGTATATTTCATTATGACGATTAGTAGCCCAATTGAGGTTGTGGGGGGGGTCAGATATGCTACAGAAATTAATGGAAATGATGCAAGGAATGACACAAAAAATTGAACAGGGTTTTACATGTCAACAGGAACTGATTCAGGGACAAAAGGAAATCATCAACAAAATTGAGGTAAATTCACAAGAGATTGCGAAGTTTAGGAGCGAAATAGGCACACAGTTGCGACAGGAATTTGGCAGGGTGGAGAACAAACTTGATGACTTTAAAAGTAAAATTAATGAACAGGTAGCCACGTGTACGAACGAAGTAGATGAATGTGCAAATGAAGCAAATGTAGGAAAATGTGATAGGGAAATAATAGTGTCGAAAGAAAATGTTGAAGTTATTGTACATGATGTACATGAGCAGGTAAACATTGAGAATGAATGTGAAAATTTCCTAGATGAGGGAAACAGGGAATGTTTGGACAATGTGGTTGAAAATATTAGTAAATTCAGAGGTAATACACACAGGATCAGGGGTTTGTGTAAACAAATGGAAAGAGTTCAGAATGAGATGAAATCATTCTCAAATACACTTAAGGACGAATTTGATGAGGAAGTATTCAGTGAGTTGAGTTTGACAGATTGCGGAGAAACGATAAAGGGGAAATTTTGTAAAAATGTAAGCAGTAATGTACGGAGATATGGGTTGTGTGTATTGAATAGTGTACAAACTAAAAATTTTTCCCTGATCCATGTGAGAAAAATTGTGCAACAGGGTCAGAGGTTTTGGGTGTGGAAGCATGTGTACAGAACTATTGTCGAGATAGTAAACAGTTTTTTATTCTGTTCAAAGGCAGAAAAAAGTTATGGTAAATGGACAGGGGTGATGCAACCTCTGGAAACAGTGTGTGTAGACTTGTTTGGCCCACTGCCAAGATGGAAGGGTAGAGTCAAAACCAGTTTTGTCGTGTTTGATGTTTTTTAAATTTTTTTTTTTGCAATTTTTGCCAGTTTTTTGTAAAGTTTTTCAGAATTTTTTGGTATTTTTTGAATTGTATACTTTTTAAATAATGTTTTGTATTTTGTAGAGTTTTTGTACTTTTTTAAGAATAGTTATATAGTATAATATAGGAAAGCACAAATAAGATTTATGACAAATTTTTACCAGATTCTTAGAGAGAAGGAAGATAAATAACTAGTCTAATGTGAATGTTTTTCAGTTTTAGAAAATAACTATGATAATATATGTATAAATTTTTTGAGTAGACAGTTACTAAATATTATGTGAAGAAATGCTTTACATTGTGAGAATTTCATTGCACTTGGCTAATGTTTGATTTGTTTAATGCTGTGACATGGGAAGATGTTAACTAAAATTTATTATGAGTTATTTTTTTTTGAGAAAAGATACAATTTTGAAATGGTTAAATATTTTAAATTCAAGTGCCACACATATTGGTAATGCTAAATGTTTGTTTTGGATTGATGACAGGGTGACAACATCCTATATTAAAGGTATGAAGTGTAATACTAAACGTTAATGCATAACAATCGTCGAGTTTTGAAGCTATAGAAGCATTTGTGTGTTAATGATGGCCAGAGTTTAGGTGAATTTTGGTATTGTCCTAAATAATGCAGCAAAGGTATTTTTCTTGGTGTAATGTGTTTTGTGAGGCAGCTGGGGGGCCAGGAGGTTAATTTTAAATATGTTTCCAGCATGGAGTCCGATGTTTTTTTTTTTTTTTTTGCAAGGGTGAGTCCCTTCTCCTTGGTCCCTCCCACCCCTCATCAATGTTAATATATGTGCTGCTGTTGCTGAAAGGGGAGGTATGATTTGAAACCTGAGGAAGGACATTAGTTCATGTAATTTGTTTTGAAGAATAGAAACATATGTCTGTATCTTAATGAAGTATTTGTCATGCCATGACTATAGAATTGTCAAATTGTTGTTTTGTGGAAATTTAAGTAAAGTATGTAAACCATAAAATTTGATGTGTAATGACAAGTGCAGTGTATATTTGTGTATAGCTTTGTATAATTTTTTGTTTTAAATTTCGTCAGTAGGTTAGCCGAGCTGACTAGCAGCTAAAAGGGTTGTAATTGAACGTCCCTTACCTTTCGGCTAGCTCGGGAGTTAGGAAGGAAAGAGAAGAAAGTTGGAGGAACTGTGTATTTTTTTGTGGGATGATAATGATGTTTTGGTGTATTTTTTATTTTTTGATTAATGAGAATAGAAAATGTAAGTGAATAATGTAAACAAATGAAAATGCAGTGTGGATAAAGAATTAAGTTTGGGTGTATTTTGGTGTAAATATTATAAGGAGGTGTAACATTTTAACAAGAAAATTGGAATATGATGAGTGATAAGCTGGTGTGTTATAAAAAAGTTTTTAATGTTTCAAATAACTAATTTAATGTTTTTTGGAGGCGTATTTGTGGTGGAAAGTTTACTATGAGTTTCAGTGTCTGTAGGAAGTTGAAGCATCGGTTTAGAAGTTAATATTTCATAAGTTATCAAGGTTGAGCGGTCTAGTTTTAATTTTGAAATAAGTGTTGTCCAGTGGTTGAAGTTAAAATTAAAGGCATCAGCAGCAGAAAGGTCGAATCAGAAGTTTGGTCAGCAGTCTGAGTTAGTGTTATTAAAGTTTGTTGGTGCAAGTATGAGGGGTGGAGGAGTTGGTTGATTCATGGATGAAAGTAGTGGTTTCCTGGTAAGAAAGGAGTTATCCATCGTCGTGCAATTGTCGTCTTGAGAAGGCGATTGTTGTTGTTCATCGTCATTGGGATTATATGTGCCAGCTAGTGTCGAGGTGCTCCACTGCTGAAATATGTTATTTGTCGTCGTAGAGAAGGTTTTTATCATCGTTAAGGTGGTCCTAGAGACGTAATTCCTGGAGCTTAAATTTGTCGTCGTCATCGTCGTCGAGGTAGTCATGGAGACGTAATTCCTGAAGTTTTTTGTAATGTTTTGGAGTTTTTTGCAGCTAGTGTCGAGGTGCTCCACAGCTGAAGTAGGTTGTCGTCGAGATTGTTTTTATCATCGAGTTCGTATTTTGTCGTCGAGATTGGTTTCAGGTGGTCAGAGGGACGTAATGCCTGCAGTCCTTGTTTCAGCTAGTGCAGTTGAGATAGTTGTGTCTTCGAGGTATTTGGAGTTGTTGCAGTTTGTGTAGAGGTGTCCACAGCTGTTCCAACCAGAGTTGAGATGTGATAGGAAGATTCTTCGTAAACCAGGGAACACTGCTTGAAATTTGTGAAGAAATTAATTTTGAAACTACTTGTATTTTGTATTAATAAAACTAAGAGAACATTAGGGATGAGGATTGTTGACTGTATCAAAACTGAAATATCATTTTTAAATTTAACAGAAAATTGGTATTAATCTTTGTAATTTATAAAAAAAAAATAAGTGTTTTTGAATTTCTTCTATAAACAAGAGTGTAATGACAGGATGCATTGATGTCTAAAGATGTTTTTGAATGTATTTTGTACAGATTAGTTTTTCACTTTTGTAACTTTTCAATTAAATGTAGTGTTAATTTAATTGAAAAGTTGGGGGGGTTATGTAGCATTGCAGAACCCTGCCCTCTGAATTAAATAATTTTCTTTTAAACTTCTTTCTGTATAAGTAAATATAAATAAGTCAATGTTTTTAGAGTGGTATGTATATTATGAGACAGTAGAATCAGACGTTATGGCTATTAATATATGTTATTTTCGCTTGCTATGTGTTTTAAGAAGGTATTTTGTATTTTAACAGACGTTTTTAATCATTACTATTTTTTATGAAACTATTCACAAATGAGCCGTTTTAGTAGATTTTTACCTGTTTAGGCCTACTTTTTCAGGTTATTTCTAAATGATTTTAATGTTGTAAAGTAATTTGTATTATAATTATTATTCTTGATTTTATTAACGTAGTGTAATATAATTATAAATCACGGTACTGTGTTTGGGCTGGTGTGATGGTTAGAAAGAGAGGCATGAGAGGCCTGTAAGTGGAAGTGAGAAAGAAACAGTGCTTCCCTGCCAACCGAGATAAAGACGGTAATTCCCCCCCTGTATGGGAACTGTGTGATAACTGCTCTCTCACGGTGTGGGAGAGAGAACGAAAATGGAAGTCCCCGATTTCGATGTGAAATTGAAAAGAGACCGATCAGGGGAAGCCCAGTGTTCTGTATGTAAAAGATTTTTTCATGTGTTGTAACTTGTTCTGTAATTGGCTGATATCTGTAGCGTGAAAGAAGCGTGCGTGTGATTGGTCGGTGAGGTCATGTGACGTCTACTCCCTGCGTGGAGGAGACGAGTTCAGACATCACCAGTCGTCTGTCGATCGCTGCCAGGCGAGGCCGCGTTTCGGCGGCTCGCTGTTTTTTTTGCTAGGTTTTGGCCGTGTTCTAGGCCGCACATATTTCGGATAGTTTCCTTATTGAAGGACTTAATCGACGTTATTATTTTTATTATTTAAATCTCATCAAGTGAACTGCGAGGATTTCTCGACAGGCGAATGTACGAATGAAACGAGTGAATGAACCACTGAAAGTGTTCTGGATTGTTCTGTGCATCCTAATTTGAAGGAATAAAACAAACACTACAATCGACGCTTGAAAATCTTTTTATTTTTGTAATGTAACGAACCGTTACACCTTTACTGACAGTGAAACCGATATTACTATTGGGATAATTATAATTTAATTTTTCAAAAATTAAAGTGCTTATTTGTGTATCACCACCTGGTTCACATCAATCCTGTCAAGCCAATAGTTTTTTATTGCAACACTCATTTAACAATCTTTTCCACGTGAATTATCTGTTCATTTCTGTTCCGGTATCTAATGTCAAATATTTTGTACAAAAAACAGCTTCAGACTTATATACCTAAACTTTTGGTAAGAGTCCTTATTTCGTACGATTGTGCGAACTGTTGACTTGCCTAAAACTAAAGTTCGACCAACATAAGCGTGGCCTTCATGACAATCTGCGCATCATAATAGTTCTAGTTTTTTCTCAAATACTTGAGCACGATGCATCATGAGTGATCAAGCACGTACAGTTACCGGCAGCTGAATGGGCAGACGTTGCATTTTTTTTTGACTGAATTCCCTGCCACTGGCTAGACTGAGTTCACGGCCTGGTCTGTGGCCAGGCGACAACGGTACGGCACGGCGGCATACGCGCGGACGTAAAAAACATTTGGTTCTTTACACTCCATAGCCGCAATTTAACTTGCCACAGCTGTTGTTTGTACAACAGCCAATAGCGTAGACAGACCTGCGCGCGATTCTCTTCCCCCCCTCCCTTGTTTGGCTAAATGTATCCCACAGCACATGTTCACAGAAGTTGAACAGACTTTGTGGCATCGTGCTCGACTTTTTTTTTGCCTGCCGAGATTTCGTGCTGACTGAAGTTTACAGATGTGCTATTTGAGACTGGGGCAGTAAAATTAAAATCGCGCTAAATGAATTCGCACAATCTGAAGCCGTGATAAGTGAGGGATAGGTATAGTATAACAAAATAACGTGTATTCAATTAACTTTTTGTTAAAATCAGACGTAGACAGTAATGTTCTTCTTATTTTTAACATCAAGTGTGCAAAATTTCAACTTGAAGGGCCAAAATAATGCGTTAAGTGTTAGAAAAGGGAAATGGTGGTGGTTTTTCGTAATCTCATGTATTCAGTGAACTTCTTTATCTAAAATAGGATGTTAACAAAAATGTTGTACGTGAACTTCTCAAAATTTTACCTAGGAGAGCCAAAAATCTGCTTTAAGGGTTAGTCAAGTGGAATGGTGGTAGTTATTTATAAACTTCATGTAACCAGTAAAAAGAGTTGATTTAACAGTAATTTTAATTTTTTTTTTAACATCAAGTGTCAAAAATCTCGTCAAGGAGTGAAAAATTCTCCTTAAAGGGGTGGGAAAGGGGGTTGGGGGTAGTTTTTAGAAATATCATAAAGATAATATAATAGGGTAAATTTTTATTAAATGTGGACAGTTAATTTTCTCTTAACTTGAATATCATGTTTGTAAAATTTTATCAAGAAGAACCATGATACTGCTTTGGGGATAATATCTTATGTAAACAGGTGATGGAAGAATTTTTTTTTTTTTAATTGGACATAAGACAGTTATCTTCCTCTTAATTTTTACATTAAGGGTGAAAAATTTCATAAGAAATACCAATATCCTTTTTTAAGGGATGGGAAATAGGGTCAGGGTTTTTGGTGGTTTCTGTAACCTTTTGTAGACATGAAGATGGGGTGGCTATTTTGAAATTAGATAAAGCAGTTAATTTCCTCTTGTTTTCCACATTAATTGTGCTTAATTTATAACATTATGCTCTAAGGGCTGAAAAAGAGAGATGAGGTAATTTTCTTCCTATTTTGAATGCCATGTGTGCAAATTTTCATAAAGTACCAATTTTCTGCCTTAAATGGTTGGGCAGGGAGATGGGGGTGGTTTTTCGACATTTCCCCTTTTATTCTAAATCATTTAAAGACATAAATTTTACCCTTAATTTAAACTCAAATTTTGCTAAATTTCATCAAAAAGTACAAAAATTCTCTTTTTGTGGGTGAGAAAAGGAGATTGGGGTGTTTTTTTAAATTTAATGTAGACAGTGACCAGGCTATTTGTAGAAATAAACTATAGACAGTAATTTCATCAAGTAGTGTTGAAGTTCTGTTTTAAGGCGTGGGAATGGAGGATGGGGGTAGTTTTTGAAATCTCATGTAGATAGTGATTTTCCTCGTGTTTCAAAGGTCAAGTTTGCAAAGTTTCAACTCAATCGGATGAATGGTTTAGGAAAGCATACAGGACAAACAAAAAAAACAAACATTCATTTATATATACATACATATATGTATATATATACACATACATGAGAGAGAGAGAGAGAGAGAGAGAGAGAGAGAGAGAGCGCGCACACACACACACACCATGTCTTTTGAGAATAATATAGTGTGCAAAATAAATAAATATAAAACTTACTATAGAAGGTAGTTGCATTGTCCTTCAATTTTGGCCATACTCTTTGTGAATCCAGGCCCCTGTAATCTGTGCTACTCAGAAATACATATTACCATATTAGGAATTTTTCCAGAAGAAGTTAAATTTGTCCGTTGTTATATACCCACATGACACAGCTGTCATCATCCTGTGCAGCTGTGTCATGTCTTCAAAAGTCCTTAGTGGGTGGGGTGATTTCCAAGGCCAATAACGCATTTCCTTGAGGCTAATGGGCAAGCAGCAATTAGTTGCGACAGTAGGTTACTTCGATGGTAAACAGGGACAGAGGTGAAAAGAATGCACATGATGCTCACATTGTAGAAGAAACAAAAGATATTTGAAAAATTCGAATTCTTGTTTTGTGTTCTATTGAAATTGTAACTAGATATTCACTGTGCTACAGTTATCACTATCTGTACTAAAAAAAATAAACTTTGCCCAAAACTTTTTTTAAAATTATACACATAGCAGGGTTGCTACGGTCAGGGAAAACCAGGGAAAGTCAGGGAATTCATGTTCCCTGGAAAAGTCAGGGAAATCAAAAAATATTTCTGGAATTTACTGCACATACTATGCACCAAAAAACTTTTTCTGACGCTGTTAAAATATAAAATATGCAATTTGTTTAAGAAAACGTAAGTATTTGTTTCTCCCGTAATTTTTAATTTTGTCACGACAGACAAGACTGCATTTAAAAATACACAATAGACTTTATAGCGTATCCCGTGATTTCATCTAATCAATAGGGTCTGATCGTGGAATAGCATGAGGCAGTGATGTATTTTGTGACCGATTCTTTGGCTATTTCGATTAATTAATGTGGGCAAATGACGGTAAAATTCTTAGAACGTTCCTGGCGTGCAGTGGTTATTTCATTATTTCATAGATTGGTAAGTGAAAAAACTACTGTTTGTATTTTTTTGTAGATTGTGCCTATTTTTCTTGAAGATTAACATAGAATTTGATTTGGGGGTTAATGAAGTTAAATAAAACGTAGCGTAAAACCTTTGTCTTCCTGGTGGACCTGGCTTTTAGGTTATTGAATTCAAAAACTAATTTGTTCAGATTATTGTTTGCTTAGTCTGTGTTCCAATATGTAGCCGTTTCAACATTTTAAGTGGGTCTACGATTGAAAGAAAAAAAAAAGAATTATATACTTAATCTCTACGCCTACGAGTACACTGTTAAGTATTATCCCGTTTATGATTGAATTAGTGGTCCTTAATTCCGGCCAATAAAAACGGGCGAGAATGGGCCATCTTATTTAAGCTGAATTTTAGAATGTGTAGGTATTGTTTGCATTTTGAAGTGTGTTTTCGGTTTGGGATCGTTGCTGACTGATATTTCGTTAAATGTAAATTTTTTATTCATGATGAAATTGGTTATGTACCTACTGGAAATACCGGACACACGGCTATGATTGAAACTAAAAATTGCAGCATTTCAACTCGTAACCTCGAATTCATACATAAATCAGAATCTAATATATTTAACTTTAATATGTAAATACTAGTTAATGTAATGCTAATATATATTTCAGACCACCATGAAAAGTATTTTTAGGTAAAAATATATATTCATGGATTGTAAATTCATGGATTGTAGAACAGCAAAATTTAACCAGAAGCAATCAGAATAATCCATTTCTGAAATATTAAAACAAAGTACATAATAAAATTATTCTAATCAGAGCTTTATTTTAATGGTTCGTGCAATTTTCTTCCCTGTTTTTTATAATTTCTTGGCATGGTGCTAATATTTCTGTATTTCCTACTTCTTTTGTACTAAATCATAACCTGTTTTCCCAATGAAACATTTTGTGCCAACAACACACTGTGCTCTGGTTGGTGATACTCATAACTCTTAAAGAAAAACATATATGTATAACCATTCTTGTCCTGTCATAACTCCTACACGACATTCATGAACCATTCAACTAGTGGCCTACACATAGTCATACCTATGTTAAGTAAAGGACCAATTTTAATTTTCATTCTTCAACCCATCTTTATCAATTAGGTACTTTTTGTGTTTTGTTGACTTTCAGTTGGAACACCTTGACTTCAATTTGTCTCTAGGTGTTCCATTGCAGTGCTTTCTGGTTACCCTTGTTTGCGTTGTGTTACACCAGTAGGTTAGTGTGGAAAGTGGAAAACTACAACAAATGTGAGAACCAGATATGTAAATGTTTGTAACAATGCGTGAGATAATGTTTAATTAATATCTTCTGAAAAAATTTGTATAATTATATACTACAAATAAAATATGTCATGGGGTCAACCTGATATTTTTAAACAGAAATGGCAGATATTTTAACTTTAGTGATTTGTGTTTTGCCTGCTTGGAAAAAGGGTGTTACACAAATCGCAGATCGCCAAAATACATCATGGCTTTTGTCACCAAAACCAGGTTACATAACCATTTTGTTTTCAAAATATGGCAATTGGAACACTGTGATAGTTAGCCTAGGTCTATTTTGTCCAACAGGAAGAGAGAGTGTTTTTCATCGTTAGCTGTGGTGTAGCCTAGCTATAGTATGGTATTTCAGTGTTTTGTCTCGTAGGTTTTGCTATTGTTCGCAGGTAAAAATAACAATGTCTTGTTCAAAGAGCAAAAAATCAACTTTCAACCCACAGTGGTTGAACGATCCTGAATTAGCAGCATGGGTGTCACCATGTGCTACAGATAGATTTTCGATATTCTGTAGATTGTGTAAGAAGAATATGCTTCTCAGTAATATGGGTAAACAGGCTCTTACCAGTCACATGAAAGGACAGAAGCACATTTTAGCAAAATGTGGACAGGACACATCATTTAATATTAGAGTGTTGACGACAAAGAAACAGCATACTTCGCAGAGTAATGAAATCAGAGCAGGACCTTCAAAAGAAACTTTACCTGAAACAACAAAAGTAGTGGTAGAAGAGTCAGCAGTGAATGAACCAGTTATTACATCAGAACAATCACTGCCTATACTAAAGTCTCAGAAATGTGGATTGGAAACTTTCTTAATAAAAAAAATATAACCAAAGCAGAAATATTGTGGTGTCTACAAACTGTTTCTGTTCATGCATCAATGTCTGCTGCAGGGAAAACAACTGAAATTTTTGCAGCTATGTTTCCAGATAGTGAGATGGCAAAAGGACTTGCGCTAGGAAGGGCTAAAATGACATACACAATTGTCTATGGATTAGGTCCCTACTTTCAATTTCAAGCTAGAAATGATGTTCCAGACAGTGATTGTTTTGCTGTATCCTTTGACGAAAGTCTTAATAAAGTAACCCAAACCCAGCAAATGGATTTTTGTCTTTCGGTACTGGAGCAAAGAAAAAGATGAGGTTGTTAGTATGTATATGGGGTCCGCATTTATAGGCCATACTAAATCTTCAGATTTATTGGCAGCATTTAGAAAGGAGCTTTAATTTGAAGCATATGATACAGATAGCAATGGATGGCTCTAATGTAAATCTCAAGTTCTTTCGTGATTTGAAGAAAGACCTTCATCAAGATCCAGATGATCCTGTTGTTTTGGATATTGGCACTTGTGGATTGCATAGCCTACATAATTCATTCAAGGTAGCCATTAAGTCGACAGAATGGAACATTGTTGAATTCTTGGGGGCCATATATAACATTTTTAAAAATGTCCCTGCTCGTCGAAGTGACTATGTTTCTTTTTCTGGGTCTACCAAATTTACAAAAAAAATTTGTGTCGTTCGTTGGCTTCAAAATATTTAAGTTGCAAGCAGGACCCAAGAGATTTTGAAACATTTACAAGAATATGTAAAAGTTGCTACTAGCAATAAAAAAGAACCAGTTTCTGCTTGTTATCAGATAATGAAGAAGTGCTGAGAAGATAGATTTTTAGTACCTAAATTAGCCTTTTTTAAAGTACTGGCTTCAGAAGTTGAACCATTTTTAACTGCTTTTCAAGCTGAACAGCCTATGGCTCCTTTTTTGTATGGAGATTTGCTATTAATAGTCACAAATGTAATGGCCAGGTTTGTTAAAAAAGAAGTCATGGAGAAAGCCAAGAATGATTTAAAAATTAACATCAACATAGGTGAAAATTTGATTGATGTTAAAAAAGTGGATGTAGGATATGAAACACGTGAGGCCATTAGAAAAGTTGTTGATTTTAATCCTAAAGACATTCTTCTCTTCAAAGAAGATTGCTTGGAATGTTTACAAGCATTTTGCAACAAACTGCTTGACAGGTCACCACTGACCTTTGCGTTGACTAGAGGGCTGTCATTTTGTGACCCCAAAGTAATTTCTGCTGAGACTGAAGTCACGTCAAAGCGACTTAAGTTATGTTTAGAAATTTTTGTTGAAAACAAGTGGATAACAGGGATATGTGCAGACAAATTAGAGATAAATTTTAAATCACTTTGTTTAAACCCTATTATCGCTGAAAAAATTAAAAACTATTCAAGAGAAACGCGGCTTGACTACTTCTGGAAAGATGTGCTTGAATCTAGTGGGTCAAATTATTTTATGGTGCTTTTGAAGAAAGTGTTTGTAATGTGCATGGAAATGTGGCAGTTGAAAGGGGTTTTTCTGTCAATCGTGAGTGCCTTGTCGACAACCAATCGGAGGAGGCGCCTGTTGCACAAAGGCTTGTTTAGGAAGGGGTAAAAAATGCAGGAGGCGTGAGTGAGATAAAAATAATTAAGAGTATGATTCACTATTGTAGTGCGTAACTCTCCAGTAATAAATTTAACAACGCCCAACTACCAAGAAAAGCTTTATTTTCACCGCATTTTCACAGCTCCTTCCAATTCACCTTTACATGCCTTTCTCTCTCCCTCCAAAAACAAGTTACACATCCTTCCGCTGCCAATATTTGCAATTACTTCAACCAAACACACACTTCAAAGTAACATGAGCTTAACAACAAATGTATACAAGATTTTACACCACAAATTAATTTACCTTACCATTATGTAACAGCTTACAATAACTTCTTGGAACCTATAAAGAAATAGTTCCGGCAAAAAATGGCGGCAGCCTACAGCGATTTTCTCCCAAATAAAGTGAAACATCACTTGACCAATCACAGCTAACTAGGTTACACCACAACACTTTTAAACACCTCTTGGCGCCAGCTGGGCGGCCCTTCCTTACTCATTCTTCCCAAAACCCGGCTTAACTTTAAATTTATAAATCACCTCTCCCAGAAGTCACCAACGGAACAAAAGGAGTTATAGAAAAACATCTAAGGAATGCAAAGACAAATTTTCAACACTAAACATAACACAAGAATAAATATTTTTTATATTCTCAAAACCCCCACGTTAAAAGAATCAATGTTGACGGTAGGTCAGGGCCTAACCTCCTTACACTATACTCGAAATGCTCGTTCAAGATACCATGAAGCTTTGGAAAAACGGAAGAAGAAAGAAAATGATGATGAAATTTTAAGGAAAGAAAAAAGATCAGCAGAAATGGTTCAAGCATTAAAATTAAAGAAACAAATTTTTTTTAGATGAAGCTAAGAAGGAAGCCCAACTTTTTGAAGAAGAAATCTCTTCAATAGCAGCTTTAACATTACTTTGAAATGTGAAAGTTCTTTTAAATTTTATCTTTTTATAATTGTGTGTTTGAATATTTGTGGGCTATGAATTTTCAAAATTCATATTTGTGTGTTTTTTTGGTAGTTAATTAATTTTGTTGTTCTACGTACTCATTGAAATGAGTACGTAATCTAATACTAAAAGACATGAACTTTATGAAAGGACATCTCTGTACTAATATGTTGGAAAAAATTTACTGATTATGAACTTTCTAAAATAAGTTACAAAGTATGATTACAATCATATGTAATGGTCTGGAAATTTTCTGTATGGACTGGAAAACCTGGAAAAGTCAGGGAATTTCATATTCAAAAATGTGTTGCAACCCTGCATAGACTGTGTATGCCACTGATTTCAGTGTAGAGAGACAGTCTTACGTGGTACCAATCCTTTAGTGGGCAGGGAGGTAACCCAAGTCTTGACAAATCACGAATGTTAGAAAATATCAAGAACATTCCTTAAGAGTCAATAATTTTTACTTTTTATCTATATAGGTCATTGAAATATGTTTCACGTAATTGATATTTTTCATTTGTCATTAGATATATCATATATATTGAACCTTGAAATGTGATGATGAAGTTAGTAAAACATTGGTTGTGTGTCAGTGCATGTAGTTGGGAAGACAGTAAAGAAGCTAGTGGTGTGTGTTGTAGCCCTGCTGCAGCATGGAGCGGATGCTAGCGTGCGCAACTCGGAGGGCAAGACGGCACTTGAGCTGGCAGATGCTGTGACGCGGCCCGTGCTCACGGGCGACCACCGCAAGGAGGAGCTGCTGGAGGCCGCGCGGTCGGGCGCAGAGGAGCCTCTGGCTGCGCTGCTCAACCCCCTCAACGTGAACTGTCACGCGAGCGATGGCCGGCGCTCCACGCCGCTACACCTGGCCGCTGGCTACAACCGTGCTCGTGTCGTGCAACTGCTTCTGCAGCACGGTGCTGACGTGCATGCCAAGGACAAGGGGTACGTGCTCTTCTCTCTCTGTCCCCTCCCACCTTCTCCAGAGGGATGGCAAGTGCATGGCCAGGTCGGGCATGTTGCAGGGGGCTGGTGCCGCTACACAATGCCTGCTCCTACGGACACTTTGAGGTGACGGAGATGCTGATCAAGCATGGGGCCAACGTGAATGCCATGGATCTGTGGCAGTTCACGCCCTTGCATGAGGCGGCATCCAAGTCGCGCACAGAGGTGTGTTCCTTGCTGCTGAGCGAGGGTGCGGACCCCACGCTGCTCAACTGCCACTCCAAGTCTGCCATCGACGTGGCTCCCTCACGCGACCTGCAGGAGCGCCTGGCCTGTGAGTCTCCCTGCCCCTGTGTCTGTGCAGCTGTGTCAGTTAACAATCTTGGTGCCCAATAGGTAAATACATTAATGCGATCACAAATGCACCATTTTAAACATACACAAAATAATAAATTGTATTTCACTACTGTCATGAAACGGTAGTCCAAAATTTAAAATGCAAATATTAGACCTAGTAAACACATTAGAATAAGTTATTTGTTGTTTTTTTCACATACGGCTATAAATAATTTAAAAAATTGGCTAAGACCATAGAGTTTATCAACCAAAAACACGGGAAATGTTATGCTATAGACAAACACGGTGTAACCTTGTACCTCCGCACTTGGACAACCTATCAACTTATTCAGCAACACCTCCCCTGAGCCCAAGCAGAAGGCAGGGTACGTAAAGGAAAAACATAAGAGTAAGGTCTTAGGAGTGACTATAATTCTCAATAAAAGGATATACAACATTACAAAGAAAAGCGCAACATCCAAAAGACACAAAGATAAAAAGGCACCTCATTTACTTTCGCCAAAACTATAAGGAAACAAACTGGGCTAATATAATAAAAGATAAGGCTTTGGGGGCCAGTGGTTTGGTTGGTTACAGACTCGCCACACTCCCTGGCTTATGGATTTCGTCGGATGATTTCAGCATCATCAGTAGTCCTTTGAACCTTATAAAACAGCTCGCAAAAAACTTTGATCCCAACCACCTCGGTGCCCAAGCAGCAACTACTTGACTTCCCAACAAATACAATAAAAACTTACAATAATATAACATTAAAAAAAAAAGTGCAAAAACAGATATACGAAAAACTAGGCAGAAAATCTCACACTGAACTGGTTTAACACCTTAATTCGTACATATTCTAAGCTATGAGTTTAAACAGCCAAATTCATTAAATAATAATGAAACTTTAAACAACCTATTAAAAGAAAAATCACAGTATTATCTATCTTAATCCAAATTCACTCATCAATGGAAAATTACTATGACCCGCACCTACTGGTGGCACAATTAACACCAAACAAACCTTTCTAAAAGATTAACATTTACAAGTCCCCTCCAAGAAAAATAATAGATTACAGGGATTTTAATTATAACTTATCATGCTAAAATCTCTAAAATTTAAGAATCTGTTACAGTTCATGACACGCACACTAAGTGTCCTTAAAAAAACTTCCAAACAGATTTACTTAGAAAATTTCATTTCGTATTAAATAAATGCATATATGTGTCTCCTCAAAATACGGTTTCAGAACTATGCTGAAAATGTTTTGTTCAGCAATCGTTACACAAAATTATAGGAATTTATACCGTATTTACTAGCATATAGGTCGCGGCAATTTAACCAGATTTGATGGGGGAAAAATGAAGTGCAACCGATATGTGAAGAAAATTTTTTTTAAATTTTTGAGGATTTTTTTTTGCAATATAGTAGAATCCCGCCGATGCGACCGCCCTCTGATGCGTCCAATTCGTTTATACGACCGTTTTTTGAGAAACCGTGAAAATACTCGCGATATCGTTCACACGACAATCCGGATATTTGTCTGAAAATGTTTTAAAAACATTCAACACAATAGTTTTCTGTGCACTTTTCAAAGGCTTTCCCGTTCTGTGCTTTACAAAACTCGGTCTGGCGTCAGCCATAACAAACCGTGCGCACGCGAATCCGAAATACAACTGTTGCGCCGGGCATCAACTGTACACTGTACACACGGCGTCTTCTAACATAATTGTAAGTAAATACTTGCTGACACATTAAACTGTATTGGATATTGACGCTTGCCCGCCCTCTCTATATTAAATATCACGTTACTTTACGTTATAATTAAACCCAAAACGAGTTTTAATAAGCTCAGATGCAATTCAGGGAAAAAGGTATCTCGGCAGTAGGCCTACTCACGTAATATGCGGCGAGGAATCTGTGCGACGTCGTAGGTTATAAACAAAGTGACGAACAATAGAATAATTCATTAAAGCAACGAACCATCTTCACCCTTTATTTTTTACGTTGCTATAACCACACATATTTATTTACTCCGGGATATAATAGTAAATATCAGGGTGGCCAGCCAACCGGGAAATCGGGAAATACGGGAAATAGCCAGGATTTCTTAAATAAACCAGGAATACCTGGAATCAACCAGGAATTTTTTATTAGAACCGGGAATTTTTTTTATGAAGTAACGATCGCAATAACATACGACTGTTAAATGAGCACTTTCACCACCCGTCAAAGCACGGCAGTATGCTCGTGAGCTATATTTTGTGAAAGTTAATTTGTTCATATTGCATTTAAAAACTTTTGTAGTACGTAAGAAACCGTTAACAATTCAGACTTCCATACTTATTATGTTTCTGTATTCAAAAGCAACAGCATTTTGGCTGAAAATGTTGTTGTAGGGTGGTAGTAATTTCTCGCACGGCATGTTGGTAGCACTAGTTTTGTATGTATATTTGTTTTTACTTTGCGCTCATGTTGTTGCGTCACGGTATCACAATACTTTTCTCGAGTTTTTTAAAAGTTTAGTTGTGCGGGACGTTGTTTTGAATTTTTTAATCTAACATGTAATTGGCGCAGACTATCAAAATGTCAACGAGTTCGGTCACCACATACAATGACAAATATATGGAAGAGTTTGAATGGGTGGAGAAGGATCCAAAGTGCAGGACAAACGCTATTTGCAATTTGTGTAATGTTAAAATCAATATCGGTAGCATGGATAGGAAGAACAGCATTAGCCAGCCACGCAGGAGGGGCAAAACACGTGCGTTTGGTGTCAAGTAATTTTTGTGACGTGAGATTATAAATTTTTTTGTTGGTGGTAGGTTTTGTTTTAAGCAAGTTCATTGATTTAATTTTTAAGCCTATAGTTAAGTTGTCTATTTACCAACGCCAATAAAACATCATATTGTGTGTGCTTTGTGTAACAAAAATACAAATTGTATGCAAATATTGATAAAAACCACCCTTGAAAAAACCTGGAAAAAACCAGGAATTTTATTATCCCAGATGAGTGGCCACCCTGAATATGGACGAGTTATGTACACAAATGAATATTTTTCTTTCGCCACAGCTGAACATGTACATTGTGACTCCCTCTTGTGACCGGCGAACTACCAACTATATTTATATTTTATAAAAGTATAAAATTAACTAATTAAGTGTGAAAGCAAGTTTAAATACTTTTTAATACATAGGATTGAATATATATGTATGTACTTATAATTATTTATGCCACATTTATCTTTTCTTTTTAATTATTAATATCTAGTTTATATTTCCACCACAAAGGGCAGGGAAATTTCGGCGAGAGTTATGCGCGCGCATCTCATCCCTTCCAAAGAGGAGTTAGTTCGCCCCTCCCTTCCTTTCTTCGTTCCCGCGCATTTCTCCCTGTATAAAGGCGAGGTCATCCACCTGAAGTCAGTATATCGGCCCGACGGCCAGTGAGGCTGGAATCCGCCCACTGACCATAGGTCGATCATAGGGGGAGCAGCAGAACAACTGGCTATCCGTTTTCTGCAGCTCGCACCCCTCCTTCGCGAGCCAGGCCATCCGAGGACCTATCTCGTCCTAGGGATATTGTCCCCCCTCCCTTCCTTGATGCTAGGGTGTATAGTGTAATTTTTGTGCATGTGAAAGTCATTGCAGACGACCAATTGAACTGTTTGACATCCAGGTCAATTAAAGTTTTCTTGCAAAAATACCATCATTTTCAATGAATAGTCTAGCCCCATCCCTCACCCCATTAGCTATTCACCTGCATACCAGCCGGATGTAAATCCTACCGCAAGACCAGCTCGACCTTCTCTACAGGATACCTGGCTCTCACCCAAGAGGGCTCGGAGCGAGAAGAGATCAAATTTTCTGGCGCCCAACGTGGGCCCAGACGCTTGCCCGCCCTCTCTATATTAAATATCACGTTACTTTACGTTATAATTAAACCCAAAACGAGTTTTGATAAGCTCGGAAGCAATTCAGGGAAAAAGGTATTTCGGCAATAGGCCTACTCACGTAATATGCGGGGAGGAATCTGTGCGACGTCGTAGGTTATAAACAAAGTGACGAACAATAGATTAATTCATTAAAGCAACGAACCATCTTCACCCTTTATTTTTTACATTGCTATAACCACACATATTTATTTACTCCGGGATATAATAGTAAATATGGACGAGTTATGTACACAAATGAATATTTTTCTTTCGCCACAGCCTAACATGTACATTGTGACGCCATCTTGTGACCGGCGATCTACCAACTATATTTATATTTTATAAAAGTATATAATTAAGTTGTGAAAGCAAGTTTAAATACTTTTTAATACATAGGATTGAATATATATGTATGTACATATAATTATTTATGCCACATTTATCTTTTCTTTTTAATTATTTATATCTAGTTTATACTTCCACCACCAGGGCAGGGAAATTTCGGCGAGAGTTATGCGCGTGCATCTCATCCCTTCCAAAGAGGAGTTAGTTCGCCCCTCCCTTCCTTTTCTTCGTTCCCACGCATTTCTCCCTATATAAAGGTGAGGTCATCCACCTAAAGTCAGTATATCGGCCCGACGGCCAGTGAGGCTGGAATCCGCCCACTGACCATAGGACGATCATAGGGGGAGCACCAGAACAACTGGCTATCCGTTTTCTGCAGCTCGCACCCCTCCTTCGCGAGCCAGGCCATCGGAGGACCTATCTCGGCCTAGGGAATTTGTCCCCCCCTCCTTTCTTGACGATAGGGTGTACTTTGTATAATTCAGTGTATGTTGTGGAAGCCGACGCAGGCGACCAATTGAACTGTTTGACATTCAGGTCAATTAAAGTTTTCTTGTAAAAATACTGACATTTTCAATGAAAAGTCTAGCCTCATCCCTCACCCTACTAGCTATTCATCTACTCCAGCAGGCCGCACAGCAGAGGAAACTTCAGGTCACCTTCGTGAAGCCTCCGTCGGGGTTATTTCCACCCCTGGTGCGGATACCCGGACCACCACCAACCCTGGAGGAGCTCGTCCGACTCCAGGAGAACTGCCCGGATCTTCGCTACGGCTTCCCTCTGCTGAGGGGACTCTGCCGACTCTTGCAGACTGCCCTTCCAAGCATCAGCACAACCACCATCAAGAGGCAAGAAGAGGAAGAGCTCAACCAGCATCAGCTCCATCACCTCTTACGCCCCTATCACCTCATTCCACCTCCACTCTCACCCATACCCAGCCCTCCGAGGACCCATGCTCCTGAACAGACCATCAGCCCCCTCGAACCTCCTTCGAGAGACCAGGAACCCAGCCAGAGAGTATACGAAGTATCCTGCGTCTCTTTCGGCACTTCCCGGCTCCCCTGTCACCCATCGCCGGCTCTCCAGGACATGCAGGGATGAAGCAGACCAGGCCATCCAGGGATCTACCAACAGCCCTCTCCAATACCGTTCCAGCCCGGAGACGGACGCTTCCGCAACCCTTGCGCCGCCCCTCCTTGAAGACTGCCCAGCTATAATCCTGTCTCAAGACCAGTTCGACGTTCTCTACAGGATACCTGGCTCTCACCCAAGAGGGCTCGGTGTGTGAGGAGAGATCAACAATTTTCTGGCGCACCGGGGCCCGTTGATTGTTCTACAACACCCGTGAAAACCCATTCCAAGCTCTACCAGACGGACTAGCCAACAACCACTGGAATGGACCCCTGCCACCACTTGCAGCTCATAAAAGACATTACCAACAACAGCAGGCACACCATCGCCCACACCAGGAACAGCAGCAAGCAGGCAAGTGCTCCTGACATTCCTACCACCAGGGATTCCAGAGAAGCAGACCCAGACAGCGGAGGGGTACAGCCTCCCCTCCCACACCCAACAACTCACCTACCTGTACATACCCAAGCCCTTACCTGGTTAAACTCTGCCAAGGACAAGAAAACCAAACTGTCCCGATGAGCGCTACTACTGCAAGAGTTCCAATTCACTATAGAGCATTGTCCGGGACGAGAAAATGATCTACCCGAAGCTCTGTCCCGACAACCCACTCATAAATTTGAGACAGTCTCGCTGCACAATTGGGAGGAGACTTTGCCTCCATCACCTTCACCACTGCACCGACCGCCGCAATACCATCTCCAAATTATCAAAGCATGATAATAGTTTGGAGAGACTAATGGCTGAGCAACAGAAGGACCCTGAGGTTCACCAATTAATAGAAACTTGTCCATCCACCTGGAAAGAGGACCAAGGGATAATATGGTACCACCCCAACCAAAACACTGAATGGAAGATATGGGTACCACGATCTCTACGAGTATCCATCTGCCAACACTTCCATGATCACCCATTGGCAGGACACCCTGGCATCTAAAAAACAATCCGAGAAATCCAGAGAAGTTACTCCTGGAGAGGAATGACCCGGGACATACAAGAATATGTCCGCCAATGCCACATGTGTGCAGCAACCAAAGCAAGTGCTACACAACACCCTACAGGAACACCGAGGCGCACAACAACACCATGGAAACAATTAGCCCTAGACCTGATGGGACCTTACCCCAGAAGCACGACAGGTATGTGCTTCCTACTCGTCGTCGAAGACCTTTTTTCACAATGGGTCGAAGCCTTTCCCCTCGCTAAAGCTGATTCATTTTCTATCTTAAAAAAAACTCCAAGATGAAGTGTTCCCTTGATGGGTATACCCCAAAAGCATACTTACAGACAATGGGGTGCAATTCACTAGCATACTATGGGCCGACACTCGCGCCAAATGGGAAATAGAAACCTGGGCCACTTCAGTTTACCATCCCCAGGCAAACCCTACAGAGTGCCATAATCAGGAACCGTACCGCGGGCAATCATCGCCACTGGGATCGCTACCTGGGAAAAATCCTCTTCACACTGCGGCGTAGACACAATGAAGCGATCGGAACCAGCCCCAGTGAATTAAACTTGGGACGACAGATCCAGCGACCTGGAGATTGGAAATGGAGTTCCAACCCCACATACCGCCCTTCAGCCGAAGAGATCCGTCTACGAGCTGCCACCAGAGTAGGGTACCTAGCCCGCAAGCATTCTACACCGAAGAATATGCCCAATCACGCGCTTGCCGAAAGACAAATGGTACTAGCAGAGACCCATCCACTAAGCAATAAGCCTAACCAATTTTGTGCCGGATTTGCACCAAAGTGGGAAGGACCCTACCAAGTCCTCCAGCGACAAGGAAATGTCTACTGGATAGAGGACCCACATGGGAAAATACGGAAAATATCTCGTAACCAGCTCAAGCCAGCACCATCAACCACTATACCGATGGAGGCTCCCAGTCCTCCTCCCACACAAATAAGAAGAAGAGGTATCCTCACCCCAGCAATGGAAAATCAGGAAGATGAAGGTTGTCCGAGCTCAGTAGCTGACAATAAAAACCGGCAAGTCACCACGGGAAAAGCAAGTTATAAACACATTATCTTGCCCCCTGTAACAAAAATGAAACTTATCCTCCAATGGCTTTCCAGCCAGAAGGCGCAATGCCTACCACAAACCCATGGAAAGCACAGGAGACCCCGAACAGAAACCCGCTCTTAACCACTCCAAGGGAGGTTCAACTAACCCAGTTCCAGGATAACCAGGGCTGGACCAACCACTCCAAGGGCAAGGATCCAGAACATCTCCCAGGGAAAGGACAACCAACTGTTCCAGAGCAACCGTTTGCCTTAAAGCAACCCCTGAACTCCGAGCAAATCAACACAGTACAGCACCCAAAAACAACGGAGCTCATACAGCAGCGGCCAGTCAAACCCTAACTAGGCCTCTACCAGCCTCCACAGCGACGTCAGATGCCGTGGCGGACCTGCAAAGGATACCCCAAGGACCTACCAGGACGGTACTGAGAGACGTTTTGGCGGCCACCAAACCGACGGCCTTACCAATGGCCAAATCCTACAACCACCGGCAGCTGTCCCAATAGGCGTTCCCCGGAGACCAACAGCAGCTGACCCCAATCACGATTTCCGGAAAGCTGAAGAAGATATATACGAAGTGATAACCCAGAGACTCGTACACTACAGACACTGACAGTTATCTATGTTTAAATAGTTCCTCCAAGACGTCCTAGCTTCTTCTTCCGTAAAGTAACGCTCGCCACTAGGGGGGAAATTGACGCTTGCCCGCCCTCTCTATATTAAATATCACGTTACTTTACGTTATAATTAAACCCAAAACGAGTTTTAATAATCTCAAAAGCAATTCAGGGAAAAAGGTATTTTGGCAATAGGCCTACTCAAGTAATATGGGGCGAGGAATCTGTGCGACGTCGTAGGTTATAAACAAAGCGACCAACAATAGAAGAATTCATTAAAACATCGAACCATCTTCACCCTTTATTTTTTACGTTGCTATAACCACACATATTTATTTACTCCGGGATATAATAGTAAATATGGAAGAGTTATGTACACAAATGAATATTTTTCTTTCGCCACAGCTGAACATGTACACTGTGACGTCATCTTGTGACCGGCGATCTACCAACTATATTTATATTTTATAAAAGTATATAATTAAGTTGTGAAAGCAAGTTTTAATACTTTTTAATACATAGGATTGAATATATATGTATGTACATATAATTATTTATGCCACATTTATCTTTTCTTTTTAATTATTAATAACTAGCTTATACTTCCACCACCAGGGCAGGGAAATTTCGGCGAGAGTTATGCGCGCGCATCTCATCCCTTCCAAAGAGGAGTTAGTTCCCCCCTCCCTTCCTTTTCTTCGTTCCCGCACATTTCTCCCTATATAAAGGCGAGGTCATCCACCTGAAGTCAGTTGATAGGCCCGACGGCCAGTGGGGTTGGAATCCGCCCACTGACCATAGGACGATATAGGGGGAGCAGCAGAACAACTGGCTATCCGTTTTCTGCAGTTTGCACCCCTCCTTCGTGATTCAGGGCATCCGAGGACCTATCTCGGCCTAGGGAATTTGTCCCCCTTCCCTTCCTTGACGATAGGGTGTACCGTGTATAAATTCAGTGTATGTTGTGAAAGCCGACAAAGGTGACCTATTGAACTGTTTGGACAATTAGGACAATTAAAGTTTCCTTGTAAGATTACCGACATTTTTTTAATGAATAGTCTAGCCCCATCCCTCACCCCTCTAGCTATTTACCTGCATACCAGCCGGATGTAAATCCTACCGCAAGACCAGCTCGACCTTCTCTACAGGATACCTGGCTCTCACCCCAGAGGGCTCGGTGTGAGAAGGAGGAAGAGAACAAATTTTTCTGGCGCCCTACGTTGGGCGCCAGAAAATTTGTTCTCCTCTCGCACCGAGCCCTCTTGGGTGAGAGCCAGGTATTGTGTTTACAGGGGTAGACCGGGGTGGAGAAGGTCGAACTGGTCTTGAGGCAGGATTCACTTTCTCTTGACGGTGGATGCACGGATGCTCGGAAGTGCGGTCTATTGGCGTAGGTGAATATCTAATGGGGTGAGGGATGGGGCTAGACTATTCATTGAAAATGATGGTATTTTTGCAAGAAAACTTTAATTGACCTGGATGTCAAACAGTTTAATTGGTCGCCTGCGTCGGCTTTCACAACATACACTGAATTATACAAAGTACACCCTATCGCCAAGAAGGGGGGGGAATTTCCCTAGGCCGAGAAAGGTCCTCGAATGGCCTGGCTCGTGAAGGAGGGGTACGAGCTGCAGAAAACGGATAGCCATTTCTGTTGCTTCCCCTATGATCGTCCTATGGTCAGTGGGCAGATTCCAGCCTCACTGGCCGTCGGGCCGATCAACTCACTTCAGGTGGATGACCTCGCCTTTATATAGGGAGAAATGCGCGGGAACGAAGAAAAGGAAGGGAGGGGCGAACTAACTCCTCTTTGGAAGGGATGAGTTGCGCGTGCATGAATCTCGCCGATATTTCCCTGCCCTGGTGGTGGAAGTATAAAATAAATATAAATACAGTTGGTAGATCGCCAGTCACAAGATGGCGTCCCAATGTACACGTTCAGCTGTGGCGAAAGAAATATATCCATTTGTGTACATAACTCGTTCATATTTACTATTATATCTCGAAGTAAATAAATATGTGTGGTTATAGCAACGTAAAATATAAAGGGCGAAGATGGTTCGTTGCTTTAATGAATTATTTTATTGTTGGTCGCTTTGTTTATAACCTACGACGTCGCACAGATTCCTCGCCGCATATTACGTGAGTAGGCCTATTGCCGAAATACCTTTTTCCCTGAAGTGCTTCTGAGCTTATTAAAACTCGTTTTGGGTTTAATTATAACGTAAAGTAACGTGATATTTAATATAGAGAGGGCGGGCAAGCGTCAATTTACCCCCTAGTGGTGAGTGTTACTTTACGGGAGAAAAGCTAGGACGTCTTGGAGGAACTCTTTACACATATATAACTGTCAATCTCTGTAGTGTACGAGTCTCTGGGTTATCACTTCGTATATATCTTCTTCAGCTTTCCGGAAGTCGTGATTGGGGTCAGCTGCTGTTGGTCTCCAGGGAACGCCTATTGGGACCGCTGCCGGTGGTTTCCTGGGAACGCCTATTGGGACAGCTGCCGGTGATTGTAGGATTTGGCCATTGGTAAGGCCGTCGGTTTGGTGGCCGCCAAACCGTCTCTCGGTACCGTCCTGGTAGGTCCTTGGAGTATCCTTTGCAGGTCCGCCACGGCATCTGGCGTCGCTGTGGAGGCTGGTAGAGGCTTAGTTGGGGTTAGACTGGCCTCTGCTGTATGAGCTCCGTTGTTTTTGGGTGCTGTCCTGTGTTGAATTGCTCGGAGTTCAGGGGCTGCCTTGAGGCACACGGTTGCTCTGGAGCGGTTGGTTGTCCTTTGCCTGGGAGATGTTCTGGATCCTTGCCCTTGTGGTGGTTGGTCCAGCCCTGGTTATCCTGGAACTGGGTTGGGTGAACCTCCCTTGGAGTGGTTAGGAGCAGGATTCTGTTTGGGGTCTCCTGGGCTTTCCATGGGTTCGTGGTAGGCATTGCGCCTTCTGGCTGGAAAGTCATGGGAGGATAAGTTTCCTTGGTTACAGAAAGCAAGATGATGGGTTTATTACTTGCTTTTCTCGTGGTGACTTGCCGTTTTTTATTGTCTACCTTGGGAACACAAAGAGATATGTCATCAACTGGGAAACACCGCAAGACCCAGCACCCCTCCAACCCCTGACAGAGGGCGAAGTAACACACCAGTTAAAACCAGACCAAGTACCTCAACTCTTGAGTCTCATCAAATCACATTAAGGTATTCAAAGTCAGAGAGCCATCTGTACAGAAACAGCTAATCATATGGAGCAAGTCAAGGAGATGAAGTGGCAAGGAATAATAGAACCCACCAACTCTGCCTACAACTCTCGAATCGTGCTGGTTCCTAAGAAGGGTGGGGAGCTGCGATTTTGTGTAGACTACTCTCGCCTCAATAAAATCACCCAGATGGTCGCACCTCCAACCATTCACGTCCAGCATACCCTTAAAGATCTAGGACAAGCAAAAATATTCTCTACCCTCGACATGCAAAGCGGTTACTGGCAGATTCTTGTTCATGAAGACGCCAGGCATCTCACCGCCTTCACCACGCCTGACGGAGAACAGTCTCAATTTCGTGTCATGCCCTTTGGGTTGAAAAATGCACCGGCAACCTACCAAAGAATGATGAACACCACTATCCTTGCTTGATACATAGGTAAATTCTGCATTGCCTACCTCGATGATATCATCATATACTCTCGCGATTGGGAAGAACACCAAAGGCACCTACATCTGGTACTGGAACGCCTGGCAATCCATAGACTTACCGCCCGCCTACCGAAATGTCACTTCGGGCAAGAAACTATCGAGTACCTGGGACACCTTATCACACCTCAGGGAAATCAAGCACGACCAGAACAAATCCAGGCAATTCAAGAAGCACCCGTACCTGGGAACCGGAAGCAGCTTCGACGCTTCCTAGGCCTATGCAACTGGTTGAGGGAATACATCCCCAATGTAGCTCCCAACATGGGAACTATGACCACCCAGCTTACCAAAAACCAGCACAGGAAGTGGACACCCCAACACCAGGAGGCATTCCAGCAGCTTAAAGAAAGGTTCGAGCAACCAACCCAGCTACACCGACCAACACCGGAAATACCTCTAATACTTCAAACAGATGCCAGCCAGAGGGGACTTGGAGCAGTCCTATACCAAGAAGGACCCCTAAAACAAAGAAAAATCATCAGTTACTCCAGTTCCTTGATGCCAAAAGCTGAACAGAAATATAACATCTATGAACAAGAATGCTTGGGAATAGTTTGGGCTGTACGCAAATACAGTTACTACTTGGAAGACCGCCCTTTTGTACAGAGGACAGACAACCAAGCCCTTACCTGGTTAAACTCTGCCAAGGACAAGAAAACCAAACTGTCCCGATGGGCGCTACTACTGCAAGAGTTCCAATTCACTATAGAGCATTGTCCGGAACGAGAAAATGATCTACCCGATGCTCTGTCCCGACAACCCACTCATAAATATGAGACAGTCCCGCTGCACAATTGGGAGGAGACTTTGCCTCCATCACCTTCACCACTGCGCCGACCACCTCACAACCATTTCCAAATTATCAAGCATGATAATAGTTTGGAGAGACTAATGGCTTAGCAACAGAAGGACCCCGAGGTTCACCAATTAATAGAAACTTGTCCATCCACCTGGAAACAGGACCAAGTTATAATATGGTACCACCCCAACCAAAACACCGAATGGAAGATATGGGTACCACGATCCCTACGAGTATCCATCTGCCAACTATTCCATGATCACCCATTGGCAGGACACCCTGGCATCCAAGAAACAATCCGAGAAATCCAGAGAAGATACTCCTGGAGAGGAATGACCCGGGACATACATGAATATGTTCGCCAATGCCACATGTGTGCAACAACCAAAGCAAGTGCTACACAACACCCTACAGGAACACAGAGGCGCCCAACAACACCATGGAAACAATTTGCCCTAGACCTGATGGGACCTTACCCCAGAAGCACAACAGGTAAGTGCTTCCTACTCGTCGTCACAGACCTTTTTTCACGATGAGTCGAAGCCTTTCCCCTCGCTAAAGCTGATTCATTTTCTATCTTAAAAAAACTCCAAGATGAAGTGTTCCCTCGATGGGTATACCCCAAAAGCATACTTACAGACAATGGGGTGCAATTCACTAGCATACTATGGGCCGACACTCGCGCCAAATGGGAAATAGAAACCTGGGCCACTTCAGTTTACCATCCCCAGGCAAACCCTACAGAGTGCCATAATCAGGAACCGTACCGCGGGCAATCATCGCCACTGGGATCGCTACCTGGGAAAAATCCTCTTCACACTGCGGCGTAGACACAATGAAGCGATCGGAACCAGCCCCAGTGAATTAAACTTGGGACGACAGATCCAGCGACCTGGAGATTGGAAATGGAGTTCCAACCCCACATACCGTCCTTCAGCCGAAGAGATCCGTCTACGAGCTGCCACCAGAGTAGGGTACCTAGCCCGCAAGCATTCTACACCGAAGAATATGCCCAATCACGCGCTTGCCGAAAGACAAATGGTACTAGCAGAGACCCATCCACTAAGCAATAAGCCTAACCAATTTTGTGCCGGATTTGCACCAAAGTGGGAAGGACCCTACCAAGTCCTCCAGCGACAAGGAAATGTCTACTGGATAGAGGACCCACATGGGAAAATACGGAAAATATCTCGTAACCAGCTCAAGCCAGCACCATCAACCACTATACCGATGGAGGCTCCCAGTCCTCCTCCCACACAAATAAGAAGAAGAGGTATCCTCACCCCAGCAATGGAAAATCAGGAAGATGAAGGTTGTCCGAGCTCAGTAGCTGACAATAAAAACCGGCAAGTCACCACGGGAAAAGCAAGTTATAAACACATTATCTTGCCCCCTGTAACAAAAATGAAACTTATCCTCCAATGGCTTTCCAGCCAGAAGGCGCAATGCCTACCACAAACCCATGGAAAGCACAGGAGACCCCGAACAGAAACCCGCTCTTAACCACTCCAAGGGAGGTTCAACTAACCCAGTTCCAGGATAACCAGGGCTGGACCAACCACTCCAAGGGCAAGGATCCAGAACATCTCCCAGGGAAAGGACAACCAACTGTTCCAGAGCAACCGTTTGCCTTAAAGCAACCCCTGAACTCCGAGCAAATCAACACAGTACAGCACCCAAAAACAACGGAGCTCATACAGCAGCGGCCAGTCAAACCCCAACTAGGCCTCTACCAGCCTCCACAGCGACGCCAGATGCCGTGGCGGACCTGCAAAGGATACTCCAAGGACCTACCAGGACGGTACTGAGAGACGTTTTGGCGGCCACCAAACCGACGGCCTTACCAATGGCCAAATCCTGCAATCACCGGCAGCTGTCCCAATAGGCGTTCCCAGGAAACCACCGGCAGCTGTCCCAATAGGCGTTCCCCGGAGTCCAACAGCAGCTGACACCAATCACGACTTACGGAAAGCTGAAGAAGATATATACGAAGTGATAACCGAGAGACTCGTACACTACAGACACTGACAGTTATCTATGTGTAAATAGTTCCTCCAAGACGTCCTAGCTTCTTCTCCCGTAAAGTAACGCTCGCCACTAGGGGGGAAATTGACGCTTGCCCACCCTCTCTATATTAAATATCACGTTACTTTACGTTATAATTAAACCCAAAACGAGTTTTAATAAGCTCAGAAGTAATTCAGGGAAAAAGGTATTTCGGCAATAGACCTACTCACGTAATATGCGGCGAGGAATCTGTGCGACGTCGTAGGTTATAAACAAAGCGACCAACAATAGAATAATTCATTAAAACAACAAACCATCTTCACCCTTTATTTTTTACGTTGCTATAACCACACATATTTATTTACACCGGGATATAATAGTAAATATGGACGAGTTATGTACACAAATGAATATTTTTCTTTCGCCACAGCTGATCATGTACATTGTGACGCCATCTTGTGACCGGCGATCTACCAACTATATTTATATTTTATAAAAGTATATAATTAAGTTGTGAAAGCAAGTTTAAATACTTTTTAATACATAGGATTGAATATATATGTATGTACATATGATTATTTATGCCACGTTTATCTTTTCTTTTTAATTATTAATATCAAGTTTATACTTCCTCCACCAGGGCAGGGAAATTTCGGCGAGAGTTAAGCGCGCGCATCTCATCAGGAAGAGATGAAGAGTAACCAAGAGGCCATTGAGAATCAAATTAATAGTGAAATAATGGACCACCAAGAAGAGGCTAGTATTGCCATGAAGAGTAAATGCAACCAAATAGATAGGAAGAATGAAATGAAGAATTCACAAGAGTTGGAGAAATCCATGATACTCAATACTGATGAAGTGAAGATATAAGCCAAGAGGAGAATAGCATAGAAGAGAACAGCCAATAGGAGAATAGCAGCAAAGAAGAGAACTGCCAAGGAGTAAATAACAGCCAGGAAATGAAGATCCAAGAAAAGCTGAAGAAGAGCACAGAAGTGATGAAGATGAGTCACGAAGTGAATAATATTGAACAAGAAGAAATGAAGATAAACCAAAGAGAGAGGGGAAAATTAGGGATGGGGCGACCGAATCCAATATCCGCCGAATCCGCCGAATCCTAGGGATTCGAAGCTTCGGCGGGTCTGATATAGGATTCGTCAAAGGATTTGGTTTTTTACTATTTACGGAAAAAATAATACAGTAAAACTCGCTTACGAGGTCCCGCATGGTAGGTTTTTACGTATAAAGCGTTTAAATTGCCCAAGGTTCATCATTTACGCCGTTAAATGTGTGATATAAAGTCAGTTAAAAATTTTTCTGAAACTTCTTGTCTCAAATAATGGCGCACGTAAATATGAAGAAAAAACAAATGAACAACAACATACGAAGAAATATGGATGATGTACCATAACTACAGTACAAACCCAATAGTTATTTTAAGATAATTACCATAAAAAGAACAAGATTCTTTGTAGAATACCATAATTACTACAGAAGCATGATAGCTACCATATTTGCACTATAGTTACCGTTACAACCGAGATGTATATTTACCGTGATAGTAATGTATTATTTATTTATGACATATTAAATTAAAGAACATTGTTGAAAAAAAAAAGGATGTTAAACTTTGATATGTACGGTTGGCACATGTTGCTAAGAAATAATGCTATCTGAAAGAATGCAGTACTACTACGAAAAGTATAAATGGTACTCGTGGATTTTTAGGTTATGGCAGTCTCTTTCGTTTTTCAGTAATATCGGCCGAAAATTAACAAGCGTACTGTATCGGAAGTCGGCAGAAATGCTGATTCAACTAAATATTGGCAAAATCGGCTTCTTCAGTACAGCTCTACATTTGATGACATGAGTAAACATATTTCAGACTTCAGGATATTGAAAAAGACTTTAATTTCCATGTAGGTTTATTGTGTGTATGTTTTTTTTTGCAAGTGTAAATTGAATTAAGTAAAATGCTTTTATTTTTATTACTTTCAATTGATTAAACTTTAATGACCAGTTACAGATATTTATGACACTAATTTTGAGGTTAAGAGCGTGCATCAGATGGAGTTAAACTTTCTAATACAGTCATCCAGGATTCGGAAGATTACTACTATACTTTTACACGTTTAGCATTTCTGTTGACGCATTAAAAGAATTTAAATATTAATGAACATTTTAAATGCATAACATTTTAAAAATATCAATTGAAAGTTGCTTTAAAAGCATACTGTAATTGCCATTTTTAGCCATTTTCAAACGGTGTTGTAGCCAAGAAATATAGGCAAATCTCCATTCTGTTTTAATAGGCAAAAATTGTAGTTCCTCGCCAGAAACTTTGTCGCTTTGTCCCCCATTGTCACCGCGACAAATTTCGATTAATCTTCCTAAACCGAAGGCACTGCACGCGTTTATAGCATACTGCTGGGCGCGCCGGACTGCCGTGTCTGTGTGAGAATGGAACAAGAGATACTCGCGGTTCCTATCTTGGAATGCGAAGAAGCGTCAAAGAGGAGACGAAGAAAGATTGCTTCCTGACCCGGCACGCCGCGGCATTGCTGCGTAAGCTCAGATTACGAGGAAGTATTACCACCCTCGTAAATAACCAAAAGAAAGATTTTTTTGTTGTAAATTTTTAAATGTTCTATTTTACTAACTCTGATAATTTAATGTGTTTTAAAGGATAAATATATAAGAAAATAAGCTTAATTAAGTTGTAAGTAAGTTTATTCAAAGTTAATTGCAATTTTGAATGCAGTGATAAGCCACACGATGACTGGTTGTTAGACTAAATTGTTGTCTAAATTATGGCTGTATGGGTGTACAGAGAGTTTCAATCCTCCAATGAATACATACGAATGTGTTTAGATGTAGCACCATAACTTGGTGACCAAGTACTAAACAGCTATATCGTACTTGTTAGCACTTCGAAAATTCCAATTCATAGATAGTGTTGATGATTTTGGTGGTGCTACTAGTGTAAAAAAAAATTAAGTACTTAATTATTTATGTCAATTACATCATATTTCTGCACGAATTAATTATTTTTAAATGATTGTTGCTACAAGTTGACGCTTCATTATCAACGAATATCCAAAAACTTATTCCACAAAGTATTTTTTTGTAAAACCATTTCGAGAGTTCAACAGTTTAATGGTAAAAGATTGTTTTACCATTATAACTAAATTTATGTCATTTCTTTTAAAGGTCCTCTGATTCATAATGGTTCGTGTCAAAATAATTATATAGATTATCTAAATTAATTATATGTTAAACTCGACATTCGTTTTTATGGATTTTATTGTCAATGTAATTAAATTGATAATAACTAAATTTTCTACTTGATTATATGTATAGAGTTGATTTATTCAACCTGTGAAGTTGCCTCGCCAATACAGATTAATTTTTTTGATTGCTTGAATTAATACATTTTGCTTAAAACTTCACACCATTAAAGTATTTTATAGTCTGAAGTTAATTTCAAACCAACAATTGAGAAGGTCATTTGCATTAAAACCTGTGTTCAGAAATTAGTTCAATTGCAATTATGTAACTTTTGAGTTCCAGAAAATATTTAAATTTTAACTGGACAAATATGTGAACAATAACTTTTACATTCAAATCCTGGAACACATTATTCCTTATTAATTTTTTTTTGTATTTTGTAGGACTATATCAACTCTAAATGTACACGACTGTATCTTATTTATGTTCACGTAGTTTTTATATTGTGTATATGTTGTATATGTGATTGTGTTAATGTATCTTGACCAGTGTTCCTTGCCGTGTGTTCTTGTTAGCCTACATTGATAAAAATAAAACCACTGTAACTTATGTACTGGTACTTAATCATGCAATTATGTAAATTAAAAATGTTTTCATAGGATAAAATGTCTGTGCTATACAACAGGAAAACCAAGAACAATCTCTGTGTTGCTGTAGTTTATGTAATTTTTGTTTTTCATTGTCCTTCTGTTGGTGATCGTTGTGGAAGTAACTGAGAAAGAGAAATCGAGGTCGAGGTAGTTCACAGGAATGACTATTGCTCGTTACTAACGCAATAATTATATAATGGATAAAAATTGTGTGCGTGGGTGGACGCGTATTACAAGTGACATTTAGTTCCATACTAAATGCCATTTTGTTTACGAAATGCGAACTGTGTTGCTATCAACACTACATATTTTTTATTTGTACTTGTGGTTGAAATTGGGTATTACTAATTTATATATGAGAAACAATATTTTTTGTTGAAAACGCAAAAAAATTGGTTCTTTTTTGAAAGAAGCAAATACATCATTTATAATTTATACAGTAAGACTGTATTATGTACGGTGATTATAATTTATAATTGATTAAAATTATGATCCATATATATTTGATCGTATAAAATGTGAACTAAGCTACTACGAAGATTGAAAAAAGAACTGTTGGCGACTTCAGCGTGTATCTTAGAGTGAAAACTACGGACCTATAACTGTCCTGCGAAATATCTTGCTTCGACTATTATGCTGGACCACGAACTTCAGGGCGAGGGATAACTAAATCAAGAGCCCCATAATTCAAATTTCATAATACCTTGAAGAACCTGGGTATACATCATGATAGTCAAACTCCGAATATAGAGTTGATGTCTAAGGATCTACTGGTTATTTCTACTGCTACCTACCAACAAACGCCGTGACAATGAAGACATTTATGGAGTGTCATGACTATATGTTATGGTTGGACGAATAACTCCACGATATAATTTGACTTATGTTTGGAACTACAGAAGGATTAAAGTGGTATGAAGTTACTGTTAATTGACAGTGTAAATATGTATGTGAAGTGCTTTGAAATATTAGTAGGTACTCCAAACGACGTGTTGCTCTGTAGATTTATTCCTGATTAATTTTCGTAATATCAATATTATAATTTTCAATTTGCTGCACCAATTATTGTGAAGTAATTTTCTATAACTATCATCAATGTAGAAAAGTTTATCGTAAAGAGCTTTACCCTAACTGACAAGCCCGTGCAAGCTATATTTTGTTTTATTTAACTTTGAGTTCTCTGTAATTGATTAGGCTAGTCTAGAGTTGGATTGTATAATCCCAGATAAAGCAAATTAAATGAATTTAAACTAATTTGGAATGTTAATATCTCCGACTTTGATTTTACATTGTTTCTCATAGAGGAAACTGAACCTTGTAATTTGGCGACATGTACTTCATGTTAAATTCAGTGTCACATCCAGAGATTAGAGAAATATACAGATGGAGAATAAGGTCTGACTTTAGACGAGGAAGTTTAGATTATCGTATTTTGTCCGTAGTATTTAAAGATCATAAAAAAAAATTGGTTGTCTGTAAAGTCGGTTTACGTACGATAGTTTAACGTGACGTCATAACAATACATTGATGAAATGATTGCATACTTTATGAATAAAATTGAATCATTTTTATTGAATTATCACTATTTTGTATGGATACAAAGAAGGAGTGAAATGAAAACAACAATTTAATTGATCAATTTACTTTTATTTGCACTCATTAATTCAAATATGTTTATTACTTTAACGAATATATTATTTTAACTATAACTTTTTGAATGAAAGTGATTGTTTAATTGGAATGTTCAATTGGCTCCATAAAATAGTATATTCCCTTGCACGTCGGTTAGGCGGTTCAACTTGATATTAAAATTTCTAAATATTTTTAAAATTCTCTTTTATGTTTCTTTTTGTTTATTGCTCTTTATTTTGGAAAAATGGAAAAAAGGAAAAAATTAAAATAACTAAAAAAAATAATTAATAAAAAATAGTTTAGTTAAAGTACTAAATTTTAAATCTACCTTTGAAAAGCCCACCTTAACATATTTAATATAATAGTAGATTCATAGGCCAAACGAGTGGAAGATATGTGCGGCACAAGCGTACAATGAATGTAACGGGATAATGAGCGTAACGGGACAACGAGTCATCCTTTTTCGTGCGTGCAGCCGGCGTTCATCGATTTATTAGACGTTGTCACGTCAAAAAATTAATTAATTAATAAAAAATTGGTTGTCTGCATAGTCTGTTTACGGACGATAGTTTAACGTGACGTCATAACAAAACATTGATGAAATGATTGCATGCTTTATGAATAAAAATGAATTATTTTTATTTTAACATTAAAAGAATAAACACTTGAAATTATACTAGTAATCAGATTTTTAAAATGCAAGAATAATTAACCTTTATTGCCGAAATTGTTGTTCTTATAAGCAATGAAAACCACATTAACTTTTCACTTCACTTTATAATCAGTCGACGAAACAGTTGTAATTAATTTTAAAAACTGGCGTTTAGCTATAAAGTTTAAATATAATTATGAACAAGTTTTCATATAAATAAACTGTAATCAAATATCTATCATCAATTATATGAATCACCATAATTTTTTAGTCAATTGTAACATAACCTATTATTACTGCACTCGCTGACAGCGTAAAGGAACACAGCGTAACGGAACAATGATGTAACGGGACACAGCGTAACGGAACAATGAGCGTAATGGGACACAGCTTAACGGAACTATGTGCGTAACGGGACACTTTTTCGTGCGTGCAGCCGGAGTTCATCGATTTATTAGACGTTGTCACGTCAAAAATAGTTTAATTAAAGTACTAAATTTAAAATCTAATGATTAATTAATTAATAAAAAATAGTTTAGTTAAAGTACTAAATTTAAAAGCTACTTTTGAAAAGCCCGCCTTAACCTATTTAATATAATAGTAGATTC
Organism: Bacillus rossius redtenbacheri; assembly: GCF_032445375.1. NCBI lineage: Eukaryota > Metazoa > Arthropoda > Insecta > Phasmatodea > Bacillidae > Bacillus > Bacillus rossius. Next base: position 257,464,395 of record NC_086330.1, on the reverse strand, counting down.
ATAGGCCAATCTAGTGGAAGAGAGATAGATGCGGCGCAAAGGTACAATGAGCGTAACGGGATGAGTCATCCTTTTTCGTGCGTGCAGCCGGCGTTCATAGATTTATTAGACGTTGTTACGTCAAAAATTAATATTTGCACTTATAGAAATTATTAACTAATTTGGAACATTTTCTATCATAGTTCCTTGTTTCGCATTACATCTATTTCAAAATGTATTCAAGTTAAAGTGCGGTATGTACTATAACACCATTTTTACTTTTGAGATTATAATATATTAATATGAAACCACACCAAATAGGATGAGTGAATCGCTGGAGTGTACATATATACGTATGCGTAGCACTGTGGCTGTGGCTCACATCGGTTATTGTGCGTCCGTGGTCTTGGGAAGGGTTTATCTTGACAAGGGGCCCGCAATGTGGGGGGAAGAAAGATAACACCTCGTGAATAGTGTGGAGAAGACAGTACGAGAGCGATAACTGACACTTTTTTGTCTCCTCCTTTTGCTCTCTTCGCGGTCACACACACACACACACCCAAATGCAGACGCCAGGCGCGAGCTGAGAACTTGCTGCTCTGATGAACGCTCTTAAGCAATTTTACTAAAGCATTCCAGCCACGCAGGTTGCCAGCGAGAGATGCTTCTCTTCTGCTGGAAACACTATCTCATCTCCAATCGTAGAGCTAATTTAACTCCTGAACGTGCAGAACGAATTATTGTTCTGCATGATAGATTAAAGAACAGAATTTAATACTCTGTGACAATCTCTCTCAGAATTATTGCAGGAAAAGTGGAAATGTTGAAACAATGTGAATGTACTTTTCAAACAACATGATTTTTGGTGCTAAGTTTGTTGAAGCTCAGTAAGGACTCCAGAAAAAGTGACAAGGATGAAATGTTTCCAAAGATGTTACATTTACACAAACATATACTTGGTTATGTTAGTTGGATGATATCAGTTACTAATGAACCAATGGAAACAGGTAAGATTCAATGGAAAAAAAATGTTATTTTTTTCTAGCAGTGCAAAATGTAAACACACTCTGTTAATAGTTACCCAAAATTAATAAGCCCACTTCATTTTAATACTTTATTCAAACATTATACTAAGTTTAAGATAAAAATAATTTCCCAAAAGTGTAACTGTACCACAAAAGCTCGAGCTCGGCTCGAAGTAAAATTCTTAGGCTCGCAGACCTCTAGTTATTTATAGAAAAAATCCTAACCTCTAATCTGTACTAAAACTGAAATTTCTCAAGAAAAATTTTATTGTCTTTGTATACACTTATACCAGAAATGTTCCAAACTACATGTAATAAAGTCAAGGGACTTTTAGTGCAAGCAGAATACATCTCACTTACATTATTTATGTGGATATCATCTGTTAAAAGATTCGGGTTTGGGTTCGAGATTCGGCAAATCCAGTCTAGGATTTGAGTTAGGATTCGGATTCGAGGAAATCAGGATTCGCCCCATCCCTAGGGAAAATGCAAAGAAAAGCTGAAGAAAAGCCGAGAAATTATGAGCATGAGTCAAAAAGAAATGGGAAAATGCAAAGAAGAGATGAAGTAAGACTAAGAACATGTGAAGAAAGACCGAGAAGAGACAATGAGAACATAAGGAGTCATGAAGATGGTACAAGGACAAACTAAGTGCAGTCCTAATGAGATTCAGAAGAACCAAGAGGGAATGAGGAACCAAGAAGAGACGAAGATGAGCCAGGAAGAAATGCTGCGTGAACAATTAGCTGCGAGAAATGGGATATAGAGGAAAAGGGTAGAAACAAGCAATACACTCAAGAGTATCAGGCCCGTCCAAGACAAAGGTCGGCCTGGCTCGGGCAGCTGGCTGAACGACATGCTGTATCTGTGACGCAGAAATGTCACCAGGTAACGAGAGAGGCTACATCTACTGCGAGAGAGGGATATCTGGTGAGGCAGTACAGCCCGCGATGGAGGAAATGCAGGCGCCCTAAACTTCGAGTAGCATGGGGGCACCCAGAAGGAGATGTGTTACCTATTCGGAACGAACAGGTTTAAGGAGGGGGCAATGTTACGAACGCGACAGACCAGACCGCGTTGCCAGGTTTTGAGCTGGCTGGCCGCTCCGCACACTACAGTTACTGTAGAAACACCATAGTTACTGCAGAAGCACAATAACTACCACAATAGTTACTGTTATAAAGGCAATATTTACGCTTTATAGAAAGTAAATATTTAATTTCATGTAATATTTATTTAGTTTCTTTATATTTAGTTTCTTATGTTTATTTGGACTCTCTGATCAACCCAGACTGTAAATTTCTTTCGTTATTGTTTGTGTATGTATTACTCTATGTTTATTTTATTTTAAAATTTGTCAAAGTTAGTATAGCAGTAGTATTTGGAATTAACGATTAATTTAAAGATGAATACGTCAGAAGTTGTTAGTAATTTTATTATCTTTTTTTTTTAAAAACAAATAAAGGAAATTGTTTATTAGTGACGGAAAAATATTCTTTTAGAACGAATGGAGATTTAATCAAAACAACAGCTAAAACGCAACACATTTTTAATTGATATATCATTTAATACATTAATCGAAGATTGGAAAAACCGCTACTGCAAATAGTAGTTGAGTTTGTAAGAGAATAACGATATTTAATCAATGGAAGATTATATTCAAATATCAAGATTTTAAATAATTATTTCTAAGAAGAGAAATCGTAGTTAATCCGTATTCAAGAGACCGCCAAGTTCATTTGATATTCTATGACTACTATGAAGATCGAATACCATTTGTAATATGAAGAAAGAAGAATCCTGTCGAAATGAGAAGTCACAGTTCGAGCCCAGGAAGGATGAGCGTCGCGCAGTCCAGTCCTGTCGCATCCCATATCCGGAAGGACGGAGGTGTTACGGTGCTAGAGGACGGAGGACGGAGGAGCTGCACAACTACCACAGTCCTTGACGTGTTGAACCAAGGAGTCTGCGAGAGATTACATGTCTCGTGGGTATCCTGCATCAAGGTTTGGTTTCTTACCCCATCAACCGAAGACTCACCGTATAGAAGTCCCCGTACTAATTTCAGTTTAAGCAAAACAAACATTGTTTGGACCAATCTAGACTCTGTAATATTATAATGGATATCCTCTGTAAAGAATACATTCTTAACTTGTTCATCTTTAGATTTAGAATCAAATTCCGGAATCGCGATCCCGATCATAATAGTATAACTCAGTACAGATGTAATTTGGTAGTATAATAATGTGTTATTATCTTTTTCTGACAAGTACTGCTTGAACGTACCCAGTGGTCCACGCTCTACAGGACTGATTTTTAGTTAATAATTGATAACTTACTAATTTTACCTTTCATTTCAATGTGTGACTTTAATTGTACGAAATACTTTAAATTACACTTAAATATTTAACTTTTGATAGTGAAAACAACTCACTCAAGTGTTAATAGAATTTTTGAATGCTTGAAGTTGATAGTCATATCAAATTCCATCTGTAGCTTAGAATAAGGTAGTTTAAGGTAATCTTCTTGTTACGTGTTGTTTTATATATGTCAAAGTGTATTGTCACCGTCATAACACACACTACACATGAATATAGACAGTACATTTGGATTTTGTTTACACTATATTCCAAGGTCTAAAGTTACAATATTATTATTTAACGTACTTTTGAAACACGTTACCTTGACTTTTACACTCAAGTATCGTAACACAATTCTTGATACTGGGAGAGTTCGGCTAGAATTGAGGGAATTATTAAATAAATTAGATAATTTCATTTCAGACACTAGCTGACTCCACAGTTTTGCGCCCAACAGTGAAGCTCGAGTAACGGTAAACTTGCAGTTAACACTATGTTGGCAGAAGAAAATAGGACACCATACTTCCTCAGAGGAAATAAGGATAATATCGGTAGCAGATCTGGTTCAGACGTAGCTGACGAAGAGAGGTTAGTGACCGAAGAAATGGAAGCGGGCACTAGTTCAGGAATTCCTAGCGATGTGAATACATCGAATGATGATCAGCCGCGACAGGAGGAAGAGATAGCATCCGCGGTAAAAGAATCTCAAACCGCTACCATAGAGCAATTTTTCAAATTCTTGCAGCACGAGAAAATCAAAGAGAAACAAGAACGCGAATGTGAAAAACAGGAACGCGAACGTGAGAAACAAGAGTGCGAACGGAGAGAACAAGAACAGAGTAATAGGTTAGATAATATTGCCAAAATTTTAAATACTGCTTTGAATAAGATTGCAGCAGAAACCGATCAGATTCGAGCCGAAGTAACACAAACACAACAGCAAATGGAACAAAACTTTTCTGTAGTGGGAACACGATTAGAGACAGTAGAAAATGCCATACCTCGCATACTAGATAACATTAATGAAACTTTACACGAGCATCAAAATAAATGTAAGGAAAATACAGATGTGATAGTCCGAAAGGAACTAGATCAGTTGCAAAATAATCTGGAAGGTAAACTAAATAGGGTAGAACTTAGAATAAGTGATGTGAAAAAGGAAATGAGACAGCACACGAATGAACTACATATTAGCAACAAGGAATCCATTAGTGTAGCTAGTTCTACGGATATTAATCTTGTACAAAACACCTCAAATAGAAATATTTTACCAGTGACCACTGACCCTATTTTAACATTGCACCACCCTGCCAGAAAATGGTTAGATAATGTGCCAACTTATATTGTAAAGAGTACAGAAAATCCTAAAAGATTTTTGAAACAATTTGAAGAGTATTGTAGGGTATTTAATCTTTCGGACGAAGAGAAATTGAAATGTGTTAGTCGTATTTTTGGTGGGAATTACTCCGAGACACCGTCACCAATTTTAGTAGTTTCGAGAATTTATTCTTGCAACAATTTTGGAATACCAGGATTCAAAGTAATCTCAGAATTCAACTACACTCGTAGAAATGTTGAAAACAAGAAATTTCAAAATTTAGAATCCCATTTCAGTTACATGTATGGACGAACCAGGTATTTAGATTGTAATATGGAGTATGAGGAATTCATTGCCATGATATTATCCCATTTACCGTTAAAATATCAGTTGCAATTAACAGGACGTCAGTATAACGGAATAGTTGATTTTAAAGAACAACTGTTAACCTACGATCGACTGGTAAAACTAGATCGCTCACACAAACAAAAAGAATTTAGCGAACGTAAGAACGCGAGTCAGTCGACACCGTTACATCACAATTGGAGAAATAGGAAAGACGGCCAGAACCACGGACATAAACCACCGCAAGTTAATTCGTTACACGTTGAATACTCTAATGATAACTGGAACAATAATAATTATCTAGGTCATCGGCGTTATAACAATTACTGGAACCGACGAAAAAATGTAAATCAAAACGAAAAGACACAATGTAGTCGAGAACCGGAATGACAAGATAGTCTGCATCAGGAAGGGGCAGTTTGGTTTCCATCCAAACAATTACACTCAGAACACGCAGGTAATCAATTTACAGGTTCCGCGAGAACAGCACATAACCCATATAGAGTCGATGCTCAAACTTTTGTACCTTCGCAGAGGGATAATGAGTTTGCGAGTGTAAGCTATAATACGAAACAAGGAGGAAACACACATTACTCTATTCCACTGAGGGAAGAGAGTAATTACACTAAATGGATGCCGAGATAAGCAAATGGAGAAACGGAAGTAATGCAAGGCGAAACGCAGGCGTTTTCGTCACCTCAGAATAACAGAACTTTATAGACAACATGGTTACCAAACCAAAGAAAAGGTTTTGTCGGTAATGTGGAAAACTAAGTAGGAATGACGAAAAACTGCTCCGTACGTCATTCCTTAATGATACAATGAAAGGGGCTAACACTACCTCTAACATTAGCAATACGAGTATAGCGACGTAGTGAATTAATACAATATTATTCAAAGAGAATGAAAGAGAGTTTCTACTTAGCAAACCAGGTGAAAGCACCGAACATTGCAAAGCAGCTTTATGTTATGCACTTTCAGCGAGTGCAGTTAAAACACCCATATTATTAGACAGTGGCGTGGAAATATCGTGTATCAGGGAAGATTGCGTCACTATTATAGAATCTACGGGAGTCAAATTACCACTGATGCCTGTAACCGGTTTAAAAATTTTAGGTGTAACTTCTAAGGCTAGTCCCATTATAAACAGACAGTCCTTATTAGAGATGGAAGGCTTGGGGAATAAAAAACATGTATCTGTATTAATTGTCAAAGGGTTAGCCAAACCTATTATTTTAGGAGTATATTTCCTTACCGCAAGTAAAGTAATACTGGATATCGGCGGAGGGATGGTTACGGCCATGGATGAAATAGAAGTTTCCAACGAAGAGCAGATGAAATTAAATGAAATAAGAAAGGAGAAGGAAGAAATGGTTAAAGCCAAACTAACATTGGCGGCGAGGATTCGTAAGAATCAACAGAAAACCTCGAGAGACATGACTTTTAAATGTGGAGATCTTGTTCTCAAAAGAACAAACCCTGTCAGTCAGTTTTGGAGATTTGTCACAAAGAAATTATTTCTACTTTTCGAAGGACCTTATGTTGTCACGAAAATAATTATAAACAATTGTTATGAAATCTCGGATAGAGTAACTAATCAAGTCATAGGTTGCTACAATATCACCCAGCTCAGGGAATATTACACACCTGTTGTCCCGTAACTTCCTGTAAGTATGTTAATACGTCACAGACGTTTACAATACACTCAATAATTATATGTTTTGTTGTAAATATTAATGTATAGGTTTATAATTTGTTATGTTTATATTATTGTTTAGTGTGTGTGTACATGTAATGCCACAAACTAACTGGTGATTAGGTTTAGACAGAATCGAACATTTGATAGCGGAAAGTGAAAGGACATTTCAAGTAAATTTGTGAGAAATGTCATCATGTCTTTATAAATAAATTGCCATTATGAACATTTCTGAAAGGGGCAAATAACTTTAGATGTATATTGGACAAATTAAATGTTAGGACACTGCTACTTCACCCACTGAGCACAAGCACAATATTATTGTACATACACCCTGAATATTCTGTACTGGGCATATATTGTATAGGGAAAATGAACTTGAATATTTAAAAAAGCAATAAAATGATAGTGTTGGTGTGAAATATTGTTTTTATTATTATGTCCCAAATTAACATCCTAAATGTGGTTGGTCTTTAACTGCAGTGCAATTGAATAAACATAGTTTAGTCCTTGTGCTTCAAAATATAATTTGAAACAGTTTATTTTAATGTTTTTATTAATTGGTACTAGTTGCTTATTAATTTTGTAATAAAATTCAATTAAATAACCTACACCAAAATATATAGCTGTAAATATATTTTGTAAATATAAATACTGTAGTGTTTATGCGGTAATTATGGTGGTTCCTCCTTAATTTGTTTTCATTTCATGTATACATGCGCCATTATCATTTTCAGCCAGGCCGATGGTAAAATATGTGTTTTTTGTACGTTTATTTATTTTCAGTAACACATGGTATAAATAATTTTTATGTGGAAAAGAATATTCAAAGCTTTTTTAAGAAACACTTGTTATTACAGCGAATTCTATAAAATTTTTGGTATAGTGCTTGCATAGAAGTTATAATTTTTATGTTTGTAGTATAGATTAATGTAAACAAAATTATGATTCACTGCACTAAATGACAGTGAATACGTCCAAACAAAACTGAAAGTAATAAATATGGTCAAAATTATGTAAATTCAGCCATCATTGCTAGCAAATTCAAAACTTAATTATCTGCATTGTTAATAGTAATGCAACGGTGGAGAATATAAGCTTCGCATACTGAAGTGCTTAAGTAGTAGCGAACACCTTTGAATCGTTTCCACATCAGTTAATCACAATTGCCACTGAACTGGGTTGTATGAGCTTCACAATTACTAGGTATATAAGCCTAGATTACTCAGGTTAGTATTAGTGATGTTTCTTAAATATTTTATTATATCCCTAGACCAAACAGTTAACTACTAAAATTTTTCGAGCTTTGAAATCGGGCTCATGTCGAGTACTTAAAACTAAACTCGACTCCAAATTTTAAGTAATTGTGCACTTATAGTTCTAATAACAATAATTAATTATTTTCTTAAGGATAATGAAAAACACTGAACAAGTGAGATGTTTGATTTTTCAAATGCCAGTTGTCTGAAACTGAGATAAATATATCATTTCTGCCTCCCACTGCAACTCCACTACCGTGGTAATAATTTGGTGTCACATATCATAGTTTTGTTATAGTATACAATGATTTGTAACACTGAATTCCATATAGAGCACCATAATATACACACACACACACACACACACACACACACAACAAACACACACACACACACACACACACACACAAACACACACAACAAACACACACACACACACACACACACACACACACAAACACACACACACACACACACACAAAAAATTGTTAGTGTGCATTCGTGCGTTAATTATTGTTATTGTTTATTTTATGATTTAAGAGAAAATTAAATTTAAAAAAAAAAATTGTGTATATTCGTGAAAAGATTATGAAAATTCAGAAATAAAATCATTTACAAAGAAATTCACAAGTTATTCACAAGTCAAAAATATTTTATCTCCTAAAGTTTAGGGGTGTTTGGTATTTGTTTTTCGCAAATTCATGAGTAGCGATTTTTCGGGAGTCTCTAAATATGTTATGTAAAGCTGCAAAAGTTTTAGGTAATACCTACAGTTAATGAGTATTAGACAACTTTAAATAATGGTAGTTTATTTTTAAGATAAATTTTAAAAGTACATATACTGAGCCTCTTTTATTTTCCATAAGTCTACTTTTAGTTGAAATGAATATCTCTGTCAGCAAGTGAAAAGAGGGATAAAAAAGGGTTGGAATCTCGGCACAATCTCTTGGCACTTTTGTTTACATTCTGACACTTCCTGCCAGTGTTTTTCTTTCCATATAGGCAGGCTACAGCAAGTTGGTGAAGGAAGGGAGGGGAAGGGCACCTGCAGTTTTCAAAGATTTATGAACCATTCTCTTGTCACATGAAGCTTAAAGTGAAGTTAGAAAGTCCCTGCGATTCTGTTGTATTTTCACCAGGGAAAGCGTTATCTGTTATGTTTTCTCTGGTACTGGTACCAGGATTATGTTTACAGTTCTTGGTGCTGGTTAATTTGCTGAGAACCAGAACTGGTACTGACAAATCACTAACTTTTATAACTGAAAACAAATATATTTTTGCTTAATACCATAATAACTGCTCAAACATACACTTAACAAATAAAATGGTATATAATTTTAAATTGGTGGAGGTGGTTACAATACTTTAAGGAAATGACAGCTTCATGACAGTTCCATCATTCACTGTTGTGCAAGTTAAAGGAATTTGTCCATTGCTAATTGCACTAAATAAATGTGAATGAATATCCCATGAGTGGCAGTTCATTCAGTAGGGAAACTGTTATAATATTAATTAAGATTAGTTTCTATGTTTAAAGTGTTGTTATTAATTGGTGACTGCAGTGATTGTGTGTTGTTCCAGATGAGTTCAAGGGCCACTGCCTACTAGAGGCCGTGCGGCAGGCTGACCCCGCCAAGGTGAAGAAGTACTTGTCTCCAGACGTTGTGAATTTCAAACACCCATACACCGGGGATACTCCTCTGGTACGATCGTTAGCGTTTACTCCAGTCAACTACACTAAACTTTATCAATTAGGGCTTCTTAAACAGGGTGTTGAATACATGAACGCTTCATTTATAAACAAAAATAAGGCTGTCCACCACTATATAATCAAAGATATGAATATGCAAGATGTATCACTTTCATGTTGCTACATTAGTGTCAAATATTGTTGCTATCAATTGATGCTTTAGTAAAAAATAATGTACACTTGAGCCTTCATTTTTTTTATCCCAAAGATTATTTGTTGTTTTAAAAATCTATGACATACCATGGCCACTATGGGTCTTCCATTATTATAAGTTATAATGTAAATTTGCAGAATAAATTTAATTTAATTTTGTTGCAAATTATAATTTTGGATATATGATTATTCCCCATAGACAAAATTATGATTCTTTTCAATGCTAATTTTTTTAAAGAGAAAGTGTGATGGTATACCTATTTACTGTCAGTTTGTCTGTGGTGAGTTTAAAAGAATGGAAGAATTGAATAAAATAAAGTGTATTCAACATTTTGTTTATATGTTGATGTGGCTCCGGGACTGAATATATTCATCATGTATTGTTATTAAATGAAGAAACAATTATAGCTAGAATATTGAAAGTTTGGTGCAGGTTTCCAAAGTTAAAATTTGAATCAGAAAATGTTTGTCTGCATACTTTACCCAGAGGTTGAGAGTAGTGATTGTGCTGTTTTCGAAAGAGCTATGCCGCAGTTAAATAAAATAAAGCAATAATTATTACAGTGTAATGATTACAGATATTACAGTGGAATAATCACAGTAGCACAATGTGGTCACGAAAAGAGAAGTTTATAGTTTTTATGATGCATTAGTGATTTAACATAACTAAGAAAAATGAGTAAGGGAGGTCAATCACCATATATCTTGTGGGACAAATCAAACAGTTTCAGTATTCAATAGGGGGAAGAGAACTCTAAGGAATGTAGTGACAGGTCGAATGAACCAAATAGTATAGACAACAGGACAATGAGGTACAATCATGGGGAATTACCAGGTATTACACCGATGGAGCGGCGGAGGCCTGTACCGGAAAAATTCACAGGTGATTACACCACTTGTTAAGATCGCTGGAATTGGAGGTAATAAACCTGTGGATTTGAATGCATATATCAAGTTGGTATTAATGAAGCTGGAAGTGCAGGGCAGAGATATACAAGCACTGAGTACACAGATGGAAGTGCAAAGGAATGGTATACAGATGTTGTTTAAAACATTAGCTATCAAGTTGGAAAAACAGCAAGACCATATACAGATGCAGTTTTAAACATTAGGTACTAAGTTCGAAACACTGAATGATAGGTTGAAGGAGAACGAAACTCGGATCACAACATTGGTCAAACACAAGTTTCGTGAGCAGAGTGTAGAGTTAGCGAAAGTGCAGGATAAAATACGAACTTAAGACCGTCATGCAATTGTGACAGGTAAGAAATGAGGTTTGTGAAGTTGGTAAAGCGTGTAACGGGAATAACGAGATAATTCGGCAAGATTTAAATCAAGGTCCACTGAGGATAACTACTCAGATGAACGAGATATTGACCAAGGTGAACACGATTGAAGTTAACCTAGTCCAAGCTCAAAGTGCGAGACCATGGCTAGTGAGGTTATCAAGGAAATGGTACGAGAAATTAGGGAAGAAGTAGCTGAAATGGGTGATGATAACAGGGAAAGACAACAGGTTCTTCAGGAACGCATCATGTCCGTTGACAGGAGGGTAAGTGAGTTGGAGAGAAACATTCAGGCACTCAACTTACAAGATGTGTCACGAACAGATGGCGAGAACGTGACAAGTAATTTTTCAGCACCGAAGGTGACTACTCACCATAACGTAACCTCACACGTACCAACAATGGATCCTGTCACCTTGATTCATCACCCGGCCAGACATTGTGTAACGTTGCAAGAACCCTGCCCTCCTAGCTAAATATTTTTCTTTTAAACTATTTTTATGTATGTAAATATTTCTTAAAAAGTCTTTCTAATGATTTTTTACTTTTTTTATGTATTTAAGAGTTGATATTTCACTTGCTGTATGCTTTAAGAATGTATCTTGTATTCTAACATACATTTTAAATCATTACTATTTTTTTATGTAATTATGTATTCACAAGCCGCTGTATTAGATTTTTGCCTGTTTTGGCCTACTTTTTCAGGTTTTTATATTTAAGTAGTTGAATTTTGTCAAGTAATTTGTATTATGATTGCTGTTTTTAATTTTCATTAATGTGTTGCAATATAATTCTAGAACAAGGGACTGTGTCTGGGATGATGTATTAGAGAGAGTCATAAGAGGCCTGTAAGTGCGAGTGAGAAAGAAACAGTGATTCCCCGCCAACCGTGATATAAGCTGGGATTCACCACTGGTCGTGGGAACTGTATGATAACTGCTGTCTCACGGTGTGGGAGAGAGAAGGAAAATGTAAAGTCCCTAGCTCTATGGATAGAAAACTGTTTTCAATGTGTGTTCTGTTTTCCTATTGGCTTGTGATTGGTAGTGTGAATAAAGCGTGCGTGTGATTGGTCGGTGAGGTCATATGACTTCTCCTCCCTGCGTGGAGGAAGCTGTGGCTTGAGTTCACCAGTCGTCGGTCGATCGCTGCCAGGCGAGGGCGCGTTCGGCGGCTCGCGGTTTTTCGCTAGGTGCAGCCGTGTTTGAGGCCGCCCAGATTTAGGGTATTTCCAGTAAAAGGTTACTGAAGAACTTAATCTACGTTGTTTTTATTTAATTTTCATCGCCCGAGCTGCGAGCATTTTTTGACAGGCGAATATATGTGTTGAATGAGTGAGTAAAACATTGAAAGTGATTGGATGCGTTTGTTTTGTCTTTCGGACAATAAAACACGAATTAAAAAGTAAGAAAATCTTTTTATTTCAAATAACGAATTGTAACATTTGGACTGAGGCGATGCCCATTTTTTCTGCATTTTCACATGAAAATCCATTCAGATTCTTAAAGAGGTTTGATAAATATGCAAACATTTTTAACCTCACTGAGCAAGACAAACTCAGATGTCTCGGATCTTGTTTAAAAAAACACCATGCATTTTATTTGTGGGAAGTAGTACAAGCCACCATCACTTACTTTGCTTCATGCCAGTGTACGTTCATACAGCAATACTGGAACATAAAAATCCAAGGGTATTTTGAGGGCATAAATTTATACAGAACATTACGAACCACGAAAGAACAAATCTCTGGAATCTCATTTAAGAGCCATGTTTGAAAAGACTAGCTACTTATATTTACAAATGGGTGATGACGAATTTGAGGTGATGATTTTGTCGCAACTACCAATTTGTTACCAGTCGCACTTGTTGGGAAGAAACTACAATAGCATCACAGAATTTAGAGAACAACTCCTCTCCTTTGATTGTTTAGAGCTGATGAGCATTTCAGGAGTCTGGTGAACATACAATCAGCCACTCTACAATAACCAGCCCAGAAACCAGCATCTTACCAGACAGGTAACCACCGACAGCAAGGGCCTAAGACTGCCAACATCAACGCCTATAGATGGAAATGGCAAGAAGAAGGGAGGTTTTATGGAAAAAAATCAGACAGGAGACCAGTAGTACAATCAATATCACCCAAAACACACTAATATGTAGTTGACCACATAGAAAATCAAAGGCATCATGGTGGGGTAAGCGGCGACTGGATGAGGAGAGCAATTCCGACAAACAAGGAAGAAGAAATGTTGCACAACATAGGTTTCAACAACAGGGAGACTTGACCACCTTCGAAAGGCCACCCAGATCTTCTTCTTTGGATGATTGTCAACCACCCCAAATGAATCTCTCTAGTAATGGTACCTGGCTGCAACACAGTTCAACCTTTACTACTAGCAACAACCCCACCTCATGGCTTAATTAAGCATCATCATCCTCAGAAAACCCAGAAGGGTATTTCACGTCAGGAGCTCTGAACCCTTCTGCTCCGACATATTCATCAAGAAGTCAAGGAACCCAAGGGGATGCTCAACTAGTCAGCCAGACCAGGAGCTCGACCCAAATTTTAAACTATACAGGATCGGTGAAGCGACGTCCATATTCACTGAGTTACCCAGTGGAGCAGCAAAGCAAGATCTGAGGCGTTGCCACCAATTGTCTTTTCAAAGTGTGACAAGAATGCAGGAGAGTGGAATAAATAGACTTTTACTCATGAAGACATTGAATAATTCATGCGTGCAAAGTTTACAGCAACAGCAGAAGTAAGGAGAAAACGAAAGCCTCCTTCACACACAAAAAATTTCCAGTTGTAATTTAGCACTGAGGCGTACTTCACCAACCAGCAAACTATGGGAGAAGGTGACGAAGAAGCTGTTACGAAGGCCCTTTTAGAGTGAGTAAGGTGATAAACCATAATTGCTATGCATTGGAGTCGGTGAACGATCACGAGTTAATGGGTCATAATTAAAGCTTGAAAAAAATATTTGTTTGTATTTCACCTAGAATCAAGTTGAATGTATGTAATGATAGCATATGAAAAATCAGTTAGAAAATTCAATAATTCATTATCCTCAGATGGTTGAGAGGAAGTATATTTAAATATGGATTAACCAGTATTATGATGAGAATTTTGTGGTCTTATTACTTGGGTCTGCTAGGTTAATGTACAGCTGATAGTTGATATGGTTGAGCGGAGTATCAAGTTATTTTATGGCATTTTTATTTTGCGATTCTGATATGCACTGAGCCAGTGGAGCTCTAAAGCTAGGTTGAGTACTATGCTTGTGGAAACTCAAAGGTTTGATTTTTTTGTGTGCCATGTAACCACATTCTCATTGTACAAGTCTAGTCCACTCTAGTTGGTGAATTATTTAATTTGGTAATTTTTGAAGTGAAACTTTCTTTAGCCGTGTTGAATGATTTTTGGTAGGGGCTAAACTTATAATTTTGCGTCACCGACATGCTAGTGATGTGTTGCGCCAGACTGGCGACACACAGCGGCCTGTGTACATGGGTAAAATCTTGTGAATTCGCAGCACCGACATGCTGTAGTAGTAGTAAGTGAATTTAATTTGACAGCGTTGAGCATTTTTTGTTTATTTATTTACGTAGTGATTGTTGATTATTTTGGATATAAGTTCATAATTTTTTTGATTTTTCAAGGATGAATCTTCATTTATTCTAATTTTAAAGTTATAAGTGTTTCATTTTATTTTTATTTTCCAAGGAATATTTAACGTTATTGTGTGGTACATATTGCAAGTATTGGCTATTTTTTAGTGGAGGTTACGTTTTTTCTTTTGTTTATTTGTTTACGTAGTGAATGTCTTCAAATGTTGGGTTATTGATTTATGAGAGGTAATGTTGATTATTTGTGGAGTTAAGTTCATATTTTTTTTATTTTTTCAATGATAAAACTTCATTTCTTCTAATTTTAAAGTTATTATTGGTAGGGGCAAAACTAATGGGTTTGTGTCACCAACATGCTAGTGATATAATACCAAAATCCTTTTCTTACGTACATTTGACATAGATATGATGTCATATTACAAATTTAAAAGCAAAGTTTTAAGTTTTCACTTCTTTCGACAATCCCCATGACTGCCTTTTAATTTTTTTTATTTTTATTGTATTGATAAAGATTGCAACTGATTATTTCCATAGTATATATTTTTATTAAGACCGTATGATTTCTACAACAATTATGGTAAACTTGAGTGAAGGGTAGTATGCTATTTATGACTTAGTATAACTGATTATGAATTATTACCTAATTATGTGTCACAACAGCTAAATTAATCCAATATCATTCTCATGTTTGTTTTGCTCTTTGTGTGTAGAATCAGTTTGCTTTCTACATGGGTACTCTGTTAATACACAATATTTGTACAGTATAATAGGAATTTTATTCCCAAGATACACCACCTTATCGCAGCCACCATCTACATTGACCTAGGGAAAATCCTTATTTCAGAGCATAAATCCTACCGGGGAATAAAAAGATTTTGATTATAGTAAGTACAGAAGGAACAAAATTTGTACATGATTATTATTTAATCAAGATATTATTGATAAGTAACAAATTTTTAGATTATAAATTAAAATATTATCTTTCCACAGTTATACATTTAAATGGTATGAAAAAACTACCTACAAAAACAACAAAACACATTATTTAAACTTTGAATGCTAACATGTGCATTGGATATGAAGTTTTTTTAAATAAATAATTTTATTGAAATAGTGATGGCTATGGTACGAGTGAAACAACACTGCATAAACAATTGTATTCCTGTAGCATTGTTTGGAACTGAGTGTTAAAAAAAAATCATGTGGTATGTTGGGCCATGTGAAGAATCAAACAAGACACAGCGTGTAGTAGCATCCTACTGCTGTGGCTGAGATGTCAAAAGCACTGCGAGCAGCATAGTGCAGAGCGGCGGACTTTCACATCTGCTACCATGCTGCTGGACAACTACTAGTTGAAGTAGCGGGCACTACTCGATCGAAGTTCTCAGAGATGTGCACGGCAGTCTTGGCGTTTCTTGATGCATCAATGCTTGTGGATGAACAAATTTAAATCTATCCCCAAAGTATTCAGGCCTTGAAAGATAGTGAATGTATGTCGTGTTTATGTACTCTGCGATGCTCATAAGTACTTAGTAATGTACACTCAATTTATTTAGTGTATGCCATCCATGTTTTTTATTTGTTAAGTGTTTATTTGTATTATTTAAGCACCTTTTGTAACATCTAAACACTTAAAGTGGAAGCAGTAGGAATAACATCACAAACATACAATTACATCTCCAATGATAACGTATTAAGTGTTAATACACTTTCTGTAAAACAACAGATGCAATTCAACAATGACCGTATTGAAGTGGCATCCTTTAATATTACAGAAGAAATTTTTTTTATTTCGTAGCAAAATATAATTTATTGTGGTATGATTTTTTTGTTCATAGACAAAATTATGGTTATTTGCAATGTTAATTTTGTATGTCAAATAGTTTATTTCTAATCAGTTTGTCTGTGGCGAGTTTGAAAAAAATGGAAGAATTGACTAAAATAAAATGGTATTCAACATTTTGTTAAACAAGTAAATGTTCGAAAATATTTTAATGATTGTGTGATGAAAGTTTATATATTGATGTGGCTCCGGGACTGAATATATGCATCATGTATTGTCATAAAATGAAGGTAAATAAGAATAATAGAAATAATTATAGTTAGAATATTGAAAGTTTTGTGCATGTTACCAATGTTAAAATATGATTCAGAAAATGGTTGTCTGGATTTTGCACTCAGAGGTTGAGTGTAGTGATTGTGCTTGTATTCGAACGAACTATACCCAGTAGTTAAATAATAATAAAAACTTAATTATTACAGTGGAATAATTACAGATTATTATAGTGGCATAATTATTGTAAATAGCATGATATGCTTTTTCCAGGTTGTGTAACTGTGTAAATAAATAGTACTTTTATAAAACTGAATAAATAGCAGGAACATAAATATTTACAATTTTATTGAAAAGTTTTTTTTTTTACATGTAAAATATGTACAGTATAACCTCATTTTTATGTACCAGGGATTTACGAATTCATGTGATTAACAATTTTTTTTACTTGCATCGTCATTTTCCCTATAGTAATAATGCAATACTTTCCTGGTTTATGCGAAAACATTTCCCGATATTAACATTACTACAGCGCTGCAAATAATAGTAAACCATCAGAAAAGGTTAGATGGAACAATAAAAGTTGAAAGTGAATACAGTGTGAAGTTTATTTATGATACGCAACTACATGTGCATGCGGTCACTGCAGCTTTGTTGCCATTGTAAACAACTTTTTATTTTGCTACGTGCCACAGTAAACCATACGGCCATGAATACTTTGGTGACATGAACTTGAAAATTAAGTTCATTTTTTAATCTTTTATGTAAACTTTAATGTAT
The DNA here is from genome assembly GCF_032445375.1 of Bacillus rossius redtenbacheri. NCBI lineage: Eukaryota > Metazoa > Arthropoda > Insecta > Phasmatodea > Bacillidae > Bacillus > Bacillus rossius. The sequence continues at coordinate 257,446,761 of NC_086330.1, read as the reverse complement.
TATGCACAAAAATAAAGTTGTAAAAGTGGTTTTTTCATAAACAAATAGTGGATTATTGTGCCCTTATTAAAATAATATTTAAAGCTGTGTACCAAATTCCGGTAAATATGGCATCTTTGAGCATGTTCGGCAATGTGTGTTTTACCACAAAAATATTTTGATAAGGCAGTTGGCAGCACTTAATTTCCAAACAGTGCAACGTTGACATATTTAACTTTTTCTGTTTCTAAAAATAAGCATTCTTTTTGAAATAGTTATGTTCTGTTAATATAATTATTTTTATAATAATCTAAAATTAATTCAATGTTAACACGTGATTATACACAAAGTCCAAAAATCAATTGTGTTAGAAGTCTTAAATTAAAAGCGAACATATTGTGATGACAGAAAATTTCATGTTCAACTTGAAACAATTGTGAAGATTTGCAAAAGTGAATGGATTTATTGTTTTCACCATGTGATATAATGAAGTTCTAGTTAATATTTAAAAATGTAAGTGTATCTGAGTTTTTATTTTAGAATGGAGTATATTTTTATTGTTTCCATCAAAGTGAGACAATAACATTTTTTTAACAGTCCCTCTTTTTATGTTTTCCCAGATTTTATATATTTTGGTCGTGGTCTCTTGAAATACAGTAGAATCCCGCCAATGCGACCCCCCTCTGATGCGTCCATTCCGTTTATACGACAGTTTTTTGAGAAACTGTGAAAAACTTTAGCAGAGGAAGTCAAAAATTTGAGTAAAATCGGCTGAAAAACAAGTTACACTTTGTTGGGCGCTATGTGTTCATGTTTATTTGGCGGGAGCCGTACTGTAAACAGGCAGGCATACAAAAGACGGCTAAAAATAGATACCACCCCTCTAGACTGTCCACGCGGCAGTGTCTAGCCGAGCTCGGCGCGTCCACTGTCGCACGAAAAGCCGTCTCAGCTGTCATGTTATCTTACCCACCTGCACGAAAAGCCACTGTGGTAGCTTCTGCGAGAGCGTAAGAAACTCGTCCGGCCAGGCTGGCGGTAGCGGCGGCTTGACGTCATGTGACGTGACGTGACGCTTACCTCTCCATCCCCTGCTAATTCTTCAAGGCTCATCCCTCCCAGAGCCACAAACCATGTAAAAACACCCCCCCCCCCCCCCCCCCATTAACCACTAACATTTCAACACATTCCCTCCCTTATTTCAACCTTCTGCGTGAGAAACTGTCAGCATCCTCCTCCCCTCCCACACCGCGTGCGACAAAAGCCAGGTTGTATAGTCCATTCTCGGTAAAATAAATATTTTTATGGGCTTATACGACTGTCCTTCGCAGTTAATAAATACTTTTTAAGTTTAAGTTGTTATGATACAATTTGTTTATTAGTCACACAGCAGTTTCTGCTGAAAAATCACTAATACCTCGAATTTTATTGAATAAAAAAATTTAGCAGGGCTGTAAATATATTTATTTTACTGCATTGTTACTTTTCCATCTGCATTCCAACGTGTTTTATTTCTGTCAAAATAAACATCGCCGACGGCAAGGGCGGGAGCGCATCCTGTCGGTCTGTCGCTGTGATTATCTACTCCAAAAACATGTCACAGCATTTCAGGATAGCATTGTTCTTATATCTTTCGTTTATAGCCGAATGTTTTCTACCTGATCCACACAAGTTCCTTCGCCACGTTTTGAACGAAAATAACCAGCCGGCTAGCACAGCCGAACTTGTGTGACGCGAATTCATTTAGCGTGAGTATTTTATGTATTTGTGTGGGGGGTGGCCGGTGGGGGGTGAAGGGGGGGGGGGGGTAAAATTGGCCCGAATTCTCTATTGCGACCATTCCGTTTATATGTCCGTTTTTCCGGAAACCGTGAGGGGTCGCATCAGCGGGATTCTACTGTATATAATAACTAGGTTCTGCTGTATTAAGTTTTAGAAAACTACTGAATATTCTTGTACATTGAACTTGACATTTGAGCTGAGTCGAGTAGAAGCTTCTTGCTCGGGTTTTCGCTTTTGTCTTCATCCTTTTAAAAAAAGTTAACTTTTTTTTGCTATTACTTCCAATTTTTGCTGGGTTTTCCTTAGAATCAAATAATCGTATGCCACTGTGCTACAGGTACAGGGGTACTGCAGATATCGGAGATTTAACGGTATTCAGGTTTATTAACTAGGAGTACTTAAGAACTCACGTGTTCATTGATGTATATTGTGTGAGAAAACAACTGGAGAAGGTCTAATGTCCACAAATGCTAACTTTAGTCTGTTACTTTTTGTAGGGAATGCTGCTGATGTAATCTGTGTTTATGGTCTCAAATTTACGTAATGTAAAGAAGTGAAGAGTCAAAATAGTAATAGTCACCATAGTTAAATGATAGGGTTTCCTATATCATCTGGCAGGATCCTGAAGGGAGTTATAAGGTTACATCTATGATCAGATTCACTGAGTTCCAACCAGAGGCAGGAGCAATGTTTAGAGAGGTGTGTTGCACACCTGAAGGAACAGAGCCTGTTGTTTCCAGTTCACAGTTATTGTGGCAGATGAGCCATGGGGAACCCAGGACAGACCGCTGGCTAACAGTGTTTACCAAGTTTATCACTTGCGATAAATATTTGTTCAGACCACAGGCCATCATTGATGGCTTACTAGCCAATAGATTTGTCGGATATTGTTGCCTCATTTAGTTTTGCTTCATTTTGCACTTCTGAGTTTCAATTCAGTAAGTGTTTTCATGTGTGATTATTTACTCTTGGATTCAATTTGTACTGCATTAAAATGCAACTTGGTAAGTAGGTAAATTCAGGAGCACTATTTGTGAACCAACACAGACATGATTGAGACAGTTTTTTTGGTGATGTGTACAATGGCATTGATGTTGTGTGGCAGCACTGCGCGGCGGCTTCACCCTACGCCAAGAGGAAGCAGGTGATGGAGACAGTGATCCGCAAGGGCGCGCACCTCAACGAGCGCAACAAGGAGCTGTTGACTGCGCTGCACACAGCTGCCAGTTGCTCACATTACGATGTGATGGAAGCCCTGCTGCGGCACGGTGCCAAGGTCAACGCGCTGGATGGCCTCGGCCAGACGGGTACAGTCTCCCAGTCTCCAGTCACCTCACAGCCTCCATTGCAAGCCTTGCTACCACTCACTCCCTCTCCCTCCCTTATTCATCCTCCATCTCATCCTACAGTCAGTCTTGCAACTATTTCTGAACTTCTTTGCTAGTATTACAATTTTAGTGTCTCACTTGCTGAGCTGAAATTATATTTTGTTCTACTAGTGATAGGTTGATCCTGGTTCTTGGTTCCACTGGTTCTCAGCAAATTATCTAGCACCAAGAACCATTAAAATAATCTTGGTACCTTGAAGCCAAACTTTTCACGGTGAAAATACAGTTTTTGGTCAGTTAAAATGCAGCCGTAAAACACTGTTGTAGGGGAATAAATTTTGGGTGACCCATGCGCACTGTCTTTCTAACTTTCCTTTAAACCCCTTGTGACACTAAAAAAAAGTTTCCTAAATCTTGGAAAATTGGCAGAGAGCACAGTCTCCCTCGCCTTCCTTTCCTGTCCTTCAACCCCCTTGCGCTAGCTCAGCTCGCCCAGATGAAAAAAATATCAGTAATTCTACGACAGGAGGTTTCAAAGCCTATAGAGAATACGGCCAAGGAGAAAAGTTGGTGTTTTTTACTTTTTTCACAAACCTTTACATTACGATTTTTATCCTGTTTATGTACCTTTTCACGTAAGGGCAAGTCACTTTATACATATTTTATTACTTTTTCGAAGACCAGGGTAAATTCATCAGGCAGGGGAGAGACATCAAGATCAGGTTAGATACTTATTTCACCAGGGGAGAGATTTGGACGAAATAAAATAATGACTATAATCAATAAAATCAACTTTTATTAAACATTGTTCTTGACATATAATGAGACTATCATATTTATCAGACTATAATATTAGTCATTAATCAGACTATCATTTTACAGCCTTTTTTTCAATAACAAGAACGTCTCACTTATAAAAATACACATACATATATAAATTAACATGCGATTATACCTTCAACAAATAATAAAATATTCTTTTATTAATACTAATTAAGTAGATTAGCGCTTTTTAAGTGATAATCAGACTTGGATAATTAGGATAATTTTCATATTGCCTATACCTATGCGCTTCCGCCACATTCGGTATACGGTTCATTAAATGAACCTGTTTTAATCATATTTTAATATTCTTTGTAACCTTTTTTTGTAACATGCTAATTTAGTCTTTAGTTTATTTTTCGTCTCATCTTATTTTTTATTAATTAAATATCTTTGTCTTCTAGCTCGGTCTGATTTAAGTTTGGCAATAACTCTTCTACGGAAATTACTTTGCAGCATCTGATGATCAACATCTGAAATTGATGGTGTTGCTGGAATATTAGTTATATTTTGAAGAGAAAGTCGTTGCCTACGCTCTCTTGCTTTCTTTTTCCATGTCTTTTTTGCCTTACGGTGCTCTCTAGGAGTCATTTGTTCGACAGTTTTTATGGTTCCTTTCATATTCTTTTTTAAATATTTTTGCTTTTCATTTTGCTTTTGCTATTCATACTTTTTTGGATCATTTTTAATCTGTTGATATCGTAGCCTCTCTGCTTCACGTTTCTTCTGTAACCTTTCTTCACGTGTAAAATTTTTCCGTGGTGCCATAATCTGTAATAATAACAATAATAACAATAATATAATAATATAAACTAAGAACCTCCTTTATTTTTTTTATCATAACAATTTTTAATTGCAATAATCGTTAAGTCATTTAAAACTGACGTTAATAGAAATTAGCTTTGTCTGCATTAGTTTTTACGAACATCTTATGATGAATATTATCTCCCCTGGTCAGTGGCTCTCTCCCCTGGCAGTTATCTTGACAGGGGAAATACGGCAGGGGAGAGACGTTTTCATGACAAATTCAGTTGTTTTAATAAGCTGACTTATTTTTTGGGTTCGTTGTATATCTCACTTTAATTATCACAGTATTATTAATTTAGGTTAGTAAATGCAAATAAATTAAATGAATATTATAGGTTTTATGACTTACCAGTGGAAAGAGACATAACCACCTTGTGAAACCACTGCACTGCACGGTCGTGTCGAAATAACTAAAAAATGGCGACACTCTAACGGCTTACGCAATTAGTATTGCCAACTTCATGTAGATAGATGTCCCTGAGCGCTATTTGCAATATGGCCATCTTGAATTTATGTTTGTAGTAGCGGAACAAAATTTGGTAGGGTAGATACACAAAAAAAGCGGGACAAAATTTAAGTTTAAAATTTATTGAAAATAAACAAAATTAATTTATTCCATCGGAATAAAACTAAAGCATAATTATTAAATACCTATTAAACATACTTTAGTTTAGCATCTGATACAAAAAAGTATGTTTTGTCTGAAAGTTAAACTGAAACCGGCAAGGGGACAGGCCAGGGTAGAGACTTTTTTAACTTTGTAAGGTATTTCAGAAAAATGTGTTTTAATTAGAGGTCGGCGGGTACCCGTCTTTCCGGGTATTTTTCGGGTAGTTAAATTACCCGTGGCTCGGGTCGGGCACTTTTTATACCCGAAAATTTTCGGGTCGGATGTCTAATAAAGAAAAAAAATAATTAAATATTGGTTAATTTGCCGTTACCGTGTCCTGCTGCCACGGGAAATGACCTGCCGTGTCTATATATTATGCTGAACACACAATATATTTGCTGAAATAATAAAAAAAATACCGTGGGTACTTTTAAGTCTAGATAAAATTAGCTAGTAGGCCTAAAAACATCGTGAAAAACGTAACGTTTATAGTCGGCAATGAACATTTTAAATCGCAAAATATACATATTTTATAACATGGAAAGTTGATTTTATTTCTAAACATGTAATAATTTAAGTCTAGGCGTGTAAAAGTCCGCGTAATTATAGCAGGAGACAATCTAAAATGCGCGAGGGAAAAACGTAAACTCACCAATGTATAAACATAACAGGAATGTCGGGAAAATTACGTGTCAGCTTGTTTGATACTGTTTTTATGTCACAACTTAGCCGAAAAATACTGGTACGAGACATAAACTTCACAAGATAAAATGAGCGGAGTCTTGGTAACTGTTTTATACGTATTTTATAATTTCGGAAGTATTGTACAGTTGACGCATATTTTTTATACTAACCATTTATTTCTGGGGATCGTAAATAATTTATTATTGGTATCAAGACATCGAGATGAACGTAAACTTGAACACGTCACGGCAGCGAGAAAACTGGTGCGTATACCAATAAACTGGTATTAGAACTATACAAAACTGGTACACGAGAGGTGGAGCTTATATTTTTTTTCCACTAAGATCGCTTCTATTGGCTGTCTGCTGATGGAAGGTGACGAGTCTGGGCGGAGCGTTGAGTGAGTTATACTGCGCATGCGCAGCTCAGCGAACAGAGAGAGCCAGCAGGCGGCCACGCCGCGCCGTAACAACAGCTGATAGAGTACAATGACCTTTCTCCGCGCTCTGCGCGCTATTGACGGTAATTTCCATCGATTTGCCGCCCTTTTTTTTTTTTTTAAATATATTGTTAGTGTGGCGCAATGCGTATGTTTAATGTAGCCCGTATTTGTTCTGAACGCTGCAGGATGCGACTGTATTTTAATTACCTAACTTTAACGTTCTTACAATTTTTCATATTCAATTTTTTTTTTTTTTCGAAAATCTGTACGTACGACCGAGGTGTACGTACGAACCGGGGGCCGTACGAGCGAGGTTTTACTGTAATGCTGATTTGAACATTTTTTTAAATGCTGAAATAACGTTTTAACCTTTTAACTACAATAAGCCGTTTCCCAAGCATCGCCAAAACAGCAAATCATTATTTAGGAATACCTGCCACAGAAGTATCCAGTGAGCGTGTGTTTTCAAGTGCTAGCAATGTTGTGACACACAGGCGGGAACGGCTGTCAGCAGAACATGTAGAAGAACTGGGTTTTTTGCATCAAAATCAAAAATTAGGCTAAGTAAAAACTGTTTGATAGGGTTTGTTTTTTATGTGAATTGCATAAAAAAAATTCATGTTGAGCAATGCTTATTTTTTAATTTGATGTAATGTTTTAACTTATATTTATTAATTTTTTAACTTATATTTATTAATTTTTTAAAGTGTATTTAAGATACAGTAAAAACATTTTGCAATAACAATTTCCAGTTTCATCAGGTATGTTAGAAAGACAATACCCGACCCGACCCGACCCGACCCGACCCCGAATATTTTGTGCAATATTCCGACCCGACCCGACCCGGCTTAAAAATCCACTACCCGAAGACCTCTAGTTTTAATCAGGCATTCAGTCGTGATGTTATTTAAAAAAATACATTAAGATGATGTGATTTATTGTAAAAAATAGCTACATATAAAATTAAAACAAAAAAAACTGTTTTAAACTGATTACCGCACAAATTACCTCTTATTGTAGAATCACCCATATCAGGGTGCCCACCTGCCATCCGCTGGCAGGATGTGTTGGGACCGTAAACAAAGGAGTTCTTTGAGTCAAGTTTCTGACTTTTTTTGTCTTTTTTTAAATACTTGCAGGTATGATCATTTTAACTAAACGTAGACCTATGGAAAAATATAATATGGTACAAAATCTAAAATTAAAAACAAACTATACCATGATTTAAAGATGTCAACTACTCTTTAACAGAACTTAGTTAACTTGAGGGTTACATCCATTATCTGCTATAATAGTTTTTAGGGATGTGCGAATCCTTGATTTTCAGTTCGGTTTGAATCCGATTCGAATCCCTGGCAATATTGGAGATATGAATCCGATTCCGAATATTAAGAACAGAATAATTAAAAATAACTGATTAATTAAAAATAATGTGTGTTCTCTTTTTGTAACTGTAACTACTGGCAATTATTTATTACACTGAGATTGAAATATTTATAATTAATTATGTAAACTTAATTAATAATAAACACATTAAAATATGAAAACCAAAACATATTCGATTCTCCAACTCAATCGTAATAAACTGCACACCACAGGGAAATCTCAGTTTTATAAACGTTTCAGAAATCAAAACCATTTTTCTCCAATAAATATCCAAGACTTTTTTTTTGCTTGTAGGTGTGTAATTGTTTTTTGTTTATACATAGTTTGCTATACGACGAAATTCGTGATTATAGTTTAAGCTCTCAAAATCTCTAAATTCTTTTAATGTCACTGTGTTAATTATTTAATTTACATATCTTTCTTTGGTATGTAATGTTATAAATACTTACGTAATAGTAGCCTAATTTTATTTTTCACTGCTAGTATTTTTGAGCCATATTAAATTAATTTATAATTTTTGTGAATATTCGTAATACTGTTTGAATCCATGTACATACAACGATTCCGGGTTCGGGTAATTGTGGATTCAAACCGTACCCGAAAATATCGGATACTCGCACATCCCTAATAGTTTTTATTATTTTTAAATTTTTTATAATTTACCTAATATCTTGTAAAGAGATATATGTTTCTCAAGCAAATTTTTATTTTTCTAAATTAAATACTTATTTTGTAACAAAAAAAATTTGGTTCTATTTATTACTAGTCTTTGCTCCACCACAGGATGCAAGTTCTGTGCTACTGAAGCCACCCAGTGAACATGAAGCACCTGTGCCACTTAGAGGGAAGCCTAAGTTTCACCACACCATTCTATTCTTAGGCCCGAACAGTTCTGAAGTTGATCAAAGTAGGCTGCTTGCTCTTACAACTTCGGTATCACATATTATAGGTTAAAAATATGTGAGGAAGATGTTGAAATCATCTTTCATATACGTACTTAAGTAACTGAGAAATTATAGAACTGTTAGGTAAGCTACACTAAAAATACTTTAAAATAGTGTGGATGTTGGATTAGGTTAGGTTAGCTACAGTAAAAATACTGTGAAATCATGTGTACAGTTGATTAGATCGGTATTTACATTACAGATGCTATAAAATAATAAGAACAATTGGTTACATTGTTTGTGTTATCTGAAATTGTGTATTCTAAAGAATTGGTCTCCATAAATAACAAGGCTAATTTACTTAATGTGTTCCAAAATGTGTAGGGAAATTTTCTTTACGTAATATAAATGCGTAGAATAACACTTTGTCGTGCAGAGGGGCAGCTCCGGATAGTGGAGATGCCCTTTGCTTACAATCTGTATTTCCTGCCTGGTTATCGGAAGGGGTTTGCCTGGCTGCTGATTGGGCGAGGGTAGGTTGGAGGTATGGCACTTGTACTGGTCGGTACCTGGAGTCGTTGGTTGACCCCTCCTCGGTGAGAGAAAGGCATCGGTCGGTTGTGGCTTACCCTGGAGACTCGGTGGCTGCGAAGGCGGTTGCGCTGGCGACTGCTGTGCGCTGGTGCTTCTGGGTGCACAAACGGGGTGACAGCCTTCCCTGGTACAAACTGGTCCTGGACTGGCTCGATACTACTACCCTGTGGCCTATAGATAGGCAGGTCCTATCTGCTGCTATGACGCGATACTGGTTTGGTGGCCGGGCGTTCGGCGCACGGGGTTTGCCCGTTGCGGTTGGCCGCAGTCCGACACCGTCAGTACTCGGTTTCTCGCGGGGCTCGGTACTGAGAGCGCATTGAGCTGTAAGACTAGGCTCGGCGCTGAGGGCGCGGTGAGCAGCAAGAGATGCCTCTGAGGCACCGACTGACTGTTCCTTGGCCAAGGGCCGGCCTTATATACCCCTCCTGAGGGCCGAAGGGTGACGTCGGAGGGAGAGGTATTCCGGGAATCGCCGCCGCTTCCAGGAATTCCAGCCGGCGGACGTGCCGTGCTGGCCTGGTGGGTGAGGGGGTAGGCGGGGTGGCGGCCGGAGAAGGTGGAGGGGGGGGGAAGTATGCGCACGCACCCGGCTGGCCTGGCGAGAGAGGGGTAGGCGAGGGGTGGCGGCAGGTAGAAGGGTGTGCGTGCACCGGGCTGGTTGGCATGGCAACCGAGGGTGCGGCGTGGTTGCCCCGGGCAACGGCGATGCGGCGGTGGCCAGGTGCTTATCGCAGCCGGCTGTGTCGGCCCGCACACGTGTTTAGGAAGGAAGGGGCTGACGGCCCGAGCTTACAGACGTGCGCGGCACGTCGCACGTCAACTTACGATAAAAACAACATTGCATAACGAAGGTAGTTATTGTCGGCGGGTTGACTTGCTTGCCCAGGCATGACTTTCAATTCATGATGCGTACTTTTCCTTAAACTTTCAAACCATCCTTTACTGGCAGTGAAACCGAAATTACTGTCCTGATTTTTACATCATATTTTTTAAAAAATTCAAGTGCTTATTCGTGTATCATCACTTGGTTCACACCAATTCTGTCAGCCTCGTAATTTTTTTTCATTGCACAATTCATTTAACATCCTTTTCTATGTGAATCATTTGTTCATTTCTGTTCCGGTATCTATTGTCAAATATATTCTGCTAGTACAACCAACATCATGACTTATATAAACATTTGATTAGAGTCTTTATTTCATACAATTGTGGCCACAGTTGACTTGCTTAGTTAGACCTAGAGGGCGACCAACATAAGTTGGCCTTATAGACATTACTCACTTTGTAATATTTCTAGTTTTGTCTCAAATACTTGAACACGATTCATTATTCTTTCACTCGGAAGCAATGATTCCACTATGATTCCAACTGCAGGTACTTGTTCATATAAGTTACCGGTAGACAAGTGGGCAGACCACACTTTGTTTTGTGCGTGCTAGACTGTAGTTCATCACGGCAACGGTACGGCCCGGCAGCATACGCGTGGATGTAAAACATTTGGTCCTTCACACTCCACAGCTGCAACTGAATTTTCCATAATTGATGTTTGTACAATAGCCGATAGCGTAATCATATCTGCATGCCCATATCTTCCTCCCTCGTATGGCTAACTGTATGCCTCGGTACACCTGTTGTTTACCTAGTTAAAGCAGACTTTGTGGCTTCAGGCACAACTTTTTTTTGCATGTGGCAATTTCATGCTAACTGAAATTTACAGACTTGTTATTCAAGACTGGGACAGTAAAATTAACATAATACTAAACGAATTCCCACAATCTGAAGAGGGATTGGTGTACTTGAAAAATGGCAATTGCAACAAATCCAAAATAGATGCTTAATTCTCTGTTATCTGCCTTAATGTACTTGATCCGGACCTTAATAAAATACACATAAATGTTAGGTTAGTTTACAAAGAGCCAGAATTTTCATAACTTTTGTCTCCAGGAGGTTTGGTTTTGTAACAGCTGTACATTATGACAATCTAGTTTATTGGCTTGATTTGCAATGTACGTAATTGTCTTGGCATGGATGCGTATTTGCTTAGATGTTGTGTGTTTACTATCAGGTATTCTTCAATATGATTGAAGTTATTTAAAGGGACAGAAATTTTTAGGTTAGGTGCATTGAAAATCCATTGTATGCTAACAAAAATGGGTTATAATATTTATTCATATAAATGTTGGTCATTGACTGTAGACTATGTCCTTACAATATGGTAAGTAATATTACATTTCTTTATAAATCTTTTACTATACACGTGTGTTTTCTTGTTCTGCATGTGAATGTCACTTGTGTTACTTTGAATGACTGCAAAAACAAAACCAAAAACATTTTAATGCATTGCGAATTCAAAAACATTGGTTGCTAGCATAATACATTTAGTAAAATCAGTAGAAAAAATTTATATGTTTAAATGTGACTACAGTGAAATCTCATTATAAAGTATTTCTCACTTTAAAGTAGTATTCACTTTAAATATATTATATTCAGATCCCAATGAGATGTTTTACATTTAGTAACAGTACCAGTATAAAGTATGTACTTTCATTATTAAGCATCAAAAGTGTGGGTTTTTTCAGGTACATTGTTGTATTACAGATGGTGCAACTGAATTTATACTTCTGATAAAGACGTGTGCTCAAATATTTTATAAAATGATGGTTTTTCAAACACAAAGTACAAAATTTTAGAAAAGTCACATATAAAAAAATTTAAACTATTCCTTATACATGTGTCAAGTAATTATCTGATGTCAGGCTTCATCATACTAAGTGTGTGGTGAGTGGTTGCTGTTTGTACCTTGCATGGGATGAGTTTGTTATTACCCACCGTGTTGTGCACAGCACTGCACCGCTGTGCGCGAGACGACAACCTGCAGGGCTGCCGCGTCCTGCTGTCGTACAGCGTGGACCCCAGCATCGTGTCTCTGCAGGGTTACACGGCCGCGCAGGTCGCTACGGAGAGCGTGCTCAAGATACTGCAAGGTGAGCTCGCGTTTCGCAAGTCAGGCTCTTAGATAATTTTCTACTTTTGACTGGGTATGAGGTCGAGAAATCAGGAAAGTTCTCTTATTCCTTCGTAACCTTTTTACACATAAGTGCTATTTCAGTGTAGTAATATCACGAGGAGTTTGAATATTCACAAAAACTAATTTTCCCAGAATTATTCTTAATTTACATTTTAAATAGAATTGTTTTTACAATTTTTTAATAATCTAAGGTTATTCAAAAGCATTTTTAGAAAAAAGTTGGCAATTCTTTTGGGACAGTCTTCCCCAACATTTGCCCTCTCTAAACGTCAAATTGGTTTGATTAGTTCTAAGTCTGGCTCATGTTTTAGCTATAATAGAAAAAAATTAGAAGAATAATCTTTACATTGATAGCAAGAGGCTTACATAGTGGTGTGGTGTTTTAATACGAGTGCAGGTTTTACTATATTACATTTGTGTCAGTTCACTGGTAATTACAAACAGACATGGAAGGATGAAGGAATAGAGACTGATGTTTGGGAGCTCAGTGCTGGTGCGTGTAGTGTCTAGCATGTGGTGCACAGACCCGCCATCCGGCAGCGCAGACATCGAGTGTCAGCTTCTGGAGGCTGCCAAGGCCGGGGACTCGGACCAGGTTCAGCGTCTGCTCGCCTCGTATCCGCAGATAGTCAACTGTCGCGACCTTGATGGCAGGTGGGGGCTATCTTCATATCTTCATCTTGTACCTCTCTTACTCAGGGTGGCCACCAGCCTTGAATTTCAAGAAAAGCGGGAAATATGCATAAATTTTCGTCGCCTGGAAAAAAATTTGGAATTGTGCTTGAATTAATTGTTGTTGCCAAGAATTTCACTAGCACTCTCACAGATAATATGTCTGCTAGTTTACAGGTTATGTCAAACCCAGACTTTTGATATTAGAATTTTATTTCAAATTAACAAAAGACCAGTTATAGTTTTTATTGTTTGCTAATTGGTGGCAGTTCTCCTTTAAGTGGTTTTGTCAACTTTGATTAATTTGAACTATGGCCATATTGAAAATTGGCAGCTGATCACCAATAATTTTAATACCATGTTTTATCAGGGGTGCGATGATTATATGAAAAAATAATTTTTTGTTAGGTAAAGTTATTCATAAAAACAAAACATATTCAAGGAAAGTACATTCATTTAAAAAGTAGAGTATACAAAAGCAAGCCAAACAATTAAAATTAATAATTCATGCAAAAAATGCAAAAAAACATTTTGTTCAATTTTAAATAGAAAAACCAAAACTGCAACGCGAACGTAAGTCGGAGCGCATAACTATCGTAGTACACACCACGAGAAAGCGTGGGCTAATAGATGTATGTAGTTAACTCGGCACCAGACAGAGCGTGCGCGTTGCATGCAATCTATAAGCTATCTGTATCGATATTAGACTACATGCGTGCGCTCTATACGGGAATCAACATAACCAAACATGAATGATGCCAACTAGCACTGGCTTCATTTTTATAAGCGGTACACAGTGGCGACGAAGACGAAAAGATAAAAGTTATAACGTTTGAAAATGTCTTTAAAAGAAAATTTAGACATCAGACAACTTCGTATTTCTGTTAATTAAATAAGTAAGCGGTAACATCTGTATGAATATTAGATTTCAATTTTAAAATACATTGTTTTATACTGGAAAACTATCTACACAAAGAGCTCGGGATCTAAAAACATAATGCGACGTTTACGCGAGAAATATTTTTCTTCAAATTTTGATGTCCTAAAATAATGGTGCGATGATTATGTGCATGCAACAATTATGTGATAAAATACTATACCTTTATTGTCCTTTGGCATTCACATCATCAATATGGCGGTGTTTTTATTTTACAGAAGGTTTTAGGTGTAGAGACAAAGTGAATATTATTTTAAATACAAAGTGTATCCAACTTATTGAGACTTTGCTTACGATACATTAATTTTACCTAATAATTTTGTTTTTTCTATTGAATTTCGTGTACAGCTTAGTACCAATTTTATGGTATAAAGTATAAATGATGCCATAAATGGCCAGAATCTTTTTTTCCGGTTTTAGTTCGTACAGTCAAGCTACTGCATTGGAAAATAGTTGTAGTTTGTGAAAAATGTAATTTCTTCAAAAGCTGTTCGGAAGAGTTATTCTTATTTCCGTGCGCAATGATCAATTAGAGACTATTATCTTCTCTCATGTTTCTATAGTGTTACCCTCTTTTATCGCATAATTATCGCACGCGCATAATCATCGCACCTATATTTTAGGGTGTCAAAATTTGGATAAAAAAAACCTCTCACGTAATTGTTACATGATGTTTTTGGTCCCGCTATTAGATTCTGAGCGCTATGAGATTCTTTGTGTGGGTATTTTTTCCGTATAAAACAAAGCATTTTAAAGTAAAAATCTATTATTTATTTGGGCATTACCACTTACTTATTTAATTAACGGAAATACGAAGTTGTCTGATGTGTAGATTTTTTTTTAATTAAGTTTTTAATCGTTATAAACTTTATCTGTTTGTTTTCGTCGCCGCGGTGTACCACTTACAAAAATGTAGCCAGCGCTTGTTGGCATCTTTCATGTTTGGTTATGTTGTTTCTAGAGCTGGGCCGATGCCGATCCCCGATCGTAATAATCGGCCGATTTTGTTAATTTTGCCGATCATAATGATCGGCAAAACATAGCCGATTATTTGAGCCGATCATTGGTCTCCTACTGCAAACTTATAACATTGAATAATTACCTATACCTAACAACTTTCCATGTTTGTTTACGGTACTTTTCGGGAAGAAAATTACATTATTCATCAAAAATAGTATGATTTAATAATTTAAAACTAACCACACACGAAAAAAATATACCAATAAAGTAAACAAATACCGTAAGTTTTATAAACATTGAACAGTTACATACCTAAGTATCAATTTCCACGTATATTTACGGTACTTTCGGTAAAATAATTTTCCATTATACTATTTGCAAAGTTATTTATCATTTACGAACCTAAAACTATGTATTTGTTTACCATTTACGGTTAATATTACCGGAATGGCGAATGGCGACTGTTTAGGTTGGTTATGTGACGCCAGAGATTAAAGTGACGCGCGTCGAGCGTCGGAATTCGTACGGATTAATGGCGCTAGTAGTCTCGTGGTTAGTAAACAACTACTCTTCGGGAATTCATCTATTTAGTTTTTTATCGCTAAATATGGCCTATTGAATGTTTTGTTTAGCGAAATTATTATTATTATCCTGTTTAGCGGGAAATAGAGCTTAACTTTCTTTTGTATAAAAACCTGGTTGATGAAGAGTTTTGTTTCCCACAGTAGATCCTCGTTAATCCGTGACGCGCTAATACGGGAATCGGATAATCCGGGACGATTTAAAAGTGCAGAAAAAAAAAAGAGAAGCTAAAGTTGTCAGCGCTTAAAATTAACGTCACGCGGGCCGGCGGCCGGCAAACACTGCAAGCCATCGTGTGAGCCGCCCAACTCTGCAACGCTGTTTGTACCGACCCTTTGTGTCGCCCCCCCCCCCCCCCCTTCTCCCTTTCAGCTGTCACATTTGTCACTCTTTAAACTTGAGGGGGATGTCCTGACTTCTGCTTCCCGTCTCCCGTTTGTTTGAATGTTGTTTCACGTGCTGCTGTGTACAAGAGTCTAGCGACAGCAATGCTACCTTCCTGCAACTGGCCGCAAATGCAGATCCTTTCCGAAGTTAGCCGATCGGGAGCGCCTAACCACTGGATGTTTTTTATTTTTAAGCGTGCGTTTTTTCTCTCCAGTATAAAAATGCCACATAGACTGTTTAGTGGATGGTTGGTTATATTAGGTAAGTATAGCTACATTAAAATTACTGTAAAATCATTTTATGGTTGCTTAGCAAATAACTTTTTAATATGTAGCTATCCAGCGCTAGGAAACAGTTTGACGTCGTACCTCCTCTTTATTAAACAAAAAACCCGGGTCACAATCCTGTTCGCGGCGCAACACTCCAGCCATGGCCCTGGTAGTGCTACCACTCGTCGCCAGATGGCAGTGTAAATATAAAGAGACAATGCATCATAGTTATTTTATATATGTTATTATTGTAAATATTTAGGTAGATTATTTAAGTGGATACTGGAAGTATGTTTTGTGGATGTGGAAATAATATTGTAAAATGCAAAAGATCATCATCATGCAAAAGAGATAGAAATATGTAAAACTTTAACACAAATGGTTCTAGAAGAAACTTGTATAAATTGTGCAGGCTAACAAGCCTAGACAGCTTTCCTCTCTCCCAGACAATCTGGGAGAATAAATATTACCTCAGGTAAAAGTGGTATCATTGGCTTGAAATCCTCAACTTCCTTTCCTCAGCTAGCGACTCTTCGTGAGACCGCGGGCAATCCTCTGCTAGCGACTCTTAGTGAGACCGCGGGCTTCCTTCTCTCTCTCTCTCTCTTTCTACCTCTCTCTGCCCACCCATCCGCTAGCGACTCTTCGTGAGACCGCAGGCAATCCTCTGCTAGCGACTCTTAGTGAAACCGCGGGCATCCCTCTCTCCAACTTCCATCCTTTCCGCTAGCGACTCTTCGTGAGACCGCGGGCATCCTCTCTTCTACACCCAATCTTCCTGCTAGCTACTCCTTGTCAGCACGTCCTCGGTCAGCTGCACTGGGCTGAACGGTCCACTCCCGCCTCAGAATGTGAGGCTGCTCTACCAAAGAGCTGGCGCCGGGCAAACAACACAACAACTGAACGACCGAGCGACGTCCACCCCGTCTCCACAGCTTCACCAGAGACGAGTCCGCGACAAGTTTACATGATTTCACAGTATCTTTAATGTAGCTATCCTAACCAAATCAACTGTCCACAAAGTTTTAAAGTATTTATAATGTAGCTAACCTAACCTAATTGACCATTAGTTATCATGTCCTTACCTGAAAATTACAATTTAATTAATAAATATACTTTTATCTGCATTCATTATTCAAATATATTTATTACTTTTGAAATGTTACGTGATCGTATTTATTTTTACAAGTACAAAACAAAGTTCGTACCTGCCGGGATTCGAACCGTCAACCTCACGATTAGATGATAGCACCGCTGAGCGCTCAGCCACAAGGCCATATTTGATGATTTAAAGTTTCAGATGACATATATGATCGTGCCGCCGGCCCCGGAACGAGCCTGAGCGGTGCGGCAGCCGGCCCCGGAACGAGCGTAAGCGGTGCGGCAGTTGCAGGAAGGTAGCATTGCTGTCGCTAGACTCTTCTCTGCTGTGTTACTTTCCGCCCGCCAACGCACGGCAGGCGCCTGGCGAGTGACGTGTCTGGCTGGCATTCGTATGGTCGATGGGGAGGAGGGGGTGGGGAGCTACCCAAAATTTATGTGTACAAGGTCAGCACGATCTTATCTTTCTCTCTTCGGCTGTTGTAAATGACCGTGAACTAATGGCTAGGCAGTGCCGTATTTTTTAAAGCCGAGACAACAATTCGAAGGCGGCCCTTACCGTTAACCGATTATCCGGGTTTATTTATTTATTTTACAGAATTTCAATTATCCGGACATCGGCGGGTCCCAATGAACACGAATAATGGGGAGTTTACTATTTTTATCCATCTGCTGCCAAGGCGCAGTAAGCCTCGGGAGATGTTACGTCACATGACCTTGGCCTTAACCCAGCTGCACGCTGGTGTCTGAGAAGCTTGACAAGACCTTCCGGGCTTACCTGTATAATCGCTAGTCCGTGAAATTTATGATGTCGTGATTTTTAAGTAATCATGTCAATGAAAAGTAGTTTTGTCTGGGAATATTTCACCGTTTATAGTGATCCGTCAAAAGCAACGTGTAATCAGAGGTACTTGAAAGGCTCTAATCGGCTCAGAAGATCGGCAAGATCGGCAGCAGATGATCGGCATCGGCATGATCGGCAAAATAGGTGATCGGCCCAGCTCTAGTTGTTTCCCGCATAGAGCACGCACACGTCGAATATCGATATCTCGCCGATTGCATGCAACGTGCGCTCTCTGTCGAGTGCCGAGTTAACTACATTTGATGGCCCGCACTCTTTTGTGTTGAGTGTGTACTACAACGATAGTTATGTGTTAGTTCAGGCTCGCATTCACATTTTGTTTTTCTATTTAAAGTTGAAGAAAGGTTTTTTTGAATGACTTATTAATTTAAAAATTTTGGCGTGCTCTTTTATACTTCACTTTTTAAATAAACGTACTTCCTATGAATGGTGTTGTTTTTATGAATAACTTTCCCTAACAAATTATTTTTTTTGCATAAACATTGCACCCTTACTTTTCAAACTTGATTTCAGTATAAAATGTGCGACGATTATGCGATAAAACATGGTATGTTACGGTTTTGTATGGGGAAAATGTAAGTAAATATATTTCATACTTAAATGGCTCTATTAATACTGATAAATAAATATTTTCTTATCATTTACATGTAAGAGTTCATGCTTTGTTTTCGGTCGGCGTAAAACTATTTTTAAAGCTCTGGTACAATTAGGTGTTCCTCAGATGTGACCCTACCTGATTTTGAAATTGTATGTACGAGACGTCATACTGTATGTGTCGAGATGGTCAACTTAAATATTTGTGGTCATCAGCAGGGTGGCAGGGTGTGTGGTTTCCATTGACCATTGTTTTGTGATGTCATGAATGACATATGCCAAATCAAAGTTTTATCTAACGTACAAAGGTGCAGTTAACACTATTCGGGTTCATTGAAAAAATATATATTACAGGAAATAAATCATATTAACAAGCAAAGTATGTTGTTAAAACCTAGCTGAAAATGGTGCACGACACATGTTAATTGAAAACTATTGAACAGCAAGTGGTGAATAAACTCTGATAAAGTACCATAGTTATCATAAATAGCCTGTGCATTTATATTGTGCATGTTAAATGTGATGGTACAATAAACTCGAATGCAGTACCATAGTTACTGTAGATGGCCTGATACATATTGAGCAAGTTAGATGTTATGGCACTGCTTGACGTGCCGAGAATCTGTAATGTCAAACCCATATTTACGAGTTGAATGAGTGAAAAAAATTTTGAAAGTGATTGATTCGTCTGTGCAGCATTCTATTTTGAAAAATAAAACAAAAACTACAATTGGCGCGTAACATCTCTTTTTTAAATTTTTTTTTTATATAACGAACTGTTATAAATTGTTTAAAGGGAATAAAAAAAACCTAGTGTGCAAATGGTCATGATTGTTTGCTTTTCTTGACATTTGATATAATTCAGTTTAAAAAATTTCAACACAGTTCCTTTCAGTTACCCGACTAAACTGAAGATCACGTGACACAGTTAATAAATTTTACCTAAGTTCAGACAAGTTGCACTGCTCTCAGATCAGCAGTGATGATCACCGCAGACTGCTGGGAAGAACCAGCGAGAGAGTGCTTACGGACTTGCATGCAGGTAAATGAATGGGACTGAGCCACTGCTCACTTGATCGTGACGTCTTGTGTGTGGTGGCAGGCACTCCACTCCCCTGCACTTCGCGGCCGGCTACAACCGTGTGCATGTGGTGGAGTTCCTCTTGGCTCACGGGGCGGATGTCCACGCCAAGGACAAGGGGTGAGTGCTCGTCTACCTTCTTGCACCCACTGTAGTAGTTCTGCCTTCTGGATACTGTCACACTAGCTGTTAGGGGGTATATAGTTTATATAGCATGCCGTCTCAAGTGTAACCAGAGGCATGATTTGAACATGAATAGCGATCAAACACAATACAGCACAGATTTCCAAGGCAAACTACAAAATGTAACTATACTGAGTTATATGACATAATTTTGTCTATTAAAATAAAACTCAATTCATAGATATTTATTTGAAGTTTTTATTAAAATTATTTTAATGTTTGTGTGCTACAAGAAGACCCTTTTACTAATAGCGTTTTCCCATGGGAAGAGAAATAATTATGTGCTGGAAACTTTTGTAACACAGTTTTAAGTTATTTTAAATTCTATTCTACTCTATTAATTTAATTTTTTTTACTAACTTTACAGACAACCCATTCAGAATTATAATACTGGTATTTTTATTCTCCATTATGTTATAATTTTTTTTTCTGGAATCATTGGGTTAATTGTGCTCAAGATTCAATAACCTTCATGTAAGAAAATTCATAGTAAATTGACTGTTGCTTAAAGAAATTTGCTTCTGTTGCAACATAATGTTAAGGGTATTCACTTAAAATCGAAGTAGGTTTTTACTAATCTTTCCTTGTATTTATGTTTTGATACAAAACAGTAAGTGACTACTTAGTGTTAATGACAATCACTAAAGAAAATAATGAATAATTTTACAATTTTAAGTTAATTTACTACATCATAAGCAGGAAATATTAAAACAATGGAATACTATACACTGAAACTTCGTGTGAAGAAAATGGTGTAAGATAATGGTGTTACATCAGGAAAATGTAACCTGAAGGAACCTTATCAGTAGGGCCAATGAAAAATGGTAAATAAAAAAGGCCCATTTCGGTGAATAAAAAGAGTTATTTCGGTGCAAAATTTCTGTGAAAAAAAAAATTTGTTTACTTAGAAAAAATAACTATTTTGTCATTCTAATTTTATCTTATATATAAAATTCTCGTGTCACAGTTTTCGTTGCCATACTCCTCCGAAACGGCTTGACCGATTTTTATCAAATTTTGTATGCATATTCAGTAGGTCTGAGAATCGGCTACTATCTATTTTTCATACCCCTAAGTGATAAGGGTTGTCCACCCCAAACATTTATTTTTTAATTTTTGGACAAAAATTTTTTATTTTTTTTTATAATGTGGCACTAAAAAATACATACAACCCTAAATTTTCACCCTTATATCACCAACCCATAATTTTTAATAGAATTTTATATTTTTCAACCCCGGTCGATAGCTGATCAATTAACACTTGATCAACCTTCCCCGCCTACAGCGAGCTCATTACCTGGATTAACACATAGAACACATATTAATATGAAATTCCACCCCTAAGGGAGTGAAAAAGTGATAATTTCATTTTATAACAGAAAAAATTATAGGTCATAGACATACAAATAGTGAGTGAGTGTCATTTCTTTATGTCTGCCACACGATCATACACATAGAAAGGTCTGGAAAATTCATATTTTTCTCCTTGGTGAGACCAGCCCGCTTAGTGGAGCTAGCAGCGGCTAGCAAAATAAAGGCGCTCATAACAGTTTTGTTCTTAACTTCGTCAATAAATAGAGTTAGTTGCCTTGAATTTTAAACGCACCATCGTTTGATGCGTTTGTCATGTCTTTAATTTTCGTTTGTTTGTGCCGTATGTGTTCATATACCATTCATCCAATTGCGATGAAATTTTGGTGAGTTATTACGCGCATGCCCGTGAAGGTTTCTGAGACGGTATAACTATTTTGCAATAGTTGGAGCACAAATCGTTTCAAAAAATGTGTTTTTTTTTTTTTTTTTTTCATATTATTAGCGGCACTTCGTCTGTTTTTGTTGTATAAGTGCGCACGCATGACACAATTTATTTAAATATAAAAGAGAGACAGAGATAGAGTGATATGTATAGAGTGAGATAGAGACGGAGAGATAAGTTGAGATATAGCGAGGTAAAGAGAATGAAATTGGTTAGATAAAGAGATATATAGATGAGCTATATAGAGTTTTATATATAGAAGAGATAGTAGGAGGTATATATGTATATATGTAGATATAAAGAGATAAATAGAGATAGAGAGATACATTGATATATATAGATGTAGATAGAGATAAATATATATTTATAGAGATGGATAGATGATTTGTATATGTGTAACTACTTCAAACATATTACAAAGCAAAACTGAATGAGGCATTGCAATGCATGCCGAGCATTAGCTAGATAATGGAATATTTTCAATATTAGTAATCTCTTATTTTCAAGCTTTTTTTCTATAGTGCTTTATAGAGTCTAGACTACATACAGACTACCAATTTTTAGATATATATACAGGTAAATAACTATACACTGGCAGAACGTCTGTCGGGATCTAAAAGTGATATAAATTATTTTGCACAGTTGACATTCAAATTAAGAAGACAATTACTACATCTGATTTCGAAAAAGGTACCCTTCACCCTGTGTTCAGCCCGGGCAAAGCTGGGTACAGCAGCTAGAAATTCCCTAGAAATAATTTATATGGCAAAACAACGTTTGCCGGGTCAGCTAGTCTTATATATAAAATTCTCGTGTCACAGTTTTCGTTGCCATACTCCTCCGAAACGGCTTGACCGATTTTGATGAAATTTTTTGTGCTTATCCGGTATCTATGAGAATCGGCCAACATCTATTTTTCATCCCCCTAAATGTTAGGGGTAGTCCACCCCTAAATTTTTTTTTTATTTCCAGTTTTTGGTAGGAAATCACCATGGCAACGGCTGTTGCTTTGTTGATGCTTCATTCGTCTCTATGGCAACGGCTATTTCATTGTTAGTGCAGTCCTCATCACCGTTGAAATTTTGCAAGTACTTTAAATATCAAAAATTGCCCTTTTTTTTCAAGTATATATATTTTACAGACTTGAAACTTCACAGTAATGTTCCTTATGTTACGCAGGATGACATTTTCCGAAAATTAGATCCCATAGCATAGGTGGTTAAAACCAGGCAACAGTGGGTACTTTGTCTGCATGAGAACAGGATTTTGCATTGTTCATGCCTTCTGCGTCTCCATGGCAACAGGCATCGCGCGGCAGTGGCGTACCCACAACGAGGGGCATGTATTATGAGCGGCGCAAGAGTGATCTGCCTGTAGACTGCCGTAGCGAAGTACGGGTACATCAGTTTTATGTTGCGTGCACGAGTCGGGAAACCATCGGTACATTATACAGCATTGTAATAAATTGTCACTGAATTTTTTATTATTTACCATTACTGTAAATGGGAGATGTGGCATAATTCTTTTTCCATTAGTATAGCCGTGCGAAGCCGGGTCGGGCAGCTAGTACACATATATATGTTTGATGGAATTATTGTTTTATTTGGTCAAAATTTATCAAAAACAAGGTTTTAAAAGTACATATGCATCAAAAATTTAGCACGCTGCATTTGTAATTAAAATTCTCAAGATTACATACAAAAAAAATTGGAAACTGATAAAAAACGTTAGTGGCTCAAGTCCATTTTGACTATCTCTGAAAATCAGCTATTATATGTTTCCTACAAACTAGTCCCCACCAAAACACTGTACTTATTCAACAGTACAGAGTATTGTTTTTTTTTATTTGTTTACGTTTTTCACCGCCTCAACTGTGTGTGCGGTATTTGTTTATGTATATGTTGGCACTCTTGACCGGCATTTATTTTCGTGCGTTGCCATGACAGCTACGAAAATAAACAGTCGTTTCGGTTAGGACGCCCAGATACAACAATTCACATTTTGAAAGTTATGATTTGATTGGCTAATATGGAAGTGACGCTATTTACTGGACTGCGTTTGGCCGATTCAGAGAAAGGAACAAAGAGTGAGTTAAAGCCTATTGACGATGGCGTCACCAGACGCATTTGTGGTCGGCAAAATAATGTGATTTTTGTCATTTTATGGCCTTCTACGTCTCGTAGGAACGTGTGCGACGACGGAGACTGAGTAGGCGTACGTCTGGATGTAATAGTTTTCATACGTGAAATATATGGTTCTAGAGTAACTTGACGCTTCGTTCCAGAACCAGATGCTTGACACCTATCTTTGTTCACCTTGTGCGATGCTCAAAATTTACTGTGTTTTTAACAGTCAATTTGCACATCATGATGCCTTTTTCTTTACTGAACACGTAAAATACTTCATCGTAATATTCTTTAGCTCTTTTGAAAACACAACTTTTGGCATTTTATATGTTTATATCCACAGTGACCACGGTAATATGACCAACATGCCACAAAAACTTTAACGGAAAACGATCATAGAATGCGAGATACATATCACATCCACTTGGAAATTAAGAACTTAAACTCGACAGACACGCACTCGTGAAAATAAAATTATAGAACATTTCGACACTCGTAACTACCAACGCCATCTGTGATTTGTCCACCAGTAGCTAAAATGATGATGTTTAATGCCACACTTAGCCCAGGCAATTTAAGGAAAAAATCTAGCAAATCTAGAAAAAAATAATGTAGTTTTGAAATTTGGCACAGACATTCCTATGGTTGTTAAAAATTGATCCTAAAAAGTCCCCACCTCTCAGGTGCCGGCTTCATACTTTTTTAAGACATTAAGGGCGTAAGTGCTGAAATAGGCATATCACGACTGTTGCGTGAAAAATATTCATTCTAATATATCAAAATTTGGTCAAAATTTTAAAGTTAAGGGCCCTTAGTCCTTAATGATTCGTTTTTATTACTTTATACACCGCAAAAATTATCTTATAACCTAATTTATACTCAACTAATGGAAGTAAAATATATCACTACTCTATACAATTACCAGTTACATCAAATCCACCGGCAAAAATATACCTTTATAAAAGTTTTCCGTTATTTTATTAGCTTTACATTGGTGGGTCAAAATGTGTATGCGATAATAATTGACTGACATATTAAGGTTTACAAGGAACTACTGCACAACAATGGGTTTTTGAGCAATTTAGGTTAATATTGACTATAGCGTTTTACCAGAAATAAAAATAATGTAGGTTTTAAATTTGGCACAGACGTTCCTTTGGGTGTTAAAAATTGATCCAAAAAAGTCTCCTTCTCTCAGATGCCGGCTTCATACCTTTTTAAGGCAATAAGGGCATAAGTGCCGAAATATGCATATCACGACTGTTGCGTGAAAAATATATTTATTCTAATATATCAAAATTTGGTAAAAATTTTAAAGTTAAGGGCCCTTAGTCCCTAATCATTCATTTTTAATAATTTATACACAGCAAAAATTATCTTATAACCTAATTTATACTCAACTAATGGAAGTAAAATGTATCACTGCTGTATACAATCACCAGTTACATCAAATCCACCACTGATAGGCAAAAATATATCTTTATAAAAGTTTTCCGTTATTTTATTAGCTTTACATTGGTGGGTCAAAATGTGTATGCGATAATAATTGACTGACCTATTAAGGTTTACAAGGAACTACTGCACAACAATGGGTTTTTGAGCAATTTAGGTTAATATTGACTATAGCGTTTTACCAGAAATAAAAATAATGTAGGTTTTAAATTTGGCACAGACGTTCCTTTGGGTGTTAAAAATTGATCCAAAAAAGTCCCCTTCTCTCAGATGCCGGCTTCATACCTTTTTAAGGCAATAAGGGCATAAGTGCCGAAATATGCATATCACGACTGTTGCGTGAAAAATATATTTATTCTAATATATCAAAATTTGGTAAAAATTTTAAAGTTAAGGGCCCTTAGTCCCTAATCATTCATTTTTAATAATTTATACACAGCAAAAATTATCTTATAACCTAATTTATACTCAACTAATGGAAGTAAAATGTATCACTGCTCTATACAATCACCAGTTACATCAAATCCACCACTGATAGGCAAAAATATACCTTTATAAAAGTTTTCCGTTATTTTATTAGCTTTACATTGGTGGGTCAAAATGTGTATGCGATAATAATTGACTGACATATTAAGGTTTACAAGGAACTACTGCACAACAATGGGTTTTTGAGCAATTTAGGTTAATATTGACTATAGCGTTTTACCAGAAATAAAAATAATTTAGGTTTTAAATTTGGCACAGACGTTCCTTTGGGTGTTAAAAATTGATCCAAAAAAGTCCCCATCTCTCATACTCCGTCTTCATACCTTTTTAAGGTAATAAGGGCATAAGTGCCGAAATATGCATATCACGACTGTTGCGCGAAAAATATTCATTCTAATATATCAAAATTTGGTCAAAATTTTAAAGTTAAGGGCCCTTAGTCCTTAATGATTCGTTTTTATTACTTTATACACCGCAAAAATTATCTTTTAACCTAATTTATACTCAACTAATGGAAGTAAAATGTATCACTGCTCTATACAATCACCAGTTACATCAAATCCACCACTGATAGGCAAAAATATACCTTTATAAACGTTTTTCGTTATTTTATTAGTTTTACATTGGTGGGTCAAACATGTATGTGCGATAATAATTGAGTGACATACAGTAGAACCCCGATTATCCGCGACTCGATCATCCAATTCGCGGATTAACCGCGATTTATGTCCATCAAGTCCAATTTTTTAGTTACATATAACCAATGATTCAAAATGTATGTCAATGTTAAAATACTTTGCAAAATGTATGTTGGTCAAAGTACTTTGACTCAGTTATGTTTATATACACAGAAAGTTTAAAAAAAAAATACTAGTACATACATACGTATGTACATAATATTTTTGTGTTCCATGTTACGTGAATAGATTATATATACACTGGTGCGCGATTCCACGTCCGCATGACCGGACTGTACACTCCCGCGCGCAGCACGGCGCCGTGCCACAGAGATTACCCGGCGCATGGAGACAGTCCATTCCATTAGTGTACGTTGTTGAAGCGTCAAGGTGGTGATAATTTTATGTATTGTAACAGTGATCTGCATTCCGACGGATTATACCGTTGTGTTGTGCGGAAGTGTTGAGCGCAACATTTCACAATGTCATCAAATGAACAGAAAAGAAAGCGAGTGGTACTGTCCATCGACAGCAAAACAAAAATTATAGAAAGATTTCAGAGTGGAGAAACGATTGCAAACTTGCGACTGAGTTTAATGTCGGTAACACAACAGTGCGCGACATCATAAAAAATCGCGAAAAAATCCTTCAGTTTGCTTCACAGGCTGACACTTCAAGTGGATTAAATAAACGCAAGACGATGAACGAATCCACATTTAGCAGCTTGGACACTTGTTTGCTTGAATGGTTTCAACAGAAAATGTCGGAGGGTGTAGCATTAAGTGGCGTAATTTTATCACAGCAGACATAATTTTTTTAAAAAAACTAGGTTTGACAGAAGAACCATTTTCCTGTTATATTACTTCTTCGTTATTTTATGAGCACCGACTGTACGGAAGTGTGTGTGTTGCAACTAGTGCTTGGCACGCAAGATGAATTCAGCCTATCACTTGCTGACGCGGCGCAGTGATACGACGGTGTTTGTTTATTTCAAAACTCAGCTAAGAGTGAACGGAGAATAGATATAACGACCACTCACGGTTCCCGAGATTAGGGTCGTTATAGAGAGGTGGTCGTTATAAGATTTCCGACCCATCTGCAACACTAAGTCTAGGCCGTTTTTGCACTAATTTCACGTTCAGCAAGCTAAAAATAAAAAATCTAATATTTTAAATTCATATAAATAAAGGGGGATAAAAACACCGTGAATTATACGAGACGGATACACCGTTTCAAAACCATCAAATCAAGTCTCAATGCACTGGTATGAAAAATCTTATCTCGAAAAGAATTTTGAAGGCAGTCATTCTGTAAAACAATAACCAGCCCGATGGTGTTACTGACAACAGAGCAATGAGCTAAGTGTGGCAGCGTCGCTTACGCGCGATGAAAAGAATGCGTGACCTTGGCAGCTATCAGCTATCTTGGGCCCTCGGACTGGCGGGCGGCTAGTCACACACCTCGGTGCAACAACGACTCGCGTACCCACGTCTCCGCACACGAAAGACTTAAAAACCACTGCTGCCCAGCACTAAGCAGTCCGCTTCTATGTCAACAACGCACACGCACACAAAGCATGTGTATATATGTAATCTCCGAATGTCCACAGATGGCTGTCTGTGGGCTAATGACCTTTGAGGCAAGCATGACTCGGCTAACCGCGATTTTCGATTATCCGACTCACTCGTCCCCTTCATTAACACGGATAATCGGGGTTCTACTGTATTAAGGTTTACAAGGAACTACTGCACAACAATGGGTTTTTGAGCAATTTAGGTTAATATTGACTATAGCGTTTTACCAGAAATAAAAATAATGTAGGTTTTAAATTTGGCACAGACGTTCCTTTGGGTGTTAAAAATTGATCCAAAAAAGTCCCCTTCTCTCAGATGCCGGCTTCATACCTTTTTAAGGCAATAAGGGCATAAGTGCCTAAATATGCATATCACGACTGTTGCGCGAAAAATATTCATTCTAATATATCAAAATTTGGTCAAAATTTTAAAGTTAAGGGCCCTTAGTCCTTAATGATTCATTTTTATTACTTTATACACCGCAAATATTATCTTATAACCTAATTTATACTCAACTAATGGAAGTAAAATGTATCACTGCTCTATACAATCACCAGTTACATCAAATCCACCACTGATAGGCAAAATTATACCTTTATAAAAGTTTTCCGCTATTTTATTAGCTTTAAATTGGTGGGTCAAACATGTGTATAGGATAATAATTGACTGACATACTAAGGATTACAAGGAACTACTGCACAACAATGGGTTTTTGAGCAATTTAGGTTAATATTGACTATAGCGTTTTACCAGAAATAAAAATAATGTAGGTTTTAAATTTGGCACAGACGTTCCTTTGGGTGTTAAAAATTGATCCAAAAAAGTCCCCTTCTCTCAGATGCCGGCTTCATACCTTTTTAAGGCAATAAGGGCATAAGTGCCGAAATATGCATATCACGACTGTTGCGTGAAAAATATATTTATTCTAATATATCAAAATTTGGTAAAAATTTTAAAGTTAAGGGCCCTTAGTCCCTAATCATTCATTTTTAATAATTTATACACAGCAAAAATTATCTTATAACCTAATTTATACTCAACTAATGGAAGTAAAATGTATCACTGCTCTATACAATCACCAGTTACATCAAATCCACCACTGATAGGCAAAAATATACCTTTATAAAAGTTTTCCGTTATTTTATTAGCTTTACATTGGTGGGTCAAAATGTGTATGCGATAATAATTGACTGACATATTAAGGTTTACAAGGAACTACTGCACAACAATGGGTTTTTGAGCAATTTAGGTTAATATTGACTATAGCGTTTTACCAGAAATAAAAATAATTTAGGTTTTAAATTTGGCACAGACGTTCCTTTGGGTGTTAAAAATTGATCCAAAAAAGTCCCCATCTCTCATACTCCGTCTTCATACCTTTTTAAGGTAATAAGGGCATAAGTGCCGAAATATGCATATCACGACTGTTGCGTGAAAAATATTCATTCTAATATATCAAAATTTGGTCAAAATTTTAAAGTTAAGGGCCCTTAGTCCTTAATGATTCGTTTTTATTACTTTATACACCGCAAAAATTATCTTTTAACCTAATTTATACTCAACTAATGGAAGTAAAATGTATCACTGCTCTATACAATCACCAGTTACATCAAATCCACCACTGATAGGCAAAAATATACCTTTATAAACGTTTTTCGTTATTTTATTAGTTTTACATTGGTGGGTCAAACATGTATGTGCGATAATAATTGAGTGACATACAGTAGAACCCCGATTATCCGCGACTCGATCATCCAATTCGCGGATTAACCGCGATTTATGTCCATCAAGTCCAATTTTTTAGTTACATATAACCAATGATTCAAAATGTATGTCAATGTTAAAATACTTTGCAAAATGTATGTTGGTCAAAGTACTTTGACTCAGTTATGTTTATATACACAGAAAGTTTAAAAAAAAAATACTAGTACATACATACGTATGTACATAATATTTTTGTGTTCCATGTTACGTGAATAGATTATATATACACTGGTGCGCGATTCCACGTCCGCATGACCGGACTGTACACTCCCGCGCGCAGCACGGCGCCGTGCCACAGAGATTACCCGGCGCATGGAGACAGTCCATTCCATTAGTGTACGTTGTTGAAGCGTCAAGGTGGTGATAATTTTATGTATTGTAACAGTGATCTGCATTCCGACGGATTATACCGTTGTGTTGTGCGGAAGTGTTGAGCGCAACATTTCACAATGTCATCAAATGAACAGAAAAGAAAGCGAGTGGTACTGTCCATCGACAGCAAAACAAAAATTATAGAAAGATTTCAGAGTGGAGAAACGATTGCAAACTTGCGACTGAGTTTAATGTCGGTAACACAACAGTGCGCGACATCATAAAAAATCGCGAAAAAATCCTTCAGTTTGCTTCACAGGCTGACACTTCAAGTGGATTAAATAAACGCAAGACGATGAACGAATCCACATTTAGCAGCTTGGACACTTGTTTGCTTGAATGGTTTCAACAGAAAATGTCGGAGGGTGTAGCATTAAGTGGCGTAATTTTATCACAGCAGACGTAATTTTTTTAAAAAAACTAGGTTTGACAGAAGAACCATTTTCCTGTTATATTACTTCTTCGTTATTTTATGAGCACCGACTGTACGGAAGTGTGTGTGTTGCAACTAGTGCTTGGCACGCAAGATGAATTCAGCCTATCACTTGCTGACGCGGCGCAGTGATACGACGGTGTTTGTTTATTTCAAAACTCAGCTAAGAGTGAACGGAGAATAGATATAACGACCACTCACGGTTCCCGAGATTAGGGTCGTTATAGAGAGGTGGTCGTTATAAGATTTCCGACCCATCTGCAACACTAAGTCTAGGCCGTTTTTGCACTAATTTCACGTTCAGCAAGCTAAAAATAAAAAATCTAATATTTTAAATTCATATAAATAAAGGGGGATAAAAACACCGTGAATTATACGAGACGGATACACCGTTTCAAAACCATCAAATCAAGTCTCAATGCACTGGTATGAAAAATCTTATCTCGAAAAGAATTTTGAAGGCAGTCGTTCTGTAAAACAATAACCAGCCCGATGGTGTTACTGACAACAGAGCAATGAGCTAAGTGTGGCAGCGTCGCTTACGCGCGATGAAAAGAATGCGTGACCTTGGCAGCTATCAGCTATCTTGGGCCCTCGGACTGGCGGGCGGCTAGTCACACACCTCGGTGCAACAACGACTCGCGTACCCACGTCTCCGCACACGAAAGACTTAAAAACCACTGCTGCCCAGCACTAAGCAGTCCGCTTCTATGTCAACAACGCACACGCACACAAAGCATGTGTATATATGTAATCTCCGAATGTCCACAGATGGCTGTCTGTGGGCTAATGACCTTTGAGGCAAGCATGACTCGGCTAACCGCGATTTTCGATTATCCGACTCACTCGTCCCCTTCATTAACACGGATAATCGGGGTTCTACTGTATTAAGGTTTACAAGGAACTACTGCACAACAATGGGTTTTTGAGCAATTTAGGTTAATATTGACTATAGCGTTTTACCAGAAATAAAAATAATGTAGGTTTTAAATTTGGCACAGACGTTCCTTTGGGTGTTAAAAATTGATCCAAAAAAGTCCCCTTCTCTCAGATGCCGGCTTCATACCTTTTTAAGGCAATAAGGGCATAAGTGCCTAAATATGCATATCACGACTGTTGCGCGAAAAATATTCATTCTAATATATCAAAATTTGGTCAAAATTTTAAAGTTAAGGGCCCTTAGTCCTTAATGATTCATTTTTATTACTTTATACACCGCAAATATTATCTTATAACCTAATTTATACTCAACTAATGGAAGTAAAATGTATCACTGCTCTATACAATCACCAGTTACATCAAATCCACCACTGATAGGCAAAATTATACCTTTATAAAAGTTTTCCGCTATTTTATTAGCTTTAAATTGGTGGGTCAAACATGTGTATAGGATAATAATTGACTGACATACTAAGGATTACTAGGAACTACGGCACAACAATCGATGGATGATACCTCTTGCATGTGGTTGTGTGGCCATGACCTACTACATTTGGTCAAATATGTGAGGATTATGTTACATTCGTCCAAAAACATTTTTCTGTGACAGCAACTGTAGTGTTTGATGGTTATGACGAGTTAACCACTAAAGTGGAAGAGTGAAGGTGGCGTTCTGCAGGGAGGTCTTCCACCAATATTTTAATAGCTGCTAACAATATTGTTACATCGACACAAATGGACTTTCTGAGGAATGGCCATAACAAAAATGGGCTAATAAAATGATTAGTAGCTTATTTTCGAACTTCATGTCATCACGCCATTCAGTGCTCAGGAGATGCTGATACCACTATACAGGATGGCCACCAAACCGGGAAAACGGGAAAAACCGGGAATATGTCGGGAATTTGAAAGGGCCCGGGTAAAACCGGGAAACTTGTCTGGAATTTTATTTCTTTCCTGGGCAAATGCTGCGATGTAAATGCGCACAACTTATATAAGACGTACATTGCGGCGTCTGATAATCACGCGGCAAATCTGTACAGTGTCATGTTGGCAGCGACTGTAGTGTTCCCAGGCGTGTCATGTTTCTTCTTTCCTCATAGACGCAATACGTCACTAAGAGGCGGAGGGGGAGAGGGAATATGAACCGCACTACGGCGTGCAACACGGGGTGTTGTTCTAATTTGTTCTGTTCAGTACAAGTCTTCGAGCGGTTTTAGTCTTACGCTGTGCAGTTTGTTAGGAAGCTATTGCGGCAATGTCTACTAGGTATTCCTGTCGTTATGAGTCTTGAGGTTCCATGGGCTACTGAGGATGCGAAAGACAGAACTTGTGCGAGATGCAAGATATGCAATAAAAGTTTCAAGATCGATACGATGGGTAGGGGAGCATTTACAAGCCATGCCAAATCTAAGAATTACAATAGAGTTATAAATAACCAATCAAGAAACCTGCAAGTTACAGAATTTTGTTTCTACTCAACCTGCTCAGGATGAAGCCCACGCTTCCTGTAACAAAGTTTTATTAGTACTTTAATTTATACTAGTATCTTCCAACGGTTTAGCGGTGTTATAAACAACGACGTCTTGTAATCCATCGCTTATCAATAAACTGTCAAATATGTCCAGTAACTAACGACACTGCACGTTTTTTTTTATGAATATTCGCAGCGTGTTGAGGCCGGCCGATAAACCTTCAGCATTAACTTACCTTTAACGTCGGTAATGCTATGTTCACTTAAAATTTGTAAAATAATAATACTAAACATATAATTATTATGTACACCAGAACCCCAATTTAACGAACACCGGATTTAACGAAGCAGTGATTTTACGAGTACATTCTCGGGAACCGTAAAAAAATTGGAAATTTTGACCAAAATGTGAAAAACAGAAAAAAAATATTAAAAAAAAAAAAAACGCAATGAAAGATCATATATACCGAATAAAAGCATGTTGGACCTCCTGCGGTCACCAGCAAAGCATAAACACGACCCAATGCGTGGTGCAACTGCTACATCGCTTCGTTATTGCTCGCGCGAGAGGCGGGACGTGGAATGTTAGAAGAAAGGAAGGGGGAAATGCGGGGGATGACAGACAGCAGCCAGTGTGTTTCCTGCGTGGGGAATAAGTGGCGTAGCTCCTTTTTTTATGCTGTGTGAAGCGACCTTTTTCTATCAACTCACGGGAAAAGATAATTGCTTGAGCTGTCAAAATAAACATCGCTGTGACAGTTAAAACAAGACGCGAGCGAGCATCCGGTAGGTCGATGTGTATATCTACTCGAAAAACATATCTCAATTCATGACACTAATAAGATTCCTTATAACTTACACGTATAGCCTGATGTTTTCAGCCTGATCCATGCAAGTTCGTTAGCCACGTTTTGAATGAAAACAACCACCAGCCGGCCAGTGTTGTGCCCTGTTTAATACGCACAAAATATACCAAATATATTTGGTTAAAAAAAAAAAACTGAAATGAACCTCAGGGAACTTAAGGCAAAAAAAGTCAAAATAATGAGTGATGCCTTAAAACAGACCGCTCTCATAGACGAAGAAATTTTAAACACAAAAAAGGTTAGAGTTATGTGGCAAATATATATTTAGTAAACTGCCACCTGTTTTTTTAGTTGGGTATGTATCACATTTTGTGCATTTTTGTTTTATATTTAGTACTATACAGTTCCGTGTTTTAAAATGTGTGCTTTGTATCATGTATTACATAAATAAAAACATGTCATTTTGTATATATATTGCAAAACCTGGAAAATCTTGAAAATACCTGGAAAAACCTGGAAAAACCTGGAATTTTTTATCACAAATATAGTGGCCACCCTGACTATAGCAGCTATTGCTCTTCAGTATTCAACAAGCTGTTGTGTAAAAGTAATAGCTTCTGATACAGACATCCTTGCGATGTTGACTGCGAGGTCAGAAGAAGATGCACACATTGAAATTGTCCATCCACCCTCAAGCAAGACAAAAGGAAAGATTTACAGTATATCAGCTACTCAGCAGGACATTGGTGAAATGAAAAACTATATTTTGTTTTGTCATGCTATTACCGGATCAGATACAACCAGTGCTTTCTTCGGTAAGGGAAAGAAGCAAGCATGGAACATCATCAAGACCGATGTTTCCGTTCGGAGAACAGTATATGTTTTTACATGTCCACATGCTGACAAGAAGATCGTTATTGCAGCTGGAGAAAAGTTTGCAATTGCAATGTATCAGGGACATGATAACTATTCCACTCTGGATGAAATTATAGTATACATGTATACCTGCAAGATAGCAAAGATGCCTGTTAGTGCTTCTTTCCAGCTAGCCTCTCTTCCACCAACCAGTGCTGCATGTGAACAGCATTCTCTTCAGGTTTACCTACAGGTGCAAGAGTGGCTGGGCCATTCATTAGATCCTGTTGAGTGGGGATGGAAAAGTGTGAGTGGCACACTTGTTCCTATAACAACATCCCTTCCTCCAGCTCCAGAACAGCTCCTGAATTTGATATCATGTTACTGTAAAAGCGAATGCATCTACAAATGCGAGTGTGTGCGGGCTGGACTGTAATGTGGTATTATGTGTGCCAAATGTCGTGGGGCAACATGCAATAACGTTGTTATCAATGATGGTTCAGATGAAGAAGACCTTTAATGGACTGGTTAAATTTTTTATTGTGTACTTCCATTAATTGATTTTTGATCAGGTTTCATTTTTTTTTTGCTATGTATTATGCAACAATAATGGATGTTAAACAACTAAGTGCCTTTTACTTCACATCTTATACAAGTTACGATACAACGAATGATATTTTTCGAGCAACAGTCGTGATATGCATATTTCGGCACTTACGCCCTTATTGCCTTAAAAAGGCATGAAGACGGCATCTGAGAGATGGGGACTTTTTAGGATAAATTTTTAACACCCAAAGGAACGTCTGTGCCAAATTTAAAACCTAAATTATTTTTATTTCTGGTAAAATGCTATAGTCAATATTAACCTAAATTGCTCAAAAACCCATTGTTGTGCAGTAGTTCCTTGTAAACCTTAATATGTCAGTCAATTATTATCGCATACACATTTTGACCCACCAATGTAAAGCTAATAAAATAACGGAAAACTTTTATAAAGGTATATTTTTGCCTATCAGTGGTGGATTTGATGTAACTGGTGATTGTATAGAGCAGTGATACATTTTACTTCCATTAGTTGAGTATAAATTAGGTTATAAGATAATTTTTGCTGTGTATAAATTATTAAAAATGAATGATTAGGGACTAAGGGCCCTTAACTTTAAAATTTTGACCAAATTTTGATATATTAGAATGAATATTTTTCGCGCAACAGTCGTGATATGCCTATTTCGGTACTTACGCCCTTATTGCCTTAAAAAGGTATGAAGCCGGCATCTGAGAGATGGGGACTTTTTAGGATCAATTTTTAACGCCCAAAGGAACGTCAGTGCCAAATTTTAAACCTACATTATTTTTATTTCTGGTAAAATCTTATAGTCAATATTAACATAAATTGCTCAAAAAACCCATTGTTGTGAAGTAGTTCCTTGTAATCCTTAATATGTCAGTCAATTATTATCGCATACACATTTTGACCCACCAATGTAAAGCTAATAAAATAACGAATAACTTTTATAAAGGTATATTTTTGCCTATCAGTGGTGGATTTGATGTAACGGGTGATTGTATAGAGCAGTGATACATTTTACTTCTATTAGTTGAGTATAAATTAGGTTATAAGATAATTTTTGCGGTGTATAAAGTAATAAAAACGAATCATTAAGGACTAAGGGCCCTTAACTTTAAAATTGTGACCAAATTTTGATATATTAGAATGAATATTTTTTGCGCAACAGTCGTGATATGCATATTTAGGCACTTAACGCCCTTATTGCCTTAAAAAAGTATGAAGCCGGCATCTGAGAGATGGGGACTTTTTAAAATCAATTTTTAACAACCAAAGGAACGTCTGTGCCAAATTTCAAAACTACATTTTTTATTTGAGGTAAAACACTAAAATTCTTGGGCTAACTCTACTCTATGGGTGCTAGAGAAAAACAAAAGCAAAGATGGCGTCTCACATATAACCTCTTGTAATAATAAACGTTTTGTGCAGGTTCCAGAATGATCAATGTGATTTTTCGCGATAAAAGTTAATTTCGCGCAAATATCATGATTTCGTCATATTTCGTGAAAAACTACGGATTTTGCGCATCACAGCTAATTTTGTTAAAACGAAATGCAGTATATTAACGTATATTAACCAAGTAAGGTTATTTGTATTACACATCATGTGCAAGTGATTTTTTTAAAATTTCGCGATTTCGTAATTAACGAAATTTGACTACCCCTACTTATCAGGTATATGCAAAAACTTCTGTTTGTGCAATTATTTATTGAGTATTTTGCTACTGTTTTTTTTTTTCATAGTAAGCTGGAAATTTAAAAAGGTAAAAAAAAAGATTTTATTTTACAAAACTTTTTCAACAATTAAATAAATAAAAGCAGTCAACATCTGATATTGTACAGACATGACTATATGCTTAAAGAGCAATATCACAAGGAAATAAATGACATTGGACTCAAATCATAGCATATTAATATTTTTCATTCATATTGTAGCAGTAAAAAAATGATGTTAAACTTTTAAAATATGTCTACAACAAAAAGTAATTGAAACCGTGTAATCAATGAAATATTACATATTCATATTAATTCATAATTTTATTTGTACAACTGTCATTAAAATAAAAAATAAAAAGCATAACAGCAAATTCTATAATTTATTTGTGCTGAAAGAGTCATAAATATTTAAAAGTTGGTTGCTGTTGTTTAGTTCCATTTCTTGTTATAACTGTGAAGTATATATGTATGGCTGTGCGGTTTTAGCAGTTGCATTTGGCTCGCACTCTCATCGTAAGTCTGCGAAGTAGGTATATTCTGGACATCAACATCGTCGAGTCGTAAGGGCAAGTGTTAGTGATGTGTTGGTTGTACTTTTTCCAAGGTGTTCGCAACGATTCTTGTTTTTAAAAATCTGTTCTCAGTTCTAGGTTAAATACCTAACAATTTCTAATGAAACCAAAGATACAGAATGTCCAGATAGAGAGCGTATTTATTTGTTCAGTATTTATTTAGAGTGCACTGCTTTACCATAATTCCACCACAGACAAGTCACCCAGCACCTAGGTAGCAGAGATGCTTTATGTTCACTAGGTGGCTTCAGTAACACAGAACTTACATCCTCTGGTGGAGAAAAATCTACTAATATAAGTAACAACAGTTATTTAATTGAATCACTAGTTAATTTAGGCACATAAAAAATTTCTTAAGTAAAATTAATATCTGTTCGAGCAGACAGCACAGTAGTGTATGGCTTAGCAGGATGCTGTGTCAGCGGCTATTGTATGTGCGGCGCTACGTGAGAGATAAAGTGATGGTAGCCACCCAACATGGAATATTGTGAAACACAGAGCTGTGAAATTATTTTCCTTTGGGGAAACTTGCGAGGAATCCATGAATTTCTGAAAGCCATCGGAAACCATCTGAATTAGCCGTTTGTCTAGCAAGCTCTAAACAGCTTTATGGAAAACTACATGCTCTGTCTAAAAATTGTGTCACTTAACCACTTTTACTTTTGAATGCTGTTAGTGACTTCTCACACTCACCAGTTGCTAGGGGATTGAAATTGAGACGGACTTGGTATTAAAACATGACTGTCAAATTTTTTCTTTTTTCTAGTGCAACACTTGTTTCCATTCATTTTCAACCACTCTTAATTACTGCAATCATGACAAATTTTTTTTAAATATATGTTTGGTTACATGAGATTTGAATGTAAAAAAACTGGATAAACTTTATTGGTGAAAAAACCTTGAAATATGTTATAAACAGTTCCCAGTTATTTTCCGTCTCTTTTTTTCTGCGTTATACTTCCAGCGTGTTATGCCTGTTACTGTGATTTAGCCGTAAAAGTTACATTGTTGACAAGTCTCCTGTTTTAACAGTAGACATGCAGTCTAGAGCATCACACTAAACTTTAAGCAGGTACATGCTGATCAAAGCAGAAAAGAGATTTGAAATTATAGTGTTTCTTTTTGAAAATTTAATAATTTTTTAATAAGGTATATGAATTAGTAATTGTTAAGTTATTTTTGATATAAATACTTGTATTATAAAGTGATTTTAAATAACTATACTGTTTTATAATTTAGTTGAATGTAGTATTGGGCAAAGTTTTGTTAGTTCCAAGCATTCTGTGAGACGACTTTGAAAAACCTTGGAAATCCTGGAAAAAACCTGGATTTTTATATTAGATATGCTGTACATAGTAGATGATATTCTTACAATGCTGCCATAGTATAGTTGGTATGTATGAATAGATATTTCAGAATATAACTGAAGTTAAAAATCATTCAACATAAACAATTTTTTTTTGTTACGAAACACAAAATTATATAGTAGGAATTCCAAAATATAGATTCAAAGAACTTTGAAATACTAATGAATTTGTACTGTTAAAAGTGTTTTTTTTTGCAGAAAAATCAAAGGTTTGACAATAATAACATAATTTTTTTGTGTTGTAGGAATAAGTATTGCTATAGAGCATCCCACTCTTAGATTGCAGTGTGGAAGTAAATGGGCGCATTCTCTCTCTCTCTAACACACGCTGATTGCCGTTAGCGCTGTCCTTGTTTCTTTGTGCGTTGTTGCCAAATATCAAACCAAATTAAAAATTTAATTTTTGGACCAAGCTTTTTTTCATATTGTATAGCATCGAAATACGCATCAGGCAATGCTTATTTTGAATACTTAACAATATTTTAAGTGTCCGAAAAAATTAAAAAACATAACTTATTCACTACAAACTGTTTTGAAGTATTCCGAGATGTTTCACATAAAAAAAAAATAACCTACATGTGTATTTCATTAAGATTTTTTTTTATTAATAAATTAATGCCTTAGGACGCCACAGAACAAATGTTAAGACAAAAACTGTACAGGTTTCACTTAAATAATTTTTTTTAATATATTGAAATGCATTGTCTCACAAACTGACAAATCAAAAAGTTGACCAGTGGAAAACTTTTTTTCTGTTAAAGATAGATGGGGGACGAAAGCGTGAAAAATGTTCACAATGAATTGAATTAGTTTTTAAAAGCAGCTCCATCTCAATTGCTTCTACAGTTTCCGTGGAAACAGCTGTTAAAGATGTGTCTTATCAGTACAAGAGCGCGCTGCAATAGAGGTTTCTCTCACAAGCTGCCGTCGTAAGAGGAAACAGGGTCGTGTGTTTAGATAAGTGGGGTTTTGTCATGCAAGCAATTTCAAATACATGGCTTCCTTAGTCAACCATGTATTTCCTTAGACACGCATTTCTGAAAACCAGCCTGCCAGTTAGTATCACGTCTCGCGACGAAGCAACGCGTTGTGTCCAGTGACTCGTTCCAGTTATAATTTTGACAAATTATATATTAACATACGTGATATTATTTTCTACATTTATTTTTATTACGTACATATAAAATATGGAAGATAGAACACCGAAAATAAATTATATTGGTAGGCTACGCGGGAGGGAGCGCAAGATTCCGTTGAATGTATTTTGAGTATTTTTCAAAAAAATATGAGTGTGTGCAATGCAATTAAGGAAGCTTACCATTCTTCTGGTCAGCTCTGTGCTACTCTTATGGAAGGGGTATCAACATTAGTCAGCGGTAGCGATAGTGATTAAAAGGTATGTGATGTTAATAATTTCTTAATCAAGTTAATGTTACTTTTATCGTATAAATTCCTATGAATGAAATGTTGTGAACAGATTCTTGCTGTAAGTTAAAGTTAAAAAAAAATTCCTTATCGGCACAGCCTAAAGGCGCAGGAAGATTTTGATGATTATATTTCTCTACATTAAAACAAAAAGGGATTTTTATATCCTTAAACCCATATTTTTTTCTTCCCCTTGCAGTAATGGTTGTTACAAAAATATTTTAATTGAATCTTGAACATAATATGTAAAATGTATGAAATAAATACGAAGGAATTTAATAGCGATCATGGTACAAAATTTGAATTATTTTTCTATCCTTCTCAACACCAAGCATCTTATCAAACATTCTTTTAGACAAAGTTTTGGAAAATAATTATGATATTTACAATTAATGTAAACAGATTTGATAAGGTGTCTACTAAGGCAGTTACGTTTTTTTTTTGTCCAGTGAAAATTTTTTTCGAACCCATGCAGTTATGGCTGGTCGTATCAAAAATTTATTTAGAAAACATTTTTTGACATTAGGTACTCCGAGTTATCATACGTTTAAACGGATGCGATATTATTCATTTTATGGGAGTTGTTGCGATTTTTCTGTTTTTCAAAAAATGTTCCCCATTTCGACCCAATTGTTCGGATTTTCCCATAACTCACTCGATCGAGAATTTCCATTACCGTATTTTATTTATCATTTTGGACATGACTTGTCCAAAAATACGGCATTTATCGGGCCCATGAAAATGTGATATATATGGGATTTTTAGAACATAAAAGAAAACTATAAGAAATTTTCGTCTACAATAGGTAGTTTTTATTTAAAATTTACATAAAAGTGGTATTATTACAAATTTATGTGTAATAGTATAAAATATTATAAATTACGATATGATTTCTTAAAATGCTTCTTGTTCGATCCGAATTACAAAGACACACATCTCCTGAAATTCGTAATGTGTTAGAGATTTGGCAACAGCGCGTGCCATAAGCTGTGTACTGCAATCTAAGAGTGGGACGGGCTATAGTAACATTATCCCCCTGGTGGAATAAATTGCTTGTTTGTTTTTTTGGTTGGAGGCAAGGAGGCCCGAGGACTTATGGTCACTGATAGGAACGTAGAAGCTGCTTGGCCCGACAGGTTCCTGGTGATGACTGGTGTTGCTCGCAGGGGGCTGGTGCCGCTACACAATGCCTGCTCGTACGGCCACTACGAGGTGACGGAGCTGCTGGTCAAGCACGGCGCCAGCGTGAACGTTGCTGACCTGTGGAAGTTTACTCCGCTCCACGAAGCTGCAGCCAAGGGGAAGGCAGAGATTGTCCGTTTGCTGCTGAAGGTATTGCTTGTTTGTTTTTCTCTGTATTTGTGAGTATAGTCAATTCTTGTCAACAATTTAAAAAAATTCAGATAATTCATAATACCCAATAAATCATGTTGATGTTGATGTTTACATGCTTTAATCTGTTTTATACAGAATTCTTAAAAATATGTAACATGAAGTAAAAGTTCTTTGAATTTTTTTTTTATTAATAATAAATGTGGCAGTGATTGTAATCTTATTGTGCAATGCTCTAAGCTGCCTGACTAACATATACAGTCAAACCTCTATCTATCGAACTCGCATGTATCGATTGTCCGTGTTTATCGTATACTTTCTACGGTCCCAGCAAAATTGCCATACAACTAAGGTTAAAAAAGCCTGCTTGTACCGATGTTCAAATTATCGTTTTGTCCGCATTGATCGTACAAAATATGTGGTCCCGTCACTATAAATTATAATAGATGATCGTTTAACCATAAAGATTTTGCAGAAATAACCATTTCTTAGAAAGAAACCGTCATAAAAACAGTAACGATGATAGTATATAGAAATAGTAAAAATCACCTTAAATCTGCAGCCATTTTATAGTAGCTACGAGTGAACTGTCAACAAACAGTAGATGGCTAACATTGGTACCATATTTTGTGAAATTGACTCGTCACGAAACGTTGCCACACAATTGACTTGTATTTATGTACGAAACTTTTTCATTTCTGCTAAAATGGTAACTTAAAAAACAAAACATTATATACCGTACGTACATAAAATCACTTCAAGAATAAATATGTCCCATATTATGACTGAGCATTAAGACGTCTCGTTTTTAAACTTCACAAGATAAAATGAGCGGAGTCTTGGTAACTGTTTTATACGTATTTTATACAAATGTTATAATTTCGGAAGTACGGTATTGTACAGTTGACGCATATTTTTTAAACTAACCATTTATTTCTGGGGATCGTAAATAATTAATTAGTGGTATCAAGACATCAAGATGAACGTAAACTTGAACATGTCCATGTCACAGCAGCGAGAAAAATGGTGCGTATACCAATAAACTGGTATTATAACTGGACAAAACTGGTACACGGGAGGTGGAGCTTATATTTTTTTCCGCTAAGCTCGCATCTATTGGCTGGCTGCTGATGGAACGTCACGAGTTTGGGCGGAGCGTAGAGTGAGTTATACTGCGCATGCGCAGCTCAGAGAACAGAGAGAGCCAGCCGGCGGCTACGTCACGCCATAACAGCTGATCGAAGTACAATAACATTTCTCCGCGATTGGCGCGCTATTGACGGTAAATTTACATCAATTTGCGGCCTTTTTTTAAATTTTTTTACTGTGGCGCAATGCGTATGTGTAATGTAGCCCGTATTTGTTCTGAACGCTGCAGGATACGACTGTATTTTAATTAACTTTAACATATTTCTTACAATTTTTCATATTTTTAAACTTTTTTTTCTCGAAAATCTGTACGTACGACCGAGGTGTACGTACGAACCGGGGGCCGTACGAGCGAAGTTTTACTGTAGTTGAGAACACTTGATGAACGAATTAGGATTATTGAATAAATTTAAATTGAATTGTAGGTCTGTTGTGCATAGGCTATGTTTTTTTTAAAGTGTAAATTGAATTAAGTAAAATGCTTCCATTTTTATTTTTTTTCAATTGAATAAACTTTAATGACAAGTAACTGATATATTTCTGACACTAATTTTGAGGTTGAAATATTTTTTTCAAAACCTAAGAGTGAAGTCCACATCTATTAAATGTCCGCATCTACTGAATTTTTTTGTTGGTCCCCTGAAAAACGATAGAGGTTTGACCGGTGAAACCTCTATTTAACAAATCTCAAGGGACCAAAATTTGCTGTGTTTGTTGTAAAGGGGTTTGTTAAATGAAGGTTTTGCACGATATATTTCTAGTCATCATAAAGCTTCACATAAATGGCTAGAACTGTCTTTCTGACTGTTTAATACGATATGAGGAATTAAACATGAAAAAGTACATAGAATACACTTGTTTATTGGCCAACCATTTGATGCTTGGAAATTATCAATTCCCATCCCCAGTGCTTCCTGGCGTGCCTTTTCTTGTAAAATCGGCCCAAAGACGTTGATGTTAGATGCCCTAGCCTCCATTAGCCAGTCAAAAAGGTTTCTTGTCCAAATTATAATTTTTACATACGTTCACACGTTTTCGATTTGTTCCTACCAGAGAAGCGTTGTTTTCGATCTGTTCCCGGTTGGATAATATGGTCGAAAGTGTAGACGCCGGGATGTCGAAACGTTAAGCTATATCACTTTTTTTTCCACCTTCATCAATTGCATTTAAAATTTCTAATTTTATTTTAATGTCAATCTGTCGCCGCTTTTTAGGATTATAATTCATTTTACAGTAGTACTGGGTTGATTTCCATAACTACGTGTGGAAATAAATAAACAACAGTGAAAACTGAAAAAATGGAAATTGTACTACACCATAATATACTAGTTGTTCGTCTTGCCAGAGCGATGGTACGGGAGGTTTCCGCCACTAGTGCTAAATGTACTCGCCATTTTGAACAAAGTGTGGCATGTACACACGACGTGTGTTATCCATGATGCTTTGTTTATTTATTGTCTTCCGCGATGGTGCATATTATTTTAAGGTTGTACGCACGTATTTTTAAGCAGTGAATGCAAAAAAATTAGTGGTTGTCTTGTAGGAGATGTTTATTTTTGCGTGTTTTTATAAAGCGGCAGTTCGCTATAAAGGGAATTTCACTATTTCGGAACGAATAAAATTCTAATTTAGAGGTTAAAACAGCATTGATCTTGTGGAGGTTCAGCGGGA
Source organism: Bacillus rossius redtenbacheri (assembly GCF_032445375.1). NCBI lineage: Eukaryota > Metazoa > Arthropoda > Insecta > Phasmatodea > Bacillidae > Bacillus > Bacillus rossius. Next base: position 257,402,272 of record NC_086330.1, on the reverse strand, counting down.
CCAAAATTTTATTTCCTTGAATGGTTTTTTTCGTTAAATAGAATATTCGTTAAGGGGCCCGCCTCGTCAGGGGTGTATGTGTGTTAGTGAGGCGGATGATAAGCGCGACGCTCGCTGGTGCTTCCTGCGCCGTATCGCCTCTAAGTGCAAGGCTCTGAACTGGCGCGCATTCGTCTCGTCGTCACAAGATAACTGAAATTTGAGCGGTGACCGTAACATTATATGGCGGAGAAATTAAGATAAAGGTGTTATGCAAGCCCCTTAAGTGCTCTCAAGAATCTGTACTGATTGTTTTATGCCTAAAAATTACTCTGAAAACACGCGTTTTAGGCATTTTAACGCTACTAAAAATACAGTTTAAAAACTTAATCCAAAATTAAAAGTACTTTTCGGCCCTCAGTGAACTCTTAAATGCTATTCGTAAATAGGCCCCACTCGGATATCTTGAGTGGTTTTGAAATCACGTTGTTTTTCCTGAAGCTCTGCACACTGTTTGTGTGCCCGGGTAAGCGGGACCCTTAATGGAGGTTTTACTGTAGTTGGCTGTGCTAGGCAGCCGGAGATGTAGCTATGATACAGTGATGTCATGTCTGGCAGATGGAGAACCATCCCTTCAAACCCTCTTGAAGGCAGTAACCACCACCACCTTGTACCATTCACTTCCCCCTTCCTTTGTTTACCTCACTTCAAGTTACTGAGACAGAGATCTCCATGAATTGACATCTGCCTGACCGCTCCCTTGTTCTCGTCATACTGTAGCTTATAGCATGTAATATGTGATCAGTTTTTCACTAGTGAAAAGTGGAAAGTCATTTGCACCTGTATATAAGAAGTGGAGTAGCACAGCCTTATTTATCCACATGAAATGTAAAAATTTGGGTGAAAGTTTATGCAAGCTTAGAGAATCTATAAAAAAAAAATCCCTTTTGGCACAGTCTACAAGCATAGGTAGATTTTAAAGTACCTATTTCTTCTGGAAATGTTTTAGAAACTTCTATAAACTCTTGAAAAAACATTAAGATATAATTAAAGCCCATGAAAAATGGTAAATAAAATTGCCTGATTTCGGTAAATAAATTATAGGATTTCGGTGCTATATTTCGGTAAAAAAAAAAAAGTATTTCGATGGTATATTTTGGTAAAAAAAATATGTAGTAGAACCCTGTTATAACGAATCTGAAGGGAGTAGTTTATATGTTCACTATAGAGGGGAAACTTTATATCTGGGAAAACTTTTATATTGGCAATACATACTCAAAAGCAAAATCTTAACTACACATAGGCCTAAGCCAAGAAAAGAACGAATGGAAATACTCAAAGCAACAGTTTTATGAGAAAATGCAGATATTATTTTTAATGAACTAGGTATACATGTACAAACTTTCTATTACCTAATGGTTCTTGGACATCGGCGTATTATCCTATTTTCAGGCATTTAATACTCTGTGACGTTTTCGCAGCTTGATAAAGAAAATTGTTCAGCTTGTTTAATATTGTACTTAATGTGGATGTTGCAATTCCCAGTTCCTTTGCTATTAACACGTACGGGACAGTGGGGTTGGAGTCTATCTTTTCAATAATGTCCAGTTATCTCGCACAGATAATGCCAAACGTTTTTTACCGCGTTTTTCACCCATTTTTATGTACGTATTTCTTATTGAAGCACATTTGCAGCTTAATAACACAAAATTCTTTTTACCGTCAAAAGTAAATAAACGAAAAATAACGAGTCTGGCACATCAAAGATCACTACGTATCATTTAGTATCACAGTTGCTAAATTTGGAACGAAAGTTTCTCACTTTCTATGGAAAAATTTAGTCCACAGAGTTCTATCTAGTGGTAGTCTTACGAACCTTACTCGATCAAAATGTCCGAAACGTGAACAATAATAATGAGACGTAAAAATATTGAATTTGCTGCTATAATGTACATACGTATTTGTGTGGTGGTAATTTATGTTTAATTTTGATAGCATATTAAATGTACACGCGTTCGTCCATTCTTTAATTATGCAGGGAAAACTATTTTTTATTTTCACCAAACTGATCACCATTTATGGCTACACGTAGCCTACCGAGGCCACTCGAATACGACTTGTTTATAATATGATCAGTGAACAATCGAGTAGCGTATTGCCGAGAAAAACTTCAATGTGATCCAGAATAGACGTTTTGTGAAAAAACTTGTAATTATATGAAAATATTTGAGATAAATGTGCATTATGTCGGCAAAATTTGTTCGTGGTACACGGGAAAACGTATCAACATTGACAAAAGTTGTGCGCTATATCCAATAAATTAATACATAACCTCACATCATTTTGCCGGGACTGAGACGGAAATTCACAATAAACGGGAATTCATTATAGGCGGGTTCACTATAAACGGGTTCTACTGTTTATATTTTTTGTTAAATGAGTGCATTTGTTCTACTAATTATTTTATTTCATGATACAAATCAAAGCTGTACATGACACTTGATACAGCAATCACTAGATTCCTGCGTAAGCCTTACAGAAGTGGAAATGTTATCTAGTAGATTATATACACATTACTTAAATTTTACATCACAAATAGTGTCCAGAATTTTACAGTCTGTGTTTATGTATTTAAACATTTTGAGTATTAAATAGGCCTATGCTATGTTCCTGCACAAAACTTTATAGAATTAATTTTTTCCTGTCAAGAGAATTGGCCACTTTGGCCAAATAGTTTGGTAAACATGTAAGAAAGGGTTCCTTAAAAAAATTAGTTAATTACAATGATCAATGATTATAGTACATGTAAAATTTCAGGCTCAAAAGTTTTTTTTTTATTTACTATAATTTTGTTTGACTACACATTTTCCGGCCTCTTTCCCCTCAAATTGTGTTTATTAGGATGTTAGAAGCGTAACACATTTCCTTGACTAACCTTTCATGTATTCATTTAACCATTCCCTCATAGCTGGGTGATCTAGCTTCTCTAGGGGAATATTTGCAGAAACAAATGCACTCACTGTATCGCTTGCAAATTTAACTTTAATTTCCTTTGCTTGTTTATGGAGAACAATATTATCTTCGAGTGTCACTTGCCTTTTGACTCCACAACCTGATGGTGATGTTTGACTTTTTTTCTTCTCTAAATGAGATGTTCGTAGTTTGCAGTGTTTTTCACAAGTATCTTTCATTTTCCAATCTACTACCGTATTGCAAAATTTACACATCATTATCCGCTTTTCTTTATTAAAAACAATGAATCCTTCATGCTTGTATTCTTTAGCTCGTTCAAACACTGATACGACCTTAGGCATTGTGAAGTATCAAGTAAACCAAGTAAACTTCAAACAAAGCAAACCGTAACTACCTATTTTCGTTCACATTTACCTATTTACATGGAATGTAGGATCTTTTCAAACCTCATTTTGTCATTTAACATGACCAGCGTATTGCGACGTTAAAATCCCATAACCTCTCTGTTATTATTTACAAGCAATACAACAACAGAACAGAGATAAGTATCTCTGCAACGGAAACGAATACGGCCAAACGGCTAACTTCATCCACATCCCGCTAGAAACGCTGATAAATGGTTGCCGCTTTCAGGCCAAGTGTTTGGTATTTATTTTGCTTCAACTTATCTATGGCGCATCTCATAATAAAGATGGCTTACGATGTTTTTGTTTACTAAACGAATATGTTTTGCGGTAAAAGTATTATTGTGAAACTTAATATTCATATCGCGTTAAAATTATGATATTTCGCGCGGATATTTTGTGAAACAACAAGAATATCGCGAATAGTAATGAATTTCGTGGCATCGCCAGTTATTTCGTGAAAACAAAATGCTGTAAAATAAAAATAGGCGTTTGGAAACACATTTGTAAGTGCTTAGAATGTAGTTCCAAAATTGTTTGTAAAATTTCGCGATTTCATCATTAACGAAATTCGAGTACCTCTAGATATAATGTACATAACATCCTATATGTTCTCCAATATTCCAAAAGCATTGATTAAAAATTGTCTCATATTCTCTACAGCGAAATATTTTGGATGTTTTTAACTCGATGCATCCAGCATTGAATAGCTTAACCAATTTCATATTATGCCTTCTAAAGTAGTTATGCAATTATTTTTGATCTTCAAAATTTATTTTTCATCCCTTGCACTAATATGTGGTCATTTAAACATTTTCCTTGGACCAAGGTTTAAAATAATGAGACCTGCGAGTACTTGAATTTCGAGTTCGACTCGAGTTTTTAATTAGTGCTCGAACTCGGCACGGCTGTTCATGACTCACGAGTCGAGTTCGAGTTTAATTATGTCTTTTCAGACTTTTTTGGTTAGGCCTAAGTATAAAAATATTTAAAATTACATGGTAATTAACCTTGTTTGCGCATGTAAATAAAAGAAACCCATTGTATTTTTCAGTTCAACGTATGATTTTAAATTCCCCCTCAAAACACCAATGTAAACAATGTAAAAATATTTCACTTTGACATTAAAAACGTATCCTACCTTTCAATACAACGACCATTCTTTTCCAGTTATCAGGAAAATTTTACATAATAGTTACTGTGTTTGCGCAGGGGTTCTTTATTATTAATGTACATTATAATTAATTTTTATCACTTTCAAGAATCCTTAACAAGTATAAAACGTAAACAAACACAGTATAACGCGCCATTCGTCTTCCATGGACTTTAGTGCACGAGACGATCTAAACAATCGATTGCTCTCTCGCCCCTCTTCAAGACAATTGTTTTTAGCTGCGCCATCTTTTGGTTATTTATAGAGCACGTTTTAAAAGTTTCAGTTACCGCAGATACAAACGTTAAATAAAAATTATATTTTAACTTATGTACAAAATAGAAAATCCAATAATGTTAATCTATGCAGGTTAATTTTTGAACTGTTTGGTGTCACAACATGGCCGACACGCTTTAATTGTTTTGCCAGGAAGGTCGGAATGTTGCCTGGCACAGCCATGCTCGCGACGCGCGCTACTAGTGTGAAGCTATGGTTATCTATGGATGAGAGGTTTGTTTACGTTTGACGTGGCACGAGGCAAACAATATTGTTGATTGAATATTTTAATCAGGATGGATGGCCAAAAAGATAAAAAGAAACGCAAGCAGTTTACTTTGAAGTAAAAAGTGGAAATTTTAAAAGAAGTTGACAAAGGCAGGAAAAATGCAGATGTGGCACAGTCGTTTGGTTTGGTGCCCACTACACTGTCAACAATAATAAAAGATCGCGAAAAGATTATTAAACTGTATGAACAGTCGTCTTTATCTGCTGGTCGCAAGAGACTTTGCCTAGAAGATGACGAGGGAATTCTGTCCCAATAAATGTACATATCTGCAAAATATTTTAACCCATTTGTCATTTTGTGTTCGACAGATATAAATTTTGTATATGAATGCCTAGAATTTAGGCTACTGTATTAAGTTCAGTAATTGTTTAAATTTTTGTTTTACAAATATTTGCTTCCAAGCTAATGTAACATTTGATCCACTACTACTCTATTTTTAAAAATTAAAAAAAAAAAAAAAAAGTTTTAAAGGTAACTTTCAGAATAAAGTACTTTCATTACTAAGTATAAAAGTTGAGGCTTTATTGATGTACTTTATAACGAGATTCTCGCCGAGAAAACCTTGCTCCAGAGCACATTGAACAGCTGATGTTTCTCTATGAAAGACTTTTACAAAAATGTTGATTATGATCATTCCTATAGTAAAATGTTGCTTTTTTTTTTTTTTTTTTTAATATTGAGTTATGTTCAGGCTTAGGCATGTATATTAAAATATATACAGTATAACTATTCTAAAAAAAAAAGTTGATGATATTTATTGTATGGCTACAAAAATTTCCTGGAACAGTGGAAATCCTTAATATTCCCTAGAGCTAGGTGACTGGTAAGAATGTTGACAAACAAATACTTTTGCACTTATGCTATGGTTTCGAATAAAATTTTGCTCGGTGTCGGTGATTAAAACATGCCTTTATACTCTTTTTTTTTGTTAACAAGTAAATTTTAATAATACTCTGCATTTTCAAAAGAAACAAAATTATTAAAGACCATGAAAATATTTGCAGCAATGAGAATCCTCACACCCAAGATTTGTTTAGGGCCTTGATATTTGCTGGTCTGTAAACATGACAGTTATATATAAATAATGGATATTTATGGATTTTACTATTTGACTCGAATTTAACTCGAACTCGAAACATTTCTTGAATACTCACTCGAACTCGACTCGATTTAAAAAACCTCAATTCAGCTTTCAGTTGAGACCTTACCTCTTGCTGTAATTTTGTTACATAGTTGGTGGAAAATGTTGTTCTAGCAGGAATTTGATACTGAGGAGCTACTTCCTTCATCCAATTTCTGAAGCCATCTCCTTCCACAAAACTGTATGGTAAAACATCTGTAGCATGCATTCTTGCAATCTGCTTTGTAATTTTCTGTGCTGCACTGTGGTTGGGTGCCCACTTGTACTGCTTATTGAAAGCAGCATCAATAATGAGCTGTGAAGTTTTGCTGATCTTGACAGGAGGAGCCTGCTGTTGAAGGATGGCCATTTCAGAACAGTAGGTCTCCATTCAATGGGGTGGGTGGACTTGATGTGGTTTATAAGAGTTGTTGTAGTACCTAATGACAAAATATAATTGTTTGTACTTACATTATATACATTACATTGTCAGCACATTCAAATTTTAATTACATGAAAACCAGAGTTATATAATTTGTAAACGTAAAATTCATATGTAAAAGTAAAGTTAATTATTGGGTTCAGGGTGCAAGACAATTATTCACATTTTGTAAGTTGGGTTTCCACAAGCATTTCGTATTGTACTATCATCAGTTAAAATAACTAGAACAGATTAGCATCGAGGCATTCTTCTCAAACTTTATCAAATGCAAACAACAACAAATCCTAAAAATCACATGTGTTCGAAGACTGTTTTAATTGTACTCATTAAAGAAGACAAGGGAAATAAAAATGCACATATCATGTAATCCTAACACACCCTTAAAAACTAATTTCGAACTTACCTCATTTAGTTTTATAGTCCTTCTTACATAAATTGCATTTTGCAAATGTCTTATTTTCTGACTGTGAGAAATTAGACCATATAACACTTGTTTTGCGTGTCAGTGCGGTATTAGTATCAACATCTTCGTCGTCGTTATTCATTGTACCAGTCCTATTTTCAATTTAAACCAGCGGAAACACGGATATCGTAATGCAGGAATCAAAAAATTACGTCCAGAACTTCACTTCTGCTTCTGAAAATTAAAAACGGCAATAAAAGTTTATGAAAGTAAACAGATCTTCGATGTATCAGTTTTATTCTCCGCAGTAAATAGTCAAGCGATTACCAATCAATATATCAAATAGTTGTTTATTACAACTGCTCGTAAGCATGGTCAATATTCCGTTCTCAGAGTCTTTTGGAATCAAACGTGTCAAGGCAAAATAATTTTTAATGAATTTTGTTTATCTTGTCTTTTTAATTTTATCTAATTATTTACGTAACATTTTCGGTATTTTAAAAAGTGATTGCGCTGGAGCAATTCTAGCAACACAATTCTCTGGCCATGGGCCGCTCTGCTGGCCATAACCACAAACGGACACGTTTTCTTTTTTGCTGTAGCCATGATGGCCGCTGTGTTTACTTTTCTATTGTTAAAAAATATTCTCTAGATTTTGTATTAGTAAAATTAATAGAATGGTGACCAAAGAGTGTGTGTGCATTAGTTTTTAAAGGTTATTATTGAAAGCTGATGCGCTGGAATTGTTTTAAATAGTTTTACACTTTTATATGGCACAAACATGGCTCGCCCAAAAATTGTGCTAAGGACAACTGGATATAATAAATTAATTATGCTACACATCGAGTAAAGTTTGCAGTAAAATTGTAAGCATTTATGATAATTTTCATGCTACATTGGCTTTAACTGTTCTCAGTATGCCCATTTACTAGTGATGGGTCGAGTCACCCTATTTCAGCATTGAGTCGAGTTCGAGTTAAACAAAGAAATTTATCTTCGAGTCGAGCTCGAGTCGAACTCATAGAAATTTGTCTTCGAGTCGAACTCGAGCCGAACTCATGGAAATTTGTTGAGATGAGTCAAACTTAGCGAGGTTCAAGTGGCAGAATGATGAGCGAAATAAATATAAGTTAAATATTTCTCAATATAATATATGTAATTAAATATGAAAGCTTTGAATTATTGAAGGTTTCCCTACACATTTTGATTTTTGTATTTTTTTTTAATCTTCATACTGACGCTTTAAGTGAAAATGCACATCCAAGTGACGAATCAGACGTGAATTTGATGATGACTGAGTCTTGTATTTTTTGCAGCACTTGCATTTAGCTGTCTGATGATCAACTTTTCAAAAAATTCCCAAATCTCTGCTTTTGATTTCTATTCGTCACTTTTTGACGTCCCAGGCCGTACAAACATATGTATTCCACTAAAGGTGGGTCTACACTATATAACAAAAACATGTTATATTTGTAACATGTTATATAACAAGTTACACAACTTGTTTCATAACATGTTACATAACAAGTTAAATAATAAGTTATATAACAAGTAATACAACTTGTTTCATAACATGTTACATGTTTTCAAACATGCATACCAGTGTGGACAAACGGCCAACATGTTATACAACAAGTTATTTAACTTCCTTTGATCTTTACCGACACTGCATGGGAAACATATAACTTGTTTTATAACACTTATTTTGTTATAAAACATGGTGTTATATAACATTTTTCTTCATGTTTTCATAACAAGTTATATAACTTTGTTGTATAACTTGTAATATAATTTTCATTCTTTTCATTTTGTAACATGTTGTATAACTTTGTAATATAACATTTTATAACTTGTTTTGTTATACAGTGTAGACCCACCTTAATACTAAACCGTTTATGATTAATACGACGCCGGCGATGCAAACTCAAGTGTAAACATAAACTTCAGCAGCCTCAATTTTCCGTTCGGCCATGGAAAACTGGTTGGAGATTTCAATTATTGTTGATATCAATTTGCCAAAGTGGCAACATTCCCTGGCTGTATGATGACTTACGTAGGCCATTGGCCCGGAGTTAAAATGGCGGCTATCTAGTGTTTAGTAGTAAATATTATTTACTTCCAAAGCTGCCCAAATATTAACGTGGTCTTGTTCATGACTGAATCTAGAGAACATTTTTTAAATTCCGTTATAGTTAAATAAAGGTATTTTGTTGCAGTTATAAATCTTAAGTGCATATTGAAGGATGGGATACACTGTTTGCGGTTACACACGATCGAAAATAAATAATCTTCCGACTTCGTTTTCAAGGTTTTCAGTGTTGGATCAGAGGTTTTCCACTAGGTAGGCCTAAATAATACATTTTATTTTACTTTAAAGTGCATGGTTTCGGATAAGTACCTACCTTCACTATTGGAAATTGTGCAACATTATGGTCGAGCCAAAAACTAAACTTTGACGAGACTCGAGGACACGATCTTAATCAACTCGGTTTTCGAGTCGAGTTTAGTTTCGCCGGCTCGACTCGACTCGCTCGATTTTTCGAGTCTCGACCCATCACTACCATTTACCTATCCTAAAATTTGATGTAAGTAAAGGTCCGCTTACAGTTTTTTTTTCTTCCATTAAATCTCTCGGAAAATGATTTCTTGAGGTTCAACATATTATTGTATCACACGTTTTGCCAAACAAAAGTAATATTTTAATACATTCAAAAACTTTCGAATATTTGAAATTTTCAAATACCTAATTTGGTTTCGAATGTGAATCGAATCAAATATTTGATTTGCACGAGTATTCGCACACCCCTACTATCTGCTAATAAAACCATTTAAGGTTATTGAAAATGTATTGTCAAGACATATCCATTTCAACTGTTACTGCATGGTGTGATTCAACAGTTGTTTTGTCATGGATTCGAACATCATCTCATTGTCTCAAGACATTTGTGGCTAATCGACTGTCGCAAATCCAAGAGTGCAAAATACTCATAAGCTGGCGACACTTGTCTTCTCATGACAACCCAGATGATTGTGCATCAAGAGGTTTGATGCCTAAGGAGCTGCGTGGTCATCAGTTGTGATGGCAGGGACCAGGGTGGCTTGCGTGCAGGGAGGAGGAATGGCCAACTGTTATCACTACCCCTCAAAATGTTGCAGAGTACAACACAATAACAAGGGTGCCAGAAATAAAATCAATGGCTGCACAAGTAAGTTCACTTAAAATTGATTGTTTGTAAAGGTATTTTTTATGGCTAACACTGCTGAGAGTTTTGGCATATGTCCTGCGTTTTGTTTCCAACCTCAAGATTCCTAGGGTGAAGCGTGAATTGGGCCCGTTGACACCGGCTGAACTGATATCGGCAAGGAAGTAGGTTGTTAAACAAGTTCAACAATATTAATTCAAGATTGACCTTGACAATCTTGATCAATGCAAGAGCTGTTCTTCCCACCTCATATCTCTTGACCCATTCGTAGATAAGAACGGCATCATGAGAGTCGGAGGACGACTTCATCATTCAGCCATGAGTTTTGACGAGAAACATGCTATCTTACTGCCCAAGGAAGGTCATGTTACAAACCTTATTATAGGCTACTACCACAAACAGTGTCTTCATGTTAGTCTAGAAACAACACTGGCAGTGATACATATGTAGCACATAATGGATATTGTCTGCAAGAAAAATAGTCAAGTCAAGAACTCACAAATGCCTTAGGTGTTGGCGATTCAATGCTGAACAGATTCAGCCCATCATGGGCAGTCTTCCTGTAACCTGGGTGCGGGAGCAAGACCATTTCAGAGTGTCGGAGTTGACTTTGGTGGTCCCTTCTCAATTAAAAGCTCTCAACTTCGTAATGCCCGCATACTCAAGGCATATTTATTTATGCTTGTTCGTTTGCCTTGCTACCAAGGCGGTTCACATGGAGGAAGTTTTTTCATTGTATATTAATGCCTTTTTGAATGATTTCTATAGATTTGTTTCTAGGAGAGGTTTGTGCAAGGATATATACAGCGATTGCGGTACAAACTTCATTGGCGCACGTCGCCATCTTTTAGAAATGGAACACCTTTTTGGAGACCCAACCAATTCACATAATGTGGCTACTCAGTTGTCAAACAAGAGATTTCAATGGCACCTAAACCCTCCTGCTGCACCACACTTTCGGGGAATTTGGGAAGCTATGGTGAAGGTGGCCAAACACCACCTGAAGAGAGTGTTTGGTCAGCAAATATTAAACTTTGAAGAGTTGACAACATTAGTTGTCCAAATAAAGGCAGTTTTGAACTCTCGGCCACTGTGCGCAATCTCATCCGATCCAAATGATCTTGATGTGTTGACTCCTGGCCATTTCCTGATTGGAAGACATTCCTGGCTCCACCATCTTTGAACCTGACAGACTTTTAAATGAAGAGACTTGACTGGTCTGTTGAACATTTCTGGCTGCGGTGGTCCAAGGAGTATCTTAACAGTAACACCCTCCAGCAACGAGTGAAGTGGAAAACCAGAGGCACAGTCCTTAACGTAGGAGACCTTGTGGTAGTAAGGGAGGACAATCTTCCACCGCTTCAGTGACAACTTGGTCGCGTTGAGACTCTTTATCCAGGAAGGGATGGAGTTGCTCGAGTAGCTGATATAAAAACTGCTCGTAGTTTGCTAAGAGGCCATTGGCGAAGCTGTATCACCCTCCTACTCAATTAATTGTGACTTCTATGAAGGGTGTACATAATGTAATTGTAAGATTGTAGGTTCAGTAATTTTTGAAAATTTTAGAATTTTGGTGGGCGGTATGTTGTGTAACTAGGTATAACTGGTGTTTAGAAGGGAATTTAACCATTGAGATGTTGGCGACACTGACCATAAGGATACTGTTACTGGGCGCTGTTGTGATTGTTCAGATCTCCCTCTTTGTTCATAATGTGAGTAGGTTGTGTGGTTGACTTCAGGGAGAACACGAACAATGGATAGACTGTGCATGCAATTTGTGTTCTGGATGTAGGACAGGTACTGTGACTTGTGGGTTTAGACAGTTTCGTGCAATTATCTCTCGCAATTATTTTGCGTGGTCCTCCGGTGGAATGTGGTTGTAACAACAAAGGAACTATGCCATGTGATGGTAAACAAAGACATATATGAACTTGAATATAATGTTAATTGTACATTAAAATAAACACCCAGAACATAAGGTACTGTCTAAAATTTCTTCAATTACTTGAGCTTGAATTGATATTTAAGAACTCAACCAAAAAAATTATCAAGTGTGGACTTGATGTGAATCAACTCTATGGCATTATTCCTAAACTCGGTTTGACTCCACTCAAAGGTATTATTACTGAACCTGGCTCAACCCAAATTTTTGCAGAATCGTCCATCTCGAGTCGTAAGGCTGAAATTTCTGTATGCAGTCCTAGTTTCAGAAGTTACCAGTTGCCACTTTAAAGATAAGTTTTTACTTGATATAAACTAGTCATATGCAAGTCTTGACAACATTTAGAATTATTTCAAACTCTTAGGCATCACTTTTTGCTCAAAAAACAAACACACAAAGAGAAAGAATTATTTACATTGGAATGCCATGAGTGACTACTAGAGCGCGGGGTGTGTGTTCCAGCACGGAGCAGACGCTAGCAAGAAGAATCGGGATGGAGCCTCGCCGTTGGACCTGGTACGCGAGGGGGACCAGGACGTAGCAGACCTTTTGCGTGGAAATGCTGCGCTGCTGGACGCTGCGAAAAAGGGAAGTCTGGCGCGTGTGCAGCGCCTCGTCACTGCACACAACATCAACTGCCGTGACGCGCAGGGCCGCAACTCTACCCCTCTACACCTCGCAGGTACTTCCAAGCTCCTGATGTTGCTTACAATTGTAGGCAGACTGTAAGTGTAAAAGAGAGTGTAAGTAAGAGAGTATGTTAGTGATTTGAGTGTTTGAGAGAGAATGAGTAAGAGTATGTGTGAGTTATTGCAAGTATGAGACTATGCCAGTGAGAGAGTATGAGTGAAGGTAATAGGGAGAGAGCATGTGGGAGTTAGTGAGTTTATGAGTGAGAATAAGAGTGGGGTATAAGAGAATGAGAGTGTGTGAGAGAAGGGGGCTGCTCAGTAACAAACACTATTCCTAATTGGCTGGCCACTTTGTTAGATAACACTGAGGGGTGGAAAGTACACTGCTCACAAAAAGATTAACAATGCATACCACCTAAAATAAGCCGAACAAACTAACTTTTTGTGGTGTTTGAGATATTTCCTTCATTTTTTTGTGCTTTCTGAACTAAATTTTTCATTATTCTTAAAAAAAAGTACGGTTACTTTGAGAAAGTGGTTATTCTTGGGGATCATAACATAGAAGTGTACTTTCAAAGTTAAACCCTTTAAAGAAATTAATGTTTAGATTTTTTATGATAAGTATACTTTATTCATTGCATAGTTCATCTTTAAATGCCAAGATAGTTGGCATTTTCAAGAAGTTTCACTAGTTTGTAAACGAAAATAATTAAGTTTAATTCAAAACTTGTAGAGGTTAATGTGCATGCAAGGGTCAGGGTTCTGGCTGTGCTGCAATTGTGAATGCAGCAGAATGGGCATAATATTATGAATTGAATTTGTTTTGTGCACTGCTTTATATGCTCACTGATTGTAACAGCATCCATTGAGGGCCAGCTGTACTTATCTGCGAGAGTAGTTTGGCAGTTTGTGAGTGTTTGTACAGAGGTTGCACTTTGTCGCAGCTGGCTACAACAACCTGGAGGTGGCAGAGTTCTTACTGGACCGCGGGGCCGACGTCAATGCCCAGGACAAGGGTGGGCTCATCCCCCTTCACAATGCCTCATCGTACGGCCACCTCGACATCGCAGCGCTGCTCATCAAGTTCAACACCGTCGTCAATGCCACCGACAAGTGGGGCTTCACGCCCCTACATGAGGCCGCGCAGAAGGGCCGCACACAGCTCTGCGCTCTTCTGGTCAGTTGCTGGCTTAACTGTATTGTGTGGAGCTCAAGTGCTATTTTAATAATAGGCCTGTGCTGTTCCTTGATTTTTCGGTTCCTCTAAAATATTCTTTTTAGAGGTGGGATGATACCACACTTTCGATACTCGATTCTGTATTGTTTTTTCAGTTCGATACTTTCGATACTCCAGGGAAAAATATTTTTCCATTAAGTAACAATTATTACAAATAACATAAATTAGTTTTAAACTGTATGTATAAATACAATCTATCATACCAGCATTATGTCAAATTAAACTTAAATACATAATGTGTAGGGACCCCAGAAAATGGTAAATAAAACTGGCTCATTTCGGTGTAAAAAAATGACAAAAGGGGTGCAAAAAATTGGTGTAAAAATAAGCAAGCGGTGTAAAAAATCTGTGTAATAATAAGCAATCGGTAGAGACCCTAAAAAATGGTGAAAAAATTATGCCATTGGCGGTGTAAAAAAAACTTCATAGCAGATAGGCACTTCAAAGTAGCAGACTCTGCCTTACATCGGCCCACTTTGTCTGTCGTTTCATCACACAAGAATACAATCTGTTTGTCTACTACACCGTGCCTTACTGCTTCCTTATTTGCCTGGCCAATTTTTGGGACATAAGTTTCTCCAAGAGTGTTGGCTGATGGCAAATCCCCTGCACATAAAATGTATACATAACTTACAATATACTTATAAATAGGTAGCATTTATAAGGTTATCGCTGAAAATATTAATGGGCTAATTTACTCAAAACAATTCTAAGCCAAACCTAACCTAACCTAACCTTTTCAAGATTACTGCTGGATTACAGAGTCAAACCATCAATCAATTAGTCAAAATATCTTGTGGTGTGCTCTAGGGTTCTGCAAATATTCGAAATTACCGAATTCGAGTTCGAATTTTTTGATATTCGATTCGTAAATTCGAATCGAATTAATTTTACAATAATTCGACTTGACATCCCCCTCCCCCAATTTTAAAAGAAATGTAATAGGACGATTACATCTACTTACAAAAATTATACATTGAAACCCCTTATTTACGTTACCGTTATTTACGTTTTCACGTTATTTGAACCATTTTATTTCTGTCCCGTTTTAACCTCATTAGATGTAATGCAATGAATTACCGTTGTTTACAACGCGCCTATTGCTTTACGCCTTTTACGCCGTTCGTTCTGATAAAACTGCTTACTAACTTAATTAATCCTATTACAAAGTAATCTGATATGTAAATCGTGTTTTAAAGACTTTTTTAAAAGTTAAAAACTTCATCTTAAACGTCTTGGGAGTTGCTTATACCGCTTATAAAAACGTAAACAGCACCAGTTTGGTTGTGTTTATTTCTGTATACAGCGCGCGCACGTAGTCGAAGCACTCTTACCTGAGTTTTGGAATAAACATAGCCTCTTGTAAACAAACATTTTCATTGGCTGCCGTCCGCCGCGCACATTATTCGTGCCCAAGAAATAGTCCCTTGGTTAGGTACCATTTGTAAGTATTTTTGCACTGCATAACAATTGTTGTTATATAGTGTGACGTCACCATCACAGTCGTTACTGCATATCTGTGCAGTTTGTGATTACTTCATTTATTTATTTTATCTTTGTCGTATTTCTCTCAGCATTTAATTTTTTTTGATCGTTGTTGCTGTGTTATAAGCTAAGTACCTCTATGGAAATGGGATACGAGAATGTATTAAAAAAAAAAAGAAGAAAAGGTTTTGGGAAGGCCATGTATATTTAATCTGTTTTTTTGTGAATAATGCTTGATCAATATAGGACGATTGGATGGATTTTAAGTAAGTGTACAGATATGATTTGTTTTTAATTAGAATGAGAGTTAAATTTATATACTATAATGTAATAGCATACGCATTCTTGACGCAAATGAATTGAAGTTATTAATATTTTTTTTATCAATAATAAGCACAACATAAATCGTCTCGCACCAAGAGGTTGAGCAAGTAGTTTCAAAATTTTCTCCCTGAGCTAGAAAAAAAAACTGGACATTGAAAAATAAAATTATTATTTATTACTACAGTAGAACCCGTTTATAGTGAACCCGCCTATAATGAATTCCCGTTTATAGTGAATTTCCGTCTCGGTCCCGGCAAAATGATGTGAGGTTATGTATTAATTTATTGGATATAGCGCACAACTTTTGTCAATGTTGATACGTTTTCCCGTGTACCACGAACAAATTTTGCCGACATAATGCACATTTATCTCAAATATTTTCATATAATTACAAGTATTTTCACAAAACGTCTATTCTGGATCACATTAACGTTTTTCTCCCCAATATGCTACTCCATTGTCCACTGTTCATAATATAAACAAGTCGTAATCGAGTGGCCTCGGTAGGCTACGTGTGGCCAGAAATGGTGCTCAGTTTGGTGAAAATAAAAAATAGTTTTCCCTGCAAAGTTAAAGAATGGGCGAACGCGTGTACATTTAATAAGTTATCAAAATTAAACATTAATTACAGCCACACAAATACGTATGTACATTATAGCAGCAAATTCAATATTTTTACGTCTCATTTTTATCGTTCACGTTTCGGACATTTTGATCGAGTAAGGTTTTTAAGACTACCACTAGATAGAACTCTGTGGGCTAAATTTTTCCATAGAAAGTAAGAAATTTTCGTTCCAGCTTTAGCAACTGCGATACTAAATGATATGTAGTGATCTTTGATGCGCCAGACTCGTTATTTTTCGTTTATTTACTTTTGACGGTAAAAAGAATTTTGTGTTATTAAGCTGCAAATGTGCTTCAATAAGAAATACGAACATAAGAAAGGGTGAAAAACGCGTTAAAAAACTTAAGGCATTATCTGTGCGAGATAAAGTGGACATTATTAAAAAGGTAGACTCCAACCCCACTGTCCCGCACGTGTTAATATCAAAGGAACTGGGAATTGCAACATCCACATTAAATACAATATTAAACAAGCTGAACAATCTTCTTTCTCAAGCTGCGAATACGTCACAGAGTATTAAACCCCTGAAAAAAGGAAAATACGCCGATGTCGAAGAACCATTAATAGAAAGTTTGTACATGTGTAGTGTATTAAAAATAATATCTGCATTTGCTCATAAAACTGTTGCTTTGAGTATTTTCATTCGTTCTTTTCTTGGCTTAGGCCTATGTGTAGTTAAGATTATGCTTTTGAGTATGTATTGCCAATATAAAAGTTTTCCCAGATATAAAGTTTCCCCTCTATAGTGAACATATAAACTAGTCCCTTCAGATTCATTATAACAGGGTTCTACTGTATTATTCCAACATACCATGTCACAAACCTAATGACTTTTGATTAAGCCATGTCCAACGTAAATCCAGGACATTAACAAGTTAAAGGTTGTACCGTCTGGCTTATTAATAAACTTACCTTTGATATGGTTGTTAATGATAATAAATGGTAATATTTAATGAAATAAGGCGTCACAGAAGAAGTGGAACCCATCAGTGGGGCACGAGTAGTGAGACGACACAATAATTATAATTATTGTTTATTTTGTGTTGTATATATTTTGTCTTTATGATTACCTAGTTTGTTTCATACACTATTAAGCCTTGCCACGTCTTAATCCCATTGTTTATAGCTTAAGGAATCGAACCGAAGGATCGACTGATGTGGACGAGAATTTAGAAATAGTAACACAGTTATCAAACAGCGGTACATTGACCGCAAATTCGGAAGAATTGAGTATGTCGGGATCACTTGAAAATCATGCCCAATTGTTAGACACACACGCAGGAGAGAGTGAGAGCGTGAAGCGGCCAATAACAGATACACAACCGGCTATACCTCCATCTACACCACCACCTAATGTTGAGTTACCCACTTATGACATGGATATCACAACCGGCGGCTTGCATAGTCTAGCACCATCAGATAATGTAGCAGCCAGTGTAGCTACTTTTCAGCCTGCTACTGTCACTAATTTTAGTGCAGCATCTGTACCCACATCTACCATCATTTACATGGAAGTATTACTACAAGCGCTGAATAATCTTTCAGCTAAGATAGATCAGGGACAGGTTGATCTTTCAGCTAAGATAGATCAGGGACAGGCTGAGCTTTCAGCTAGGATAAACCAAATGCAGGGTAATGTAAATAACGTACAGGAATGTATTGAAATGCATTTGTCAGAGCAGAAAGAAGCACTAGAGCGGTTAACTGAACAGGTAGAACAAGGTCATTCTAGAATAAATGATCTGGAGTCTAGTACAACAGCTTTACTAGTTACAGCCAGGGAAGAACGTCAACGAATCCAGGATCAGTGTGTTCGCAATCATACTGTACTTAGGGAAGAAATGCACGGACAGACTGAACAGTTACAGTTGCGTCTCGAACAAGTAGAAGAGGCTACCGCAACCTTATCTAGTCGGATCGATACACTGAGTAACGAGTGTACGCAGGTAGCAGAGAAGGCGGCTGACTGTCGTACGGTACAGCTGTGCCAGCGCGTCGAAAGTCAATTGAATAACCAGTTCAGTGTTCAACAACACCTGGAAAGTCAAGTGAAGGAGCTGGAGCGGCGGTTTCAGGGATTAGACACAGACCAGTTCCCTAGATTACCCACACAACCGAGTGACAATCCAGTACACAGCAACAGGGGCACTAACGGACCAGCAGAGTCACTAGTTACACAAACATCTGAGCGACCTGTGCTGAATGCTACCGTGGGCGGTCTTACCATCGATCAGGCTGCACTACTACACCACCCAGCTAGGCAGTGGAGTGAATCCATGCCAACCTTTACGGGCAAGGCAACAGAAAACCCCATACGATTCCTAAATAAATTTGAGGAATATGCCTGCACATTCGGTCTTAACGACACCGAAAAACTTAAATGTTTAGGCTCTGCGCTCAGAGGAAATGCGTTCTACTGGTATGAAATGTTACAGACAACTACCACATCGTACCAGCAATTCATCGACATGTTCAGGCAACAATACTGGAGTCTGAGGACGCAAGGCAACTTGAGGGCCCAATTACACACTGAGCGATATGACCCCAAGAAGGGCATGTCATTAGAAGCCCACATTTCTAGTATGTATGAGAGGACTCGTTATCTAGATTTGGTTATGTCTGATGACGAATTTATAGCGACGGTGCTTACTCAACTCCCGCTAAAATACCAAATCCAGCTAGCTGGTAGAACATATGGTGAGGTTGGTGAGTTTAGAGAACAACTGTTGATGTTTGATAAATTGGAGAGACTCAACCGCAGTCAGACGTCACGGGAGGAAACAGAGCGCAGTAACGCTTATCAGAAGCATGTGCCTATGCACAATACATGGCAGAACCGGGACGTCAAAACAAAGGACGACAGGCGAGCTTCCGTAAACTACATGAATTGGCAATACCAAGATGAGAATCCCTATCACAAACAATTTTTTAAGGGACAATATCAAGGTAAACACCAGAAAAGACGTTCTATGCCTTACAGAAAAAAAACACGGTGGTCCAGCAACAGGAATCACAGCAGCGACCATGAGGGCGAACGACGGAATCAATTTGAAAGCAAGAAGGGAAACAACAGACGCTCACCATCCCCGGAGCTACGGACACCCAGGAAATCCGACAGAAGGAGGCGCGCCTACTCGGAAGACGAATACGATGACCATCGCAAGTATTTCCAGACGTCCGAGCAGCAGAGATCCTATCGTGCAGAGTACCGACTGCCAAGTCAGTCCCCTACTGAGCAAGACCGACAGCGCAGTACGCACTCAGCGGAAAACAACTCTGTCAATAAACCACCTTCCACTTTATTCCCTCCACCGTTCACCACACCACTGCAGCAACAGCAGCAGCTCAGCTACTTCGCTAGAAATGAGCCAATTAACCCGATTGCGGCCAGCTTCCAGCCGACAGTACACAACACAGCCAACGGCGGTGTCTGGGTACCTACAACTGCAGCTACTTCCGCAACGCTTAGGAATTAACCCCGATTACCTACCGAAATACGCAACGAACACAGAATGAAGATGATTTACCTACTAAAGAGGAGGTTCAGCAATTTGTACAACAGAAATTAGCATCCGAAGCTGCGGCAAGACAGAGGAAGAGGACTGCGTCCAAAAGAAAAGGATTTAAAGTCGGAGAATGGGTTCTAAGGAAAACATCGGTAATAAGCCGTAAATGGGAATTTGTAACACGCAAATTATTTTTATTATTTACGGGTCCTTTTGTTATTTTGTTATTACTGAGGTTAACAACGAAAATTGTTACACACTTGCAGATCCTGTTACGAAACGTGTCGTAGGCAGGTATAATCTCACGCAGTTAAGAGAGTATAAGGCACCTATTATTATAAACAACTAAGTTTCAGCACGCTAATATGCGAAAGTTTATTGTGAAGAAAATGCAGTATACAGCTGGTGGAATTAAATTGTATCGAAACGATAGTCTCGAGTTCAGACATATTATTCAGCTGTATCGTGGGAACTGTTATTGCCTTAAGTTTGTAATCACCGAGGAGTCGCGTGAAGAGGTGACTGTCAGTGTTTGTTTCGACGAGGCCGAGCCCCGTCGATGTCCGGCGTAAGAATGCATCGTCATCTACGTCAGGAATTTGTGCGCAGTTCGTCGAAGGTCAGAGGACCTATACATGTTTATATAGCCGCGATGCTATTACTGCGTTTTGAATGTCAACCCAAGGGGGTTTAGACATAACATGGCAGCACCTACAACATGAAACTATTCGGTAACAACGAAGTCAATATGTGTACACGAAAGCTGTTGTTTGATTTTGGCAAGATTTTTGTTATATAAATAACCTTTAAAACAGCTGTTTTGTGTACGAAAACAATAAATTAGCCAGCATGCCTGCAATGAAAAATTAGGAATGCCTATATTCTGTCAAGATGTACCACGTCATGAATGGATGTGAAAACACAACACTGCATTCAAGATTAGTAAGATACAACTACAAGCCGACATGCGTACGTTAGTAACATTAAATTTTACTTAGTGCGTAATTTTTCCATGTTTAGAAATTCCATACATTATTCTTTGACAATGGAAAAAAAAATTAAAAGATAACATGTAATTTTAAATTTTATTTACACTTCACAACGCCATTATTTTTCTTCTTAATTTTCAGTAGGATTGTGAAAGCTATTAGGATGGCGTCCTCATAGGGCTGCAAACTAGGGAAGCACACTTTCTTTTCGTGTGTAACACTATATTCAAGGATAGATTACAAAAAAAAAACAAAAAAAAACGTACGTGTAAAAGCACACTCACGAAAGATATGTAGTCGCAGGCTGTGAGCCGTTCACTAAAATGTGTGTTTATATATATATATATATTTTTAATTTTATCTCGTACCAGCCTGTTATGAAAAACATTTTAATTGCTATTGTAAATAATAATTTGTAAGATGAGGTGAATTTAATTATGATTTTCCAATTAATGTAGTTGATTTAAGTTGTTTGGAGATAAGCAAGGCAGAATGCCACATTTCGCATTGTACTAAACAAACAAATACGAGTAACCTTTCTGTAAATGTAATTTTATACTTTAAATATTCTCACGCATTATTATTGTGA
The DNA here is from genome assembly GCF_032445375.1 of Bacillus rossius redtenbacheri. Taxonomy (NCBI): domain Eukaryota; kingdom Metazoa; phylum Arthropoda; class Insecta; order Phasmatodea; family Bacillidae; genus Bacillus; species Bacillus rossius. The sequence goes on along the minus strand of NC_086330.1, from coordinate 257,380,701 downwards.
ATTTTAAGATATATATTAATGTTATGATTTATCGATAATGCAAGTATAGTATCAAATTTTTATAGTCTTAAGTAAGTATTAGTAAGTTAGAGGGTATAAGCCAGACTGTACGACCAACTTGAAGTACCGAAGGTTAAATGTAAGCAGAAAGTTACACCGTCAAGAGTGTAATTGGCATGGCTAATTGCGGTTTGGACACACGATGTTAGGTGTGCGACGAAGGGAGTGAATGAAAGCTGGGACTTATTAAGTGATGCGATAGTAAGAAGACGACGGATGGTGTGTAAGAGTGGAAATTATCCAGCGAATCCTACGTTGCGACATGACGTGGTGGTACCACATCCAACTGCAGTCATGGCAGGGCGTTGACACGACCTGGGCTGTAGTAGCGGCAGACCAGTCTGCTGGTTCAGGAGGTGAAGCGGCTGGTTTTCGGGATCCTCACGAGGTCGACAACGTCATGGATCGTCAGAGGCCGTGATGTTGTCCGTGTGACGGTCGTCGTTGCAGTGGGTCCTGCGCACCCCCGCCTATTGTTAAGTACAGGCCTGAACCCCATCACATCTCTCGCCTCAGCATTCCCGGTATATCTACTTACCAAGGTGCCTGTGTTCCTGTCACTTCTACAAGAACGTTGCAGTGGAAGCAGCTTTAATCAGCTATCAAGGTTCCACGAGTTAAAATTCTACAACGGAAAAGCGCAAGTGTGCGCTGTTCCAAATCAACTCATCAACTGTGCTGTGTTATGTGCTAAAGGTGGCGCGCGTGCGCAGAATGAAGGTTGTTTTTTTTGTTGTGACTTAGCAACAGAGTTAAAAATAGGCAGTGCCGACATTGACCAGGAGTTTGAATGAAAACTGAAAACAGAACAATAATCTCCAGAATGTACAAGGGTTATGTATGTTTTCATTTCCTTTCAAAGAAGCGGCAGTCTGTGACGTCACCATCACAGTCGTTACTGCATATCTGTGCAGTTTGTGATTACTTCATTTATTTATTTTATCTTTGTCGTATTTCTCTCAGCATTTAATTTTTTTTGATCGTTGTTGCTGTGTTATAAGCTAAGTACCTCTATGGAAATGGGATACGAGAATGTATTAAAAAAAAAAAGAAGAAAAGGTTTTGGGAAGGCCATGTATATTTAATTTGTTTTTTTGTGAATAATGCTTGATCAATATAGGACGATTGGATGGATTTTAAGTAAGTGTACAGATATGATTTGTTTTTAATTATAATGAGAGTTAAATTTATATACTATAATGTAATAGCATACGCATTCTTGACGCAAATGAATTGAAGTTATTAAAACAATTTTTTATCAATAATAAGCACAATATAAATCGTCTCACACCCAGAGGTTGAGCAAGTAGTTTCAAAATTTTCTCCCTGAGCTAGAAAAAAAACTGGACATTGAAAAATAAAATTATTATTTATTACTATTATTCCAACATACCATGTCACAAACCTAATGACTTTTGATTAAGCCATGTCCAACGTAAATCCAGGACATTAACAAGTTAAAGGTTGTACCGTCTGGCTTATTAATAAACTTACCTTTGATATGGTTGTTAATGATAATAAATGGTAATATTTAATGAAATAAGGTGTCACAATAGCATTATAGTGTTTCACCATAAATATCCAATACAGTTTAATGTGTCAGCAAGTATTTACTTACAATTATGTTAGCAGACGCTGTGTGTACAGTCTACAGTTGATACACGGCGCAAGTTGTATTTCGGATTCGTGTGCGCACGGTTTGTTAAGGCTGACGCCGGACAAGGTTTTGTAAAGCACAGAACAGGAAAGCCTTTGAAAAGTGCACAGAAAACTATTGTGTTGAATGTTTTTAAAACATTTTCAGACAAATATTTGGATCGTCGTGTGAACGATATCGCGAGTTTAACTGCAGAATTTACGAGTGTTTCGAAGAGCAGTGTGCTTCATGCAAGGAAAGAATTACAGGACACTGGGGCTTAACAACTCCCGGGATGAAAAGGAAACTTGAGTATCCTGTTATCAAAACTTGTAATGATTTTGTGAAGACGACTTTTAGGCGTAAAGTGCATAGTTTTTTCTTCGCAAATGAACCACCTACGCTGAACAAAGTGCTACGGTGCTTCCTGTTATATTACTTCGCCATTATTTTATTAGCACAGACTGTACTGAAGTGTGTGTGTTGCAACTAGTGCTTGGCGCGCAAGATAAATTCAGCCTATCACTTGCTGACGCGGCGCAGTGATACAGTGGTGTTTGTTTATTTCAAAACTCAGCTAAGAGTGAACCCACGGTCTCACCCCTAATTATAAACTTGATTTTAGAATAAAAGGTGCAATGCTTACGCTATAAAAACGGTAAATTGTTTTTTTTTTTTTTTACGTGATAACGTCTAATAAATCGATGTACGCCGGCTGCACGCACGAAAAAGTGTCCCGTAACGCACATTGTCCCATTACGCTGTGTCCCGTTACGCTCATTGTACGATTGCGCCGCATCTATCTCTCTTCCACTCGATTGGAACAACCATCGATTTGACTTTTTCGAGGCACATTAAACTTGAAACACTCCCATTCGTTTCCTACTTTTCCTATCATCGTCATATCCTTAACAGAATAACACAGATTGGAAGAAGTTAAATAGCAAACATGTATAAATGTTATAGTTAAAATAATCTCTTCGTTAAAGTAATAAACATATTTGAATTAATGAGTGCAAATAAAAGTAAAATTATCAATTAAATTGTAGATTTTATTTCACTCCTTTGTATCCATACAAAATAGTGATAATTCAATAAAAATGATTCAATTTTATTTATAAAAGTATGCAATCATTTCATCAATGTTTTGTTATGACGTCACGTTAAACTATCGTCCGTAAACAGACTTTACAGACGACCAATTTTTTTTTTCTTTTGTACCACTTCCTTATGCTGTGATATTTTTATTAATATTTTTATCCTTGAAAGCCAAACATGCTAAATAAGGTGGCAAGTGAAGAGAGTTTTCTCTACAGTAGGCAACATAGTTACCAGCCGCAGAGAATTGTTGTTGCCGCACCATGTCGATGAACTCACCTTTCTCCATGACAGTTTGAAATGATTTGCGAAGTGATTTATAGTTTTTATTTATTTATTTATTTATTTATTTATTTATTTAGAATCTGGTTGTGCTTCTTCAAAATAGTCTCACTTTAATTTTAGTTACTTGATTTAAACTGTGAATTAACTATGTCACAAGTTTTTCAAAGGAGGTAGGTATGTTAGAAATTTTTTATTATCTATGTTATTTTAATAAATATTCCCAAATTCGATTCAAAAAAAATTCGAAACTCGTGAATTTTTTTGAAATTCGATTCGAACTGAAAAATCACAATTCGCAGATGTCTAGTGTGCTCACCATTTCACAAAATGCAATCCATCCTATTTATGTGTTTGTTAATCTGAGGTACTTGCATATTTATTTGAAGTAAAGGTAAGTTCGGCCTAAAGGTAAGTTAATCTATAATATTGTAGTCCTACATATGCTTATGAACTTTTATTAGAGGGGGAAAACATTTCTAAATAAATAAGGCAAATGTTCTTCAACATGGGTGTTACACCATTCCCTCATAGCTGGATGATCAGCTTTTTCCAAAGGAATCTTAACTTACAGCATCATATTAACAAAATCAGAAACAAATTCTTGTTTTCTGCACTTTCAAGCTTGTTTGTTTTATTCACGCTGTCGCCTATCGAGATTTGTTAAGACACGGTAGAATTTGCTTAACAAAATAATTGTCTTTTCTGTTTTGTTTTGAGTGTGTCATTTGCCACATGCTTTTTGCACGTGTCTTTGTGTGTCCAATCAACCCGCACGTTGCAGAACTTGCACATCATAATTTTGTCCCGCTGATCAAAAATATAAAATCCATCCGATTTGATCTCTCCTTCGTGATGAAACATTTTCAAAGTTTTCGGTATCTTAATTATAAATTAAATTCTATCACAAAACTTACAAAATGTGGGCGGTATTTGTAAACACTCATAGATTTGTGCACGCAAAAATGACTGCCATCTTAGCTCCATGCCATATATTAGGTTAGAAAAATCGACACCAGTGCGCCTTGCGGCAGAAACGACCATTATTCAAAACACGAAAACTGTGGAGTCAATTTTGTTATGTTGGTAGTGCGCACATATCGATTGTTGACATTTGTTACATTTTGTTTTCATTTGCGATGGCAATATTTACTGCTTGTAAACAGAGTAATAGAAATACGTGAATTTCAGTAACGTGTCAAAAAGAAGATAATATCACGGCAATAGTCTTTTAGTCTATTTTTATTTCACGTTTGTGTTTATGATGGCGTAAATAAATTGAACTTGCGACATAAGGGCATTATTTTGTGCGAAAAAGCGTGAATTTCGCGTGAAAATTCGTGAATTTCGCGACTATGTCGAAATCAAAGGAAAGTCGCAAAATTCGTTTAAAGTATCAATTTTTCGTGTTATTTCGTGAATTTCGCGCTTCACCATTTTTCGGGGTCTCTACTGATGCGGTTCGGATTCAGCGAGAGGGTGGGTTTGTGGTCTACCACGCCGCCCCCTGTGGCGCGTTTCCCGCCGGCTCGTTGCGGGCTCCTCCGGGCCGGAACTGGTTCCGCATTGGGCAGTCCTTGTGCCAGTGGTACACCGGTCTCGGGCACGTCTGACACCTGGGCTGGGTTCCTCCTCCGATGGCTCGGTCACGCCATGTCAGAATTGTCCTGCCCCCTCACTGGGAGAGGTCGGCGCATCGGGCGCTGGTGTTCAGCGGTGTGTACGGTACCAGCGCCCCTACTGTGATTGGTGTCTCATTCTCGGCGCGGTGCTTCATCGCTTGGCTTGTCGAGGGAGCCTTGGCTGCCTCCATGTCCTGCTCCATGGCGCGCGCCTACCGGATGAAATGAACTCTTCCGTTGGCCCCTGTTCCGAGCATTACAACTCAGTGCGCACTTTCATCTCGGCGCAGGCGTCAGCGATACGTGTTCCGAACCTCCGGACGAACGCGACCCATGGCATGTCGAATTCACTGACAATCGCCCACCAGGTTTTCGCATCTCCTTTCAGGGTGCGCCCCCCACGCTCCCCCCAATCGGCATCCGGAACCATGTAGCGCCCTAGTCAGTCTTTGCACACTCGCACGAACTTTCCTGGGTTGTCACCATTCTTCCCCGCAAATTCTGGCAGCTCGATAGCCCCGACGGGAGCCGCCCTTTTGCAGGGCACACTGGAGGCGTGGTTTGTGGGCGTGTTGCCGTGCATGTGCGACGTGTCGTCACGGGTTGGGGTTTGCACTTCGCGACACAATCAGCATGTGAACCATCCTTTTCCATAAGAGCTTGCTTCTGTTACGTCTACGTACTGGAGGTGTTTAAATGCCCGGCAGTTCCGGCACCAGACGCCCTCATGTGCATGCCCTTCACATTCCTTGACTGTGCACTTAAAAAGTTCCGGCGCAGTTGGGACTGTCTTGCATGCTCCATCCTCCGCCTGCGGATCCCATGGCGCCAAGCGCACACGTTTTGGACCATGTAGCCCCCCGTCACCCCACCCACGTGCCTCGCGCGTGCACATTTACTACAGTACAAGTCTTTCAGATTAAACAGGTTTTCTACTTTGATTGAAGCCATGCTGGTGAGTGTTAGCGCACACAGTCCGAAAAAAAATTTCCTCTCGTCACAATACACTATAATACTTTCCCCTCCACTGGGTATACTGTCTGTACCTGTTGTGGTCCGCACGCAGTACATGGACACGTGGTCCAGCGGAATTCCCTTTATTAGTCGGCCGCTTCGTAGCGCTCCGGCGCAAAACCGCACAACTCACATGCTCCGGATTCCCGTGTCACTTCATGTTGTGCCTCGATACACGCTCTTGGGCGCCATTTGCTATCACACTGGGGTTGAAAGAGTCACGCGGTGTGTGAGCATCGACTAAATATGGGGGCCACCACGTGGTTTAAGGGCATGTGGACCTGGCTATCCCTTCTCAGGGTCGTGACGTAGCCCAAATGCGAGGAGGTTCACAACCCCTTAATTACTCAAATCTAGCCTAACCACTCACTCTCAGTGGCGGTCACGCTTCTTAACTCACGAGAAGAAACCAGAGTGGTTTCTAGGTGTCCCCACACGCCGCAGGAAGCGCCACATGGCCGCAGGAAGCTTCGGATTTACCGTTAGGCAACGGACAATATCGTGGAGGAACTAAGTAGGGAAGCAAAGCCCTTACAGTTCTTAACACAAATTTAAACATATTTTCCCTGAATTAACATTACATAAAAAGTCACTAATTTCTACTTAAGTTAAAAAAATAGTCTACCCGTGTTGGGCAGTTCTGAAACCTGCCGCGCATGACGCTGCTCAGTCCTTATGTCCAGCCCGTTAACATAAACACAGTAGGGAACAGTATAAGAAAAGATAAAGAATGACAATTAATTATGTTAATAGTAATTATGTTAGGGTTGCGTGGCACAGGCTCTATAAATGCACCTCTTGCAGGGCGGACGGACACACACACACACACACACACACACACACACACATGCACATGCACGGGCGCGCGCGCGCGCGTGCCTGATGGCAGGAGGTTTGAAACTGGCAGAAGATGGGAGGGGAGGCGCCAGCCGAGATGTGAGGCACATCGGGCTTAGGGAGGGCGTAGCCCCGGCCGACGTCAAGTCTAATATTCAAATTAGCTTACAGGACCTGCTTGTCAGTTCCAGTATAGTGTGCAATTTTTGTTGGTTAAATTTCAATGGAACCAGTAACTTTTCAATAACAGAGCCTGGAATTACATTAGTGTAACTTTTTTTACCTTGTTCGTCCTCTGATGTTATATTTAACTGTAACAGATGGCTAAGTCTGTAAATTTGCTTAGATGAATGAGCTATGAGTTTGAATAAAAGCATTTCGGCACATGTTATGTCGAGTTCCATTAATGAGAATATTATAACTTATAGTAATCGCTTTGCCGTTGTCTGTTAATAGACTACAATTCCGTTAGTGTTATTAAGAAAATATCCTTTGTGTTTTTGTTTTAATTCATGGAATCTTTGTCAACATGTCATTTTCACTAAAAATCCAAACATTTCCGTTGACAACTGTAACATAAGAAACAACACAACAGTATTACAAAAGTCTGGTTTGTTTCTATAAATAACTTAGTTTAACTCTGGTTGCTGGATCTGTAAAAGAGGATAAAACACAAAATCATCAGAAAAGCCTGTAAGCAAGTAAACTAGCAGGGTGGCGACCAACCGGGAAAACCGGGAATACCGGGAAAAGTCAGGGAATTTTTCTAGCAGGGAAAAGTCATGGAAAAGTCAGGAAATTTTTCAAATAGTCAGGGAAAAAATTAAATCTTGTCTAAAGTTCCTGCTGCAGCATTTTACAGCTTAATATTATTCATAGTCTTTGTTAATTGTATGTAGCGAATTTTTAACGAAGCCATTTTTAATGTCGCGGGTCCATGAAAAACTCTTTGCTGTGTTTCCGTTGCTGATAACAACTGGCTGGCGCGCACGTGCGCAAGCATTGTATTGCCACCTTAGTCATGGTACGTGTACCAAATTATTCTATGCTTACTAGTTTTATAGCTCATAGTACACCGAGATGACCGAGATAGTTTTATTTTTGTTTCTCGTATTACTGGCAACTGTGGTACAGTACACGAACGTTTTGGGATGAAAACGTGTGTGCTTTTTTTTGTTCCCAGTCATGTAGTGCTTCTCTAAGTTTTACTTTTCAGATGTACTATTTATTTTATTTTCCTGTCCTCTTTGTGTAAACGTTTTGAATAGTGGCGTGTACAGGTTTTCAGTATTATTTAGTAAGCTAGTTGGGCTTTGTTCTGAAGATAAAAAGGAGAGAATTGAAGTAAAAGACAAAGATGAAAAAAAATTTGCGCCGGATGAGATATGAACGTGTGGGCTTGGGAAGAATATTGCCGTTGCTGAAAGCTAAGAGGAAAGGTGAGTAATGAGTTAAAGTGTTTATTCAGTTATATTCAAATTTTTAGCCCATTACTTTTATGGAGTAAACCATTTTTTTAATGAATTCCAATACAGGATAAGAAAAGTGAAAGGTAAATATTAAGAGTAGCTAATCATTAAGCTGGAGTTACAATACCACGGCAGGCCCGACACGACACGCCCGACACACTCAATAGCCAATGAAATACAAGGTCGTCGTGACGTCACCCCGAAAAAATACTCACCCCGACGGCTCGCAAGGAATAGATTCTATTTCTAATTTCGTCGTGTCGTGCTGCCCGACAAAAACCACAACGGAAACGGAAAGGAAATACTGCGGAACTAAATTTCAAAAATATTTACCTTCTTGGTAAATGTTTATGCTGTTCCTTTTTAATTCTTAGCACAGCTAACATTAGGAGAAGTTTTCTATTCTTTATTAGCATAATATAATATATCTTCTTCCTATAGCAATAAACGTAACCTCACTTCATGCCAGAGACGACGGCAAAATGTTATGATTTTATTCACTTCAACTGAACGCCTAGATTATTATCCGGTTTTGGGTTATTATACATCAAATGAGTAAATAATACAATAATTTACATAATTGGGTAAATTAGGCGTATATAACAGTTCTGTTTTTAATCTTCACTTAACATACACTATAATCGAAAAATTTTAAATTATAAAAGGATTTATTTTAGTGAATAAAATATTGTTTTATAAATATACAAATTTTAATTTTTTTTTAAGTTTTAGAAATAATCAAGAAAAAATGTGTTATTATTTACAGGCAACAAAATTACGTATGTACATTATTAAGAAAAAATACCCCTTACTCTTCTAATTTGTTACCTTACAATTAGACATAGAAAAACTAATAAAAACTCTTAAGTAAGATTGTTTGCTAATATTGCTTAAGAATGTGTATGTTCATTAGGACCTATATATAATTCACTAAATATTAGCAAGTTCATCATAACTTAACATACACTATAATCAAAAAATTTTAATTTCTAAAAATTGTCTGATTTTGGTTTGACATATATTTGTGTGTTAGGCCTATCTGATAAGTTAGTTAATATGCAAAAATAAGAAGGTTTTACGCTTAAAAAAATGGATGATATTGTTAGGCATGGTCAGGGAATAAAAATGATTGTCCTGGAAAAGTCAGGTAAAAGTCAGGGAATTTATTCTTTACAGTTTGGTAGCCACCCTGAGTCCAGGTTGCTGATGGCTAGGAAATAAGAAATAACACTGGACCAGTTAGGTTTATTTAGGCCTAGGTAGATTTGTTACATCTGTAAAATAATAAATATGCTAACATATGGATCAGAGAAGTTAGGTTAATGTAGGCTTTTGTAACTTAAGATTCTGACATATGTACCGTATTTACTCGCATATAGGTCGCTGCAATTTTATCAGATTTGATGGGGAAAAAATGAAGTGCTACCTATATGTGAAAAAAAAATTTTTTAATTTTTGAGGAATTTTTTTTGCAATATTTTGCTTTAAAATGCGAAAAAGAAGTTTATATAGGTATAGGCAAATTTATTTACAATGTACACATACAGCGAAACACCTTATTTACGTTACTGTTATTTACGTTTTCCCGTTATTTGCACTTTATTCTTCAGGTCCCGTTGAGTTCCCATTTAGTCCAATACAATACTTTACGCAAATTACGACTCAAAAATCGAATCCATCCTGCTATTTACGTCACGTAACAACCATAAACAACCAGAAAATACCGTGGTTACTTTAAGAGTAGATAATATTAGCTAGTAGGCTTAAAAACATCGTGAAAAACGTAACGCCTATGGTCGGCAATGAACATTTTAAATCGTAAAATATACATATTTTATAACATGAAAAGTTGCTTTTATTTCTAAACATGTAATAATATAAGCCTAGGCGTGTAAAAGTCCGAGTAATTATAGCAGGAGACAATCTAAAATGCACGAGGGAAAAACATAAACTCACGAATGTATAAACGTGGCTGATTGTTAAGTTCTGATACTGTATTTATGTCACAACTTAGCCGAAATACTGGTACAAAACAAACTTCACAAGATAAAATGAGCGGAGTCTTGGTAACTGTTTTAAATGTATTTTATAATTTCGGAAGTATTGTACAGTAGACGCATATTTTTTAAACTAACAATTTATTTCTGGGGATCGTAATTAATTAATTATTGGTATCAAGATGAACGTAAACTTGAAAATGTCACGGCAGCGAGAAAACTGGTGCGTATACCAATAAACTGGTATTAGAACTGGAAAAAACTGGTACACGGGAGGTGGAGCTTATATTTTTTTCCGCTAAGCTCGCATCTATTGGCTGGCTGCTTATGGAAGGTCACGAGTCTGGGCGGAGCGTTGAGTGAGTTATACTGCGCATGCGCAGCTCAGAGAACAGAGAGAGCCAGCCGGCGGCTACGCCGCGCCGTAACAACAGCTGATCGAGTACAATGACCTTTCTCCGCGCACGGCGCACTATTGACGGTAAATTTCCATCAATTTGCGGCCCTTTTTTTAAATTTTTTTTACTGTGGTGTAATGAATTACCGGTGCAATCTATATGGGGGGAATATTAAATACCAAATTCAAGACCTCAAATCATGGGTGCGACCTATATGCGATGGCGACCTATATGCGAGTAAATACGGTAACATTAAAACAGCCTAGCACAAAACAATCACACAAGCTTGGTTCATCAAGACAACATAGCTTAATCTAAATATTCTAAACATATAAATATGCCTAGGTAATAAATAGGCCCTAGAACTTCCCAATTATAACTTGATTTAGGCCCATTTGATAAATTATTTTAAGTTAAATAAATATGTAATTTAGGACAAGATCAAAATTTTAGATTTGATAATAGTTACTTACCTGCAAAAAGTTGAACCTGGATGTTTAGCTGGGACCAACATTACAGACCAGTTTACATGTTCTTCACCACGTAACTTTGCAGTTTTAATAACATTTTGTTTCTATGTTTGTTCATTTACAACACCTTTCTTGCGATTGACTGGTGGCTCATCAATAATTTATTCATCAGAATTCATTTTTAAAACATAAAATATAGCTAATCTCAAAACTAATCAACACATTACCAACACATCATAAGAAACATTGCCTATAACAACAAAAAAACAAACTAACTTATACTATTATTATAGCTGCTACCATCTAGAGAAAACAAGAAGAACCATCACAGATGATTGAGCATTATAGCATTTACCGCAAAAAAGAAACACTGCCAATCACATGCTCCTTTTCTGCAGTAAACATGAGTTTCAAGATGGCTTCAAGCCTACAGTTTTTAATAGATAACGATTCATTTTTGCAGTAAACAATAGAATCATAATATGTGAAAAAGTCAATTTGAGATTTTTGACCACTTGTTTCCTTTTTGCAGTTAGCAGTTCATATAAGCTGTAGAGTATAGTGTAGCCATCACAATGTATAGGATTAATATTAATTTGTTAGTATGTACCAGCTTTTATTGCATAATCGTCGCATGTGCATAATCAAATCGTCGCACCTATATATTAAGGTGTCAAAATTAAGATTAAAAAATCTCTCGCGTAAACGTCACATGATGTTTTAGGTCCCACTATTAAATTCCGAGCGCTTTGTGATGTTATTTTTGACGTGATAACGTCTTATAAATCGATGAACGCGGGCTGCACGCACGAAAAATTGTCACGTTCCGCCTGAGCCGAGCGTGCAAGAACCGGCCAACCACTGTGCGAGAAAATTGTAACGGTTCGTTACTACAAAAATAAAAAGATTTAAAGCGTCGAATTTTCGTTGTTTTATTTTTTCAACTAGAATGCATAGACAAATTGAACCCAATGTTTCATTCACTCGCTTCACACGTACATCTGCCCGTCGAAAACTGCCCGCAGTTCGCTTGATGAGATTTAACCAAAAAAATAGCGTAGATTAAGTACTTCAGTAATGTTTTACTGCAAGTACACGAAGATGGTGCGACCTGGAACAGGGCCGCACCCAACGAAAAACAGCAAGCCGCCGAAACGCGGCCTCGCCTGGCAGCGATCGACAGACGACTGGCGAAGTCCTGCCACACTCTTCTCCACGCAGGGAGTAGACGTCACATGACCTCACCGACCAATCACACGCACGCTTCTTTCACACTTACAGATACAAGCCAATCATAGAACAAGTTACAATACATGAAAAAACCTTTTACATACAGAACTCTGGGCTTCCCCTGATCTATCTCTTTTCAATTTCACATCAAAATCGGGGACTTCCATTCTCGTTCTCTCTCCCACACCGTGAGAGAGCAGTTATCACCCAGTTCCCACGCAGGGGGGAAATTACCGTCTTTATCTCGGTTGGCGGGGAAGCACTGTTCCTTTCTCACTTACATTTACAGGCCTCTCATGCCTCTCTTTCTAACCCTCACACCAGCCCAGACACAGTACCGTGTTCTAGAATCATCCAACACGTTAATGAACATTATAAACAGCAATTATAATACAAATTACTTTACCAAATTAAAATTATTTCGAAATAACCTGAAAAAGTAGGCCTAAACAGGCAAAAATCTAGAACGGCGGCTTCTTTGTGAATAATTACATAAAAATTACTAATGATAGAAAATGTCTGTTAAAATATAAGATACATCCTTAAAACACATAGCAAGTGAAAATAACATATATTAATATTCATAACGTTTGATTATACTGTCTCATAACATACACACCACACTAAAAACATTGACTTATTTATATTTACTTATACAAAAAGAAGTTTAAATGAAAATTGTTTATTTAGGAGGGCAGGGTTCTGCAATGCTACAAAATCTTCTATAATATCAAACAGGTTAAGGCGGGCTTTTTAACTGATTGTTCGTGATTATATTTAAACAAATTATTTAAATTAAATTTTCAAAAACTGTAAATAATATTTGGAAATATAAACTATGCAATTTTTCTTTAATGTTTTCTTATGACGTTATCACGTAAAATTATCGTCCGTAAACCGAATTTACAGACAACCCCTTTTTTTTGTTATGTTCTTGTGTGGCGTGCCCCCCCCCCCCCCCCCCCCCACTTGTTAAGCCTTTCTGTAATTTTAAATTTCAGTTTCTATTTTCAAAGTGACCCATCCAAGAACCTCATAGTCATAGCATAGCCTATGAGTCATAGGTATGATATGGTCAAAAGATTTTGTCTTTTACCTTACTGGACCCCTGGAAATAAATTACCCCATAAACTAAGTATAATTTTGTGTTCCTGTAACTATTTTCTGTGCAAAAATTGTGTAACTGAACGAATAGATGCAATGATAAAAACATGCGGTTTGTTTTTCAAACTGACACATCCAAGAACCTTATAGAAGTGATATGTTCTTAAAATCTTCAGTTTTTTTTACCTTTCCCCAGGAAATAAATTTAAGTGTACACTAAGTCTATTTTCACGTTTCTGGAACTGTTTTATGTAAAAAAAAACATGGAATTGAATGAATAGATGCAGAGATGAAACATTGCAGTTCCTTTATACAAAGTGACCCATCCAATAACATTATAGAAGTTATATGGTTGATATGGTTGAAATTCTATAGTCTTTTACCTTCTCGGACATTTGGAAATAAATTTCCGTGTAGACAAAGACTATTTTCACGTTCCTGGAATTGTTTTATATGCGAAAATCATGTAATTGAAAGATTAGATGGATATATAAAATATTGCTATTCCTTTTTCTAAAGTAACCCATCGAAGATATTCATAGAGGTGTTCTGGTTAAAATTCTTTTTCCGTATAAAACAATGTATTTAAAGTAGAAATCTAATATTTATTCAGACATTACCACTTACTTATTTATTTAACGGAAATACGAAGTTGTATGAAATGTAAATTTTCTTTTAAAGACTTTTTAAATGTTATAACCTTTATTTGTTTGTTTGTGTCACCATGGTGTACCACTTATAAAAATGTAGCCAGCGCTAGTTGGCATCATTCATGTTTGGTTATGTAGCTTCCCGTATAGAGCGCACACACGTAGTCGAATATCGATATCTCGCCGATTGCATGCAACGCTCGTTCTCTGTTGAGTGCCGAGTTAACTACATCTGATGGCCCACACTCTTTCGTGGTGAGTGTGTACTACGACGATAGTTATGTGTTCGTTCAGGCTCGCATTTGGGTTACAGATTTTGTTTTTCTATTTAAAGTTGAAGACAGGTTTTTGTTGCATGACTTATTAATTTAAATTTTTTGGCGTACTATTTTATACTTCACTTTTTAAATAAACGTACTTTCTATGAATGGGTTTGGTTTTTATGAATAACTTTACCTAACAATTTTTTTTTTTTTTTTTTTTGCTAAAACACTGTACTCTTATTTTTTTGTTTTAAAAGTTACTGTTTCTTGTCGTTGCACATGTTAAAGGTCAAGTATGTAAACAAAGCATGAAATCAAAAGAGTAATGTTATTGCCTTATAAAACAATCACATTAAATTATAGACATTTAAGGAAATTAAATTTAAATAGTAAGCAAAAATATATAAATGAGTGCTGATTACACTGAACCAGAAAATATTATAACCTCACTATCAGGAATCTAGCTTAAAAATGAGAAGCAAAGTTTTAGGTTAGTGCAAAAGTGTACTTATCGTTAGGGATGTGTGGGTACCCGATATTTTCAGGTACAGTTCGAATCCACAATTACCCAAACCCGGAATCATTGTACGTACATGGATTCGAACAGTATTACAGATACGTTATACATTTACAGTGTTTTATCGCATAACGTTCGCACGCGCGTAATCGTCACAACCATATTTTAGGCTGACAAAATTGGGATTAAAAAACTTCTCGTGTAAACTTCGAATGATGTTTTTGGTCCCGCTAGTAGATGCCGAGCGCTTTAGGTAGGTATCTTTTCTGTATAAAACGATGTATTTTAAAGTAGAAATTTAGTATTTATTCGGTCATTACCACTTACTTAATAAATTAACGGAAAAATACGAAGTTGTTTGACATGTAAATTTTCTTATAAAGACGTTTCTAAACGGTATTTCCTTTATCTGATTGCGTTAACGCGGCGTACCACTTATAAAAATGTAGCCAGCGCATCATTCATGTTTGGTTATGTTGCTTCCCGTATAGAGCGCGCGCACGTAGTCGAATATCGATATCTCGCTGATTGGATGCAACGTGCGCTCTCTGTCAGGTGCCTAGTTAACTACATTTGATAGCCCGCATTCTTTCGTGGCAAGTGTGTACTACGACACGTTAGTTCACGTCAGATTCAAGTGGCTTGCGTTCGCGTTAGAGTTTTGGTGTTTCTATTTAATTTGAAGAAAGGTTTTTGTTTAAAGAATTATTAATATAAGTAAATAGATAGTTTGGCGTGCTCTTGTATACTCCACCTTTTTTTAAATAAACATACTTTCTATGAACGGGTTTTGTTTTTATGAATAACTTTACCAAACAAAAATTTTTTTTCCGCATAATCGTCGCACCCCTACTTTTCAAACTTGATTTTAGAATAAAATGTGCAACGATTATACGAGGAAACATGGTATTTAATACGGCTCAAAAATACTAGCAGTGAAAAATCAAACTAGGCTACTATTACGTAAGTATTTATATATGATGTATCAAAGAGAGAAACGTAAATTAAATAATTAACACAGTGACATTAAAAACATTTTGAGATTTCAAGAGCTTAAACTGTAATTACGAATATCGTCTTACAGCAAACTAGAAACTAAAAACAATTACATACCTACAAGAAAAAAAGTCTTGGCTATTTATTGGGGGAAAAATGGGTTAGTTTGCTAAAACGTTTATAAAAATGAGATTTACCTGTGGCGTGCAGTTTATTACGATTGAGTGGGAGAATCGGCATTACTAAACTCAAAGTGTAAGCCAATACTTGGGAATATCAACAAACATACAAACAAACATCGCTACAAACATAAGTGTTCAACGAAAATCTAAATGTAACTGCAGTGTTGCCAAACCTGTAAATCCTGTTTATCGTACCTCATATATATAACTAACATATAACATTCCTTATATTTAGTATATAATCGTACTACAGGCAATGCTATACCGTACAAAACAATTTCATGTCATACAAGACACTAAATCCTCGTAAACGTAAGTATGGCAACACTGAAACGGTGTGGTAGTTGAGATATACAGAAAATAAATTTTCCTGTAATTATTTATGCTATGAATAATTTTTGTATTCAACAAGCGTCACTGTTGATAACGTAGGTATATTTCAGTTTGTTTTACAAGACAGATTTTGTCATATTACCATTTATTTTAATATAAAACTTGCAGTACACTTTTTAAAATAATATTTTTTTGTCAAAACTCGAACTATTTCCTGCAACTGCGATTGATTTGCTCGTCGATAGATTTCCTTCCGGCGCCGAATTCGTTCAAATTCAACATAACCTCCATACTGGTCTCTGTCTTTGAGTCTTGAATTGTAATTTACGTTATTTCATGGTGAAACAGTTTTCAGATTTCGGTTTAAAAAAAAAGTTCCAACAGTGATGATAGTGCATGTGCACTGCCAGCAACGTCAAAACAAAAACACAGTAGTTGGCGTAGTTTTGTTTAGAATTTTTTCGCTAAAACTTTAGATTTTAAGTCAAAGTGTTAAACTTATGCACGTGAGCTTAAATGCACTGGAGTCATTCCATATCAGATCACCCAACTCTAGTGTGGAATAACACCCACCAACTCAGATTTTCTTGAAACTTTTTTTAACTGGACCACCCATCAAGTTACTGAACAACCTAAATTTTTTTCGCTGTAGGATACAAGGTTTCCAAGATAAAAATTTCCAAAGTTTTGGAAAATTGTATGTAAGCGACAGTTTCTAGACACCACTTTTCAAAACTGTGTTATAGAAAACAATTTGTAGCTCTATGTCTGACTTACATGTCATTACGAAATTTTTTCCACATATGAATCAAAGTATGTTGTTTTCAGAAAAAAAGTTTCATAAATTCTGCGTAACTCTTGACACACATTAAAATTTAATGTTCGATTAAGAAACAAATTTTTAAGTACAATTGCTTGGTTTTATTGAGTTGGTATTATTGTTGCTGGCATAGAAGATACCAAGTCAATTTTTTTTTAAATTGAACCTAAAAGAATGATCTACAAGATTGTGAAAGAAAAATGATGGTAATTTGATGGCTTTATAGCTATTTCAACTATAAATTACATCTTATAATTTAACACATACACAAACACATTGCATCACAATACAAGAGAAGTAACTTCACACTTTCAATACATTACAGAAACTTTAAAATTCTAATAGTAAATGACTACTAAATATACAAAATGTTGTGAAATTAATAAAGTTTATGACAAGAAAAGTTTTATGATAATAACTTTAAAAAGGCAAATTGGCCCTTTTCAATGAGAGGAGACAAATTGCAAATATAGATTGTTAGTTGCCAATTAAGAAAAATAACTTATAAAATAAAGTTTTTAAACTTACGAAATAATGCTTAAAAGTACTTTTCATTTGAACTGTTGTGACTTCTTGTGTTGGTGTTGTATGAAATCAACTTCCTTTTTAGAGAAGTAGTACACTCTTCCAGAACCCTTGGTGATGGGAGTACTAACAGAGCAAATGATGTTGCAAAGAGGAACGTGACATGTCATTCTGTGGAGGCCAGTGAGACGATGGTGCAGGGCCATAAGGGTGCATGAATTTCACTTTTACGTCACCTTCCTCTTCATGTTTTGAAAGAACTAAGCCGAAAAACCAGTAGGAGTCATAAATACATGCAATATATGAGTTCGTTGATATATCTGTCATTTTGACTGTCAGGTAGCTGCTCTTCAGTAAAATGAAAACAGTGCTGAATTCTTCATCAAAACTGATTCGCTTCATTGCAATCGATCTTTCAGAAACAGGGATGAAATGGTGAAAGTTGCGTGTACCTGGAATTGTTTTTGCTGTGGAGAACCTTGCATTCAGTTGCTGACGTGTTTCTAACATTTTCTCTTTTTTAACCATCCAGAATTTTATATTTTGGATTGAACACTTTTTCAGCGGAGTCTATTACATCACTAGGAGATGTTTGAAGACTAGCTTTGGTAACCAGCCGCTTAACTGTACCACCAATGCCGTCACAAGGTGATTTGCCATGACTAGTAGCAAAAAATGCCCATGAAGCAGTTAATGCAAAGTCGTGGCTGTGGTGGCAGAGATTGAGAAAGTTTTTGCAGTTTTTTTACTGTGCAGCACATCCATCACTAAAGTAAAGTACATTTTTTACTATTGGAAACATTTTCTTTATATACTGAGTGATTATTTTTTGCATTTCATACACAAATGCTACATCATGCTCCAAATCATCAGACAAGATGCCGATACTTGAGACGAGTAGGTATTCTGGTTGTTGGACACGTGTGTAAAGTACAACTGGGTGTAGTGAACAACTAGCATTTGTCCAGTGATACCCTTGTGCTGCATCTTGAATGATACACGTGTAGTTTTCACTAAAGTCTAGGAGAATTACAGCTGTATCCAGTTCAAGTTCCACTTTAAATTTCTTTAAAAAATTTGCCTGGGCTTTAGTTATAAATGCATGGGGCACAAGTATCTGTATTTTCTCAATTAAAGTTGTTAAATATTCATCAAATGTCACTGTAAATTTCACCTGTTGTGTCCTGTCTGTCGACACCCATGAATTATATGAGTCTTCATCATCAGGGTCCCACTCCTCAAATTTTTCAAGTAGAAAACTATTCAAGTTTTCATTTGATGGGCATTGAGAGCAGTGTCGTAGCATGCAGTCTCTGTTATCTTTAGAACACACTAAATAACCAATCAAATTCTTGTATGTCTCTTCTATATGACAAGCATGAAGCAGAAGAATTACATTTTGATGGATTGTGCAAACACAAACAGAATGTGTGCCAGAAGACCCTGCTAAAAAACACAATTTTGGGCGCAACATGCAGAATTTCGAAATACCAACTTTAATGTTAGGATATGCAAATTTGAAAGCAGAATACAGTTCGCTTAAATTTATAAGCATTAATCGCTTTTGTACATGTACATTTTTCGACATACTAACAGTGTCCTTTTTGCCTGGCATGATTCGCGAATATTCGTCACTTTGGTAAAAGTTTGTCACCGTTTCAAGTGTGTGTTTATCTAGTGTTTTTCCTTTTCTTGGCTCAGGTATAGCCATAAGTCCTTTATCTTTCAGAAGGTTTCTTGCTTGACGAACAGCATACTCACTCACATGGAACTGTTCCATGACTTTTTTCTTGCTCCATGAAGCAGGAGCAAGCGTTAAAAGTTGTATCTTTTCTCACCGTGTGATAGGAGTTCCTAGTTTTGCTTTAAGTAAACCAACAAGCACATCCATATCATTCACTTTTTGTTCTATATCTTTTGGCAGTTTTTTGATGTCCTTAACAGATGGAGACAATTCTGTTCCCATAACTCTGCTAACTTTACTTTTTTAAATTGGAATATGCTGTGTCAACCTTTCTTTTTGCTTATGCAGGTTTTCTGTGTGATGAAATGGAATGAAGTTTCAATGGAGACTCTCCTAATTCTGCCAATGATGTATTAATTGTTTCTAATGTCTCCTCTTTTGAAATTTATGTTTGTAAATTTATAATACTGTACTGTGATTACTGTCACTATCTGAATCCACCTCTTGGTCATATTCATTTTTTAAATATGGATGTTTCTGTACTCTGTCTCTACATGCATCACATATTGTTTTGCCCAGAAACTGATTTCACAAGCATTGGAATTTCATTGATTTTTTCTGAAAAGTCAGATTTCACAGTCCTTAATGATTTTGTAATTTTTTTCTAATGGCACTTAAAAGGATCAAAACAACTTGTCTGGTAAGTTTCAAATTTTTTCAGGTAGTATATTTTATGATGCTCACAGACAGTAAGTATAAGTTCACAACTTACCCCACTCCTCACAGCCAAAATTTCTTTTTCTGAAGCACTTATTGTCGCAATGTTTATAAGATTAACCACATGTATAACTCTTCTTGTGACACTGTTCTATTTACTTTTCGTATACTACACTGTTCAATATGCTGTTCAGTTTGGGACATTTTAAAAGCTAGTTTCACTCAGGTATAGTGCAAGCACTTTTTTAATAAACTTAAAACATTTTAACACAGAAATGTGCAGCACCTTCACTCAACAATGATTAGCAAACAACTGAGCAATGGCTTGCCACTCCAGCTGAACCCTTTATCTAGAAGAAAGAGGGTTATAAAGAATCAGCTCATTTTCTTTAGATAGTGGGGAATTACTAGGGACACCTGTCTGTGGTGAAAATTCTTGGTTGATTTCGTCAATTTTTTTTGCTGATTTCAGTGTTTTTTCGTCAATTTTTATCCCATTTCGTCACAAATTTTGCGAAATTTTAGGTTGAGGAAAAAATTGTTAGCGAGAGTACTAAAACATAACAAGGCTTTTTTTAATATAATAATACACCTACTGTACAATTTTCTCAACGAAAAAACCATAAATGATGCAACAAAAAAATTAAACACCAGTTTCTTAGTCAGAAAATGCTAACATCATCATTAATTCCATGTTACAGGGCTTTAGGTTTACTCTCTTGTCACTCATTATGTTCCCATACATTGAGAAACTCCTTTCAGTATCTACGTTACTGATAGGAACCCACATTGATTTTAGTGCAGCATTAACAAAGTCAGGAAAATCACACTTGAGTGAAAGCAACATTTTAACTATATCAATATCTACATCATCTGTTTGGCGTGCATTTACAACAGAATCCCTAAACTGTAAGTACGGCAGTAAACACTCAGTTGGTGGAAGTTCACACAAGATGGGTATATTTTTCATGGCTTCGTGAATTTCATGATTTTTCAAAACCAATTTCAAAATATTTCTGGGATCAAAAAGTTTACCAAGACATGAAACAAACTCCTTGGCACTATCGGACGCAATCAAATCATCCAATTTTTTAAGACACTTTTCTCCTACTAACTTTAACTGAGATGTCAGTTGAGACTGACTGTGTTTGGATAACTTTTTAAGTAAATCTGATGTTTTTATGAAAAAGAACCCATCTTTCAGTAACTGAAACATTTTTCTGAGGTCACAATAATGAGAGGATAGGGTTGGTGCCATCGGAACACTAGAACTCTCGAGATACTCAAGTAACTTACAACTTTTACGGCAATGTTCGACAAGAGCAACTGCTTGACAATGTATCTTTCCAACTTTACATGCAGTCAGATTTTTGAAGTACAGAACATTAGCACTTTCTTCTTCCAGTGATTGCAGAAACTCTACCAGATCATGCAGATAATCACTTAGATACTCCACACTCAGAAACCAGGAATTCCACCGCGTAATCACAGGGATAGGAAAAAGTTTGGCTTTCTGTGGCTGATCTTCATACTTATTTCTTAAAAACTCCAAGTAGGCATGCTTCCTTTTACATGTGTTCAGAAAGGCATGCTTTGCTTGACATCACAGGCATTAAACTCAACCAGTACCACAGACCAAATATTCCCCACCAAATTCAGTTTCTGTGCCCAGCACTGTGTGTGCACCAACTTCTCAGAAACCAGAATTCTGATTGCCCCAATTCTGATTGCTTGGTCATGTAGCGTGCCGAATCTGATGTTATTGAAACAATGTTGCAATACTTGATTTCCAGTTTCTGCACATCAACAATGGCTTGTGAACATTCAGTAGCATTAGCATTATTTAAAATTATCACTCCCTCTACATAAAGTTTTTGAGCTGAAGCATCTCCACACCCTAACACTTTAATAAGCACCATGAAAACACACTGCCCTTTCTTGTCTGTGGTTTCATCACACAGAATGGTAACCCTCTGGTCTTTCACAGCTGCTTTGATCCGATCTTCTTCTTCTTTTATTATTTCGGGGACATAGCCCTCTCTCAGTCGCGTTGCTGTTGGTAGATCTCCGGCACCTACATCATATTTTAAAAAACTGTACATATTGTGCAACTTTTTTTAGTGACTTGCATAAACAAAATAACTAGAAGCCCAACCACTATAGTACCTACACAATGTCGAAATGAGCAGTACAATTGTAGGGCAAAATCTCAACTTTAAAAGGTTACACACTTTATTTTAGAAGTAAATATCCCTACTGCAAATAGCTACTGGTATAAATAGAGGCAATAATGTTGCACAATATAATTTTCTTAACTCTTTGATCAGCTATTTACAGATGCTCCACAAGTTACTGCCAAACACAAAAAAGTTATTAAAAATATCTTTAAAAATCACGTCGACTTACCTTCAATGTACTTATTCATCCACTCTCTGAGACTAGGATGGTCAATTTTTTCGATTGGAATATTAGCCTCCATGAATGGTCGCGTCGTAGATAAAACAAATTCACGCTTATCGTGTTTTGCCTTTTTATCACCAACTACCTGTGCTAATGAAACTTGTCGTTTGATGCCAGTAGATGACGATGCGGTTAACCTATCCTTATTTTTTTTTGTGCGCGACACTATTCTTAATGTGTTTGAGACACGTGTCTTTTCTTTCCCACTCGATTCGTACATTACAGTATTTGCACATCAGTATGTTCTTTGCCTTATCAAAAATGTAAAAGCTGTCATCTGCAAATTCTCTTTCACGGTCATATATCGTTACAACCATTTTCAACGAACCTTGGCAAATACGTATCTGACTTCAGTACCTCGCCGTTTGTTGACTAACAATCCTGCGAAAAAAATAAGGGTATTGAAGTCTTTTGTCGCTTTAGCCAACTTGACGAAATTAAAAAGTCATGCGTAATATCGCATGTGATAATTTTAAATTGTTGAGAGTTATTTGCGTTAACGTATCGGACTACACTGGGTATGCGCTCGGTACAGCACCAAAAATTGTTTTACCGTCTAATTTCATGGTCGCGCAGCTTAGAAGTGATGCGCACGGGGCCAGAGCAACTAAGTGCAAGTGTAACCAAACAAAAGAGCACTCACCCCGAGCGCCGATTTATCGAGTATGCACCGGTTTCGACTTTCAGGATCGATACATCAAAATAATGATGTAAATAAAAGAATGAATCCAGAAAAACGAAAAAACAAGTACAACAAACACTCACAGGTATGTTTCAAAAAAGTGTTAAGAACTCGAGTGAAAATCCCAGTTTCGTTGCTATTACAAACAGTATAGGCAGAATGATTGCCTTAGATCTGCAGTCATTCAGCATGGTAAATAATAGGGGTTTTCTTGAAATTAGAACATATTGGAACCACAGTACACAGTTCCAAGTCGCACCACGTTTTCAAGAAGTGTTATTCCTGAACTGTATAAACACACATTTGCAAAAATTACTAGCAACATGCGAAATGATTTCAAAGATGGTGTGAACTCAATATCTTTCAACACTGACATGTGGACATCACACAGTAATGACAGTTATTTGTCGCTGACATGTCACTACCTGAGCAAGAACTTTGAACTTGTGCAATACACGTTAGGGAACTTCCCGTTCTCAGGAGAACAGAGTGGCACTGCTATCTCTGATTCTTTGTTGGAAATGTGCAAATGTCAAATAAATATGCAATTCCACAATGTATACCTGTGTATGTAGTATCTGTCAATGCCAAAAATATGAAACTAGTATTGTCATAAACTTCATGGGTAGAACTGAATTGTTTAGGCCATACACTGCAACTGGCTATAAATGACAGCAAAACAGAAACTCCAGGAATAGAAGTAGTTTGTAAGAAGGCGCACATTTTAGTGGGCCACTACAAGTGTAGTTCTCAGGCGAGCCAAAGACTACATAAGCTGCAGAAGCAAATGGGAAAACCACAGCACGAGCTTATCCAAGATGTTGACACATGCTGGAATAGTGTATTTGTTATGCTGTCCCATCTGCTAGAGCAAAAGGAAGCTGTTGCTGCAGAACTTGCATCCTTATGTTCACTGGATAATTTGGCCTCCCATGAATGGAAACAAATTTCAGGACTAATTGATGTATTATCACCTATACATGAAGCAACAAACGGCTTGAGTGGCGAGAAGTATCCAACTATTTCTAGGGTGATTCCTATTATTGATGGTATCAAAAATCTGCTCGAAAGCTTCATCAGTAGGGCTGATGCCGGAAGTGGTATCGTCTTTGCACACAATTTATTGAAGGCAGTAATGATGCGATTCCCAGACTACAGGTTACGCAATGAATATCTTGTTTCTATTATTGTTAATCCTCGTTATAAATTTGTTTTATTACAGGAACATGAAAAGAAAAAGGCCTTCATTCGCTAAAACATTTGACAGGGAGTGATCCAAGTCTGGCAGGGAAGCACCAAGAATCAACTACGAGTACACCACAAGGGAATCCCGAACTTCATTGGCTTCTAATTTCTTAGTGTGGACGAAATTTGACCAAGTGTCTCAATTAGCTGCTGTAAAAGAGGCCTCTTTGTCTAGGTACATCAATATGGATAGACTGGATAGTGACATAGAAAACTATCTTAAAGATCCTGTCATCAATGGGCATTTGGATCCAAATGAGTGCTGAAAAACAAATCTGCGCCGTTTCAGTTATGTGGTAATTGCTGCAAGAAGAATGCTCTCAGTTCCCGCTATTTCTGTGCCAAGTGAGCGGCTTTTTTCTACTGCTGGAAATATTGTCACATCTCGCAGACAGAATCTTGCACTTGAACTAGTGGAAATTTTAACCTTTTCATGGCAATCTCTAAAATGCCACCTAGGTCTATATAATTCTTAGAGACTTTTGACTTTGTTTTTTTATTTTGATTGAGTAATAGGTAATCACATTACTTTTGGTTTGAAAAAGTTCTAGTGTGTTTGTATTGAACTCCACTGTAGGAGGTAGGTTTTCTCAGCTAATTTAATGGATTTTGTATGCTTGTATGTAACCAAATCATTTGAAAAATTGTTGAGATATGGTAGCTTCAATAAAGTAACCACTTACTTTTTTTTTTTTGTTCTTATAAATAGTTGTAGGCATGTTGTACTAGCCTATATCTTTATTATTGGGAACCATATTATTGATAATAAAATTAGATATATAAATAAAAGTAACCCAACTTCTTTTGCTTGATTTGCAGTCAGTTGCATTGGTCACAGAATATTGTATTATTTTTATTTAAAAATTGGTTGTCTGTAAAGTCGGTTTACAAATGATAGTTTAACGTGACGTCATAACAAAACATTGATTAAATGATTGATCCAGAAGAAAATGAAATATCATATTCGGCCTGAGACTGAGCCGTAATAGGTTTTTGCAACCAAACTATTTAGGCATTAAAAATATTATATTCTTTGAGGAAGAAATTTTTTTAAAATTTTTCTATGTTTTGTATGATAAAATTTACCTCTGCATACTTTTATGAATAAAATTGAATCATTTTTATTGAATTATCACTATTTTGTATCGATACAAAGAAGGAGTGAAATGAAATCTACAATTTAATTAATAAATTTACTTTTATTTGCATTCATTAATTCAAATATATTTATAACTTTTTAAGTGTCGTGCGCGCCGTATTTATTTTTACAGGTACAAAAAAAATTTCAGCCGACGGAATTTGATCCGTCAACCTATCGATTGGTAGTCAGCGAGGCTAACCGCACAGCCACGAGGCCATATTGGAAACAATTTGTTTCAGATGTTATAAATTAATAATATTCCACACACAATATTTGTTTGAATTTCTTTTAACTAGCATATTCTCTGTTGGACTCGAAATATTTACACGCTCGTGGGCTTATAACTATAATACGGTGTGTGATTTAGTTGATCAAATAATAACTCATGACAAATAATTACCAATGTCAAACTAAAGCGCGAAAAGTATCATACCAGCAATAAACAGCTAAAACAATACTCATACAACACTGTTTAAATATTCATGATTTACACTAGTAATTAAAATAATACGTACTTGTAAGAACGCCATTTCCTTGCGAATATACTCCCGTGGCGCAGTGCACAACAATAACCTCGAACCCCGCTATGTTGTCATCTGCCCCAAGCCGTGTGTGGCGACATGCGCAGACATGATCCAACCGGCGCGAGCCGCCTATCCCTGCAGCATGGCGGGGTGAAACCTGAGCAGTACGCCGCCAAGTGCCGGCCGAGTTCTCTGTACCGTCCGCAACATACCAGAGAGATGCCACGCATGTGTAAACAGGACACATCCGTAGTGGGACATCGGTAGTGGGACAATTTTTCGTGCGTGCATCCAGCGTTCATCGATTGATTAGACGTTGTCACGTCAAAAACTACTGCTTTAGCTTGCTTACGTTACCGCTACAACTAAGTTCTTACATAAATAAATATGATATACGGTTAATTATGTACCTCAAACTGCACCAAAACTTATCAATATAGGCCTATAAATGAGCTGTTTTTAAGCATTCATGTAACAGAAACTTGTGAAAACCAATTTAATTAGGTATGCCAAGTATGGAATATTTGAAACTTACTTCATGTTTTGGTATTCATCGTTTAGTGTGTTTTTATTAATTAAGTTTACATAATTATAAAAATTTCAATCTCAGTGAAAGAAATGATTGTCAGTAGTGACAGTTTGAAAAAAGAGAACACACATTATTTTTAAATTAATCAGTTATTTTTAATTATTCTGTGCTTAATATTCCAAATCTGATTCATATCTCAAATATTGACAGGGATTCGAACTGAACTGAAAATCAAGGATTCACACATCAATACTTATCATACTTCAAAGAAATACTACCTATTGTTGCCATTACCAGGTGCGATTTCCAGAAAACTTTTATATAGTTTTTGTTTTGTGGTCTATAGACCCCAAACCCATGCTCAACTCAAAAGACTATATATATTTATATCTTCATATGTCACATTGCCACAGTAACTGCCGTAAATTTTCAAAAATCGCTTCAAAACTGATACATAAAATATAAACATGGAAAAAACATGGTCCAGTTCGTTAATGGGCAATATCCAACCAAATTTCTACAACTCCCACAATATGATGAATATCACATCCCTTTGAGCGTATCATAACTTGTAGGAGTAATAACAAAAACTTTTGTCTAAATACATTTTTTATATGACCAACCATAACTGCAAGGGGTGGGGAAAAAACAATGGTTGGAAGACAAAAAAAATTCATAACTCCCTTAGTAAGGACACAATCAAATCCATTCAAATTGTTTGTAAATCTTATAATTTTTATCTAAAATGTTTTTCTGAAACATTTCTTTAATAAAATGGGCCATATGCTGTCAGGGTTTGAAAAAAACACGGGTAGAATTAAAAAAAAATGGGTGCGTGTTTTTATGTAC
Source organism: Bacillus rossius redtenbacheri (assembly GCF_032445375.1). NCBI lineage: Eukaryota > Metazoa > Arthropoda > Insecta > Phasmatodea > Bacillidae > Bacillus > Bacillus rossius. The sequence continues at coordinate 257,353,367 of NC_086330.1, read as the reverse complement.
GCGCGTGAGAAGTTATACTTCTTTGGCATTATTAAAAAATAGTTTTTAATTGCATGCAAATAATTAATTACAATAAAATAATAAAAGGGCTGGAAAAAGATAGTCAACACAGTCAATAAAGTTCAGTTTAAATTTGAAAAATTTAATAAATAAAATTTAGAGAATAATAAATATATATGACATAATTTGTACTAAATATTATAAGATTCTTATTCTTAATTTTAAATATTTATTATTGATGGTTTAATATTTTAAAAGAAAATAAATAAATTCAAAAATTTAATTTAAGTTTATTCATTTTTTTAATATTTATTATTTTCTTAATTTAATATTCCCTTTTCATTTTTATCAAAAAGTTTTCATTAGATTTGTTAATTTATTTTTATAATTATTTATTATTTATTCAATTTAATAATAAATATTAAATTTTAATATTTTAATTTGATGTTTGATTTTAATTTTTATCACAAATTTTTTATAAAATGTTTTGTTAAATTTATTTCTTTATTTTGTTAATATTAAATAACCAATATATATTATATTGGAGCACTTGAAAAAGTATATAAGCACAATTTTTTTTTACTAATATTTACGATAAGTAAATAATATAAATCAAAATATTCAATTTAAATCACTACTGAATATAATTTATTAGCACATATATAATTCGCACTTGTATGAAACTAAAACACGTGTTGTGAATGTAGAAACTAGAAACATGTGGATAAATATTATAAATATGAAAACTGATCAGAGGCAACGAGCTTGCCAACATGCACGACTAATAGAGGTTCTATTTATATTTTGTTGGTAGCTCTTTTTCGAGACTTAATGAGCGGTTTAGCGGGCAGCTTTTACCTGTTAAATTTGTGTTACAGTGATGCGCGCGCATCTTAAAATTTCACTCTCATCATTTTTTCATAACGCGCCTAAAGAAGTATAACTTCAAAAAAGTAAAAAAAAAAAAAAAAAACCTACCGCCGAGTTTTGAACCACGGCCCTTCAGCATATTGACCGCACAGTATAACCACTGCTCTGACAGAAGGTTACGAGGAAAATGTGTATTATATTTGATGTAATACCAAAATAATGTGGTTTTTTTTCAAACCTTGGAATTTACTCTTTACTATGACTATTTTAGTTTACCAAAATAAATTCCATGGTAATTTCACTATCATAAAGTTTCATTTGGCACACCAATACGTTTGGTATGTCCCCTAATGTGGGTTTATATTCATACACGTGGGTCCGCCATCTTCCTGTGAAAATGTCGTCACATGGTGCGCGCGCAGCTTCAACCTGTTAATTATGTGTTACAGTGATGCGCACGCATCTTAAAATTTCACTCTCATCATTTTTTCATAACGTGTCTAAAGAAGTATAATTTCAAAAAATAATTTCTGTACAATGTACACTATCAAATTCATTCTGATTTATTGTAAAACTTTGGATTATTATCTACATTTTTTGTTTGAAATAATTTTTTTATATAACCTACATGATTGCAAGGGGTAGAATAAACCGGGTTTGAATTACAAAAAATTCATAAATCCCTTAGTAAGCACACTATAAAATCCATTCCAACTGTTTGTAAATCTTATAATTTTTATCTAAACCTTTTGTCCGAAACAATTTTTGATAATACAAACTATTATTGCAAAGATTTGAAAAAACCTCGGGTGGAATAAGAAAATAAATAAAACTTCTCTACCATGTACACTATCGAAACCATTTTATTTTTTTTAACTTTCTAAATATTGACTAAAACTATTTTTATCTAACCAACCATTACTGCAATGGGTGTAAATAACCAGATTTGAAAGTAAAAATAATCATTACTTGTTTTAAATAGATATCCTTTCAGATCCGTTATAATTTGTTGTATAAATCCTAAACTTCATTCAAAACTTTGGCTGAAACAATTTTTGATGAAACAAATTATTACCGTTAAATTGAGGTTTAAAATTTAAAAAAATTCAAAAATTTTTTAGTATCAAATTGTTTCAAATTTATTTTTAACCATCTTAATATTATCTTAAACCTTTGTGCAAAGCAAATTTTATACGACCACATTATTAGCGCAAGGGATGAAAAACAGTACCTATTTTAAGATAAAAAAATAATTAATAATTACCTTTTTGGCATATTATATGAAATACGTTCTAAGCTATTCAATGCTGGATACATTGAGTTTTAAATATTCATAATATTTTCACTGCATTTAAAATGAGCAAGTATTTAATCATTATTTTGTACATTAAGTTCTTAAAATGTTCCAGAATATCATAGAAGTTTCCAAAATATTTCCCAAATAAATAGATACTTTGAAATATATCTATGCCTGTAGGATGTGCTGAAAGTGATATATTTTTTTAAAGTTTTGAGTCAAATATAAAAAGAAAATTATTCTCGAATATGAATGTCCAATTTGAATAGTAAAAAAAAAAGAGTTGGCAGTTCATTAAAAAATAACCTCGTAGTGTAACAAATATGTATGGAAATAGAAATTGGACAAATAATACTGAAGTAAAAGGGTTAATTAGGTCAAATCAACTACAATAACTTCTCGTAAAATGTTTGTTTGAATATATATGCATGCACACACACATACACTCTCGTACACACACATGCTAATAGCCTATGGCTTCTCTAATGCAATTTCAGAGTACTAGTCGACCCGTGCAGAATTCCGCAGTGCGGACCAAATAGTTTGGTGTGGCATTCCTTTCTTTACCTTGGTGTGATGATGAATCAAAGTTAAATCCAGGCCATGGATCAAGCATATGTATTTATTGAATAAATCTGGATGACACAGTTGTATTTGTAAGAAACAATGCAATTTTATTTTAGTTTTACATTAAATGGAAGTTGAAAGTTCCTCAATGTTAATGAACCTGCAATGTGCACAAAGAATTTATTCAAGTATTGAGTATTGTGACTAACTGATGCCATGAGAAGTAAATGTAAGAGGTTATGTTTATGATACAAATTATCAACAGTAATTTCAAACGTACTTACTTATAAGAAAAGTCTGATGTGCCAGAAGTTTTGGTTAAGTTGAAGGATCCTCTACGATTTCTTTATCATAAGTTCTATTTACTATGACCTAAGTGAAATTTAAAAAAAAAATATGTAAATGCTGATGTTTCCAGTGGATATCCGATTCAATATTTATCGATTCCGATGCAATATCTATCGAAAAATCGATGCATCCATTAAAGGACCTCTTCTTAGATGATTTTAAATCTCAAATTTAAGAGAAGTGGTACATTTTTAGACAGTGGGTCTATTTTTTGTCATTAGCCGGCATGATAAACTTTAAAATGAGGGTTAAATCATGGAATTTGATAAAGGAATAAGGATGATCTCGCGGACCGACAGAAAAACCGGCTAGAGAAATAATATATAAGATTGCTGCTACCCTTGGTGGAAAAGTTTTTAATTTATTCCAAACAGTTTTACTAAATAAATAGACAATAAATTATCAGGTGCATAAAAGATTCAATTTTTAAGATTGATTTTTTTGGGTTTGTTATACATAAGCCTTTTTAATTTTTAGTATATATTATTTGATTTTATAACTTCAGTTTTTTAGTGTTTAAGAATATATTTTACCTTGATGATACACACACACGTGCGTGCTTACCTGCACATGCATGTGCATGCACATGCGTGCATTTGCATGTGGTCATGTGTGTGCATGCATGTATGCTCGTGTGTGTGCACGCACATGTGTGTATGTGTGTGCATGCTTATGTGTGTTTGTGTTAGGGATGGGTCGGGACCGGTTCTCGGTTCTCGGTTCCTACGGTTCTCAGCATTTTAACCGGCACCGAGAACCGCAGCTAAAATGTCGGTGCCAGTACCGGTACCGGCAGTATAGCAAAACCCTTTACGAAAAAAGTCCACTACTACTTAACTGCAGCATGAAATAGCTCAACTCATGTCCAATTCACATATGAATTAGTTTTTTGGACTTCTGTGGAATAATATTCATCTCTAACTATAAAATAAATTACACGTGAAAAAATTTAATGTTCTCGTCACATCTGTAAACAAAGTACGTTTTACTATCAAAACATAACAGTTGAAGGTGCCATAGATGTAGTTCATAGATGTGTGCAACTCTATAACGTGCCTCAGCAGAGATGTAAGAACAGAAAGACGCCATGTTTGTTTCATTTTGTTTTTAAAAATTGGCAGTTAATTGAGTCGTTGACAGGTAAGTAAGGGTGACTGGTGTATAAAGAACAATTAAAAGGGCAAAATTCCACAGAATATTTGTTTAATAGAATTAATGATTGATTAAAAATTTTCCGTAATAATTTTTGGCATTCTAAAATTTTATGCTTTTTGTGCAGTGCTTTGGAGTGTAAGTTCACTGCATCTGCAGCCATCTAGCGTAATGGCTAGTAATTTTCTCTTTTAGGTAAACGGGATTTTTTGAAGGGGGAAGGTTTTTTTTTACTAAAGTGGTGTATGGATGTGTAGATGTATTTTACTATGGGCTGGTCAAACGAAATGCTTGTTGACACTTGTAAAGTATAATTATTCTGGCCAAATAGAGCAAATTGTGTAAGAAATGGCATCAGAAGTGTGGCAGTAATTTACTGTTGACTGTGCAAACAAACTGAATTCAATGTAGGCAATAAGTTTGATGGACAATTTAATATTTTAATTCTTTGAAAGTTCACCTTCATTGTATTTATTTCCATTATTGTAACATTTTCTTTTTATTCCTATGTTTTAAAGGAGGGTGTATGTAGATTTATTGAGATAACTACTAGTTTAATATAGAAAATTTTAGTTTTATTAAGTGTTCTCTATATTATTTTGAATTAATTTTTTTATTAATACATACCTATTACATTTTTAATAGGTTGGATTGTTTACTGTAGCTTGAAACAATAAATTGTTGAAGATATAAGTCTGGATACAGGATTTTTAGTGTTGGTTTTGTAGCCAAAACAATAAATAGTTTATTACTTAAAACACCTCATAAATAATGTGTGAATAATATTTATTTTATGGTTTAAGTCAGAACCGAGAACCGAGAACCGAGAACCAATTTTTAAGAACCGGGAAAAAACAGGAATTGACCCATCACTAGTTTGTATATATGAGGCCATGTGGCAGTCCCTTCCTCTCATCATTGTAATTGTCCTGTGAACTGGCACTCTGCGCAATTAACATGTCTCTCTTGACAGGTGTTTACGGTGCAACTGTGCCCAAACATTATTTCTTTTTGCATGAAATTTCCCACACTTTCAACCAAAAAACATTCAGAAACCAAACTGCAGCCATTGTTTGTGTTTATAAAGTTTATGTTTTATATTCCTTCAGCCCAGCACAAAACGTGAGTGATAGTTTTTTTTTAGAAGAAACTGACAAATAGTTGCTTTTCATCTCTTCGCTCTCTGCGGGAAACGGATGAGTAAAAGAAATCAAATACTACAGTCCACTTGTATCCATGAAACTCTTCTAGTAAACTGCAACCCTTATTTGAGGGTGACCTTTAAGGTAAAAATTTTAAATTTTAATGCCCAAAATTAAAGGTGCGGACCATTTGCAGAGGCAACCCTTTTGCAGGTGAATACAGTAATACATAGAGGCACAAGTGTCTTTTTATATTTATTCTATAGCAGAGTACTCTTGAAGCACACATGCATCTGCTGGAAAACTTAAGTCTATTTAGCAGTGAGACTGAAACATATGCAGCCCATTCCATATGCTATTTCATGAGCCCGGGTCCTTGGACACCTTGATGTGTTAAAGTCATGCCCCAGGCTGGTGGTGACATGGTGACATGTGGTTATCTGTGCAGCTGGCGCATGGAGCGGACCCCTTCCTCAAGAACCAGGAAGGCCAGTCCCCGCTAGAGCTGGCATCCGCGGAGGATGTACGCTGCCTTCTGCAGGATGCCATGGCCTCGCAGCAGAGCGTGCCCTCTGTTGCTGTCGCCTCGCCGTCGCCCCCTGTCGCCACGGAGACAGTGATCATGCCATCAGGGGCGTCCATGACCCTGTGCATCCCGGTGGCGCGGTCGGGCTGCCTCTCCCCACTCCCGGCTGTGGAGGGCTGCTGCGCAGAGCCTGCGCGGGCCGAGGGCAGCCAACAAGATGGGGCTAGCGTGGGCACCGTGGCAGGCTTCCTCGCCAGGTCAGTCCCTTTCTGCTGGCCTGCCACTGTCTGTATTTATTTAGCACCCATGTAAGTCTTCGACAAGATGTAGTAAAACATGCTATTATTAAGTCATAAAACCACCATAGTAAAAAAAAAAATGTATCGCAATGTAAATTGTGGCTTTGCATTCACCCAATGTTGTAACCTCAAAGCTATGTTTATAAGATGTAAAATTGTTACCTAGATTGTGTTAACCATCCTCTTAGTAAGTGATGCTCCTACAATTATTTTCCACAAGCCCTCTAAGCCTCCATTATCAACTAGTTTAAACTGTGGCAAATCTCGTGCTTATTGCTCACAATAGTTCACATTATCACTGATTTTGTATACTGTTGTTTGCTGTGAGTAGAATTTTAGAATTTATAAAGGTGTAAAAATATTAACAAAAATATTTTTATTAATTTTAAATAATAATTGTTACTGCAGTTGTTTGAAATGGTTGTGTTTGCTTTTTAGTAGGCCTCCTTGCGCATTACCTGAAATGGGTATGTATTTGGTAATACACTTGTAGCTCTCCATTGTAACTCCAAGGACTTTGACCTCGCCGAGGTTCTCCACAACGAAGGAACCGTCCGGCTGTGCAATCCGCCGTGAAACTAAATGTTTAATTAAAAAGTGGGCATCGTAATTATGCAAATTATTAAAAACCGCGATGAGTTGATTCTTTTGCATCCGGAAAGCCAGGTTGCATTTAGAATGCGCATAACCACATATTTCACCAGACAGGTGACAGTGATCGAGCACCGTCTGCCCAGCCAATACCTTCTGACAGATATGGCAATGTGTTTGACTCGCAAGCCTTGCAGAGACGGCCGGAGTCGAGGTCTTAACAGCTATGGTCTTTGAATAAATATTGCAAACCCACTTTCACATTGAAACTAATTCTGTGACCATTTCAGCAATACAATTATCACCCTCGAATTGCACATACTTGGTCAAAGAGCTATCGTACCCACACACTAACAAAATGCTACATGCATAAGGCACGTGTTCGTTTACCCATGTGGTGCTAGAAGACTCGTCACCGGGCAAACAGGTGGAGAAAGGTTTAAGGTAACACTCAGTGTCACAATACGCAATAAAGCTGAGACAGATCTGTTTTGCAATGTTTGTAAATTGCAAATACTTGTTCTCTTCTGTAGGGAAACAGGTCCGCACTGCTTGATGCTGGCTGCAGAGAACAGTGTGTGAATTTAATCTGTCTTCGCTTGTAAAATACTGAAGACAGCGCTCACAAATCCATTTCTTATTATTAGGGACAGGTACTTTTCGTGATCGTGAATCGCCGTTGTTATTTCGCGAATTTGGCCTTTTTTTTCTTTTTTTTTCCCCCCAAAGAAAATGTAAATTTTGCGATTTTCCACTGTTTCGTCGCGAATTTGGTCAAAATTTCGTTATTTGAAGCTTAAATTGCCACAAACACACATAATTTAGATATAATTCTAATTCATCTTCCGTTCGTAACACCAGCGCACCAATAAAAAAGAAAACAATAAAACACTACATAAAAATACATTTCACCGTGCCGACAACATTACTAGGCAAAACTTGGTAAACAATTTATTTTCTCCAGCCATAACCACAAAAACCACATTCTGTGGCAATAATATCATGGCGAGGTTAACGACCACAGATGACAGTAATCCAGGACCGTTTAAATTTTGCATTTTAACATTAGAAGCTTCAACATTTGTTTCTCATGCCATGAAGTTATCAAAACAAAACGCGTTACTCAATAAACGTGTAACCAACGTAGCAGTATGAGAATGCGAGAAATAACGCGATCGTTTACGAAAAATCAATTGTTGTTCAATTATACAATCAATCGTGTTTGGTAAATAAAGTCGATACCACGTTCGGAACGCGAAAATTTTAATATCAACGAAAATTACAAGCGTGTTTTTTCTTCATAATTTACTTAACCATAAAATACTTCAGGCAATTTTAAACTGCAACAAACAAATTGATGGATGTATGTAATTTTTTTTCTTCGGTTGTGTTAGGTTACTGCACATGCGTGCATTTATTATTGTTTGGTGGCTATTCATTGCGGTAACTGAACGAATATCGTGTTGACAGTTTTCTCGCTGCTTCGCGATGCCGAAGTATGACATAAACGCCCTAGATAGGGCCAAAGAATTTTCTTCTGATGGTCTCTATTTGACAGATAAGGCATTTTTATTTTGTAAATACTGTAATTGCAGAGTCAGTTGGGGCCATAGAGACTCAATTGTTAAGCACATAAGCAGTAAAAAGCACAAAAAGTCACGCATTTCTTCTGCTGCTACTGTAGTACTGCAGCATATTATTGGTGCTTGTGCGCAGCAAGCAAAAAAGGAAAACTGAAGCGCATCGTTTTGCTATGGAGACCACTGAGGTGTTCCTCAAAGCGAACATCCCACTTCATAAACTTCAGGACCCCAGTATTTTAAGCTGGATGAAGAAATACGTTGGTTTGTATTTATGCCTACATCAATATCTGTAATCATGGAGTGGCTTAAATTTAGAAGCTCTCAAAACCAAACCCAACTTAACCTAGTTGGAAATGGGCATTTTAAAACTAACCTATGCTAAACTTACCAAATATAAAATAAGACTTACCTAAAACAACCAAACCTAACTTTTTTGGCCTAGCATACCACCTGAGTTAGGAATATATTTATTGACAAACCTTCCCTCTAAACCCAAAAGTTTTGACATTCTGGAAGAGTAGCTAATCTTGTCTTTAAAGCTTTTGAGTTTGAAGGGTTTTCACTTCTAAATGTTAGTTTTAAACATTTTATGATTCATAATTGAGTTTATTTAATGTTTTCTTGAAAAATGGTGTGCTTAGATACATTTTGCCGCTTTTTTTCCTCACTGCTTTTGGCATTTTTCCTCACCGCTTTTGGCATTTTTGCTCACCGCTTTTCACTAATTTTACTCACCGAAAAGTTCCTATCCCTTCTTATTATGTGTCTGGGACAGTTGAGTATGTAATAATCTGGACATTTATTTAATGTAAACAAATGTAGGTGCTCTGTCGCGGCACTCGAACGAATCGCCAAGATATTTACATGTCTCTCTCTTCGCTCACAGGATACGCAAAGAGTCCGGATCGAGAATTCAGATTTGTCACTAAAACATTCGTCAACGATATTCTCCTTAGAATCTACGCAAGCGGTAACATTAATGGAAATATCATTGTTCCTCTCAAATGTTTTAATCTGATGCAGAGTGGAGGGAAACGTCAAGCCATTTGTATTAAAATACACGAGTGGATTTGGATACGAAGTGGCTCGAGTAACTTTGCCTTCCATGGTCGACACACCTGCCATGACGGCATACAGGAAACAGTACTGCTCAGGACACTCAATGTTAACACAAGCTTTCCTATTGGACAAAAACACCGGCAATTTCGTGTGCGCTGCGCTAACCGTGAAAACTCTATAGCTTGAAACATGTACATCCATGTTAATCAATCTTTTTAGAGCCCAGCCACTGCCACGTGCTGCGAAATCACTAACGTGTTTATTGATTTCCGGAGTTAATGTTAAATCTTAGATTTCCCCTACCTCATCAGAGTACAGTACCGCAGTTGAGTGAGTCGTGAAATGAAAAGTTTCACTCTCGTTTCCTTCCGCAGATTCCTTAGCTTGAAACATGTACATCCATATTAATCAATCTTTTTAGAGCCCAGCCACTGCCACGCGCTGCGAAATCACTAACGTGTTTATTGATTTCCGGAATTAATGTTGAATCATAGATTTCCCCTATCTCATCAGAGTGCAGTACCGCGGTTGAGTGAGTCGTGAAATGAAAAGTTTCACTCTCGTTTCCCTCCGCAGATTCCTTAACAAATGAATCCGAGAGTGAAACATAAACTTTAAAGGGGCGAATTAAGTCGTTAGTTAAGTCCAGAAAGGGAAGCCTACATCTCTGTAGAAACCGGTCCAAGTCCGGATCGACATTGTCAATGTCATTTCCAATTCGAAAGTCCACTATCTTGTTAGCAAATGCAGTGTTCAAGGTAACACCCTCCAGGCGAGGCAAGACTTCGGGCCCCTGCGCCAACTCCATCCCTGACCCCCGTCCACCATCGCGAGAGGCAGAGATAGAAGGCTCAGCTTCATTAAGACGGAGTCACTTTGCCTTGGGGGAGGAAGAATGGGAAGATATAGTAAGAGAGAAGAGAGAAAAGAAAGAAAGAAAAACTGGAAATTACGTTCAACAGTGAGCACAAAGCTAAAACAAAAAGAAAAGAAAAAATGTAGTAGACGTATGTATGGAGTATGGATTTGTCATCATTTAAAATTAAATATTTTTTTTATGCTTCAAACACAAAGTTAGATTGTGTACGGAACTGAATTATAGCTCTCTCCCATCCGTTTGCAAGATATTAAAAAAAGTAAATGAGAATATCTCTAGATGGCAATATTTTCTAAAAAAAATATTTACGTAATGAATAGGAGACGTTAATAAAATAATAAATTATAGACAGTAAATACATAAGAAATTAATAAGAGTTAATTAACGCAAAACACTGTGTTACTAAAATATGAAGAAAGTTTTATAAAGGTTAAGTTTAATATTATTTTCATGTTAAGTGAAAAAAAGAATATTTCCATTCAAAATGATATTATCCTAACATTACAAACAGGTTAGTAAATAAATTTACAGTTACAGTATCTTACCTTAGCTGGAGGACACGTCAGGCGCAGGCAGTGCAGGCAGTGTAGGCAGTGCAGGCAGTGCTGTCAGGCGGAAGCAGCCAGGCGACTGATCAGAGACTGTGTTGGTTCACCGTCTGTGCCCCGTATATATCAAAACACATTTTCAAAATGGCTGCCAGTGTATTTTTTTTATTTTTACACTGCAAGCGCTCTCACCGCAGCGCGTCAATTCTGGTTATTTTTACAACTTACCACCCCTCCCCCCTGACTGATGTAACCCCAGAACGTCATCTCGGTGCTTTTAACTCGAACAAAATGATCAGGCTAGTATTCAAATAATATATAGAAATTTGATTATATACAGTTTTATTTGACAGTCACTCTTCAAACCAACAATCATACTATAATTAGTTAATAAAGAACTCAAATACACACAAAAAAAAATAATTACACACACACACACACATATATATATATATATATATATATATATATATATATATATATATATATATATATATATATATATACTTACGTAGAATGCTCTGATATTAGACCATACTTACGTGTGTTTTAAATTAGAAATAAATCTATACTAATATTATAAAGCTGAAGATTTTGATTGTTTGTCTGAACGCGCTAATCTCAGGAACCACTGGTCCGATTTGAAAAATTCTTTCAGTGTTGGATAGTACATTTATCGAGGAAGGCTATAGGCTATATTATATTATCAATAACATTAGGGATCCTTACTAAAAGTCAAATTTAGAATCAAATGCGTTGGAGGGGGTTAGATACAACATGCAGTACACGTACGAAGTGTGTGCCGCAGGCGCTGGAAGTTTATTTCCTATTGCCCATTAACATTGTTGCCACGCACTAGGTGCCATATCATTCTTAATTTTCCCATACAAGTAAAAAACACCCGTGTGATGTTAACAACGAAGCAATCAGTACCCTCATAAGAGTTCAATTAGTATTTAAATACTTTTTATCACTTTAAATCGCAAACCTAAACTATTGTTTTTTTTCCTCTCTCTGTGTTTAATTTGGTTTTTTATTGCCCTTTTTTTCAAGTATATATATTTTACAGACTTGAAACTTCACAGTAATGTTCCTTATGTTATGTTACGCAGGATGACATATTCCAAAAATTAGATCCCATGGGTGGTTAAAACCAGGCAACAGTGGGTACTTTGTCTGCATGAGAACAGGATTTTGCATTCCTCATGCCTTCTGCGTCTCCATGGCAACGGGCATCGCGCGGCAGTGGCGTACCCACAAGGAGGGGCATGTATAATGAGCGGCTCAAGAGTGATCTGCCTGTAGACTGCCGTAGCGAAGTACGGGTACATCAGTAGTACGTTGCGTGCACGAGTCGGGAAACCATCGGTACTATTCATTTTCTCACCGGTACATTATACAGCATTGTAATAAATTGTCACTGAATTTTTATTTATTTACCATTACTGTAAATGGGAGATGTGGCTTAATTTTTTTTCCATTACTATTGCCGTGCGAAGCCGGGTGGGGCAGCTAGTATATGTATGAAGACTTTTTTCACAAACAACGTATTTAATAAACAAAAAAAGTTACGTGAAATTAACACAAGTCATATGATATTAGGGGTGTGTGAATATTCGTAAATACGAATAGTTGCGAATAGTAACTGACTAACTATTCGCATTCGTAAGTCGAATAGCAAAATTTAAATTTGCGAATACCCTATTGGCCCAAATATAAGGCGACCTGCAGTTTCAGGAGGCCAAACAAATGTAAAAATAATTTTGGTATAAATTAACGTAAAAATTCATTAGACATGCATTTTGTGTTGATAAATCCTTTTTGCATTTATGTATAACACATTTAACTTTCCGTTTCACTTAAGCTACATATTACTATTTAGTAGTGTGCTAAACGTAACAAAGAAAACAAAGAATGCAGCTTGCCAGAACAAAACAAGTGGCTAGGTGCCATGGTAAAGCATACGGCCATGAATAACTTCGGTGACGTGACCGCGAATATTTGTCCATATTACTCTCTGACAGAGAGTCTCTGTCCTATGCATTTTAAAGAATAATCTATGAAAATTGTGTTGTTTGAAAGGTTTTTACATAAATAATGAGTGGATTACTGTGAAATTATTAAAATAGCTTTTGAAGCAACGTACCAAACGTCTGTAAATATGGCGTCTTCGTGCGTGTTCGGCAATGTTCGTTTTACAACAAAGTAATATTGTGGAAAGACAGTTGGCAGCTGTGAATTTCCAAACATTACATCCGAAATGTTCTTTACATTTTCTGTTTGTAAACGTAAACAATTGTTCTGAAAATAGCTGTGATATTTTAGTACAAATATTTCCGTTAAAAATCAGAAATTAAATTACCGTCAATGTTAAAACGCGATTGTACACAAAGTACAAATATGAATTGTGTAATAAAAGATTGCCATTTTGAGATGCTTCAACATTCACATTTTTACTCAAGAACAAATATTTTAATTTTCAACTTTAAATTTTTGTGAATTACTGCAATATTGGGTGGATTTATCGTTTTCCCCGTGTGAGGTAACAAAGTTTTAGTTAATATAAAAAGACTTGAACATTGTTTTCTACTGTAGCTTTCAGCTTGGAACTAATGTTTGCTGTGCTATTGTCTTGGGTGCGAAATTAAGGCGACTTCCTATTTTCTCATCTCTTATTTATGTAAAAATGGTCGCCTTATATTCGGACCACTACGGTATTTACATGGCTGTTTTTTATTTCTCGTGGTTCCAAGAGCTTCTGTTTTTACCAGTTTCTAATGTAATTTCCAAAGTATTTAAACATTCTTACTTACATAACCGCAATGTATTTATAAAAGGTTCATTTCAAGAAAAAAATCTAAACCAAAATCATCCTACATTAAACTAACTTGTTTCAAAAGCCAGTCGGTAAACGTAAACACTAAACCATTTCCAAACAAATATAGTTAGCAGGAATGCCAACGACTACCGTATTTTTGATGAACGGTTGCAATTGTTTACAAAACCATTAAAATTAACTGTTTCAAATATATTATTCAATGATAACCTTTTTATATACATACTCATTTTGAGTATTGACGTTAATCACTGAGTTTTTCCGGTCATATATGTTTGAAGTACGATGAAATTAATTTCCCATGCTACTCATTTTTTTTATTCCAAATTTTTCCATTGTGGTAACCAAAAGGAAAAACAATAATTAAATATTATTATTAATGAAATAAGAATTCATGTCCTCAATAACTCTTAAAAAAACTAAGTGAATTTTTTTTTTGTGGTTTCATTCACAGAAAATATCTTGTATAAACTAAATATATGAAAACCCGCCATTGTTCAGTGTGGTAACATATTAAAAAAATATATATATTACAACTATTCGACTTAGAAACTATTCACATTCTATTCAAAAAACTCAGAGTCCACAAAAATCAAATACATACAAAAAAATAATTATATATACACACACACACATATATATATATATATATATATATATATATATATATATATATATATATACATATACACACACACACACACACACACACGTAAAATGCTGTGATACTAGACCACACTAACGTGTGTTTTAAATTAGAAATAAATATTATACATCAAGACGTTTTTTCACAAACAACGTATTAAATGAACAAAAAAAAGTTAAGTCAAATTAACACAAGTAATAAGACTTACAGTTTGTTTAAAATTTTGATGAGTACAGTACGTAGGGCTATTTTGGCATTGTTTACGTCTCTGTCGTATTGGTTCTGCTGAACGTTGTGATCACCATCTTGACTGACGGGTCCCAGATGGCTGAGGTCTCGGGCTCAAGTCTTGCGCGGTGCATACGTTTCGGGGTCTCTTCGCTGACATTTCTTGCACGCTGGTTTTGCAGGCTCGATTATGGCTGATGCACAGTCGGGTGAGTGCAGTTCTGGCAATTTCAAGGCGTGATTGTAGACTTCGTCGACACTGCAATGTAATTAACTGCACAACATCCATACAAAATGCACTGAATAACTTCCAGGGGTAGATCGTTAGTGTCCGGGTTTATAATCTGAACAGTGTGAAAGGGACTGTCACAACTCTCAACATAGTTCTTCAGGATGACATTATTCCAGATTGAATACTCCACCATAGGTAAACCACGAGACAGGTTTTCATACTGGTTACCTGGATTAAATGACATGTTTACTCGACCGAGGCTCAGTCCACACTGAGCTGAGAATCTGAATGTCTTTTAGCATTTATACGTATGAATTCCATAAATAAACTTTGCAATGCATTCAAAGATGGTGTCACAACACGTAAGAGTGTTACATCACGTGTTAAAACACGTAGGAGTGTTACAACACGCTGACTCACACGTAGACTTACAACAGTTCATGCTTTTTTTAGAATAGTTTACGTTTCATCGATAGCTTGATGACGACATATGGCACAAGAGTTAATGCTTTAGACACTGAAAAGTTTGACTCTTTTATTACTTTTGCATGGTAAACACAATACACAAGGCGTGTCCAGGTCGTCATCGTCTCCCAACAAAACATCGCAAGATTTCTTCCGACAATGATCGGTTCCGGTACAGCGCTCTATAAATTTTCATCATTTTTAACCCTAGATGTCCTGAGTTCATCAACGGTTGTTGGATGTTTAGCCAGCAGATGGCATAAGTGCACATAAAAGTTATTATCCTCACAGTGAAATTATGTTAACAGTCTCATGCTAGTATATTGGAATGATTTATCCCAGCACATGCGATAATGTATATTATTGCGACACAATTCAAAGTATACAGGCAGACGTTCACAATCCTTTTCAATGTCATAATATCTAACAGTATTCGACACAGTGCAGGCTAGAATGCACGTAAAGGTATCTGTCTGACAGTCGTACATCATCTGTGGTAAAGTGTCAGTTAACCTAGGATCTGATATTCTGTGTTTCTTCGCTTTTTCTCGCCATCGTCGCGAAGCTAAAGAAATAGGAATGTCATAGAAGTTTCAGACGCTTTGATTATCACTAATACCATCATCTGAAAATTGTTCTGGGTTAGTATCTAAATAACGAACATCCTCGAACGGCGGCATGGTAACGTCCAGATGTTCACCGGAAGCAAGTCTTAAACCTGCGGGATATGGCCCGCGGATGTGTCTAGCCTTTTCCTTCTTGGTCTTGATGAATGGAAACATGGCGGATGTCACTCACCGGAACTTTACCGCGAAGACTGTTGGGTGGCGGCTGGCGGCTGATGTTTAGCCGCGACTGCAGCACCACAGGTGGGCAACCTCGTCTGCGTCCTCGTCTGCGTCTTCGTCGGCGTCCTCGGGGTCGTCCTCGTCGGATTCGTTCACGATATGCAAGTCGCAGATGTCTGTGTTACACGGCACACTCCACGAGTGGTTGCCCCCATCGAGGAAGGTTGAATGTGTGAACGCATCACACGATTCACTCCAGGCAACCACCGTCTTGTTGGGATGACGCAGCTCGCACTCAACAAAATCGTGCTCCTGACCGGGCCACACCTGTACGACCTCTGCTGAGGCCTCGACGAGCAGAGCTGACGGGGAGCACGGGAGGTGTGTGTCTGGCCGTAGGAGGCTCACGCTACAGTTTTGCGTAGTGCAAGGCAGCTCTAGGTGATCTTCCCCTGCGTCGTCGCGAACCAGGTGTCCCAACGATGTGCACACGTGCAAGCACTGCCGACTGTCCGCCGTCTCGAAACTTACTCTACCGTAGCCGAGCAACACATCCTGATACAGCGTGGTCAGATTAAACTGCATCAGGCTTGAAGACTGGCATGAAGAGTGGCTTGAAGAGTGAGTATGCTCCCTACGAGCGACGCGTTCCATTTATAACACCGGAGGACCCACCAGGGTCTGGCGTCGCTTGGCAATGCTCCATCGCCCAAGCCCTAAGCAGCGCAGCGTTATGACGTAAGGAAACGGGCCGTGCACGGGTATTATCTTGCGTATACATTGTATTCAATTTTTTCAGTGACGGACATCCGAGCTCGGTCTACGCATCCTTAATATTAACATGTTTTTTGCACAACTTTGCAAGCCACCTTTTTTGCTCTACGCCTGCCACCATTACAGTTCCTTTAATATGTCCTGTCAGGATGTTTTGCAACGAAGTATACAGAAACAGACCGTCATCCCAATGGATGCCGTGGAAATGCCTAGTTAACCAAGAATTTGTTTTCTGGTAATTTCTGTGGAGGTATTTCCACGAGTATGGTGGTTGAAATGTTCTCGAATTTATCACCCCTTCGTCTTTAGCCAGACTTATCTCTTTTAAGACGAAACCGTGTTGAGAGTAGCAGCCCTGGAGGTTGGCATACAGCATGATGTCCCAGGGAAGACTGTGTTATCACTTACATTACATTAGAATTTTAATAGATTTGTCTCTCGGGTTATAAGAAACCAATCGATCGTGCAGAATTTGTGCGAATGCTTGAGTGCCAACGGGAATATTTCTCGTTGTGGTAATTTCTATTCTACAATCCACGACTCCTCCAATCATCTTATCATTTGGTTTAGACACATCAAACACAAAGAGAAGACCCATATCTTTAAATTTCTACGGGTCGAGAAGTGATGATGATTGACGGCCGTAATATGAGTCTTGAAATTCCGCTTACATATTATACGCTAGCAGATCTATCATTAGGAAAATTACTATCCAGGTTTGTGTACGGGTAGGATTCTGAATTCAAAAACACTTTCACATTCTTAATGTCAACATGATCAAACTTTGATTTATCACCAGCGACGTTGTTTGCCTACCCATTTAAATGTGACCATTATATATCTAGGCTTTTCCGTATTAAAGGACGTTTTCACGGGCCAATGTACCGATTGAGATTGTGGTAGGGCCGGATATTTTTCGAGGCTCCAGGATCGGAAAGCAATGTCTATGTTTTTTCCTTTTTCAACCATTTTAAGCAAACAAATCCTCTGTGCAGTGGAAACGGTTACATGAGGCATTAGCCAGTCGATGCTCATGAGTGTTAGTTTCACAGGCAACGGTTGCGCTGCCGTGTCTAACACCGCATTGTTCTGAGAGTTTAACACCAGTAACACTAATTCTTGTCGAACGTTAATTAAAACGTGTTTATAATCTTCTAAAAATCCCATGAGATTACTCAAAGGCACGCATATTTCAAACTTGCCGCTTGCATTTATGGGTACACTATAGTCGTCAGACAAGCCCCAGCCGGCCATCTTGGAAACAGCTTTTTCACTGGGCGTTAGTGAAAGATAGTTTATAATTGTAGTCACTAATCCAACATCGCGACATTCATCTATCTGTAAATTATTTACCTCGTACGCAATTCTGTTAAACATGTGTAAAATTCCATTTCTAACAATTTTTGTGTATGTAGCGGCCTGGCCATCCGGTTTGACGAATTTTCCGCGGATTCTTAACAGACTTTTGCATGGCAGACAATATGTATCAGAATTCTGGATTGCAATACGTATCTCGGAATTTAATTCATAAGGACCCGAAATGAAGGGGTGGTAGCTATTGATTTCCGTTTTTGTAATATCATTTTCAAATTGAATTGGCTGGTCGACTTGAAGAATGCTGGAATCCATTTTGGAATACCTTGAATTCTAGTTTCTTGAGAAAACGTATATTTTTATGTGTTAACCGCTTGGCGTTTCACTGACTACTGGGTCTGCCTTCGACAGTGCCGGAACCTTTATGAATGCCAAAGTATTTCACTCCCATATTTTTTTTTAAATGCAGACGTAACGTTATTTCTTCGCCTCTAAAATCTATGAGTTTCCTGTTTTGGTCGACTATCCTCACAGACAAACGTGTATTCGTTTAACGATAACGGGAACGTATATGACAGATTTTGGTACTTCGATGACCTTATAACCAGGCGGGACGCTGGGATAAAACTCCTGTATACTCAAGCTAGGTTGTCCGTTTAAATAGCTGGAGCCTATGATATTTTTATCTATTCGTATGACCAATACAGGGGAAATATTGACTGGTTGTGTTGACTCATGCATTCGACCTGTCACGTAAATTTTAGGTTCAAAACCGAGCATTTTTCCGATTGTATCGCTTTCTGTAAAATTGATATCGTAATTACAATGCATATTACATTGCAAGGTATTAGGGTTGCCTCTCAAAATAAATGTTGCATCGTGTGGTAACAGTTCTCCGATGTAACTTTCCAAATCTGAAATTTCATGACTTCCGACGGGAAGAATAATTTGAGACACAGGACCATTGTTTTTCGAAAAACGTAATTTGTTGTTTTTTTTTCGTCAACGTTCGGAATGGAATGGTATGTTTAAAGGCGATGAGCCCTATCTGCCACTCTCCATTCGTAAGGTCCAGGGGTGGGAAATATATGGACCGCAATTCGGAATTTTTTCCTGTTAATATAAGTGAAATTGACATTTCAGGTTAGCTTGCACTACAGTATGGACCACCAGGGTTGGTTGCACTCTGGTAAAGACTGGACGCGTCAATGGCTAGTGTAACTGTGATATTTAAAATTATTTATTTTGCTTCTTATACACGGACACTAGAAATCTTAAACATACATGACCACAGTTCCACAATTTGATTGTCTGTTGTCTATCGTAATTGTAACTTAAGCTTGTGCCTTTCAGGTATTTTCTTAATTCAGATGGTGGTCTGAGGTCGCCATAGCTGTCATAATACAGCGCAGTGCTGCCAGACTTTTTATATGCAACTGATTTTCAACTCGAATGCAGCGTTTTCTAAATCTGTTGTCGTTAGCGGTCTGTGTGGCAGGGTTAAGAGCGTCCCCTCCTACTCCTCACCCCCTTTCTTCGTCTTAGGATACCCCCTCCCACGGCTTTGCAAGGCCTCAAAAATGGTTCCTGACCGTTTTTTTGAACGGTTTGCTAAGGCTTGAATACGTCTGTGATGCTGCACATTTTGTTGCAACAGCTTTGATTATTAGCGGTTGTCATGCTCTTTACGATTCCAGCTGCGCCTCCGATCAAAGAACCGAGTGCTGCCAGAGTTGGAAATAGAAATGGTAGAACACCACCCTTATTATCACGTTTATTTTTCTTATTTTTTTTTATTGTGAATCTTATGCCGGCCCCTAGTTTACGCTTAACACCCATTATTTTACTTACGCTCCAAGCCGTGATCTTTTCACCTAGCTTAGTTTGAGGGCTCTGTGCAATTTGTTTAGCTTTAAGTGCTAAAATGCGCTCTGCTTGATGTCTGTTCTCCAAATCGTTATTCTTTGAGTATGAAATATCGCATTCTTTGCATGCTCTATCTAATTGATTTTTGCCTGGGTCTCCGCGTGCTAAACGTTTATCAAGTTTTGTACCGGGCCGAGAGTACTGATAAGTTGGCAAATGTAGCTCAAAAGGTAATTTATTTATGGTAGGGTTAGTAAGTCCTTTACCCTTTACCCTCCTTCCAGCAAGACGCATATCAGCGTAATGACTTTGGGGGGTATAGATAATACAGATTTATACTTTTTGCGCTTCAGTTGTAACGATGGAAGTAATCCCTCAACATGCCAGTCTTCCGATCGAAATTATTCACGATGATTTTATAAGTAAACGAGAACAACGCCACGGACCTCTGTTGCCGAATACCATAAGATGTATAATTGCCGGACCTTCAAATAGCAGGAAAACATGTATTTTACTTTCGCTTATACAACATCCTAACGGAGTGCGTTTCGAGATTATTTATTTGTATAGCAAGAGCCTAGAACAACCAAAATGTAAACGTTTGGCGCAGGTGCTGTCTCATGTGCAAGGTATTGAATTTTTTCAATTTCGTGAAAATGAAGAGGTAGTGCCGCCAAGCAAAGTGCTACCAAATTTGATTATAATTTTCGATGACATTGGGTGTGAAAAACAGGCAATAGTTCAACAGTATTTTTCCATGGGGCGGCATGTCTCATGCGACTGTTTTTATTTTATTCAAACTTAGTCAAACCCGAAAACAGTTGGTTCGGGATAATGCTAATTTGATAATTTTATTTAAAATGGATCTTCTAAATCTTCAACATGTTTACCACGAGCTTGTCACAACTGACATGTCATTCGATAAATTTAAAGATGTTTGTGTTCGCTGTTGGAATAGCAATGATGGTTAAGGTTTCCTAGTAATAGGTAAGGATTTTCCTCTACAAAAAGGTTGTTATCGCTGTGGCTTCGATCACTTCATAGTG
Organism: Bacillus rossius redtenbacheri; assembly: GCF_032445375.1. Taxonomy (NCBI): domain Eukaryota; kingdom Metazoa; phylum Arthropoda; class Insecta; order Phasmatodea; family Bacillidae; genus Bacillus; species Bacillus rossius. The sequence goes on along the minus strand of NC_086330.1, from coordinate 257,332,313 downwards.
TAACCTTCGTGAAGAAGGAACTTGGGCATCTCCAAATTTGGGAGCGGCGGGAATAAACGTCAGCAACAGTCATGTCTGACTCTTACGGAAGATAGGCAGTCAGGTTGGCGGGAAATGTTTGCGCAGTGTAGGTGATCCTCGTAACGCGGTGGATGCTGCCACAAAGAATTACATAGATGTAGCTTCCGGTGCCACCGCACATGCAATTAGTACAATGGAGAATAATTTAGAAACAGACTTGGGTCTACTAAAAAAAAGCCTCTCCTACGCAGAGAATCTTAATAACAATTTGGTAACGTATCTATGTCAGTTTGACAAGAAGAGTACAGATGTTTTCGATAAAATTCGGGACAATTTACCCGAGAAGGAAGTTCTACATGAGTTGAAAAATCTGGTATCTGTCAGTAGTGATGAGCTGAAAGTGATTTTTACGGATGTGAATGATCTCGTTAGCTCGTCAAGTGACTTGCAAAGGAGTTTGGGAAGTTACTTGCGTCAGGCGGATAGTGATACGCGCGAGTCATTGGCCAAGATTCTAGAGCTGTTGAAGGCTCTGTCAACTGGCGGTTGCAATAGGAACTTTAGCGAGCTAAAGAATATTTTTCTGACTAAACACAACAAGGCTATATATATACACAAACAACACTTTGAAGCAATCAAAAATGCTTTGGTCTCTACATACGAAAAACACTCTGATACGACTGCATACCTAAAGCAGGTTTATGCCACGGATCGCGCGACATTTACAGAGCTTTTAACACTCGTGGGCGAGCAACCGAAGCGTGTAAGTAAGGAAATAGTGTCCGGTATGGAATTTCAATTTATTACTTTGATGAGTTCTCTACGCGAAGATAATGCTAAATTTTTTAAGGAGTCTCTATCAAGTATTGAGGATATAGTTGATAGTCTCGTTAGTGGAGCTACTTCATGTTCTCAGTTTCCACATATCATTAATCAAAGCTTGAATGCAATAAGAAATCGTCTAGACCTATTGTATAACCTGTTGGGAACGAAGCTAGCGGCCAGACCTGAGAACCAGCCAGCACGGTCACCATCTGTATCGCTTCTGTTTTAAGAGGTCCATCGGTGAATTTGCCGGGTGTAAGACCATCTTCAGCTCCGCTCCCGAGCATTACCATACCGGTGCAGCTTCCCGTTATACCCAGTACCACTACTGCGCTTAAAAGGCACTCTTAATGTATAAAAGCTTCTATTTACGCTAGCATGAGTCAGTCATGGCTTCAGAAGCAAGAAAGCTCGATCACGTCATACAAAACGTTCGTGAAAAATATTTGCTAGCCAAATGCGCGTGCCTGGCACGGGATGCAGTTAATGAACAGGTATTCAAACCGATCACGTCGCGTCTCGAGAGTTCTTCTGCTATTGCAGATAATTTATCGGTTGAGGTGAAAAAAGAATCCGCTACACCTATCGCTAAACCTCAGATTAAGGCTTTCTCTAGCGAAGGTGAAGAAGATGATTTACCACTGATTGCTCATTCCGGTAAACGCTCAGCTGTGTCACGTGAGTCATTGGATGAAGAGGCCCGGTCCTTCCTAACCGGATTCAATTCTAAGATAAATGATACGACCCACGGAATTTACGAACGCAACAATCGCTGGTTCTTGGGAAATAAGGATGTTGTTGTCCTACCTAATAATTTACTTTGCATAGATGATGAACTAATACAACCTTCGCCTGGTTATATGAACTATTGATTTTGAAAGAACCTAAGGTGTATTCAGAAGCTGCATTGCGTCAATACACACGCTTGCTGCAGTCTACTAGCGCGTGTTTTAAAAGAAATTATGCGTCATCCAAACATTATAAAAACACCGATCATGAAAATTTCGGGCTCATTAAGGATCTTTGTCCTGCCATTGCTTCCCATGAAGGCAGTGGTTTAGTTGAAAAACTAGATTTAAATCGTCGAAAGGAATACCGTATTTACCTGAATGCAAGACGATTATTTTTTTTCCCGGCAACGGTAAAAAATTTCACATTCGTCTTGCATTTGAAAATCTTGATTTTTGATGGTAGTTTGTCCCACATTTTTAGGCTAATACAATGTGAAATTACTTTTATGGGTACAGGCAATAAATAACTATTAACATTATAATCATTTAATGAAAACTACAGTACAATTTCAAGCTAATTTGTACGCAAAAAGATTATAAAAACATCTACGGTACTAGTCGCCATGCTTTGTTTATTTGCGCTCACGCCATAGATAAAGTATGCACGAAAGAAGACGTGAAACCTAGACTTGGGAGTTGGTAAACCAGGTCATTTCTCATGCTGAATTTTGTAGTACATGATATCTCCACTATGTTGCGAGCGCTGTAACAATTTTAGTAACCCAAAGTGTTGTATACGTTTTAACAATGTTATTCTATGTAAACGAAATTGTTTATTTTCGTTAATAAACAAATGCAGTAAATTGTGGGAACCTAAAATGGATAGTGTTGAAAGGCGAGGAACATCAAGTTCTTTTATAAAGAAAGGCTCTCGAACATATCACGATGCAAATTTTAAGCTCATTGTGGTAAAATATGCAGAAGACTAAGTTAATTTGTTCAAGACTTTGTAATGTATGTAAATAATTTTATTAAGTGGATCTTTCAAAACATAAAACAATGTAAGTACAGAAAATTATCTTTTTCATGTTATGTAAAATGTTTATTTATAGCTTGTTATATACTATTTTCTGGTTTATAAAGGTTAAAAAGTTGACCTCGTCTTGCATTTGAGTCGTCTTGCAATCGGGTAAACACGGTATGTTTACTGAAACTTGGTAAATGAATTATGTGATCGGCTTCGATTATTACTTGCATCGCAACAATCCGGGAACACGAGCAATTCAAATGAAGTATTGGCCATACTAGAAGAAGTCATAGAATCTGGCTACATTCAAAAATAAGTAAAAAAAAAAATTTAAAAAAAATGACCGGCCGACGCGGTATTGCGCTTGAACTACACAAAAGAGCACGCAAAGTTTTTCCTCGGAGACGTGTAATCACTCATGGTCTCGGCTTTACAAATTGATTTGGTGGAAATGCAACCTTATCACCGTGCGAATAAAGTATTCAGATATATATGCGATTGATGTTTACTGCAAGCGGGCTTACGTGGCTACGGTATTGAAAAAACTGTGGAGCTTGTGGCTTTAGCTATGAAACATATTCTAAAGGACTCTGGAGGTTTCACTCACGTGCACTCAGACCGTGGTACCGAATTTTATAACAGAAGATTTCAGACAATGATGAAAGAACACGGAATTAAGCATTATTCAACCAACAGTGAGCTGAAGGCCTCGGTCGTTGAACGCTTCATTAGAGATTAAAATCGCTTTTGTTAACGGAAATGTCCGCTCAGGGAAACAAGAAATGGCTACCGCTCTTACCAAAAGTTATGGAAATATACAATGGCTGATTTCATAGGTGAAAGGTAATTCTCCTCTTAAAACAGTTTACAATGTTGTTGAAAAGATAGATCACAGGCGACTTATAGCTAGTCTTGGTGATCATGTACGGGTCTCAAGAAATAAGAATTATTTGCAAAAGGTTATTCCGTAAATTGGTCCCACCAGATTTTTAAGGTGATAAAAATACGCAACACTTACCCTAGAACATACTACTTGTCTGACCTGGATGGTAATGAAGTTAAGGGCGGTTTTTATTCTCAAGAAATTCAAGTGACGAAGTATATAGACACTTATTTAATTAATAAAATCCACAAGTGACTTCCTACACATCTTCTAGTCAGCTGGAAGGGATTCCCAGAATCAATTAAAACATGGATATCAAGAACCGATTTGGAAGATTGATAAAGAGTGTTTTTGGAGTGAACCAGCCTTAACAAACTCTAACCGCGGCTCTCTGGAGACCCTTGTAATGGGGTGTGACACGTAGTGTTTGGTGAACTCCTGACAGGAGAGACGTGTCTGGTTTAAATGTTTTTTTTAAAAAGTTGACTGTTGTAACACGTAGGATGTTACTTTTGTCTGGAAAACACACGTTATATTTAATCTAATTTGTAGCAATGCGCAACTCGTAAGAGATATTAAAACTGATATGAGAAAAATTATTCATACATTATTTTTTTTATTTTTAAAAGAAACGTTACTCAACGAGACCCGTAAGAGATATTAAAACTAACGTGAGAAAATATATACATATATTATTATTTTATTTTTAAAAGAAACATTATGTAAACGAGACTCGTAAGAGATATTAAAACTGATGTGAGAAAAAATATACATACTTTATTTTATTTTTTTTTAAAGAAACGTTATGTAAACGTGACTATCGCAAAAGAAGAAAATATTATTATTACAATTTACTTTTTGCCTGGTAATAATCAAATGGCAGATACAGGTAACTCTGTTAATAACACACACACACAACTTGCTGCCACTTAACGAGTAAAAAAAAAAATTGTTACACATAATATTTTATTTTTAAATTGAAATGCTATTTTTAATTAACTGAAATAATGCATATACATGTAATATTTTAAGTGTGGAAAAAAATTATATTAACTTGGGAGAATTTATATTTTTATACAGGTACACGTAATATTTTAAGTGTGGAAAAAAAGTATTTTAACTTGAGGTAAATCTAAATAATATTAATTTAAAGACTATACAGTTCTCTGCTATCCGCGGCGCCGAGCGCTGCTTGCTGGCTGGAGGGAGGCCGTCTGGGTTATTATTAAATCAGGAGGGGGAGCGCAGTCGCCACGTGTCTGCGAGGCTGTCGCGCGATTCAGCATTGGCAATATATAAACATTTAATATAATGACTATAAGAGAAAATACTCTTTATTTATGCACAAGACATTCCTTTAAAAAATATTCTTTTAGTTATGAATACTTCTAATAAAATGGGTGATATATTATGAATAATATTACTTTTTTTATTAATTGCCACTGTATATTTAATTACTTGAAAAAACCATATAAATATATCACTACAAGAGAACATATGTTTTAACACATAAAAAAAACTGTGTTTGAATTCGCCGACTAGAACTAAATATATCTAACATATTTTTATTAACACATAAATAATGCTATAAGCATAGGTAATGCCATAGTTTTTTTTTCTTAATTATAGTGGTATCCAAGATGTCAGACATGCTACATAACAAATTAAGCATTATATGACTATACTGATCTAGTACTATAACAAAAAAAATGGCTGTCCTCTAGTGTGTGTTTCGAATTTGGCACTTAGTACTATAAAAAATAAACGTGGCTGCCCTATAGTGTGTGTTTTGAATTTGGCGCCTACTACTATAGTCTTAGAGTAGTGGCTGCAGAAATAATTTTTTTATATATTCAAACTTGAAAAAGCCAATGACTATAATGGGAAAAAAGATGGCGGCCTGGTATGCTGTGCTACAAGATGGCGGCTTATAGCAATTGATTGTCATAAATAAAATTATTTTATTTTCAAAGTTGGCTGTTCTGGATACTTCCTAACAGCCAAAATTATTATTTTTTTCTTAATGTTGACGAAAAAAATTAACGTGGCTGCCGCATAGCAGCCGACAATATATTTTAAATTTGCCGCCTAGTACTATAAAAAAATAAACATGGCGGCCGACTAGCAGCCGATGCGGCTTGTTTAAATTTCCCGCCTTGTACTATGAAAAAAATAAACATGGCGGCCGACTAGCAGCCAACAATATATTTTAAATTTCCCGCCTAGTACTATAAAGAAATAAACATGGCGGACTATATGCATTTTTAAAACCTCCACAACACAAACAAGATTTTTATAAGCATATATACATCTTTAATTATTATTTCCAATTGGCCTCGTGGCCGTGTGGTTAGCATTACTGACTACCAATCCAAAGGTTGACGGATCGAATCCCCGCCACCGCGATACCTCTCATTTTTTTACTTGTAAAAATAATTCTTAAATTAGAACCAAGATGCCGTCGTACGAGCAGACAATGCTCCACGTGACATTAACCACCTGAGGATTCCCTCCACGTGGCTCCCGGCCACGTGGTGCCACGCCCACCTCCTGCCACGCCCACCCGGACACGTGGTGCCACACCAACCTGTTTGATTGTTTACAGTGCCCCAGAACCCGCGTGCTCCCCCTACTGACAGACTTATTAAGTAGTTTATTTACATTAGCTTCGTCCTGTAATTAAAAAAAATGGGGTAGTAAAACATGAAAATTACAGTCTACCCAATCCGAAGATCGGAAAATCTCCCATGGGAAATTTGTCTATGAAACGAGGTAAACGTAGAGACAATAAGCAAAATACAAACCGACTTCATAAATGCAGACATGTTTTGGAAACGGCAACCAAAATAAATTTAGAAAAACAAAAAAAAAGTGTCCCTTGTTCCGAACCATGGACTTTCCGCCCAAAGCAAGTTGGGCATGAGTGGCAAGTTACTGTAGAATACACTTTAACAGCCTAACATCATCAGCTTGCAGGCATCACCTCTTCGTAGCTGCTGTCCTCTGTAAGTCACCACGATGAAAATGTCAAGCTGAGCTAGCTAACCAAGAGGGTTTTTGCTCCAAGCGCCTCTATGTGCATGACTGTCAGCCGACGGAGGGGATTTGAACGTGTTTGCCACACTTGTTACAGACAGGAAGAGGAATAAGGAAATTGGGGTAGGTTCTATATAGCAGGGTTGCCACTTGTCTGGAAAACGTCGTGAGCATCACAGAAATCTGGTTTAAGTCAGAAAATTTCATTGTGTGTCAGAGAGTTTTGGGTTTTGGCAATCCTTCGTCAAATATCATGATTGCAGATCCGCATACAGTAGTGCTGTCAACTGAAGCCGATATTTTTTCTTATAGTGCTAGGTATGCATATTACCCTCTATCTATTACAAATTCTAGTTTATGTCTTACTGGCCCTCAAACATGACATTTTGTGGTGTTAGGAACTGTCTTATGGCATTTTCAAAGGTGAGTAGGCACGGTCAAACTGAAGCTGATACGTTTTCTTTTAATGTAGTATTAAAATTGTTAAAGAAAAATTTGTAGTTTCTCAAGGAAAACCTGGAAATATTAGAGAATTTCAAAATGTAAATCTGATACAGAGAGTTGGCAAGAGAAACAAGAGCTGCTTACTTTAATTTAAGAACCCACATATCAATGTTCTCCTGATTTATATGCTATGATACAAAGGTCCTAGTGTGATTTTAAAACAACAATTACATACATGTTTATTTATTTAACATTCATAACATTAATATTGCCATAAAATTTTGTAATTCAAAGTATTGCATATAAAATTTTTAAACAATCAATTATATCATTTTTAAGTCAACTAAATAAAAAGTTCATAAATAAATGATTTTAACTTTGGGTAGGCTTCTATTCTCTTAATCCCTTAAACACCCATTAGAAATAATACAACAGCATCGTAAAAATATCATGCTAAATTGCTATTGATTTTATGTTACGTCTAGCACAACGCATATGTTTAGCCATGTCTTATCCTGCCTAGTTATAACTGGATTAATTGAGTTGAAGGTCTTGTGATATCAGTGTTACTAGAGACAGATCATTCAGGCAAGCCTCACCTCCACCCCTAGTACCGATGTCTTAAGTGTGTTGTTGTGGGAGCTCTGCAGTCCAAATCACTCTTGTTGAAGAAACAGTATCATGAAGCTTTACAGGACGACTCAATAGCCATTGACGTACTGGTACACAACACAATAAATGTTCCTTCTTCATCACATTATTCATTCTTTACCTTCTCTTAAGTACATTCAGTTTCATGTGATGCTGACCGCATCCTTTCCTGTTTCTTGCCCTTTGAAGGGAAACACATTCAGTTTGTTCTTGTACTATTTTCCATTTGTTGTGGCGGAGTAGTGGTGAAGTCCAGGTTGAAACGTTGAAAGCCACTAGTCGAGATATTACCATTTCACCATTTTGCATCTTTCAAATGTGTTCAACTGCCTGTCCTTTCATATTATCAAAATTGAGTAGAATACTTAGCTTTTCGAAGCATTGAACTAGTAGTGCCTTAAGTTTGAGAGGGTTGTTACTAGAGACAATTAATCCAACTATAATAGCCATTTATCATATTCTTTTTAATATTTTATCTTTTCCTAGAGCCATAGCTGTGGTCATCATCAAATATTTTGGCTTCTGTATTCGTCTGGCTATTGGTAATGATCTTCTTTGCTTTGTGGTCAATTTTCACCTTCTACAATATTATTTATGCTTTATCATTGATTTCATCTTGCTTGTTCGTTTATTTTGTTCCTTCATATTCAATCTTCTTCATGCATTCCTTCTACAGTCTAGATTCTGCTAATCATATCTGGAATTTCATTTCTTCCTGTATTGTTTATTCTTTTTCCTCTGTGAATTGTATTTCCTTCTTTTGTTTCCCTTTACATTATTATTCCTCTTCTCCTTCATTTTCTATGTCCAGTATAAGGTCTTGATTGGCATACCTTGAATTTATAAAAAGTCCACATCTTCCATGATGATGTGTAGTTATTCCCTGTATCAATACGGATACCCCCACACACATACTTGGCACAGTCAAATATAACATGAGATACTATGTCATCCTCTGAACATATCGTGCAGCTTGAAGACTTGACAAGGTTTATCTGGTGTAGCTTATGTTTAAAATTACCATGTCTAGTGAAATACTGGAAAGAACAGTGTTCAGAGAAAGCCGTCTATTCTTGGTTCTTCTTCTAACATCTGTGAAGATACCATATGTATGTCTTTCCTTTGATGACTCCTCCCATCTAATTTGCCATATTTGCATTGACTCTTCTCTTGCTTTCATCTTGTCTTTCTTGATAACTTTGTGTCTCTGTGACAGTGATACTAATGCAGCTTAGCGATTAGAACCATATCTATAGGAATAGCTCCTGCTATTATCTGTAAGGCTTCTGTTGACTTTGACCTGTGCGCTTTCGTAATTGCTATTTAAACTGTTCTGTGGGATGAAAGTAGCTTCCATCTCATTTCGGTATGTTCAACGGCTTGCACCCATACTGCTGCTGCATAGATGCTTATGTAGATTCCATTGTAAATGGTAGATAATTTTCCAAATTCATGTCTGCAGTTTGCAGGGGCGACACTTCTCAGCTTTTGGAACAATATTAATGGCTTCTTGCACGCATACTTGACATGTTTTTCATGCTAATGTAGCATTGATGGTATGTGCATACCTGCCAACCCTCCCGCTTTAGGCGGGAGACTCCCGATTTTATAACCTTTCTCCCGCCCTCCCGATTTGTCATTCAAATCTCCCGCTTTTTGGTTCTGTTTCTCTTGAAGTTTTTAATGCCGTAAATTTATAGTATTAATATGTTTGTACCATTATTCCGTACAAGCGTTTAGTAACTACGGTTCGTACCATAACGTGTGGTTATTTTAATAGCCTCAATGCCCACAATTGTCGGCTAAAACTCTTGGTTAAGCGTAGAAAGAAACGTAGTTATTTACGATAATTATGGGAGCTGTTTTGGTACACGTTTGTCATTGGTGTTTGTTAGCCAACCAGAAAAAGGTTTCATTTGTTTTCCAAGATGGCGTGTGTTGTCAACATTGAAAACTGTGTTTTCTTTCGTGGTGGTTTGAAATAAAGACGGACTGAATTAATAAGTTTATGATACCACTGTTTACATTCGTGCCCAAATTCGCTTCGGTTTATAAGCCGGCTATGTATGAGTTGTTAGTTTGTGCCCAAACAAATTCGCCTTTGTTCGCGTCTGTGCTCACAGACAAAGTGTAGAGTTAGCATTATAGTCTTTGAATTTATTCAACGGTGTATTCATAAAAATATTATTTTGTGAAGCAGTTGCGTGATGAGTATTTTTGTTTATTTGTAGGTCTACTCCGCAATAGGGATTTAATAGAAATGGCGCTAAGTAAGCCTACAGTGAAGTATCTTGCTGTGTACAAGAAGACATTCAGTGACGAATTTCCGTGCATTTTGCAATCGAGGAAAGGTGAACATGCTGCATTTTGTAAAGTGGTAAATTTCTATAAAATATTGATAATGACATAGGACTTATTTAGGCATAGTAAATATCAAGAAACTTAAAGATGTTGATTGAAAATTGGGAAAAAAAATTTAACAATCTAGAATTAACGCACGTTAAAGATGAGTAAATTTTAAATTTGTTTTCATATGGTGTGCACGTACTATGCCCTCTTTTTGTGGCCCTGCCTACCCTATATTTTGTAAATGGGAAAATCTTTCTCTTTTGAACTCTCCACAGTAGGCACGTGCAGACAATTCTTAAAAATAGCAACTAGCCCAATAAAAATATTACAATTTCAACCAGCTGTTTTTTATAATTTTTACTTATAAATATGCTTAAAAGCACTATTTTGCGTCTTCAAAACAAAATTTTCCCGGGGGAGAGCCCCCGGACCCCCCGCTTTATTGGGGGAACAAGTATTTACTCCACTAAAAAACCTCCCTCTTTTGGGCTGGCCAAAGTTGGCAGGTATGTATGTGGGGAAACGGTTATACCCTTAGAAAACCCGTCTGCCATGTTTCCCACTTGCAAAAAATCCAGTTTCGCTCCACCAGGAATCAAACTTTGAGCATCTTATTGAAGGGATTTTGATCTGACTACTCAATCACTGTGTTCCCAAACACACACACATACATACATATAGGGGTGGGCGAAGCTTCAAAAGTTTGAATTCGAGTCGAACATTTGTTATATGAGAATTCGTACTCGAAAAAATGAAATTATTCGAAGTTCGAAAAATAGAAAAAAACATTTCAAGAGTTTTTAAGCTAATCTTTTACTGTACATACATTGCCTAAAAGCTAAAGAATGCCTACGTTCAATAGCATCAACTTGGAGTTAACTTAGCATAATGAGAACACACACATGCTTAGCCTAAGCATATATGCCTGATCATTAAAACTAACCTCAATACAAAAATGTTCGTTATACTTTGTTCAACTTACATTGGCTTAGAGTAAAATAATTGTCAGTATCGTATTTTTCTGAGAAAATGGCAAACAGCAACTCCCAATGAATTATTTTCATGTTTAGAAACGTGCCAGATTCATTCCCGACTTCGGTATTAGTCTTAATCTCTCCCCACAACAGCTATTTTTCCATGCATAAATTACGTCAGTAATGATTTAACGTGATACAATATCACCAATGGACTTATAAAACAGCAGTTACGGCACTGAATCCATTGAAATAAGATTATTGAGTAAGATTAATTTGTAAATAAACGAGGAAAATATTCCATAGATGGAACAGTAGAAAAAATGAGTATCGTGAATATCGTAAACAAAGATGGCGACCATACAAACACTCCGTTTTTCACCCACACACTTTCTACACTTCTTAGGCCAGGCCTGCTTTTATGCAAAGAGTAAAGATATTCTTTTTTTACATTGGAAGGACTGTAATAAACAATAAGTAGTTTGCCTCTAAACGGCTGTGCGCGTAAGCTAAAGGCCAAAAGTAAAAAAAAAATTATATTTACCTTCAATGGTTCTTGTTCATTATTATTATTATTATTATTATTATTATTATTATTATTGTCTTGATGTAATCTTTTGGACATATGCCATTGCTAAGCATTGCTTAGCAATGGCGTATGTCCAAAAGATTACTTCAAGTCATGCACTCCCATTGCACAAATCTTTCAAAGATGATGATGATGATATTATTATTATTATTATTATTATTATTATTATTATTATTATTATACTATAACAACGTATAAAGTTCAGCCGGCCTTATAAAATATTACCATACAGTATTTAGTTGTATACAATTAGCAAATGTTAGGTGACTAAGTTTTTGGCAATGGTTCAAAAGGCCTAAGTTAATGGAGAATGTTGCGTTGATGGTTAAGTTATGTATTAGCAAACGTGTAATAAGCAATCCTTACATTTGGTGGAGAGATGAAGGAAAACTTAAATAACCTAAACTGGCAAATGTTGCTCTGAAGTATTTAAGTATTCCTGCCACAAACGTATCAAGTGAGCGGGTATTTTCTTCCTCCGGAAATGTGGTGACAGCACGTCAATCCCTGACACCTCAACATGTACAGGAACTAACATTTTGGCATGACAATTTATATAAGTTTTGAAAAATATTTTCTGTCACCAAACTTGTAGTTTATTATGTACTTTAATATTTTGAATTTCTTGCATTTAAATGTGTATATATTTTGTGCATATGTGAATTACATTTATTTTTTATATTCAAACTAGCTTGTAGGTTTTAAGATTTGTACACATATTATAAATAAGATTGTTGCATTGTTTGGTGTTTGCATTTAAGTAATTCTTCGATTTGGCCTAGTATTCGATATTCGATTCGAATTCATGAATATTTATAAAATTTTGCTTCAAATTCGCTTTGAAACGAAAATATCTATATTCGCCCACCCCTACATACATATATACAAACAGACATATATATACACACACATGCACACATGCAAACACACACATGCACACGCACACAGACACAGACACAGAACTGCACTCTGTCTGTTTTATTATTACAATTTTGTGATTGTTGAGGAAAAATAATAAGCTACTACAAACCTTGAATTTGTATTAAGTAACAACTTGTACTTAATAATCTTAAGAATGTTAACATTAAATGTTAAATGTACAAATGGTGAAACTGTGCTGGTTAATAATCATAACCTGTCACTACAATGACTTACCAGTGAACAATAAAACAATGGGTTCATAAAGTAAACTGGGACTAGGTATACTTTTATATACTGGGAATTTTAACAATACAGAATAACAGTGTCTCTAAAAACTAGTCCCACCTACTAGTTCGGCATAGATAGCTAAGCTGGCAAAAAAAAATTAAGTTACTGCACCAATGAAGTTCTGAACTCTGCACTTTTGTGTGTTATTGGTGTTTGAGCTAGATGACAGCAGCAAAATTGTTGAGGAAATAAATTGGTATTTGTTTTAATGCTACTGTAATTAAAAATAATAATAAATTAAATTGATAAGTGTTTTGAAATCATACACTTGTTGATTAAAGTGTCAGACATTTATGACAAAATTTTAAAATTGTTATGGGGTGATTTTTTTCTAAATTAAATTTTTATTTACATGTAAAATGGCTGAATTTAGGTTTTGTGTATCAGTAGAAATGGGCAAGACTCAAAAACTTAAGCAATGTGTAATGAGTAGTTCCAGCTTAACTCCGCTTGAAAGTCGAGTTTTTTGTACTAGATGCCGTAGACAGTAGTTTTCCTAAAAATCAATTCATTTATAACAACTACAAGCATAAAATCACATACTACAATTTATTTTATAAACACTGGATAGTTTAACCTCATACATGTTTTCCTGCAATTTACCCAGTTGCACTATTTACTATTTACATTTCTATACACTGGCAATTTTGTAATGAAAGGCCCAGGTGACATCATAGATTTGTATCACAGAAGTAAACTTTGAAAAAAAAAAAATTATATATATATGTTTTCTATTACATGGTCAATCATTCATATAGATATTCAGCACAACCTTAGCTACATGAAAGTTATAATATGACATATGCTTTTATGTTTTTTACACTTTTGTTTTTAATACGTGATGTTGAAATAACTAGCTATGGTCATGTTTGAACTGGGGGAAAAATACATTTTTAACCTAAAAATGGCACAAAAAAAATTATACCAAGTTAACGTTTCTCCTGGTTATTTGTATTTATCTTTTTTGTTAATTTAAAGCATCCAGTGAAAGACGTGAAAAACTATCTTTTAGATTATTTAAATAGTGAAAACATTAAAAATATTACATGAAAATATCATAATGCTTGTGAACTTAAAATATTCAAATGATATGTCAAATGATTTGCATAACGACTAACAAATGTGACATTTGATGAAGTTTCTACATGAATTATTTATTTTGACTCTCAGTATTTAGCATAATTCATTTGAATACTAGCCATTTTACTACCTCTCAAACAAAAAACTGCGACTACTGGAACTTCCATGATTTCTTAGGAATCAACAAAAAACTTATCAAGTCTGGATTCAAATCGAAGTTTTTTTTTTTTTTAAATACTAAATTTGTGACTTGACTCACTCAACCCCCGAAAATTGGCAAATTTGTACTAATCATCAATTAAATTTTGTATTAAATTTTTTCTTACTGGTGCATTCATAACTGGGACAGAGTGGGGTTGGTGTGTGGTGATACCACATCGCGACAATTCAAATTGGCATCTTCCCTCTCTCCGGCCGGTGCGCATGTGCGCCCGACTCAGGGCGTTAGCCCGACTCAGGGCGTTACTATAAAAGGTTTCCAGAACTTTGCCTCGGTCTTATTATCTACTTTTAATTTCAGGTTCATTTTGTTAACACATTCAAATTTTGTAGCCTTTCTCTATATTTTTAATTTAGTAGTTTTAAATGCGCGATGCGAACAAGCGCCGAGACATGGTATGTAATTAAAGTGTTTCTTGGCTATTTTAGTTTGTTTTTGTTCTAAATTATATTTTTTGAGCGCCCATTATTTAATCGGTTTGGATACAACTCTCTGTACGTTTATCTTATTTCATTCCAGTCTTTTGAACTATATTACGTCGTGTCGTGTCACGTCTGCCAGTTCTCTAAAATAATGTTGTTTTTTTAGTTTTCAATAGTTTTTCGAGCACATGGTAATGCTTGTCGTTTTTTTTTTTCTGCATTCTTGGGTTTGAGCTTAATTAACATAAAATGTGTATGTGTGTTCTGCACGCTTTGATTCTTGCTTTTGCCCAATTTGCGTAAGCCCGTTTTTGGCGATTGGACTATATGCTCTTGGCATGTGGGCTAGTGTCTTGTTTACGAGGCTTCCATTTCCTCTGGGCTTTAATGTCGTTCCTATATTTTCTCGTCCGATTAATTAGGAGAAATGTTATAATCATATGTGTAAATATTAAAAGTATCTTGGTTGCGACCTAATGGTTAGGCTTGTACTAGAGTCCCTAACTTTGCTGCGAGTATTACAAATACAGATTGTATATTTATTCTCCTTTGTAAGTATACTTACATATATAAATGTTTATAATTGTATCTTCTTGAAGCACGCTTTCATTATTTTTTTTGTTTTAATTATTTTGTATAGTAACGTAATTCCTGAAAGGCGTAATGGTCATTTTTAGATTTTAAAATTTGTATGCCAGTCTGTCGTATTTATATCTATTTATTGTGTTGCATTTAGTTGGCATATGAATATTCATATGGTGCTAATGTCCTGTTTAAGGGTGTGTGTAAAAGTATTATTTACACCTGAACTTGCATATATTGTCTTTATTATCTAAGAGAAATTATAAATAACAATGTGTGAAATAAAATAAAATTGTGGGTACCAATTTTGTGTTGGTCACATTGGCTTTAATTATGTTGAGACATGAGATGCTTAGGACTCATACACTCTGGTCATTGAAATTTAATCAAAACTTCTACATAGCTCTGCTCTGTGTAGAAGAACAGAGGATATATTCTTAATTTTTGTCATTTTGTTTCCTGCGCTTGCTCCCCAATTACAGTGCATATTGGAGGTTGTTGGGTTGGTTCTAGACTCGAATTGAACCCTGCACACTTCAGGTGTTTCTCTAGTTATTTTTCCTCTGCAAGTGACAAAGGAACCAAAAGCAGAACAAAATAAAATTGGGAAAGTGCACACGTAATTAAAATGCTCAGATCAAAATATCTACCACCATAAATTGCCATTTTCATTATTTCACCACCCATTATAAAAAAAACTGCTTTTCTGTCATCTTCTTGGGATATGAAATCAATTAGAAACCAGTGGAGAGGGGCATAGAGGTTCAAGGTTGAGCTGTTAAGGGAGGGAGTGAAGAGATGAATCATTGTCCTTGCCAAACATGATGTCTTTGTGGTATCACTAGGCGGATTTTGGCATTGTGCATCATTTCATTGTACAGTTATAATATAAATACTGTAATACTACGGTATTATCAGACTAACTGAAACTGTTTGTTATTGTTTTACGTTCGAGGTTAATACCGCTTCCCGGACTTTCTGCAGTGTTTTGTTTTGTTTCTTGCATGGCGGCGCGTGCAGCTCGTGCTGCGTCGTCATGACAACTGCTGATATAAATAATCGCGCGGCTTTTGGAACAGCTTCGACGAGCCTATGCTTGTGTAATAGTGACGTTTTATTGGCCTAGGGAAAAAGGACGCTAACGTGTCGCGGCCGTGATTGGCCTATTTCAAGTAACAATTCATTTTAGGCAAGAGTGAAGAAGAAAGAGTGGAAAATGACACCATTTAGTGCGTGGTGAAGTTTATTCCCTCGGGGAATATTTATACGTGGCGAGGTTATTTTCGGCGTTATTACTGAGAAAATTACGTCTGCATACAGGGCAATAGTCAGCGACGCCCTAATATTGAATGCAGAGGGATTGCATTCAATTTAAGTGAGTGACGACGTATTTTCTGGACGATCTTAATCGTCCAGAGATAAGGTATGGTGTGCATCGTCTTTGTATTGGGACGCTAACGTAATTTTTACCGTCGACTTAATTGAACAGTATTAGGATAAACTTTAAATTATTATCAAATTACGTGACCATTGATTTTCGGCAAATATCGGCAATTGAATTAAAAATCCACAATTTATTCACACACAAGTTCAGAGGTCCAGAAGCTAGGAATTTCATGCTCGAGCAAGCCGGAGCAACCCCCAAAACTTTTTACTTTGTGAACACTTTCAGGAACTTAAATACTTTTATTTTATTTTGTTTAAGAGTCAGGTTATCTACGACATCCCATAGACTGGACTCATTTAGTTATTTAATATTTGTTGGTTTTGTTGATTCCATGACTCAAGGTTTTTCATGCTATGTTTAAGGTAATAAAAATAATTATTGAGAGTATTATTTTATTATCGCATGTTGAATACCTCTGGCGCCCTGTTATTAAATCCTGCAATAGAGTTCATAAGTAATTTTAAAAGAAAATATTAATTTCTTCAAGTACACGTTTGTGTACAATACTATTGTACTTATGAATTTTTAATGAAAAGATTGCTTCGAAATACATGTTTTTCAAATATTTAAATTTTCATACTCTAAAGCATGTGATATCGTATTTTTACTTTGAGATGACAAAAAATTTGATTTATATGATATTGTGTATCATCTAAGTTCAAAAAAAGGTTTTACTGTAGTGAACAACTTAAGATAGAGTGATTTAACTCCTTTTTGTTACCTGAGAGCTCAACTTGCAAGTGCTAGTGTTATCTTTATACAGTAAACATAAAATTATTCTATTTCTTTTTAAAATATATTAAACTCAATAAATATAAGTCAAATAAGTTATGTTACTATTATGTGCAGTATTTTTATACTGTGACAATAAGTGTGTTTGATTATTCTATTTAAAATAGGGTGCTACAAAAACACATTCATATTTTAATTTAACTGTTATAACTAGGCCTGTGAGAATATCACTTTTTTAGTTTGAATCAAATACTAATATGAATAAAAAAAGATTTTCGAATACAAATATTAAATTCAAATAGTAAGAATGAGAATTATATTCCCACTAAAAATAATTTTTCACATCATGTAACAACTTCTGGAAAATTAGACGAATAAATCTAAAGTAAAAGGTTGGTTAAGTTAAGTCAGCTACAATAATTATATGGAAAATGTTTGTTAAAATATTTAAATTATAAAATAAAAAATAGTGTTTTTAATTATGCACCTAACCAAACTTAATGTGAGACAGTAGCGAAATTAACTTTGATTACTTGTTGGATGTTCAAAACGTTGCTTATTGTTCATGTTTTTTGACTATGAAGTCCCATTCATCAGAAAGGGGTATTTATACCGCACAAATGATGACAATTTCAACAATAAGTGTTGGTATACAACAATATCATATGTATGCTGGGTCAAATATTTGTTAGCAAACGAATATTCGTAATTTTGAAGTGGTTTTATTCGAGGTCAAATTGAATACGAATAATGAACTACTACTATTCGTATTTGTATTGAAAATACAACTATTTGCACAGGCCCACAGTGTTTCAAATGACCAATCTAGGTGGACAAATGTCACTTCCAGATTCGCAGTAATGGGTGACTAGCAATTCACCCTAAACCTCTAAACATCCGATTCCAAGAATTGTTTGTGTCTAACATTCCACAGTGAATAGTACTAAGGATTCAAAGATAACAAATAGTCTAGATGCAATCGGAATAATAGGTCAGTCGCACTTTCACGACACTTTCGACAACATGTAGTTGTGGCAATTTGTTAGTGAGTGGTAAGTTTTAGTGATGGATTTTCTTCTTGAGGGTCTGTACTTTATTTTTTAAATAAATTTAAATCTTTCTGGTCCTCAAAAAATATAAAATAATCATTTAAAAATACATAAAAATAGATGTTATTTTTTATTTATTTTACTCTTTTAAATGCATGCAAATAGCATGTACACACATGTATCCAGGCTAAATTTTTTATATATCATAGCTGCACCATTTCTCCTTGTAATAATATGTATTTTAGCCAGCACACTCAAGTACAACCTTTTTTTTTTATTTTTTTTTTTATTTTTTTTTTATTTTAGAATTTCTCAAACATGGAAAAGATAATAGAAATGTTAGAGTTTTCGAGTTTCTTTCGACTAAATTTAATTTTACAGATGTTACTGAGGACTCTATAAGAGAAATAAAAATGAAGTTGGCCAGCAATCTGTCGAAATTTGCTTCCAAATGGATTGCTGCTGGAAAGTCAAAGGAGCGTTTCTTGACTAAGAATAAAAGCTGGTTGGAAGGTGAAAACATTCAATTCCACGTGCGTACTACCGTGCCGCGACCTTCTACATCTTTTCAACGTGCTACTCTTGCAGGAAGACCTCGAAAAGATTTCGATGAGTCATCATTCAAAACGAAAAAACGTCGAATTCAAGACCTCGTTGAATCGCGTAGCGTTGCAGAGTTGTTGACTGCTGCAGAAGTAGCCGTGCGATCGACAGGAAATAGGAACACTGCCACAGCAATCAGAAAAATTAGTAAAAGTCCAGAATCTGTGAGTGTTGCACAAGTTTGAAGAAAACCAGTTATTTGGATAGTGCTAGACAATTAAGTGGTGACAAGGCATTAGCCTATTACTTAGACTCTAAATCTACAATGCACTCATACAAGCAGACTAGGAAGTGGTCTATGAAGGTAGGTCATCATGTGTTTCCATCTTACCACTGTTTGCGGAAGTCAAAAAAAGCATGTTACCCTTCAGAGGAGCACATTATAATGACAGAAACTCGTGCTGAAGTCAAGTTGCAAGCCGTGTTAGATAAAACTGTTGAACGCTTAGTAGAAGCTCAGAGAGAACCCATAAGTAGTGTTCACCCGAATTCATCGCTTACTCTCATAAGTAAATGGGGGTTTGATGGAAGTTCTGGCCATAGTGCCTATAAACAAAAATTTGAATCCAATGAAAATAATGACGAGTATCTATTCGTATTTTCATTTGTTCCCCTTAGATTACTCGATGGCAACAACATCATTTGGCAGAATCCCAGGCCATCATCCATGATGCTTTGTCGTCCGATTAAGTTAATTATTGCTAAGGAAATCACAGAATTGACGATAGCAGAAACTTATAAGGTCTTGGAAGATATAATCAACTTAGTTTCAACAGTTTGTAATATTGGTGATACTGACATTTCTGTCAAGCATGAACTTCTGCTGACAAAGACTGATGGAAAAGTGTGTATCGCCTTGACCGAAACTCTTTCATCACAGAAGTGTTTCATTTGTGGTGCTACCCCCAAAATGATGAATGACGAATCAAGGCATTTTGACAGCAACAAAGATAATTATGGTTTGGTTTGTCAACGCTTCATGCGTGGATTCGTTGTTTCGAATGCCTTTTACACATTAGTTATAAGCTGGATATACAAAAATGGCAGGCTAGAAGTGCTGAAGAAAATGCTAGTGTAAATCAACGATCCAAGGAAATTAATCAACGATTCAAGCATGAAATGGGACTGATTGTGGACAAACCAAAGCCAGGATTTTGTTCAACAAATGATGGAAACACTGCTCGCCGTTTCTTTAGCAACCCTGAATTGAGTGCTCAGATCACAGGAGTAGATATTACACTCATCAAGCAATTTGATGTATTACTGAGAACATTATCTTCCGGTTTCGAGATTAATTTAGAGGAATTCAGCAAATTTTGTCTCGACACGAGAAAACATTATCTCAGTCTTTACTCATGGTATTATATGTCTGTTACTGTACATAATATTCTGGTCCATAGTACAGAAGTCATCAAAACTGCGATTATTCCAATTGGGCAACTTTCGGAAGAAGCACATGAAGCTAGGAACAAAGATTGTCGTCGGTTCCGGGAACATAACACCAGAAAGCGTTCACGTATTACCACAAATGGAGACTTACTTTCCTTGTTGATCATAATATATGATCCTCTAATCAACAGCCTCCGAGAAGTTTCTAAAAAGAAGACAGGTAAATTGTGTTCAGAAGTATTAAAGCTGATTATAGCCCCTATGATACAGCCTCGACCTCTGCAATGTTCAAACCTCACGCCACAAAACAAGAATGATTATCACATAACTGATACCTCGGAAGATTCTGATAAGGATTAGCTATATAACTATTTTATAATTTATTTTGTTTCAATGTGTAATAATGTTTAATTTTTGTGGCATAAATGTGTAATTGGTGGTTTGATTTCTTTTAAAACTCTGGTTTTGAAATTATTTTAGCATTTATTTGTATTTTTACCTCATTAATAGATTCTTGTATGAAATATTATGATTTTTTTTCCTAAATGTTTAATTCTTTATGTAAAACCTCAATAATAAAGTTTATTATTTACAAAAATGTGTTATATTGTTATAATATTACAAAACCGATCGATATAAATGCAAAATTGCCGAAAAATAATTTTGTCCACCTAGATAGTTCATTTGAAACACTGTGAGGCCTAGTTATAACTCTTGCAGTATAATAATGTGGTTAAATGATATCTGTAAATAAAATATTTTGCTATAAATTATAAAAAAGTATTGTTCAGTAATATTTAGGGGTTAGGGAGCTTTCACTTACTACTTTAATGTTTCATATCATAAAACATTATTAATTAAATATATTTCCTTTTTATTATATATATATTTACTTCCTATAAAAAAATCTATTATATTGTCCTAATACCATGAGCAATCTGCAAAAGTTCATATTATTCAGAGTAAATTAATTAAATAAAAATCCTTATTATTGGAGAAAATATTATGTTAAAATTCTATGTAAAGTTATTGTCAATTTAATGATTTTACTAAAAAAGTATTCAAACATGCTCAGTTTTGAGGTATTGTTGTAGAGAAAGAATTGACCAGCTTTTGTTGGGATGTGTCAATTGCAGAATCATAATTATCCAATGTTAGTGGTTACGTATCCACTGCAGTGGCTGCAGGTGGGCGTCCTGGCAGGGGAGTGTTTGGACGAGTGTAAATCACGAGGTGGCTGGTTGCAGCCTGGGCCTGGACCACCTGCTGGAGCTGTTTGAGCGTGAGCAGATCACACTCGACATTCTGGCTGAGATGAGCCACGAGGACCTGAAGCAGGTGGGCGTCAGCGCCTACGGCTACCGCCACAAGCTGCTCAAGGGCATCGACAAGCTGTGCTCCAGCTCGGGTATGCCTGCAGTTTCCACTCGCTGTGTCCTTACATATAAGCACACACAGTGGAAAACAGCATTTACAGTTACAGCTTGTTTTATTTATATTTCAGTCAAATTTTCAATTGTGCAAAATTTTGCTTTATTGAAAATTGTTCCTTTGTAGGTAAGTGACCTAATTATTACAAAGAAAACTTGCCTAAATTAATATTACTTTTTTCATTAACAAACATTTGATCATATTTTTAATGTGAAACAAATGTATAGTCAATTCTCAATTTTACAAGAATTCACAGAACCAAGAAAAATGATCATTGTTTCTAACATGTCTTAATTGGAATTTTTACTTATTTTGACCATTCCACGACATCTAAAATAAAATTAAAAATTTTGTTAAGTTTGTTTGCAACATGTTCTAGCATGGTTTCATATGAATATTTATTTATTGTTTTATGTGCAAAATAATCTCACAAGTACATTGCATGTGAGATAATACAAATATATTTGTGTGAATTTGGTGACTTTTGTATACCGAATGTTTATTCTTTGCATAATACTTATGCATGCATGTTTGGGTTTACGATATTTTTTATTGTGTTGTGTAGATTAAGTTTGTTTTCATTTTGTAAGATTTTTGTTACATTAATCAATAATTAAAATTAAATTTAAAATGGTAACCAGTGCTATTAATGTTAGGTATTGAAATGTGATGTACCATCAGTTGGTGTTCATTAAGTCATTGATAATGACTGAGCATTTAAAATAATAAACACTCAGGGAGAATGATGAAGGCTTATTAAAAAAAATGAAGAAAACCCCTAAGAAAAAAATGAGTGACTGATTGAACACCATGCATCTTTAATCATGTACTGGTTCCCTGAAAAGTGACAAGAGTTGCACCTCCAGTTTTACATTTCACTTAAGTGTTTGGTTCTTTCTCACATAGTTTATATTTGCCTTCTATCAAATAGAATTTCTGAAAAATGAAACATTTTGCATTCATTAGCATAATGTACGTAATATATTAAGGACTGATTATTTTATTTTGCCATCCCAATGTGCATAGTAGTGTGGCCTAATTGGAGGCAGGGAAAACTCTTAAAATCTCTTTTTATAAAAAAATAAACATTCAAAATACTTTGTCAAACCAGTCGTCCATAATAGGCCGGTGTTACTCTCAAGTAACCTAAACAACCACAGGGAGGTATCATGATTAGGTCCAGAAATTGCACAGTTTATGTTCAAATTACAAAGTAATTGAAACACCACAAGCTTGTAAATGTTAAATGAAATAAAAGTCACTCTCACTTGTATATATTTGCAGGTTTCTCAAAAATAATTATTGTTAAAAGTGAAATAAAAAATAAAAAAAATAAAAAATATGTACAATATGAAATTTAACCACATGCGTGTCTTTGTTCAGTTCCTTTTAAAATGATTATACTCTTTAATGTTTATAACAATTTTGGCATCCTATAGCAACCACATAAGTAACATTAAATACAAAGCTTATCATCAACACAACTATTTTTGATTAAACAAACATGAAAAAAACAGAAAATTACAGAATTACATAATTATTTTGAGTCATTCTAAAAGCGTCCTGCAAAGAAATTTAACTTTTCCATCCTTGCTTGGTATTCAAAAAAGAAATGACGAAAATCCAAAAGTCCACAGTGTTGCATGGCTGTCGTCCCGGTTTGAATCGCGCGTCACTATCCAGGTGTGTGGCGATGATGTCAGCCCTCGTACAGTTAGCTACAACACACATTTTTTTCATATTGTAATGTGGGACATATTTGGCGACTCCACAAAATTGTAACTGGATGTCCTACTCATCAAACTCCACCAAAATGTGACGATAGGTCCTTACTCGGTGCCTAGACCAAATAATACGGGGGGGGGGGGGGGGGGGGGAATCCGTAACTCTTAACTTACTAATCGCTTGGCTTTAAAAAAAGGTACTTGGAAATCAAAACTATTCACAACCCGGGATCTTAAAATAATAGGCTCTACCCCCTGTACAGGAGGTCTGGAGAGAGAAGGAATTACTTTAAATGAGTTAAAACTTAGTTCTAAAGAAAGTACGTTTATTACACAAGACCTTAAACTCATACAAAATGTTGCTAGTCGATGAAAGACAATCATGAAGTATTAACTTTTACATTTAAACTTAATAAATAAAATCTAGGGCATTCTGAAAATCAGTCTTATTTGTTGCTTTACAATTAAGTACTTTAACTTGAATGAACTAAAAGGGGATCTTTATTTACAAATGCTTTAATCAACAAGCAGCTAGAGGGTATCAAAATCTTCAACGACGTTAAATCTCATTCTAAGTCCTCAAAGTTAACTTAAACATTATTTTAAATTATCTAAGGTCAAATCATAAAACTATACGTCCAGCATAAGGTCAACAACATCTTCTCAGGTCCGGCCTCTTCAAAAACAACTCGGACATTACTTCCGCGACCCCAACCAATTTTACGTGAACGTATTGCTATTCCCGGGCATAGCCTCCGCCTCTAAGAGCCTAACATCCTTAAACATCCTAACCAACTCGTTGCCACTGGCGAGAGGCATTGCCTCCCCCAGAGTGAGCCCCGAGCTACCTCCAGCGGCCACTTATGAACCCTCTCGGCCCCGCCGACGTTTCCAGAGAATCTCGGCCGCCGCCCCCAAATTTTGCAATCAGGGCCCGAGCCCGCTTAACAAGCACCGCGCTGCGACCTAGTTACGCCAGCAGACCGCCGCTTCGCGAGGGCCGATGACCCACGCGACTCAAGAGGAATGTGCTGCGCGGGCAAACGGCTCAGCTTTCAAAAGTCCCTAAATGTTGCATTTAAAGTTACTAGGCATCACAAATGTTAGCTGGTAAACTTGTTCCTTGATTTTCACCATGAACTGCCATATGCAAAAAAAAAGTGTATCTGGCACTTTACCATAACTCCTGATGCTTTTGTAGGGGCCAGCCATGGTTTAGTCCATTCCGCCTACACGCGTTGCGGAGATAGTCACTCGGTGGGTTGAAAACATACTCTCGTTGCAGCATCACAAAACCATCTCCTGGCCCGCAAGAGCTGAGTTTTCCACGAAGCCTTGTCGACAGCAGCACCCCACTTGCTAGTGGCATGAAACAAAACTAAAACTGAAATCTAGTCTGCGAAGGTATTCCACTCCTCACTGCAGTCGCAAACTTAAACTGTCTTATTAAAAAAATATTTTCTGGTTTACAATTAAAAATCTAACAAATTAAATAATTAATTACGTGATACATAAAAATTATAACAAAATTAATTACAGAGCATAACAAAGATTTTAAATATTTTACAAATCATCTGGAAAACATCAGGGGTGTCAACCTTTGCAAAAAGGCACTAAACTAAAAGGAAAGTAACAAATAGGTTAAAATATTAATAATACAGTAGAACCCCGATTATCCGCGACTCGATCATCCGATTCGCGGATTAACCGCGATTTATGTCCATCAAGTCCAATTTTTTAGTTACATATAACCAATGATTCAAAATGTATGTAAATGTTAAAATACTTTGCAAAATGTATGTTGGTCAAAGTACTTTGACTCAGTTATGTTTATATACACAGAAAGTTTTAAAAAAAATACTAGTACATACATACGTATGTACATAATATTTTTGTGTTCCATGTTACGTGAATAGATTATACACTGGTGCGCGATTTCACGTCCGCATGACCGGACTGTACACTCCCGCGCGCAGCACGGCGCCGTGCCACAGAGATTACCCGGCGCATGGAGACAGTCCATTCCATTAGTGTACGTTGAAGCGTGAAGGTGGTGATAATTTTATGTATTGTAACAGTGATCTGCATTCTGATGGATTATACCGTTGTGTTGAGCGCAACATTTCATCATGTCATCAAATGAACAGAAAATAAAGCGAGTGGTACTGTCCATTGACAGCAAAACAAAAATTATAGAAAGATTTCAGAGTGGAGAAACGATTGCAAACTTGCGACTGAGTTTAATGACGGTAACACAACAGTGCGCAACATCATAAAACATCGCGAAAAAATCCTTCAGTTTGCTTCACAGGCTAACACTTCAAGTGGATTAAATAAACGCAAGACGATGAAAGAATCCACATTTAGCAGCTTGGACACTTGTTTGTTTGAATGGTTTCAACAGAAAAGGTTGGAGGGTGTACCATTAAGTGGCGTAATTTTATCACAGCAGACGTAAATTTTTTAAAAAAAACTAGGCTTTACAGAAGAACCATTTTCCTGTTATATTACTTCTCCGTTATTTTATGAGCACCGACTGTACGGAAGTGTGTGTGTGTTGCAACTAGTGCTTGGCACGCAAGATAAATTCAGCCTATCACTTGCTGACGCGGCGCAGTGATACGACGGTGTTTGTTTATTTCAAAACTCAGCTAAGAGTGAACGGAGAATAGATATAACTACCCCTCACGGTTCCCGAGATTAGGGTCGTTATAGAGGTGGTCGTTATAAGATTTCCGACCCATCTGCAACACTAAGTCATAATAGGCCGTTTTTGCACTAATTCCACATTCAGCAAGCTAAAAATAAAAAATCTAACATTTAAAATTCATATAAATAAAGGGGGATAAAAACACCGTGAATTATACGAGACAGAGACACCATTTCAAAACCATCAAATCAAGTCTCAATGCACTGGTATGAAAAATCTTATCTCGAAAAGAATTTTGAAGGCAGTCGTTCTGTAAAACAATAACCAGCCCGATGGTGTTACTGACAACAGAGCATTGAGCTAAGTGTGGCAGCGTCGCTTACGGGCGATGAAAAGAATGTGTGACCTTGGCAGCTATCAGCTGTCTTGGGCCCTCGGACTGGCGGGCGGCTAGTCACACACCTCGGTGCAACAACGACTCGCGTGCCCACGTCTCCGCACACGAAATACTTAAAAACCACTGCTGCCCAGCACTAAGCAGTCTGCTTCTATGTCAACAACGCACACGCACACAAAGCATGTGTATATATGTAATCTCCGAATGTCCACAGATGGCTGTTTGTGGGCTAATGACCTTTGAGGCAAGCATGACTCGGCTAACCGCGATTTTCGATTATCCGACTCACTCGTCCCCTTCATTAACACGGATAATCGGGATTCTACTGTACTAATTACTTATATGTAGATCCATTTTGTTGTGCATTTCATACTGCTGATTCCTACAATAAGTTTTAGTGTTGTAAGTTACTTGATTCTTTTGATGTTTTTAAAAGAAAAATACAAGTATTTGTGTAAAAATTTAGAAAAATTTGGAGAAAGAAACTTCACTTACATTCTAAAATAACACTACTTTGTGTCATAAAATAAAAACATAAATTCAAATCCTTATCTAAAAGTACTGTTAGGTTGGTAGTTGGCACAGATTTTGTTGCATTACCCAGGTTTGCTGTTGAATACACTGCTCACTAAACAAACCTTTTTATGCACACTCACCATTGTTAATGTTAAGGGATTTGAAGTTAGGATTTAAATGAAGTGGCTGATGCCACGTAATTAATTTTTACATAACAAGTTTTCCTGCTTGATAAATTAAAGTACATATTTACAATTGATCTTATAGTGAACTGTAATTGAATTAATTTTTCCTGGTTGTGAATGGGGCTGCTCGCAAAAATTTTGACGTGACAATGTCTAATAAATCGATGTAGGCCGGCTGCACGCACAAAAAAGTGTCCCATAACGCACATTGTCCCAATATGAATGTGTCCCGTTACGCTCATTGTACACATGCGCCGTATCTCTCTTCCACTCGATTGGAACAACCATCGATTTGACTTTTCAATCATGTTTTCGTCATTTGAATTATTAATATTATATAATTTAACGATCGTCCACCGATTTTCAGCACAATCGGTACGGTTATTCAAAAGTAAAGTGGAATTTTCAAATACGTTTTTAACGAACAATGGTGTTTTACAGTTACACATATAATTCAAATTTCACCCCGGATCTTTTGCACAATGTTTTAAAAAATATTGTAACACATTATAAATAAGTTTGGTGTATTTGGAATGTGTATTTGTTATAAAATTGTATTATAAAAACGAAATAATATTATTCCCCTACGATGCTGCCATCTACGGTGACGGACGCGAACCGAACGAATGGCGCTATCTACCCGCTTTCGCGGGAACCAGGCACTCGTTAATATATATTTTCCTTTGTTTATCGCGAGGGGCGTTATTATTAATGAATTATAAATAAAATTTTGTGCCCGGGGCCACAATTGCATATCATTTTGAGCACTGGAAGACAAAAACGTAAAATATCTTGACAAATTTTAATCTGTGGTTTTGATTGCTTATTACAACAATTTCGGCAATAAAGGTTAATTATTCTTCCATTTTAAAAATCTGATAACTAGTATAATTTCAAGTAATTATTCTTTTATTATTAAAAAAAGTAGCATCTGTCGGCGAGTGCAGTAATAATAGGTTATGTTAGATATTTGATTACAGTTTATTTATATAAAAAGTTGTTCATAATTATATTTAAACGAAAAGTTAATGTGGTTTTCATTGCTTATTACAACAACAATTTCGGCAATAAAGGTTAATTATTGTTGCATTTTAAAAAATCTGATTACTAGTATAATTTCAAGTATTTATTCTTTTATTATTAAAATAAAAAAAATTCAATTTTATTCATAAAAGTATGCAATCATTTCATCAATGTTTTGTTATGACGTTGTCACGTTAAACTATCTTCCGTAAACCGACTTTACAGACAACCAATTTTTTCTTTATGACATTTATTCATCCTACACAGAGCATCTCGTGTACCAAATTTGAGATTTATTAAGCATATAATTTTTAGATAAATGGCTATCAAAGATTGATTTTTTTTCAATCTTGGATCCTACAAAACATGAAAACGAAACAGGATGTGTCGATAAAACTTGGTATAACTGAAGTATGTTTAGTAATCTATTGGAGGAATTAGTTGAAATTGCTCATAAATTGATACGAAAAAAGTGTGCAGGCATGTAATTACATCATTTTTCATTGGACTGTAAAAACTCCATTGTTAAATCTATATCTAAATTGGAATATGTACGAAGTGCGTTCAGATTTAATTTTATTATTTATGTTTAAAAATATTGGATTGTAATAAAATTACAGCAGATTTGTAGTATCCAAGCAGTGCATGTATTTTTTGCGCCTGGAATTCTGAGAATATATCGGACGCAGCCCGCAGCACTGCAGGTGCCACAGTGTCTGGTGTTATCGCATCTGCAGCCAGCGCGGCTCGGTACGGCCCGGTCTCCGGGGGCGCGCTGTTGCCGAGGTGCCGGCAGGTATACGAACCCAGATTGTTGCCCCCACCCCCACATTCCAGGGTAGTTTCGCTGACCCACGTATTCCTCGTGGTTTACAGGTTCGTGAACCGCTGTACATAGTCAAAGCACAAATGCGACAGTGTGAAAAGAAAGACAATTCAAAATAACGAAACGGTATGATACCTAACACAGTTATTTATTTTCTATAAAAAATATAAGTATTAAAATGGTGCATCCCATTTCAAGTCATAATTTTAAAGTAACGTTAATAAAGTTTTTAAACGTGTAGATTTTTAATGGCTTAACTTTCACAAACTAAAAAGTAAATACAGTGAAACCTCGATTCTATGTACACTCACGTTTCTCCAAAATTTGTCGTTACGTCCGAGTTGTACCTACGAACCAGCAAGGCCAAATTACGTCCATTTGTGGCTATCCCCCCTCCCCACCATTTTTCCCACCGCTGCCACGGGAAATGAATTGCCGTTGCCGTGTCCTGCTGCCACGGGAAATGACCTGCCGTGTCTATATATTATGCTGATGTATTTTCGATCAAAATTATATCCTATTCGTGCAGAAACAACTCTTGAGCTAATCAAACATATAAATAAAAATAAAAACTAAATACCGAAGGCAGTGTCGTAAGATCCGTGTTTACTTTGTTTTATATTTTATATCAATAAAATAATAATTAGGACACAATATATTTGCTCAATTAAAAAAATACCGTGGGTACTTTAAGTGTAGATAAGATTAGCTAGTAGGCCTAAAAACATCATGAAAAACGTAACGTTTATAGTAGGCAATGAACATTTTAAATAGCAAAATATACATATTTTATAACATGAAAAGTTGCTTTTATTTCTAAACATGTAATAATTTAAGCCTAGGCGTGTAAAAGTCCGAGTAATTATAGTAGGAGATAATCTAAAATGCACGAGGGAAAAACGTAAACTCACGAATGTATAAACGTAACGGGAATGTCTGTAATATTACGTGGCTGCTTGTATGTTCTGATACTGTATTTATGTCACAACTTTAGCCGAAAAATACTGGTACGAGATATAAACTTCACTAGATAAAATGAGCGCAGTCTTGGTAACTGTTTTTTAGGTATTTTATAATTTCGAAAGTATAGTACAATTGACGCATATTTTTTAAACTAACGATTTATTTCTGTGAATCCCAAATAATTAATTATTGGTATCAAGACATCAAGATGAACATAAACTTGAAAATGTCACAGCAGCGAGAAAACTGGTGCGTATACCAATTATGGTTACCAACTATTTCACCCTGACCATAAGGGACACTGAACCCCACCTAATAGAGCGGGGTTCCAGGGCCCCTCCCCCGGAAATATTTGAATTTCTAGATGCAAATTGGTGCTATTTTAGCAGTTTTTTTTATCTGAAAATAAATTATGCACCTGGTTGAAAAATTAAAATTTTTTGTATTGGCCTAATAATTTTTTGAGTGATGAATTTAATACATAAAGATATTTTTATTTAGCAAAGTATAAAAATTCCAGACAACTCATATGTGATTGAACATTGGTAAACTAACTTCAACTCTCTCCAATGCAAAATGTGATCAGGAAAAAAGTGGGGGAAGGGGAGGTTGCCAAAGCCACTAAGCCCTTCCCCCGCCCCCCTTAGATTAAAACCACCACTAGGGACACCATAACAAGCAACTTAAAAAAATATATTTTAATAAATGTATGCCTAACATATATTTTCTCATTTTTCATTTCACCAAACAAACCCAAATTTAAATTAAATGTCATCTCGGGTATAAAGTACACAATATACAACATGCAAGAGACAAAAAACAATGTTTCACAAAAAAAAACTTAACTTGGCAAAAAATGTTTTACACAACTATTTACATTGACAAGGGGCTACTCCGCTACTTGCATGTGAGTCATTTCATGTCAAATCACCTAGAGCCATGTGCTCCAAGGTTACAGATTTTGTTCAAATTTTTTTTTTATGCATACATACTTATAACATGAGTAACTGTGAATTATTTCAGAATTTTTAAATTAAAACTGGAAGAATGAGAAATTTTCGAAACTTTCAGTTTTTGAGCAAATAATGTTCTCCGGCGATCTTCACCAGTACACTTAAATTACTATAAAACCCACGATTTTCATGCTATCTAGCTCATTTAAATTGCAAATGATAGCTAATATTCCATACTTTGTAGATGTGGACAGAGAAGTAACAAATTCCATCACAAAAATTTTACACTGAGCATGGAATACAATGGTACTGACGAAAAAACACGTGACTACTGCAGAACGGCCGCCATCTTGCACCACTGTCACACATGGCTAGCTCAGGAAACTGTAGACCAGGCAAAGGGACATTGTCAAAACAAAACATAACAAATGGTTGCAACCGAGTGGTTATTACACGCAGTGACTTGTTGACCTTTTTGTCTAATTGGCTGTATATTATGAGGATTTTATATGCCAGACAGAGTATGTAAAATTTAAATAAAGCCGACGACAATATTTTGGTTTGGCCGTGCGCGAATAAAAGTAGGTACGTTCTTTGTTTATGTGTATACGGTAAATACTAAATAGTGTACTAACAGTTCTGGAATGTATGTTTTACGAATATAGTACCTACACTACTGTTTGAAAGCAAATGAAACAGGTAATTTTTCAAACATTGCTTGATTTTTTTTTTTTGATACCTAGGCCTACTGTAATCACGTTTGAATTTTGTTTACTTTATCGGCCATGTTTGTTCACATTATGATTTTACCGTATTTTCATTAACGTGAGTTTTTTTCATTACCACGTAAATTAATCTTAATGGCAATCTTATTTCTAATTAACGTCTTTATATGATTTTCATATGTTATTACGTTATTAGTAATAACATATGCAAATCATATAAAGCCATTACATTTTTATTAAATTACGAGTTCTTTTACAACTAGAACAAACAAACTTTGGTAAGCTATTGAACTTTCATTTGGCTCGAAATATTTCGCTAAACCCGAACTTCGACAGATGAAATTCGTACCGAAATTGAAAATGAAAGTAGCAAAATTTCGATTTCGGTTTCGGTATACCGAACATTTTCACAACCCTACTTTATAAACATTTTATCCTTCTAATTATTTTAGTTGATATTCAGGTGGTTTTGTGTGCCTTATATTGAATTTTAAGTTATTAGCAATCAACAATTCGTTCTGTGGGTTATACATTTTGTAATTGTTTCGTTTTTCTTGTAGACAATACAAATAATGTCCAAAATTGATTTCAGAAATCTTTTATTTTTAACTAATTTTTTTGTGTTGGAAATATGTTTTTTAATACGCCCATTTACTTATTTTAATTTTATGTTTTGTGATAATTGTATAATATATCAATTGATTAATGCTATGTTTTAATTATGATTTAAGATGTTCAATGTAACAATTCAAACTATGCACTATGCGTGGGCTAACAGAACTCCTTTGCCGAGGGATTTCCTGCTGGCCTGTGCTCGGGAGCTGTGGAACCACCCCGCCTAACTGTCAGAAGTGTTGACTGACCGTCTCTTTAGTTGGTTCTGGCCCATAAGGAAACAATATTCAAGTTCAAATAATATTATTTTTAAAACTTTTTCTAAATAATTGACCATTTTTTAATTGAATCAGATAAAATATGTTACATGGCACCAATGTAAATTATACAAAAATTTAAACATATCGCAATAAAACTCTGACCACAAACATGTAATTTGGCTGCGGGCGCGGGGCCTAGGATAGTCGAGGAGCTCTGGTTGGTGGACAGCGAGAGCTCCGGGGGCACCGAACAGGCCTCCTCGAGGGACAATGTGCGAAGAGAGAAAAACGGTAGTCTTGATGGAGCCTCGCAGGCAGATTAACGTGTCCGACCTTCGAAAGGCCCCGGCACAGTTCGGTATTAAAGAGTTCTGGGGCCTGAAGCGTAAACGCCGGTCCCAGGAAATTTTATCTGCTAAGGGCACGGTATAGTCAATGATTAAAATATAAGCAAGCCAGATATTGAGATAGAATATCAAACGTATGTAAAACCGAGCCATAGCAGCCAAGTTACATGAAAGGACATTTAAAATAAAATAAAAATTTTGCATCTGACCTCGCAACCAATCTCGTGTTTACCCAGAACTAGCCGGAGCAAAGGACAGACGGAATTCGTCATAGGGCGGGTTACAGTTTAGAATGGTACAAAGAAACTTACAGTTAAAGTATTCTAATAGTATTTGCGTAAATAGTTCTTTAAAATGATATATTATACTGTGTGTTTTCTTTTGTACATAAAAGTTTATAAAAAATTAAACAGTTGACCAAATTTGGTAATTTACATTGTGGCTGTTAGTATAGTGGCTGTTTAAAATTTATACCCAAATGAAAATAAATATCTCCCAATGCTTTATGTGCAGGAGTAGACAAACACGTTTACAAATTCCTTGTTACATTAATATTTAGTTCAGGAAGAGCCTTGCTGTTGGTGATCGCCATTTGTAATAAATTTTCAATTGAGATAATGTCAGTGATTTCTGAACAAAAGCATCTGGCAAAATATAAAATATTCTCAATATTAGGGATTCAATACCAAAATGCCAGTTGACATATGTATATTATGAGAATGTATAATGGCCTAATTTAAATAACTCAGATTTGCATTTTGATATGTTTGGCAATTTTCACAAAAAAAAAATACATGTAATATAACTAATTTGTAGCAATAAGCAAGGTAAATAAACACTAAAAACATCTGTATTAAAGAATATACAAACAAATGTTCGGAAATTTTACGGCAAAACTGGGATTCCAAACAAGTTGTTGATCAACAGCATATTTCTTGATGGATTTTTTTTATTCGAAGATATGCTTATTTTTTATATTGGTTTTGAACACCATATATGATAATTAACTGTGTGTTCCCTTCCACAGAGTACGTATTTTAATGTTAAAGATACTTTATAATTAAAAATTAGTACGCATTTCATACTAAAGGTGACAAGATACAACTTTTGAGTCATGCACACTTTCTTATTTAGTAATTAAACTGTTACGAATGCAATTTAGATCACGTACAATCTCAAAGAGAACAGTTTGCGATATCACTTGAAAATCACGTTTTTGGTTTGATTGTACATAACAGTGTTATGGTAACAACTCAGTGCTCATAATTTGAGTCAAAAAGAGGTTTGGGATTAGTGATGGGATTTTCGATGCTTCGATACCTCGATACCTTTGATACTTGACTGTATCGCAAAGTATCGAGTATCGAAACTGTAAGTTCGATACATTTTTTCGATACCGGAATGCTTGTTCATTTGTATTGAATTAAGTTTTGAGTCACCATCGTACAAAATACAACTACAATAGTACCTCGATGATACATTCCCGTTTTATACATTTTCCCGTGTCATACGCCGATTAATTGTGGTCCCGCCGAAAGTACTATATTTACAATTGTTTACTTGTAGCATTGCAAAATGGGTCATAAGAATATTAAGAATAAATTTGAAGTGAAGGATATTTTTTTTTTTGTTGATATAGAAAACAGTTCAGATATGTTAAAAATTGTTATTAATTACTTTGGTTAAATTTCATGGAAAGCCTTAAAATACTAATTTCCTTGAGATACTTAATTATTAATTTGAGGGTTAACTCTAATTCATAATAATTAATGTTGATATTTGATAATTAATGTCAGTAATTGTTTTGTTTAAAGCAGTATATATTATAATTTTACAGGACATCATTTTTAAACAAAAGTTTTTATGTGAATTTCAACTTCAATTGCTAAAATTTGAATATTATATGTAAATTAGTTGGGTAAATTATGAATTCTATTGAGATTGTAGTGGAATAATTCGAGAACAGTCTGGAAGGTACAGAAGGAAGAGCGGACAGGCGCGACACTCTGGCGCCAGAAAGCTATTTTTCACTTTGTAAATGCGTGTTTGGGATTTACGTGTCACGTTGTACGCACAGCTGTAGCGACCGTCTGGAAGGGTCTCTGGAGGCTACCACTAGCCAACCAATCAGGGCGAGTCCTGGCGTGGTGTGATGCGCTCGGCCGAAATTCCTTATTTGGGCATGTTGATGAATGCTGTACTCTGATTGGTCAGTTGGCCCACGGGGTTGCCTCCCTTGTTTTCACCTTTACAAGGGAAGGTAATCTCGTCGACCAAGTCACTTGTTGCTCGATCGTCGCCGAACTCGGTCGCGTCGTCGGCAAGTCACGAAAGAAATGAAAAATTATTAAGGGACAATTTAACGCCTAGGGGCTGGGGCCACGCCGTAGTTTTTTAACCTAATTTCATTTTTTTTTCGGACTATGTATTAGAAATTTAGGCCCTAGGCGTCGGCATCGGCCCGACTCGTGTGATTTCGGTCCGCGATCAACGGTACCTTGAGTTAGGTAATTAACCAAGGGACATTACTAAGGTTTTTTTTTTTCTTCTTTGGCGAGTGACAAGACTCCTCGACCATCAACGGCAATATGTATGGTGCTGTGGTATGTATTTGGACCTCATCCTATCAAAATTCAAAGATATCGTTAAAATTCGTATAAGAAAAGACAAAAACTGTACAAGTAACGAAGTTTTTCTAATTAAATTCATTTGTAAAATTGTGTATTGAAGCCATGTAACGATGAGAAAAAACATTTTTTTAAAGAAATAAACAAAGATAATTTAATAAACTCTTTTATTTCCAAATAAAGCAGAAACTCAGGAACATCGTTTGTTTTGTATTGTTACGTTTCTATGTGTGGTTAGCCGGGCAAAAAACATACAACGTAACATACTTTCCCGGAAAATACACTTATAAAATAATTAATTTCCCGTTTCATACGTTTTTACAAAGCGGAAAATTCCTAAAATTCACAATTTTTTTTTTTTGTTATATTCCTCCTGATAAACTACGTTTTAATGCTTTTATTTTGAAAAAGTTCATTGTTTACCTTTGCAAACATAGAAAAATAACTTTATCACACCATAGATATGGATAGTATCAGGAAGACTGTGCACTTTGATAGTAGCATCTATGGCCAGCACCAAGCGAGACTAGTGGCGCAAACTAGCAATGATTATGAAAATGGTGCACGCGCTTTACCAAGGCACGGAACTCATATTTTGTGCATTCATTAATCTTTAACTGAATATACCCGTTTGTTATTGTTTTCTTACGATCGGATTGTTATGTTTTTTACGTTTCTCACGTTAATATTTTATCTAAAATTGTTCTGTTGCATTAAGTTGTTTGTAAAATAAAACAAACAAGAAAAAATTTCCGATTTTCTTTTTATTTAAATTTTTTCGCGGTAAAAAAAAGTGTACTGGAAAATAAAGGGCTAACTCTCTTGAAGATACAGTAAACTCCCGGTATATCGCGCCCCAATTGATCGCGGAATCGGGTATATCGCGGGTCAAACCATGTCCCCCAGTCAGAAATGAATAATAATAATAATGGAATAAATGGTTGACAGCAGATTAGGATAATTTTGCGTTGTAACTAACAAACTAAGCATCGGGCAGAAAAAAGCCTAGGTGTAGAAAATGTCCGCAGTAAAATTCTAAACAAGATATCTCCGTACATTATTCCTCGATCTTGTAGGGTTTTCAAATTATGGTCCAATCCAGCCCAGTGATATTTTCTGAAACACTAGTTCTTAACGTCGCTTTATCTCACAAATGAAGCATCGGACAGGGGACCTGATAAAGCCCACCGTCCAGCGACATTATCCAGCGTGACTCGGCTGGGGATTGATGTTGGATAGGCTTGGTTGTCGGCAAGCGCTGGGTAGGGAGAGGCTAGCCGAGAACATGGAGAGAGGTAGAGATTAGAGCGGGCAGAAACACCAGGGGGAGTGGGGGAGGGAATGTGTTCACGCAGCACACAGGCAGAGCATGAGTCACTTGACTGAGCAGCGTCGCTGCGTACAAGGCAAAATCAGGTAGTCCGGTGATTAAAATTCCACTCCAGAATCTTAATTGGTACTTTACTGGACATCTGTATATAAATGTTTTGTTACAACTTAAACCTACAGACGTAATATTATTGGGTAATTCATTGTATTATACAAGTTCATCTTTTTACTTTGGTATAATGTTTTAACATTAAATAGTAAAGTAAATCGGCTAGCGTAATTTTAATCTTTGCCCAGGAATTCCCAGTGGTCCAATACTTACGTGAACCATACTGTACCACTTTTGCCGTGAGGTAGTAAACAAGTCCCGTAAATGTTTATGTGTAGCTGTAGCGGTCTCCCGACCTTTAAACAGAGGCTGGGGAATATAACACTTGCCGATCCGAGCCACACACATTCAGCAACTCGACACAGCGTTTGGTGAAATAAGTAAAGACAAAGTTTAACATGGTTTTTAATACGGCGTCACTGATTTCGCTAAAATTAAATTGGCGCAATTTTTGTTTCCCACATGTGACCATTTATAATTTACTGTAAGCATGGATAATAAAGTTTAACCACTTGACACGATAGACGATTCTTTATTTTTTATTGTACGAATGCTAGAATCGTTTTTTTCCTGTATCTGCGGCCTGCTTCTACAAAAGACAAGCTATCTGTAAGTAAATCTAGAATTTTTATTTTGTCAATCAAACTCGGTACTTTGCGATTCATATTCGGTTTGAAGTATCACTACGGCCTTTCTTTTTAGAAGACTTTGACCACAGAATCGTGTGTAACCGCACACACTGCACTTACTTTGTTACGGACACTGACGAAGCAGATACTGTGGCTAACACCACGAGACTGGCAGCAGCAGCTTGTG
This sequence comes from Bacillus rossius redtenbacheri, assembly GCF_032445375.1. Classification (NCBI taxonomy): domain Eukaryota; kingdom Metazoa; phylum Arthropoda; class Insecta; order Phasmatodea; family Bacillidae; genus Bacillus; species Bacillus rossius. The sequence continues at coordinate 257,294,554 of NC_086330.1, read as the reverse complement.
TGCCGCACGTGTGTATGGCGGCGTGTGGCGCGCTCGTATGCCGTGCGACAAACTGTGCGCGGCACGCGGAAAAATAAAAACAATTCAACATTTAATATTTATCTTTAAAATTACTTATTTTTATTTTTTCACCCGTGTTTAGTGGAAACTGCGGATGTAAAGTCCGCACAAAGGCTATACTGTGCGTGCTTGCCGACCTATTAGAACACAGGCGGTGTTTTATGCCTTTTGACCTTGGTCACATCGAAACATCGCGGTTATGCAACAACGCGGGTAAAAGTTATGTCCCCCGACAACCGCGTTAAATAGGGAGTGTACTGTAGTTTGTATTTCGCTTCTATTTTTTATACTCAAGTATTTAAAGTTGTTCGCAGTTTGTATTTTTGTAAAAAAGAGGGAATTTCTATAGTATAAAACTAATTTATGTTATTTGTAATAATTGTTACTTAATGGGAAAATATTTTTCCCTGGAGTATCGAAAGTATCGAAGTATCGAACTGAAAAAACAATACAGAATCGAGTATCGAAAGTGTGGTATCGTCCCACCTCTATTTGGGATAGAATACACGACCCATGTCGCATGAGAGTGACATCTAAGCGACATCATTTATTTAGAATATAATTTGGATTGAACACTATGTTTTTATAAGTGTTTATTTTAAAAATCCACTACCTAAATAGTTGTTTTCTATATATATAGTAGTTTTTAGATTTCCAATTTAATTTATACTAACTGCATACAAAACAACAGAACACAAAATACATTATCAGTTCTATGTACGTATATAAGTTTATAAATATACGTGGAAAAAATATTTACCCTACAAATTTGTTTATTTTAACTGTGGTAGGCCATAGGCTCAGATAAGGTCACCACAATCTCTGCAGGAAGCCAGGTATTCATTCTTGGCAACGGACGTGCGTTCCTTCAAGGTCAGGGTTTGCTGACATCACCTCTCGGCTGTGACACGTCACCCGAGGCTAGCCCGTGGAGTTGACAACACTGGTAGGCTAATCCCTACCCGTCGCCCAGCTCGGCTCGGTACGGCCTGGGTGCGACAGAGAGGGCAACTACAGATTGTAACTGCGATAAGACACTTTTCCAACCACCAGCGCCTATAGAGCAGCCTCCGCTACCTAGCGGTATTCGGGCGACTGCGAGGTTCCTTCAGAAACTTCTACACAGGGTTATATTGTAATTATTTTGGATTGTTTGTTTTATTGTTTTTACAAGGGCTATGTGGTTATGGTTCGGTTTTTATCAAGAACCTGGGTTCTGGTTCTAATAAAGAAAAAAAAATCTAAATGCTGCATAAAATATAAATAGGGTTAACTTGGTCATTATTTTTTTATTAAAAACAATTAAAAAACCCATCAAAGAGGCATATACTCTTTGAATTGGACTAATTTTTTTTTATTTAAAAAAAAAAAAGCATTTTTAAACTAACCTCAAACTTTGGAAATGGTATGCCAATCTTTGCTGGCATCAAAATGTTGTCTTCAAAGATAAATTTTCATTTTCTTTTCTGGTTCAGCATTTTTGGCATTCGTTTATATATTTGTTTTGTATGTGAGGTAATAGAAACTTATGAAAAATACCAGGAACTGAAACCGAAGATTTGTGAAGTCGGTTTTGGGTTGGGTATTTTAAAGGAAATGAAACCTGAACCGAAAAACCGGGGAACCGCACAAGCTTATTTTTCCCATTTTATAGGATAGGTAGGCTTGCAGTGGCTTCTGGTATACTGTAGTATGTGAGGAGTGATGTAGAAAGGCAGCAGCAAGTGTTTGTGGTGGCAGGCCTGCTGTGGCTGCCTCCGGCAAGTCCCGGCACCCTGCTAGTGGATCTGCTGACGGACGACAAGGAGTTCCTGGCGGTGGAGGAGGAGATGCAGTCAACCATTCGCGAGCACCGTGACAACGGCCACTCAGGGGGTATCTTCTGCAGATACAACATCGTCAGGGTGTGTTGAGCAGCAGAAATCTCCTTGGTTTAGGTTTACCTACTAGTTACTGTAGTTGGTGGTCTCTCTGGGAGTGGTAGAGGGGCATTTTATGATTTTAAAACATACACTGGAATAAAAGAGCAAACTGAGAAGTAGGACAAAATTTATACACAGTTTCCATTTCATTTTTATTTCATATCAGATAAAGTTCTTGGAATTTTATACACACACGCAAGCACACGCACACGCAAGCACATGTGCACACACACCCACACCCACACCCACAACCCACACACCCACACACCCACACACCCACACACACACACACATACACACACACACACACAAACCTACACACACACAAACCTACACACACACCTACACCCACACCCACACCTACACACACACAAACCTACACACACACCTACACCCACACCCACACCCACACCTACTGGTTACCAAACATCTGGATTGGAAGAAAGGAAATATTTAAACATTTTTGGTATTCAAAATAATGAGTTTAGTAAAGTAAGTATTTTTATAATAAAAATAGATAAATATTGATAATATTTTAAAAATAAGTTAGTATATACAAATTACTTGTAATTATTTTCTCTTCACGTCGATGCTACGAGTCTCTGCACATGTTTAATTATGATTGAGTTGTGGGATGGATGTGTTGTGATTGTGTGGCGCGCATTCTTGCGGTGGGAACCGGCTTATAGTCTCTTGACCCTTGTAGCCTGGCTTGCGAGGTGGGTGGATGGGGAAGGTGCTTTCTGATGCATTTCTGGTGCCTGCTTCATCTCTGATGTCTCTGCCCTGGCAGCAGGCATAACTTGTGCGTAGTGAGATCATTACATCAGGAAGATTGGAGAAGGAAATGGGACTGACCTTTTGTAAGGTTTGGGTCCCTGATGACCACGATCACTGAAGTGTCGTACATGATGCGAGGGTAGTGCATTCAGTCCCATCTCTGTGCCATGATTCAGCTACAAACACTGAGTCAGTTCCCAATGGTTCAGAGGACACTACTATCTTGTAAAACAGACATGTTGATGGCTGAACAGGTGTTAGAACCTTGCTCCTCTAGTGATGAGAGTCCACTGTGTTACCACTGCGCAACTTCATGTCCACTGGTACTCGTCAACTGCTGCAGTGGTTCTTGAGTTCTTGTCGATGATGAGATTGGCTCGTGTCCAGCAGCTGCTGGGGTGTAAACTAGTGTAGGCCTCCGTCTCATGTTATAGCTTGCTGCAACCACCGACCCTTCCCATAGTGTGGTTTGACATTGAGAACTATTCTCGTCACTTTCAAACAACAATCATGTTGCATGTGTGCTCAAATGGAATATTATAATTTTTTATTGATGTATTGAATCTAAACTGCAACATTATCGTAAACTTAGATTTTCCAGCTCCTTAATAATTTGGTTTATTATATTTTTGACATCACAATTTGTTATGTTGTTATTAGAGATGTACATGTCTGCAAATTTTTGGATCAAATAAGTGAGGAGTTCAGTAACAACACAGTTGAGTCAGGCCCAAACTTTTTAAGTTGGTCTGAGTCATTAAATTTAAAGTGAAGCTCTTGAACAATTATGTGTTTCTGGTTTTTATGTTAATGCACTATTAGTGCACATGTCAAATATATACAGTCAAACCTCTATCTATTGTTTTTCAGGGGATCAACAAAAAAATTCAGTAGATGTGGACATTCAATAGATGTGGACTTCACTCTTAGATTTTGAAAAAAATATTTCAACCTCAAAATTAGTGTCAGAAATATATCAGTTACTTGTCATTAAAGTTTAATCATTTGAAAAAAAAATAAAAATGGAAGCATTTTACTTAATTCAATTTACACTTGCAAAAAAAAAACATACGCACATGGAAATTAAAGTCTTTTTCAATATCTTGAAGTCTGAAATATGTTTACTCATGTCATCAAATGTAGAGGTGTGCTGAAGAAGCCGATTTTGCCAATATTTAGTTGAATCGGCATTTCTGCCAACTTCCGATACGCTTGTTAGTTTTCGGCCGATATTACTGAAAAAACGAGAGAGATTGCCATAACCTAAAAATCCACGAGTACCCTTTTCACTTTTCGTAGTAGTACTGCATTCTTTCAGATCGCATTATTTCTTCGCAACATGTGCTAACTGTACATATAAAAATTTAACATGCTTTTTTTTTTCAATAATGTTCTTTAATTTTAATGTGTCATAAATAAATACATTACCATCACGGTAAATATACATCTCGGTTGTTACGGTAACTATAGTGCAAATGTGGTAGCTATCGTGCTTCTGTAGTATTATGGTATCAACAAAGAATCTTTAGTTCTTTTTATGGTAATTATCGTAATATAACAATTGGGTTTGTACTGTAGTTATGGTACATCATCCATATTTCTTCGTAAGTTGTTGTTCATTTGTCTTTTCTTCATGTTTACGTGCTCTATTACTTGGCTTCAGATTTAAGGTGATTTTTACTACTTCTGTATACAATCGTTATTGTTTTTATGACGGTTTCTGTCTAAGAAATGGTTATTTGTGCAAAATATTTATGGTTAAACGATCATCTATTATAATTTATAGTGACGGGACCACATATTTTGTACAATCAATGCGGACAAAACGATAATTCGAACATCGGTACAAGCGGACTTTTTTAACCTTAGTTGTATGGCAATCTTGCCGGGACAGTAGAAAGTATACGATAAACACGGACAATCGATACATGCGAGTTCGATAGATAGAGGTTCGACTGTATTGAGTTTTAAGAAAAATACAGTTGAATCTTGTCCTGTTAAGTAAGAAGGTCAAGCTGCAGCTACTTGCCCAACACTGCTCGATTTTTTGAGTCTAGGCCCATCCCTAATTATTATTGCTGCTTAGGCTTAAACATAGTTTTTTAAAAGATTACCATTCATGTTTGAACACATTTTCTGACAAAACTGGCTGAATACATGAGAGATCTGACAGCATTCAAAATTAATTAATTGTATTAAAATTGACAAGAGTGCACACTTGTTTCTTTGGTTTTTAATGTATGCAAAATAAATACTAAGTTAGTTCCTAATTTGTATAAATGTGACAGTTCTTAATCAGCTGATGGTTCCCAGCATGCCATCTGCCATAACCTCGCCCATAAAGATATCTGTCTTGTTAATACTAGTTCTGCTACTTCAACACTGAATCAGGGGTGGACGTGTATTTTTGGTTGAAAATGGAGGATGGACTATTTGAAGAGGTGTGTTGAACCAGCTTCATCAGTCTGTTGTGAGTTTGCAGGTCTCCATCTAGCTTATGTACAAGTTTGATGGAGATATAAATTGTTGAAGACAGCTTTAAGGTTATCTTGTTATCCACCAGACTGCTTAATCTTTTTTTTTTTTATTAGTATTGTAGTGATGGGTCAGTCCCGGTTCCCGGTACTCAATTCCGCTGGTTCTCAGCAAATTAACCGGCACCGAGACCATAAATATAATGTTGGTACTTGTATTGATACCACGAAAAGAATAACGTCTAATCCTTTTCTCGGTAAAACGCTGTGGTATATTGGCAGCTACCAACACGCACACGTCTTTTAACTTCACTTTAAGTCCCATGTGAAAAGTGAATGGTTCGTAAATCTTTTAAAATTTCAGGCAAAATCAACAAAGGGCAGTCTCCCCTTCTCTTCCTTCACTGCCTTGCTTGCAGAGCCTGCCCACATGGAAAGATAATGCCAGTAAAGAAGTGGCCTAACGTAAACAAAAGAGTTTTCGTGCCGATATTCCAACCTTTTATTTGTCCTTCATTTCACTAGCAGACAGGGATGATCATTTCAAATAAAAGTAGATCTATAGAAAAATAACACAGTCTCAATATACTTTTAAAACTTATCAAAAAATAAACGCCCATGATTTAAAGTTGTCATTCAGCACTCAAAACAAAAACTTTCTTCATTCCTCCTGCGCTGGCTGGCAGAGTTTTTCCATCACTCCCACCACCTTCTCCAATAGGATGTTTTTTTCTTCATATGTCACACAGGCCTTCAGCACTTCCACCCCTAGTCAATTACTTGTTCCCAGCCACATATTTTCAAGCCAAATAACCCAATGACATTATTAATACCAGTATTCTCAGGGGTTGGGTTTTGCAAGATAAAGTGTCCTTTATTAATTTCTCCAATTTTACTCAAGTTTTGATGTCTTGTCACCCAAAAATTTTAAAAACTTGCTACTCAATAAATTCTGGGCCTCTAAATTATACCTATAATACAACCAACATATCATGTATTAAAAATACTCTTTGCAATTACTTAGGTATGTGGTAAGCCTGTGTGAATATTCAAATTTTTGTATGCAAATATGAATAATAAACTATTCATATCTGATTCACCTCTAACACAAACACTTTGAAATAACGAATATTTGTTTCCTTATGAATATTGTACATTGTGAGTTTGTCTTACATTAACTTTCACTATTGTGGTTAAGTCATTTCTGCAATATAAATACCCCTTTTTGATTTGTTTAAGGGAATTCATAATCCAAAACATGAACAATAAGTGACGTTTTAAACATGCAACAAGTGTTCCAAGTTTTTTTTTTTTTTTTTTCACTACTATCTTCCTAAAATTTTACAGAAAAATCACGTCAACAATTCAAAACACGGCACTTTTGTAATTTCAAACTTGAAAACAAAATATTATTTGTATTCTTTTCATCACACGCACCAGAAGTGGGGAAAAAATAAAAATAAAGTCAATCTTAGACTACAACACCACAAAACATGGACACTCCATTGAGATGGGCGTTAAAAGAAGTAATCATCATAGTTTTAACGGCAAATAAATTGATAGTCACAATCAATCTAACACCATGTGATACAGCAGCAGCCTTACTTGCTGTATGTATCTATGATGAAACAAATGTTGCAACTCAAAAATCTATAATAAAATAACATAAATTATGTTTTAAGATTTCATATGAAATTAGCAAAAATCATTTTTTATAATATTGCTGAACTAAAAAATAATTTATCTGAGCCGTTAACAACCATAACTCGTGAATAACTAAGGTTTCAAAATTTAAATATGAGCTCATTCGATCACTAATTTGGGAATACATCATTTAAATAAAAAAAAATTATTTAAAATTTTTTCGTAAAATAGATTGGAATGGATTTCACAGTATTTTGCTTTTCACAAAAATTTCTGGATTAAATTGCAGAATAGCAGGTTGTGGAATTTTTTTTTTCATTGGTGTGCCTAAATTAAATACTAACCCAGCAAAAATAAACTGTTATTTTGCATTACTATATATTGTTGCACCACAGGATGTCTGTACAGTGCTGCTGTTGCATCTAGTGACAAGTGAAGCAACTGTGCTACCTAGGGGCTAGGTGATTTGTTTGTGGTCAGATTATGGTAATGTGGGGGGCACTGAGAAGTAATTTTAAACAAATACAGTACAACCCTGTTATAACATTCTCCAAGGGACCAACTTAAAAAAATGTTATAAGCAGGAAAATGTTATAAGCAGGAAATCATAAAATTACATCTTCACTTTGTATAAATTACGTGTCGATTGATTAATTTAAAGAGTATAGGTAAAACAACACAATACAGGAGTAATACACTAAGTACAGCAATAGAGTGGAAAATTGGTTAATTTTATTTATAGATAATACCTAATAATATGCTAAAAAAAAAGTGTTGTACGATACAGTTCAGACACAAACAGAAATATTCAACTCTTTTGCAATCACAACACCCTTTTTGTTGGGGTTCCTGTCCACTAGTTAATAAACTGAATTTTTTCAGCTACAGAATATGATTTTCGTTTATATTTATCGGCCATCTTAGCCGTACAATAACCTGAATAAAATTTCAATACTGCGTATTTTAATTAAATACGACCGTGACTACAATAAGTAAGTGAAAAAAAAAAATTACGGTAAAGGTTAACCACAAACAAAAGCCGTGAATATATCCATAGAACATTTAACCATCTCAAGGTGTTAAACCTTTGAAACAAAAACCAGCACCATAGAATACAGTAGCACTGTTTCCGACCATGTATCAGTGTACAAAATGTGCATCATAAGTATAACGGAACAAGTCATAGGCTAACATGTGCGAACAGGACGCCATATTGATAGTTGATCCGGTGCAAGTTGTTTAGTGCGTGTGTACCACGTCTATGGTGAACTACACAAATGTAAACATCTGATGTTTGTATATGCGTGTTGTATTTTCTAGCTATGTTTTTGCTCTAAATTATGACTTTGAAGGAAGAGATACTGAAAATTGTGGCAGTTATCAAAGCAAATTTGAACGTTAAAGGCGGGAATGTAGAAATGTTAATATTGTTACAGGCGGGAAATTAAAGCATTGTGATAAATGGAGAAATGACGGGACCATGAAATTATGGTGTTATAGGCGGGAAAATGTTAAAAACGGGAATGTTATAACCGGGTTGTACTGTACACCATTTATTAGGGTTTACTGTATCTTAAGTACAACTTGAAATTGTTTGGTGTTTGGGGATTAACCTAAAACTGAGAACCGAGAATCGGCAACTGATTTTTAAGAACTGAAACTGAGCCGAGAGGAACCTGGAACTAAAAACCAGGAAAAAAGTAGAACCAACACATCACTACAGTATTACAAGTATGAATACCTACTAACATTATAAATGTGAAAGTGTGTTTGTCTGCATGCCCTTCTTTTACGCAGCAATGGAACAATGGATCAACATAATTGTTTGCATATACAGTAGAACCCCGATTTTGCGAACACGGATTTAACGAAAACAGCGATTTAACGTAAAGGTTTTCAGGAACCATCAAAAAACACCAATTTATTAAAATAATAATATAGATTTCCAAAAAATGAAAGTAAATAGTAATGGAATCTTATTAAAAATTACACTTTGTGGTGTCAGTAATAGAATGGAGGTACTATATATTAATATGTGCCTTTGCATCATCTGTCCAAATACGAAAAAATAAAAATAAATTGTTCAAATTGCTTAAAAACTGCGGGCGCTGTAACTGAATTGCGTAGGTGCGTGCCATTGCGCGCGCCTGGATAGATAGACTGTCCGCGACACATGACGTCATGAAGGGTTTCTTTGTCCGAATTCCCCTCCCTTTCTTCAATGCCTGGCTTGACTCACCACGTTATCTTCCAAACACGCCCGCATAGTAACAGTGCTAGCCAATAATCACACGTTTCCAAATATTCCCTTTCCCATCCTCCAGGTTTTTTCAACTTGTGACCACGTCACACCAATACGCCATTATCATTATTCACTAGAGGTGTAAAAGTAACGAAATAAAGCGTACCGGTATGTATTCGTTACTATAACAATTAGTACTCGTTACTATCGTATCACGTTACATTACTCGCTACTTCTGATACCGCATAACATGCTATGTTATGTTGCAGCAACGAATCGAGTCGTATTGCGTACGCGTACAGTATAACGTCGCGTAAATAATAATAAATAGAATATAAACAATTAACAATATTTGATAGTTAACAGTTTTTGTTAACCAAGAAACAATTAAATCTCATTAAAGCGGCTTTTTTATACTATCTCTTTTAAGATAAGAACAAAAAACGTGAACATACGCGATAATAAAAACATATTTCTAATTTGTAAACAATACTTTCTTACGTTGTTTCTGTTCCAATCTCAAACTTTGTGTGCACACACAATACCTTTAATAAACAGTAAAAAACTTTGACGACTAATTTCCAAATTATACTTTACTTAATAAACAAACATCGTTCTTTGTAACGCAAATTCACCGAATATGCGAGCGCATGCGTAAAACATACGAAAAATGCGAGTAACGAGATGCAGCCGTGTGTAACGTTTCGTTACTCATTACTAGATGGCGCACCTGTTACTCAGTACCGAATACATACGGTTTGCTACAGCTTTATTATTCTCAGTAAGAGCTTTGTGAGCGGTGTTTAGTTTTTGAAATACGTTTTGTTAAGTGCTGCGCAGCTCAGCGAATAAAGAGAGTCAGCCGGCGGCTACGCCGCGCCGTAATAGCAGCTGACCGAGTACAATGACCTTTCTCCGCGTACGGCGCGCTAATGACGGAAATTTTCCATCAATTTGCGGCCAATTTTTTTATTTTTTATTTTTTACTGTGACGCAATGTGTATGTAGCTCGTATTTGTTATAAACGCTGCAGTTTGCGACTGTATTTTAATACACTTGAACGTATTTCTTACACTTTACATATTTTTAAACTTTTATTTTATGCCTCATTTTTCACGGTTTCTGAAAATCTGTATGTACGACCGAGGTGTACGTACGAACCGGGGGCCGTACGAGCGAGATTAAAAGACGTTGAAGATGTAAAGTTGACGAAATCTGAGATAGCACGGCAGCACAAGATATCAGCGTCGACCCTGTCTACGATATGGAAACGTAGGGACGCGATTATGAGTGCGGGGGTAATTGAAAATCGGTAAATCGGATTTAACGAAACATCGATTTAGAGTAAACATTTTCGGTAACCATAGCACTTGGTTAAATCGGGGTTCTACTGTAGGTAGTTTATGGGCCAAAGAATGACATGGACTGCTTATAATTATGAAATTCCATCTCTAAGGGAGTGAAAAAGAGATAAATTCGTATTTATAATACAAAATCATAGGAAGTAAGTCATAGAGACATAAACAGTGAGTTTGTCATTTCTTACAGGGTCATGTAATAAGGTCTGGCAACTTTGTACCCTTCTACTTGGCGAAATCCATTCTCTTAGTGAAGCTCACGGTGGCTAGTGAACTAAAGACGCTAATATAAGTTTGGTTAGAACTTCGTCGATAGGTGGCGTTGCCTTGAATTTATAATGTGCTACTGTTTGGTGCATCCGTCACGTTTTGCCTAGGGGTTTCTGTCTTCCCACAAAATGAAGCTGAAGATTGGCATCCGGGGTTTGCTAATGCTTAAAAATTTTCGTTTTTCAAGTGTATATCCTACAGACTTTAAACTTGGTAGTGATGTTCCTTATATTGCGATGTGTTTAGCCCGAGCAATGCCAGGTACTTCAACTAGTACTTAATAAATTTCCTTTCACTATTTATGTAAATTTTTAGTATTTGCCCACTCCTAAATGATTTTGTACTGTGGAAAGGAGTAGGAGATATAATACATAGGGCCTGGAAAATTTCGGTGTTTTCAGTATGCAAAAAGCGGTACTTTCAAATTAGAAAAGCGGTGGTTTAAAGTCGGTATTTTCGTTATGCAATGGAAATTTTACCGGTATTTTAAATGTTGACTAAATTGTGCAGTTATTGAATATAATAGTTTACATATTTAATAAACAATCCATGTATACTAGGAATAGACTAATATGCATAATAACAGCCAATTAAATCCAAAACAGTTACACAAAACAGACACGTTGCTATAGATGTTTGCAACTACAAACTTTCTTTTTTTTTTTTGGCTGCCAATGCCACATGCTTAGCCGACTTAAGGTGTTTGTCAATGAAATCTTTTCTATCCCATGAATACAGTTGCAAAATTTGCACATCACTGTGCTATTGTCAGTACAATAAAACCCATGTTTATGATACTGATATGCTCGTATTTAATGGAGTGGAGGAACACGGGGTTGCCACTTGAACAAACCCCAGCGCACAAATGAGAAGAAACTTAGTGTGAACTATACCCCAGATCAATTTTGAGCATCAAAACCATACACGAACACGGCTTATGTAAAAATAAGGTAATTATGCTGAAACACAAGACTTGGGTTAAAGGATACTTCAACCTTGTGTGGATCAGGTAGAAAACATTCGGCTATAAACGAAATAAATAAGAACAATGCTATCCTGAAATGCTGTGACATGTTTTTGGAGTAGATAATCACAGCAACAGACCGACAGGATGCGCTCCTGCCCTTGCCGTCAGCGATGTTTATTTTGACAGCTCAAGCAATTATCTTTTCCACGTCCCTTCGCAGCGTAAAAAAAAAAAAAAAAGAGAAAAAAAACACGCTGGCAGTTTCTCACGCAGAAGGTTGAAATAAGGGAGGGAATGTGTTGAAATGTTAGTTGGATAAGGAGGGGGGGGAGGAATTGTTTTTACATGGTTTGTGGCTCTGGGAGGGATGAGCCTTGAAGAATTAGCAGGGGATGGGAGAGGTAAGCGTCACATCACGTATGACGTCAAGCTGCCGGGCGGGTAAGATAACATGACAGCTGAGACGGCTTTTCGTGCGATAGTGGACACGCCGAGCTCGGCTAGACACTGCCGTGTGGACAGTCTAGAGGGGTGGTATCTATTTTTAGACGTCTTTTGTATGCCTGGCTGCTTACAGTACAGCTCTCGCCAAGATAAACGTGAACACATAGAGCCCAACAAAGTGTAACAGACTTATTTTTCAGCCGATTTTACTCAAATTTTCGACTTTCTCTGCTCAAAGTTTTCATGTTTTCTCAAAAAACGGTCATATAAACGGAATTGACGCATCAGAGGGGGCTCGCATCGGCGGGATTCTACTGTAATGGTACTTTTCGGGGATATATTCGCAGTGTAATATAGAAATGTTGTGGTTTTCGCGAATGTACTTACTTTTCGCGTTTTCATGCGAAATTCGCGCAAATTTTCGCAAAATTCGCGATCGCGAAAAATTCCAGGCCCTAATAATACAGCATGTTCATTAACAGGGATTGTGTCAGTATCCTTAATACTGCTGCATGCATGCAGTGTTGGTATGAAGTGTGCTGTGGCAGGAACAGAGGACTTGGAGCATGTGTTGCAGATCCAAAAAGTACAGAACCGCAAGCTATGGGAGCGCTATGCACATCGCCGCCACGAGGTCTCCGAGGAGAATGGTAACCAGGGCAACGAGCGCATGCTCTTCCATGGATCCCCATTCATCAACGCCATCGTGCAGAAGGGCTTCGACGAGCGACATGCATACATCGGCGGCATGTTCGGAGCAGGTGAGTGCTTCTCTACTGATTGAGTCGTTAACCTCTCGTTGGTGCTGCTCTGGTCTCACTGTGTCAATACACTGGCAGGCATCTACTTCGCGGAGCACTCCTCCAAGAGCAACCAGTATGTGTACGGCATCGGCGGGGGGACAGGCTGCCCCATGCACAAGGACCGCTCCTGCTACGTGTGTCACAGGTACACTGCCTGCTTTAGCATTTCTGTTAGCATATTATTAGTTTGGTTAAGACAGCTTGTTTCAACCAAAACATAAACATATATTCATTAAAAAAAAAGGTCCTGGAAAATATTGAATATGTATTTAACTAGGAAACTAAAACAAACTCACACATTACACTTCATGTGTATAAGTTCCTCTGCTAACCGTTTATGTTAATCTGTCTTCACGTGATGAACTGTTATTAAAAGAAAAAAATCTGCTTAGAAATAGTGAATCATTCAGTCACATACAAAATTTTCTGTTGGGTAACGTTTCATGTGGTTGATTATGAATATTAAATATAACTAAAACTTCCCCAGCATAAATCAAGTTGTTTCTTAAAATCAAAGTAAACCAGCTGCAGAATATTATTATTTATCAATTAATTTTAATGACATAATTTATGAAATCATCTTTTCCGAAAGGAGATGATTAAATGAAAGAAAATAATTTTTTCACCATAAGTAAGAAACACTTTATTTTCCAGTGCGACATTGTGATAATGCAAGCCGTTTATTAACAGTTAACAATTTAATTTTCTGCTGGCTTGTTTTTTAAATTGGACCATTTCCACCAAATTTCCATAATTTTGTTTACAATGACATATACAGCAAACACCAAAGTTTAATTACTTTGCTAGCACTTCAAGTATCCTGTTACATAGTGTCGGCCGGGAGTTCAAGCCGGACAGACGTGTCTTGTGCGCGCAGTCGGTTCTTGTAATTATTTATGTTCAAAGTGTGATAACTACCAATATTGATTTGTCTCTACTAGATCAGCAAGACTTTAAGGGGTTTCCCTTACCCTTACAAGATGGTGTATTTGTGAACTGTATTAATAATACTAATTTAGCCATGTTCAGGTCGCCTACGAAAAAATCGTCAAATAATACGGTCGACAGCCTGAATAAAAATTCAAATTCACCTTCATTTACTCTGAAACTTCAAGACACCAACATGGATGATCTATTTAATATGGTAAAATCTCTCTGTGTTAAGTTTGATGAGCTTAAGAGTGAAAATGCGGTGCTTAAATCCTTGTTGATGGACTCAAGAGAAGAATACTCTTTAATCAAACAAGAGTTAAATGAGATCAAAAAAAGCTTATACATAAAGCAAAATTCAGACTTTTCTTACAGCCAAGTGACTAAAAGACTGCCCAATAATAAGGTGATCGATGTTAATGGTGCAGTGAGTATACCCAGCAACAGCTCCACGCGCAGTGACCTACTTTCTGGTCAGCAAGAAACGCGCACGGTCAGGAACTCTAACAATAACAACCAGCGAGTCAACTCTGAAGGTTTCACGTTGGTACAAAAACCGCATAAGTCAAGACATAATGAAAACCCAGTACGTAAGAAATCTCCACCCCAAGTAGGAATACGTAATACATCCACTCTTAAAACTGTCTCCAAACCTACCTACAAAAAGACTAAATCCCTGTTTGTTACCCGTTTTGAAGCCTCAGTTAAAGAACAAGAAATTATGGATTACATCACAAATGAACTCAATTAATCTCAGGTCAAAGTTACTAAACTCCGAACGAAGTATAATATTTATGCTTCATTTCATATATCAGTACTTGAAAATGACTTCAGTAGAATCAATAATATTGTGTTTTGGCCAAGTGGCTGTTTAATTAGCCCGTTTTACGGTAAACTACATCCCGATCAAGTCTACACTAATCTTACCAATCAAGACAATACAGCAGTGACCATCATGCCTCCTAATCCAATAGCGTCAACTTCCACATCTAATTTGATGCTGGAGGAGCATCCTACTTCCCACAGTGAAGCAGTTCCTTAGAAATTATGATATTGCATATCAAAATGTGAGAGGATTAAGAACTAAGTCTAACGAATTTCTGGAAAACCTTTTAAACTCTCATTACGACATAATTTGTTTAACAGAAACTTGGCTCAACGATGACAACATAAATTCTCACTATTTCACAGACCAGTATATAGTTTTTAGAAATGATAGAAATCCTCAACTTACACTGAAAAATAGAGGGGGTGGTGTACTTTCAGCCTTTAATAAAACCAAATTTTTATCAGTGCTACCTGTTTACATGTACGACTTTCTCGGTATTGAAGCTACCTGGATCAAGGTAAAAACATCTCCTGCAACAACTTTTATCATTGGAACTATCTGCCTAGCCCCGGACATCTCGCCGAACAAATATCTCGAGTACCTTGAACACTTGGAAGAAAAACTATCTACCACTCAAGAAGATATTTTAATTCTTGGTAATTTTAATGTTCCAGGTATTGATTGGCTCACTCGGCACTCTTCAAACATTACTCATTCACATGTCAAATCCAAAGCCAATTACCTTCTCAACTTTGTGTCTACATTGGGTCTGACCCAATATAACCACACCCAACCTTGCAAAACACTTCTCGATTTATGCTTAACAAATCTACCTCAGTGTACAGTAACACAAGCCTCTGAAATACTTACCAAAGAAGATTTGTATCATCCAGCTCTAAACATTAACATTGAAATTTATTCTAGCTCAAGAAGTGTTAATCCTCCCTACAGAAATTACAAGGACGGTAATTTTTTAGGTCTTTATAATTCGATAAAAAATTACGACTGGTCACATTTCTATGAATCAACCAATGTTAATCATCAGGTGGATGTTTTAACAAATTGTATAACTGACAATATGAACACATTTATACCACTAATTTATAAAAAATTACCCAAATATCCGTTATGGTTTTCTAATGACTTAATTCAAGCATTAAAAAAAAAAAAACATTTTCACAAACTTTATAAACAATCCAACAATCCTTATTATTATTTAAAGTTTTCACATTTTCGCTAAACGACAAAATCTTATATAAAACATGATAAAATTAATTGGATCCGCTCTACTAATAACAACATCAAGAACAATCCAAAGAAATTCTGGAAGTATGTTAAATTAATGAAAGATGGTTACTATGAACAATATTCTTTAAAAATCAATGATGATATTTGTGATGATCTAAATGTTTTATCTAATGTTTTTGCACAATATTTTTCCAGTGTCTACAAGACTTCAACCAATAATGTGACGTCTTCAAACATGTCCTCGGATTCTATTCCTATGTGCTACATTTCCGAATCGCTTATTCTATGGGGCATCAAGGCTGTCAAGTCATCCAAATCCACCGGCCCAAATGGCATCCCTAATTTTATCTTAAAAGGCTGTTCATACTTATTAGTTCCTCTTCTTTATCATATCTTTAACACCAGTTTGCATTCTCAAGTTTTCCCTGACAAATGGAAAAATAGCAAAGGTCATTCCGATACACAAACATGGCTCTAAATTGATTGTGTCAAACTACAGACCAATATCTTTACTTAATGGCTTCGCAAAAATATTTGAAAAAATTATACACAAAGTTTTAAATTTTCAACTTCAAAATAAATTAACAGCCAGTCAGCACGGTTTCAGATCTGGAATGTCCACCACTACTAACCTAATTACTTTTCTTAACCCAATCCATAATGTAGTTACTAACAGAGGTCAGGCAGATGCCTGTTATTTTGATCTAGCCAAAGCATTCGATACAGTAAACCATTCGCTACTTTTAAAAAAACTATCAGACTTTGGTTTTTGTACTAACTACTTGAACTGGTTTTCTAGCTATCTCAATAATAGATACTTTTTTGTATCTGTCAATAACCATAAATCCTCTTTACACCATGCTAGTTCTGCAGTACCACAAGGTGCCACTCTCTCACCTCTCCTCTTCAATATATTTATAAATGACATTACCATGGTCCTTAATTACTAGAGCCACGATTATATGGTAATGCGCGATAAAACAAAATAACACCGAAAACCGCTTGAAAACACGAAATAAAACGAAATTGTGCGAAATCCGCGATATGTCACGAAAGTTCGTCTATCCTGATTATTTACGTTTTTTTTTTCCCCCCCATTCTGTAAGGACAATTCACTACCTTCAGCACAATCAAATATTTCTTACAGTAACTAGCAGCCATATATATTATATGCGACGGTGATTCATTATAGATTTTAAAATAAAGTCTCGGAATTAACGTAATATTTTCTTTAAACGGTAATCTTGTGTACCATAATAATTTAAGATGTTGATAACTATGATACAATGGCCGCCGTTCACTTTCTGTAAATACAAAAATAACAAACGTCCAAAATATGTTTTTCTAAGATTACGTTTTTAATCATTAAAATATTACACACTAAAGCGCATTGCTTTTACTGTTAATTTAAAATAAAGTACGTAGGCTACGAAAATAAAATTAACCCTGCTTAACGTAACGATTGTAAATAATAAATAGTACATGTTTATGTCGGTATTAATTTTCACGTACGTATGTTGGTATTCTGTATGCGTTTGTATTCGCATCTATTCTCCATTGTTTTGATCTTTCCGGCACGGCAAGTTTTTGCGTATTGAGAGGTTAAATTCTTCCTATGTGATTAAAATTTTTTTGATAATGCCTAAAACTAAGGTTTCTGCCAGTGACAGATCGAAAGAATTTTCCAGTGAAGGATTTTATATCAGTCATAAAATTTTAATGTGCAAATTCTGTAACTGCAGGCTAGACTATGAGAGACGCGATACGCTTGTGAAACATGTCGCGAGTGAGAAACATAAGCGTTCGAGGCAAAACTCATCTGTTAAACGACATCCTTGTCTAAGAGTCTTTAATGCCATTAATTTGCGGTTCAACCCAAGAAATGTGAGTAGGGTTAGCATAGAAGATGCAAACCTACAGAAGTCTCTGCATAACTTGCCTTCTGTTTCCCATCTTCCCATTGATACATTCATACATGGCTATGTTGCTTTCAAAAAAATAATTGAGGATGAACTTTCATTGACTGAAACAAGCCAAATTGATGTTGCAAAGGTACTTTGCTCCCTTAAAGGGGACTACAGTGAATTTGCTCAAGCCAGTTTAAGGGCAATCTGGTTCCCAACATCAAATGTTGATGCAAAACGTTCATTTTCCAGGTACTCACTGGTAGTTAGTGACAGAAGACGTCTCACTCCAGAAAATGCAGAAAATTTAACTATGATAGCATTTCAATAAAACCGTCTTAATAGTAACTTTGGAAGTGCTTAATTGTGTAATTTTGTAGTGTATGTGATTGTAATTAAGTCATGAAATTTTTGTAGTTATTTAAAAGTTTGAATTTATGAATTTGCAAATGAACTTAATTATCTATGAATTTGCAAATGAACTTAATTGTAATTAGATCATGAGGTTTTAGTGTTTATTAATATTTGTTTTAATAAATTTGCATGTCATACAGAAAAGCAAGAAAATTTTGCCGTGGGTATTTTGAGCAAAAAAATAAAACCATATAACACCGAAATCTTTATTTCTTTACACCGAAATTTGTCTTAAAATAACACCACAAAATCTTGACTCTATTAGGGCCACGATTTTTTCGCACAAGCGAAATAACGCGAAATAAAACGATATTGAGAGTTAACACCACCGAAACGCGAAAAATAGAATACGTACCATATAAACACGAAATGCATTACAATAACATCGTTAGATGCCAAATTTTTGTTTACGACGTTTCTTGGATCAATTATCTTTGTAGGCGTTTCAAACACACTTCTCCAATATACAAATATAACAGAAGATTTTAATATTTCATAGTTTTTTCACGGATAATAATCTTCCTAGTTTTAGGTTATATCAAACATTGAAAATATTTGGTTATATACGCACGTTAGAAAAACAGTGCCGCCATTATGCGAAGATTGTGAACAGACACCGTTAGCCAACACGCAAAGCGCAAATACAATTGTATTGAGCGTAATAATTTTCCGCGTGCGTTTCATAACGTAATTTAAAAGCTGGGAAAAAATTTGTCGTTTTTTGACTAAGTAAATGTACTGCAGCACCCGAAGCTTTAAAATCTTTATGACGTGCAGCGCATCGCCAGTGTAAAGAGAAAAAAAAATATTAATGTTTCGTGTATTGGCACGATTGCATTAAACATTATTTTTGTAAAAAAAAAAAGTGGTTTACAACGTCCGTGACTATACTTTTGCCGTGCTGAAATTTAGATTTAGAGTTATATTTTCATTACATTTTACAACATTTTACGTTCGTTAAGTTTTCGTGGATTTTTTTCTCTGTGTTCCTGTTTTAGGAAGATGTAGCAACATCGTGTAACAAACAAAAAAAATGCCTAAAAATAAACCAACAGTGGCTGCACGTGCAGCAGAATTTTCAAAAGAAGGGTTTTATGTGAGTGACGGTAAAATACTGATGTGTAAATTTTGCGACTGTCGTTTAGAGTTTGAAAGGAAAGATACACTAAACAAACACACTCAGTCCGAGAGACACAAAAATGGGAAGCAAAGGCAACAAACTTCAAAACGGCAGCTTTCAATTTATGAGGCAGAGCCAGTGCTAAAACGAGCCAAGCAACAAAAAGATGAATTTGTACTGGAAACAGTTGAAGCATTTATTGCTGCTGGAATTCCTGTTGAGAAACTGGACAGCTGCAAACTTAGGGAATGGCTAGCAAAACATGTCGGTGGTGCTGGTGATATACAGTAAAACACCGTTTTAACGAACTTCATTAGAGCGAACAATTCATTACTACGAACTATGCCTTTGGTCCCGTCAGACGTCCATATAACATAACGTAAAAAAATTTCACTAGTACGAATTTTCTCGTTCAAATTTTTTAAATATTCTATAAATATTCATTTGAACGAACACTTTTCTGCCCGGCACGGTAAACGACAAAAGGATAAAATCGTCGCCATTCACCCACACACTGCCATCTTATTTATTTTGATACGCGCCATAGATGACTGCAATGGACTAGTGTTGAAATTAATGCACAAAACTAGTGCAGCGACTAAAGCGCTGCATTGTGGTGTTCGCTGACATTACTCTTTGTTCTATGCTCGCACGACGTGTTTAACCGATGCGAAGTGCTACATCATAAAGTATTGCTACACACACATCTCTGGTCGTTTTCTTGTTTATTGTTTGAGAAACGTGCGGTAGCCCACAACTCACATAGTTTCGGTTCCCTAGCACGTTCGTGCAACTTCGGATTTCTCTCAAAAATTGAAATTCGAAGGGTTGTGTTAGGTTAGTCACAACATGCTTGATCTTCTGATTTAGTGGCTGAAGTGGCGTTAATACCAAAACGCAAAACTTCGGAAATCTTCGCAAATTCTTGCAGGGAACCGAAACTACGTGAGTTGTAGGCTTCCCAGAAACGTGGCTATACTACATGTATAACTTATTTTTACATGTGTAGGGTGCATTTGTTTTTATAGTTTAAAAAACCGTACTACTGAACATGTCTTCTAGGAAATGACTTGAAATGTTAAAAGCAGTAGATAAAGAAAATAAAAAGACTGATGTGGCTAAAAAGTTAGGTATTTCCAAATTAACATTATCCACAATTCTCACCCAGCGATCCAGTTTGGAAGACAATCAAATGTAAAAAAAAAATTCCTAACTTTTAAATTTTATATTTTTGATTTATTACAGCATTTTTGCAAACAGCTTGTCTTGATTCCAAAGGCAGGCTTACTGCTTTGGCAAACAACTTACCTACGTATTTCTGTATTGTACATATACATACTAGTATGTATGTATGTATGTAGTATGTATCTTGATCCCAAAGTATAGCTGTCAAAGTAATTGATGCTTGTACCACTCATATTGGTATTAGATTTTCTACTTTGTTTTTTAACAAGATCGAGTTATGTTCAAAACCCCAAAACAGGCAATCATTGTGATTTCGGTATAAAGAACTTCATTATAACAAACTGCCATAATTTTGGTCCCTTCGTGTTCTTTATAATGAAGCTCTACTGTACCTAGTGCAGACTGGGTAAGAAAAAAATATATTCCTCTTTTAAGGGAAAAGAAAGAGGCAGAGATCAGAGAAAAAGTGGCAGACCAGAAAGTTGTAATTATGGCAGATGAAACCACAGATAAAGCAAATAACTGTGTGTTCAATATTTTTTTCCAGATATTGCAACCAGGGGCAGAACATAGCATTTTACTTGGAGCATCATGTGTACTTGAAGCTGCAAATGCTGTCAGCTGCTCGAAAGCTGTGATTGACATATGCACCAAGTATGAAATCAAAGAAGAAAACATAGTTGCATATGTAACTGACGGTGCTAGATATATGACCAGATCTGCAAGCACTTTGAAAGGTATATTTGGTGAACATGTGTACCACGTGCAGTGCTGGGCACATAAAATCAATCTGGTAGGGCAGATCTGGCAGAACAGTTTGGAGGATTTAAACCTGTTTGTGATCAAGGTAAAAAATGCTTTTTTGAACACACGAAAGAGACGGCATGCTTACCTCAACTTTTTGAGGGACAAGAATGGAGAAGATAATGCGAAGATGTTTCCACTGCCCATTGTGACACGATGGAACACGTGGTTTCATGCTGTTTTCTACCTGGCTGACCACCTGCATAACATTGTTAGCTTCTTCGAACAACTGAGTGAAGAAAATAATGCTGGTGTGAAATTCATAAAGGGACTGCAAGAAACTGAGATACAAGCCCTGGAAGCTCAGTGTGTGTTTGTCACTGAAAATTGTGCCTGCTTTGTTGACACAATAAACTTCTTGGAGGGATCCTCCTACCCAACTGCCCACCTCCTCTATTCAAAGCTTCAGAAGCTTCAAATTTCATTGGAAGTTCTAACAAAAGGAATTTTTCCAGAGAGTGTTGAAAAGTTACTGAGCAAAATGAAAAGTGTTCAGTCTGCAGCCTTGAAAGAACTGTTCAAACAGATATCACAGCTTAGCTTACTAAAGCTACATGATTTGGTCTCAAGTGATCCTTCTCATGCACTTTTTCGTGATATTGATGCCCTGCTCAACCCCAAAAATATTGGGAATGTGAGTATAGAAGACAAAAACTTCTCCAAAATGGTTGATTCTCTACCGTTCCTACAAAATGTGCCAAGAACTGCAGTGGCAGCAGGTTATATGTCCCTTCAAAAGCTTGTAAACATTGAACTACAAAAACCACACACAGACAATGTAGACATAGTGAACCTCATGTGTCAACTAAAATGTGACTTTCCTGAATTTGCTGCAGCTGCACTAAAATTAATGTGGATACCAACATCAAATGTTGACACTGAAAGGTCATTTTCTAAATATTCTGTAATTGTCAGTGACCGGAGAAGATCTCTTTTGCCTGAGAATGCAGAACTTTTAACTATGGTCGCTTTCTCATGATTTGTGAATAATGATAACCAATATAAAATACTGCCACCTATATATAAATGTGCCTTTACCAAATATGAGAAGAACAATGTCAAAATTATGTCCTAAGTTATGTTTATCGTGTTTTTATACTTGCTTTTATACACAATCTACACCGTTAGTATTTATTTACTTTGAACAATGTTTTAATTAACTTTAAGCAAAAATTGTAAATATTAAAATAAGGGATTATAATTACATTTAATATCACTGTCCTTAAATCTTCGAAATAAATCATAAAGACAATACAAAAGAAATTTGAATTTTTATGACGATAAAGACGAAATCTCAAAATCTTTAGGACGAAATTTCCCAAAAAATAAAACCGTAAAATCTTGGCTCTATCTATGGCGCATCTCACCCAGTAATACTGTACATGCACACTTAATATTTTCGTCCTGGGCATATAAATTGCATAATCAGGATATGTAGTACAGTAAAAGTCTGTTATAATGTAAATTTATAACGGTGCCAGAAGTTTATGTTATAGTGAATTTTCGTTATAGCCAAAATAAAAAAAAGATGTTATTTTTGTAGCATTTTTAAAATATATTATTTTCTCGCTTGTTTTTACTATGGAAATTCACAACAAAAGTAAAGGAAATATACATAAAACTTACTAAAATAATATTTTTAAGCTATATCAGCACTTGCCGACTGCAAAATATGAGACTGCGTGGCCGTGATAAGGCCGTCACGCACATCATGGCTAAGCGCACAGCTGCTTGTTTACATGGAGACGGGCGGGCGGGGTCACGCAAGGTCATGCCGGCCGCTTCCTGTCGCTTTGACCGCAGCTGTGCAGTGTTATTCCTCTTCTTGCCTTAAATCTGTTCAGCCAACCATCACTGCATTTGAAGTCTTCGTCAATGTTCAGTTTTAAGGCTAGTTGCACAGCTTTAGCCTTTAACATAGCACCGGCAACCGGAATACCTCGTGCGCGATTTTGGGAAAACCATTTACATGGTTCCTCAAGATAAATATGTTTTGCAGAACATAATTTTTTTTGTTTTACCTGTTGCGCAATCTTTTAAAGCTGCCGACTGGATTTTTTCTTTATTTTTCAAAATAGTGAATAAAGTAGATGGAGTCAAACCGTAGCGTCTACCAATTTAACTCCTGCTGACGGACTGATTTTCACACTCTTGTAAAATTTTCAATTTAGTAGATGGTTCAAGAGATTTTCTTTTTTTTATCCATGTCTGTAGCTAAGTACGTAGTTACACGTGTCGCGTATAACTAGACGTAAACAACAATGCGTGTAGTGCCGTACACTGAAACTACACCATACGCAACTCTTACGATGCAAGTGTGAGACGAGTTATGCTCATTTACGGGCTACAGTCGGCGTGATTTGAAATAAGTAATGCTCGCAGCGGGGCCCTGTAGCAGTGGGTTAACGACACTTGCTTTCATCGCTGTGAGGCAAGCTATGCTCGCTGTGGGGCCCCACCTTGTGCGGTGTTGCCAAGACGGCCACATCATGCTCGTTGTTTCATTTGCCGGACGCGTGGAATTGTGCGAAGCTGTTTCTCAATTATTAAGGATATTGTAGATGTTTTCTCATTGTTTTAGAGAAAAATTACAGGTGTGTAATCTATCGCTATAGCGAAAATGAGCCCACTCTGCATTCGTTATTTCAGAAATTTTTATCCTACGCAGCATATGCAAAACTGACTGTGCCGATGGCAATTATCGTTATAGTGGACTTTACATAATAGACCGTATTCGCTACAACGGACTTTGACTGTATAAACCCAAATAGAACCCAAGGTTTTTATTCACAAAACTTGCTCATGAAAACAGGAGTTGGCCTGAAATCGCACCCCAAGAACAATTCAGGTTGACTTTAAAAAAAAATTAAATATACTTGACCATCCATAACACTGTGTTTAAATAATTTCTTACGTTGCGTTACCATATATCTTTATTTAATACAGTGCAGTAAATTAAATTCCCATTTGCACGTATTTTTTTCTCTATCAACAAATCGGGAAAAAATTAAAACAGAATACAGTCAAACCTCTATCTATCGTTTTTCAGGGGACCAACAAAAAAATTCAGTAGATGCGGACATTCAATAGATGTGGACTTCACTCTTAGATTTTGAAAAAATATTTCAACCTCAAAATTAGTGTCAGAAATATATCAGTTACTTGTCATTAAAGTTTAATCAATTGAAAAAAATATATTAAAATGGACACATTTTACTTAATACAATTATGCACTATGCACAATAGACCTACAAAGAAACCTAGGCTAGTTACGAAAAATACAAGTCAGGTACAGTACATACAAAAAATTAACTCACCTAGTCCTTGAGTTCCTCAATGTGTACTTTTACTCTCCCTATTAAAAAAAAATATATATGTAATAAAATACTAATTAAAAATAACACTGTAAAATTTTAAATATTTTGTATTTAAATTGCACTTTCACACTAACTATTTTTAACCACTTTATTTCTTCTTGAAGAAGTCATTTATGGTTGACTGTCTTACATTCTCTCTTCTCACGTTTAATAACATGGCCTCCATTCGAAGCATGGTATCTTGATCCTGCTCACTCATTCTGCGAGCATAGCAGAAAGTCTTCAGTATTTCCAGTGCACAATGCGCTTCAGCAAATGATGGAACCTTCTCTGCTGGCAAATCAGCTTCTTCTTCCTCTTATTCACTGCTGTGCTGATGTACTGCTTCTGTAGCCTCGCACATTTCATCCACGCTCTGGACACCACAAGTAACCACGTTTTCGTCACAAGTAGCATAAGAGTCAAAGCCTACATGATTCTAATCAAGTTTTTTGAAGTCATCTTCAAAGTCGACATCATCGGTTTCAACCACAGAACTAGATGGAATTTCTAGTGCAACTCCACACTTGGAAAAGCAGTTCTGAATCACTATGGGAGTGATCTTCTTCCATGATGCTGCTAGGTAATGAATAGCTTGCAGGATGTTAAGCTTTAATTCCACCTTGGAATCTTCACTCTTGGAATCAAGAAGCCCAACAACTTTTCGCACGAACATCTTCCGGTACTCATGTATAAAACACTTGATAATTCCCATGTCAAGAGGCTGGCATACACTGGTTCAATTTGCAGGATAGAAGACAACCTTCACATTGCGAAGAAATGCGACGTCTTTAGGGTGTGCAGCACAGTTTTCCACAAACAGAATTATTTTCCTGCAGCGAGTTCCCATAGTGCAATCCAAAGTACGCAGGAATGATGTAAAAATCTCCACAGTCATCCAAGCATTTTTGTTTGCATGGTATTTTACCGGTAATGTCTTAATGTTTTTGAAGCACCTGGGCTTCTGAGATTTTCCAATGACAAGAGGTTTAAGCTTGTCGCTGCCATCACTGTTTGCACACAGCAACACAGTCAACCTTTCCTTCGACATCTTACCCCCGTGACAGGCTTCACCTTTCATGGCCAATGTTCTGTCGGGCAGGCAGTTGTAAAAGAGGCCTGTTTCGTCAGCATTGTAAATATCTTTAGGTGCATAACCGTCTGTAATTTTTTGATGGTTATTTAACCAATCAGTTGTGGTTTCAACACTCACACCAGCACTCTCGCCACACACCTTCTTGTAAGTTAAGCCGTGACGCTCTTTGAATCTTGCTGCCCAATCATTTGATGCAGATAAATTTTCAATGCCCAACCTCAGCACAATCTGCTTTCCATTATCTTTTAATATTGTTCCATCAACAGGAATACCGTTAGTTCTGGCCTGCTGATACCACGAGAACAACACATCTTCAACTTCTTTGAAAGTCGACTCTCTACCATTTTTTCGTTTTTTGCTTGTTGGCCCGTACTTGCTTGCTTGTAAACGAATGTCCTCTTTTTTTTGCAAAAATCGAACATAAAGTGGAGGCTGGTAGGCCCAGGCGCTTAGCTGCATCCACACGTTTTTCACTAGGGTTATTTTCAATTTCTTCAATAATCCTAATTTGTTCATCAAGTGTTCTCACCTGTTTACCATGCCGAGACATTTTAAACGCTTACCTCACTTTTGCACTTTTTATTCACTCAACATTCACGCACATGTAAAGGAAACACCGATCAGAATCAGGAAGTAACATGTGCCATAGATTAGGATAGCATGCCCGAACAATGAAATACCGGCCTACAGAAATTCTTTCACGATGCTGCACAGGAATCAATAAATTTTCAACGCAGCGGATGCCATATTGGTTTCTTTGTACCTTATAAACGAGACGTCTCAATGCTCAGTCATAATAAGGGACATGTTTATTCTTGAAGTGATTTTATATACGTACGGTATAAAATGTTTTGTTTTTTATGTTACCATTTTAGCCGACATGAAAAAGTTTCATACATAAATACAAGTCGATAGTGTGGCAACGTTTCATGACAAGTCTGTTGACTGTTCACTCGTTGCTAATTATAAAATGGCTGCAGATTTAAGGTGATTTTTACTACTTCTGTATACTATCGTTACTGTTTTTATGACGGTTTCTTTCTAAGAAATGGTTATTTCCACAAAATCTTTATGGTTTAATGATCATCTATTATAATTTATAGTGGCGGGACCACATATTTTGTACGATCAATGCGGACAAAACGATAATTCGAACATCGGTACAAGCTGACTTTTTTAACCTTAGTTGTATGGCAATTTTGCCGGGACCGTAGAAATTATACGATAAACACGGACATTCGATACATGCGAGTTCGATAGATAGAGGTTTGACTGTATTTGGTTGCAGGATAACCAACCTATAAAGAAAATATTTTGCAGGGTGTGGTTCATTGCTTAGTACTGCCTGAAAGTCAGAATAAAACAAGTACCTGCAATTGTTTTGTCTGTGTTAGCTAAAGGAATGCACCCCATGTTGGTGTGCTTGTTTACTCTCAAAAATATTTTCCTCCAAACTTTATCCTCAGTATTATATTAGAAAGGTTGCGCAAATGTATTTTACATTTCCAAAACAAGGAAGAAACACCCCTAATAGTAATTACAACCACAAAGTTTTACACTGTGTTAAACAGACCAACAACTTTGCAACAGTACGCCAATAGAGGTTCTGCGAGAATAATATGCGGTGGCAAATGATGTAGAAAAAAAAGTCGGTGAAAGTGATTCGAATGTAGAAGAAAATAAATTTATTATTTTTTGTTTTAGGAGACGTCAAAAAGTAGGGGTTGGCCTCAATTCGAGGTTGGTCTCTATTTAGGTTTATACATTAGGGCAAATACAGACTTCAATAGTTAAAATAGCAATAAAATTATAGTGTTGGTGTCACAATAGTTTTATTTAAGTGTTACATATTAACATGTTAGTTTTTTTCTGCCTTGAATTTTAAATATATCATTTTTTGGTTCAGTGTTGGCCTTCATTGATATAGTTTTCTATGATTCTAGTGTCATTGTTTGTCAAAATCATCTTTAACGTGCTATCCTTTAATGCGCATAATGGCCAGAAATCATAACTATCCTCCCAAAAAAACAACAGTGCCACCAATTTAGTATGTCTACAAGTAAATCCTGTACTTTGTGATAAATAAACTCTCTTTGGTTTCACTAGTATTTACCTCTTAATACATTGGTAGCATTGAACAGGATAAATTTTTAATTAATATTACAGGTCGCAAAGTAATAACTGTAGAAAATAACAAAAACCAAAAATTAATAATATTTAAAGTAATGATTTCTGTTCTGGTTTTTTGAAGGAACTGAAACCGGAACCAAAAAAACCATTACCAGCTGTTATTCATATACTAAGTCTGAGGGCTGCAGATAGAGAGCCTGTTGTGAACGCAACATGCTCTGTTAAACAGATTGCTGTGTCTTGGCAGGTGGAATTTTGTGTTACGAGCTGCGGAGGAAAGCAGTAATTGTACTCACAGACATGCAAGCTGTGGCCAGAGTGCTAACTGCTCTGTGATCACAGGCACCTGCTGTTGTGCCGCGTGACGCTGGGCAAGTCCTTCCTGCAGTTCAGCGCTATGAAGATGGCGCATGCCCCTCCGGGTCACCACTCCGTCATGGGCCGGCCCAGTGCCGGCGGCCTCAACTTCCCAGAATATGTTGTGTACCGTGGAGAGCAGGTAAGCTCAAGCACTGTCACGCTAGTTTATTGTTTAGTGCCAACCTAAACACCGAGTAGTTATTTAGTGGTGGTGGTGGTGGGGGTGGTTTTTGGAGTGGGGGGGGGGAGGGTGAACCAAGATAAAAGTTATCTGTCAAACATGGACATTTTCCAGAATACAGTGAAACCTTGTTTATACATACCTGATGGGACAGAAATTTACCCACTTTGTAATAACAAGGTTTTAACAACCATACTTTTCCATGTTGCACATACATAATTTTTAAATAATGTCAGAACATCCAAAAAAAAATTCATATTTCATTACATATTTTGAAAACATTTCCAGAGTTGTACCTTTATAGAAATAATAGTTGTAAGACCTTCCTTATGATAATAGAAAAAATACAAAGGTGTACATTTTTTTTAACAGTAGTTATTAATTGCCTACTATGTACATTCTTACAGCGTTATATATTACATTCATGCATAAAAGCATTCTCTAAGTATGAAAATGGTGGGCCTACATAAAAGTTAACTCACAATGTTTTTCAATTTTGAATGGCATGTTGCTTTAACTTATTTCATATGTAGTAGATGACTGAGAAGGTTTAGGTAAAAAATTAACTAATTTTTGTTTGCTTTTTTCTCATTTTATTGAACACACTTTGGGCAGAGCCACACAGTCAAAAGCTTTGTTTTAGTGTCAGTATTGCTGCACTCTATTACTATTTCCAGTGTGTTCCGAGCTTGCAAAGATTTAGTTTGTTTGGCCAATGAGAGTGTACTGTTTCTGTGTTAACATCATCCCCATCAGTGGTGTCACAGTCTATCAACGGGAAGTCATCTGGCGTGGATGATGTAAGCGGACTGTCAACTTGCACAACACCGCTAAACTGTTCTGTGAAATTTAGTTTATTTGAAGAATGCCTCATCCCTCACTGCCAATGTTAGTACTCCCACTAGCACCAAACAGAGGAAGGCCAGTGGTAGCACAACTGCTACTGAGAACATGAATGTTGGGGATGGTGATGATACTACCAGAATGACTGCAGTCCTCTGTAGGAGATGGCAGTTCAGAGACTGAAGCTTCTTTATTTGTGGCTACTGCAGGAACTACCTTTTTGAAACTGTTTTGAATCACTATAGGTTGAATGCTATCCCAAGCCATACAAATGTTTTGAATATAATAGAAAACATTCCTTTAAGTAAGCTGTTTATTGGCATCCAGGTGACACACAAGCAATTGGACAAATCTCTTTCAATATATCTTTTTGACATTATTAATAATGCCCTGGTAAGAGGTTGCAAAATGCTGGAGGTGTTTGCCGGTAAGTACATCAACTGAATGTTCTACAATTTCAGTGATTCAGTAGATGCACGTCGGTCAAGGAAACAAAGAATATTTCTGTTCCTGACAGCCATTTTTGTATTCAGTTGTAACAACCAATTTTGAAAGATTTTAGAGGTCGTCCATGCATTCTGGTTGGCTTCAGATTGGCGTGGGAAATTTGGTTATCCCTAAAAGCAGAGTGGATTCAATAGGATTCAATAACTTTTCTTATAACTAAATATTTTTTGCTACCATCAGAGTTGAAACACAATGCAACTGTGATTCACTTCTTGCTCCTTGCCACCATGGCAGGGCTCCCCTCGATAGGCCATGGTATGGTCTGGTAACAGGTTCTGAAGTACACCAGTTTCATCCATGTTGTAAATGTCTCTAGGACTGCACTGGTTGATGGAATTTTTCAATATTTCCAGCCACTCGTCAACTTTCTGGTTACCTACATCTACAGATTCATACACACTATCAAAAATCAAATTGTGTCTTTCCATAAACTTCTGTAACCACCATTACTGCATTTGAAATCATCTTCCCCACTTTCAGTGCCAACATATCAGCTCTTTCCTTCATGATAGTTGATAGGCTCAGAAAAGGCGTAGTTTTGGACAGTGAATGTTTAAACTATTCTAGTAATTTCTCTTCTAGTTAGTCATTCTTAGCGCCATGCATACGTCTTTGTTTTTTCAACCCCTTTCCTTTCACATGGTGCTCTTTAATCTTTGATTAATTTTTTATTATCGTCGATATTGTTGACAGCAGGACCTGTCACCACCCACCACCTCCGGCTAGCTCAAATTTGGTGATGAGTGGAACATACAGGTTGCAGGTCAAGAAGAAAGAAATTAGTAAACAATGTTCAATGTATTACCTGGTTTTAATTATTCATTTAAAAGTCACAAAATATTTAGCACAACAGAGCTCACGACAAAAATTTAACTTCAAAAGAAAAAAAAAACATAATATTTAAAAACCTAACCTGAAATTTGACAAAAAAATTTATGACAAAAGATTATTACTGGAGTGCATGAGGAAGGCTGTAATCTGGGTTGTTACAGACCTTAAACTCCTTTGCAATGTAGGTTTTGGTTTTTTAGCCTAAGTTTAATACCTTTAACCTTTTTCAAAGATTAAATCATTTATTTTTTGTTTGGTTTCCATTTTTGGTTATGTTTGTATAATTTTGCTGATCATGTACATATACTGAACAAAAATTATACCAGATAAAGGCTTAAAATTTAATATTGTGCCTTTAAAATAATTATATGAAACAAATCATGCAATCCTAATCAAATTAGGTCAATTTTACAGTGGTGTATATTACAGCTGACAGTTCAGTATCATCTCACTGTGATATTAAAAATGAATTTGTTATTGCAAAAGGAAATATGTTTCCTTGGGATTTTGAACATACAGTAGAATCCCGCTGATGCGACCCCTCACGGTTTCCGGAAAAACGGACTTATAAACGGAATGGTCGCAATAAAGAATTCGAGCCAATTTTTACCCCATCCCAAATATATCCAAATACATAAAATACTCGCGCTAAATGAATTTGCGTCACGTGGGTTCGGCTATGCTAGCCGGCTGGTGGTTATTTTCGTTCAAAACGTGGCGAAGGAACTTGTGTGGATCAGGTAGAAAACATTCGGCTATAAACTAAAGATATAAGAACAATGCTATCCTGAAATGCTGTGACATGTTTTTGGAGTAGATAATCACAGTGACAGACCAACAGGATGTGCTCTCCCCCCCCCCCCCCCCCCCCTTGCCGTCAGCAATGTTTATTTTGACAGCTCAAGCAATTATCTTTTTCACGTCCCTTCGTAGCGTAAAAAAAGAAGAAAAAAACATGTTGGAATACAGACGCAAAACTAACTACAGTATGCGGTAAAATAAATATATTTACGGCCCTGCTAAATTTTTCTATTCAATAAAATTCGAGGTATTAGTGATTTTTCAGCAGAAACTGCTGTGTGACTAATAAACAAATTGTATCATAATAACTTAAACTTATAAAGTATTTATTAATGGCGAAGGACAGTCGTATAAGCCCATAAAAATATTTATTTTACTGAGAATGGACTGTACAACCTGGCTTTTGTCGCACGCGGTGTGGGAGGGGAGGAGGATGCTGACAGTTTCTCACGCAGAAGGTTGAAATAAGGGAGGGAATGTGTTGAAATGTTAGTGGATAATGGGGGGGGGGGGGGGGGGGTTACATGGTTTGTGGCTCTGAGAGGGATGAGCCTTGAAGAATTAGCAGGGGATGGAGAGGTAAGCGTCACGTCACATATGCAGCCTGGCCAGACGAGTTTCTTAAGCTCTCGCAGAAGCTACCACAGCGTGGGTTAGATAACATGACAGCTGAGACGGCTTTTCGTGCGATAGTGGACGCGCCGAGCTCGGCTAGACACTGCCGCGTGGATAGCCTAGAGGGGTGGTATCTAATTTTAGCCGTCTTTTGTATGCCTGCCTGCTTACAGTGCAGCTCCCGCCAAGATAAACGTGAACACATAGCACCCGACAAAGTGTAACAGACTTGTTTTTCAGCCGATTTTACTCAAATTTTCAACTTTCTCTGCTTAAATTTTTCACGGTTTCTCAAAAAACGGTTGTATAAACGGAATGGACGCATCAGAGGGGTGTCACATAGGCGGGATTCTACTGTATTCCATAGTGTAATTTCTGTGTCCATTTTATTCACATTTTGTTTAATATTTTCTTTCTGAATGGTTTAGCAGCCTAGTAATGGTGAAACTGTTGTTTATAGACTTGGCGGTTGGATGCAGTTTCCTAATCATGATAACCTGAGACGATAGTTATTGGAAGTTGATTTGGTTAAATATCACTTGCAATCATTTATTCTATATTTGAACACTTTTTTACAACAGTGTCGACTGTATTAATTTCTGGAGTTGCTTTGTATGTTTTTATGGCGAGAATACAACTAACTTTGTATTATCAAATGTTAAATATACATGAAAACTAGTGTAGTGTGTGTGTGTGTGGGTGTGTGTGTGTGTTTGTGAAGTTTAAAAAAAAAATATTTATTTAGGAGGGCAGGGTTCTTCAACGCTACAACTTACTCTTATCTGTGTCGACCGTAAAGATGTAAATGAAGGGTGAAAAGTTGATAATGAAATGAATCGTGAAGGATGAAGGGGAAAGGGAATGGAAGTGAATCTACCAGGATCGTATGTGTTCCTGATATCGTGACGGCCCTGTCACGAGTATCAGGTTCTGGGGGCGCTTCCACCACTCGTGTTTTTCCTTTAATTATCCTTAAGGTAGGGTGACGAGTCCCTATTGGCCAAACATTTCAAATAAAGAGGTTAAGAATGAACGTTTCCACAAGAACATGTTTCTATCAGCAGTTTCAACTAACAGTTTATTCAACACATACATATTAAATTCTCTACTTTCTGTGTCATTACAAGTACAATTTATACTTTCTATTAATAACACATAATTACTGAACCATAGTCGTTCCTATCAGGGATACTGTCGTTAATAAATAAACCGTGCTGTCGGCCATTTCATAGAGCTTATTCTTAACCTCATTTGTCTCGTGATTCGTATGTGCCTTTCCCTTGTTACCAACTGTTGCAGACTAATTTATCCCAAGTTACGTGACGGTTTACTTTAAATTATTAATAATGTTGACAGAGTGATTGTTAAAGTGAGTATTTTTAGTTTTTGAAATGAGATAGATAGATACCAACTATTACAAGCTACATGGGTCTAAGGCCGTTGTGCTGCTGTCTAGTGTTAAACCATTATCACATCGTGGCTGGTCACTCACCAATCGTCGTCCTGGCGGCGGAGTAGCGTGGCCTCCCACTGACTCTGTGACTCTCTCTTCTTGAATAAATTCTCCCGGTATAAGAAGCCCCTCCTGACCCTGTTTGCATCTCTTGTTAATAACATAAACAGTTCCTCTTCGGCGCCGCTTCTGACGTCATTACACACTCCCCCTCCTTCCCTGTGCTTATGACCGAGTCTCGCTGCGCTGTGACCTAGGTCACACCAGCTGAGCGCGCGTGGCAATCAAACCTGTTTGTTTCCGCGGCCGTGTTATTTTATCGTTTGCAAACATAGCTTCCGCAACTCTCGCTTCACCTGTCCTTCAATGTTTCCTGCTGTGTTTGTCATTTCCTCATCGTGCCCGGCTGGTCCTGATTGTCTGGCTAGTTATTATTTATTATATCAAAAAAAAAAAAAAGCTTTCACTGGAATACTACAGTATTTTAGGCCATTACAATATCCCCTCCACAACAGCGGTGTGTCCTCGCGCCGATAGGTTTTCACAATTTACATTATTATACAATTATTTTACAACACATTTTTTTCTCTTTTGGGTAAGGACATGCAGCTATTGGAGTATTACCTCTTTACGTAAATTTACTTATGGTAACTCTCCTAGGTTCAACTATGGTTCATTTCTACACTCCCATATTCACACCCTTGATCAGTCTTAATGTTTACAGGATTTCATTTTCTCTTGGAGTTAAGCTAAAACAATTTCACTTTTATACAATTTCCAGGTAGGCGTCTGTGTCTCGGGGGTTCTGGTTTGGTTGTTGCCCCCACATGGGTGTCTTTACATATGATGGACCAGCCCTTCCAATTCCAATTAGAACAGCCTCCCTGCTCCCTACGACAAAACATACGTAGTTACATATTACTTTCTTACTTTGGTTTGTACCTTTCTTGGGTTGGTTTAAATAAGTCGGAGAGAGAGATAGTTTTCCATTTGAACTGACGAACAATTTGCCTCTTATTCTTATCCTCCCGTGCAAATTATTTCTAATTCTGGGATTTTAAGGATGGGTTGGGAAGAGTCTTACGTTTTTCACTCTTTTCTGTTCACTGTATAGCTAACAGTTCTTTTAACAGTTCATGAGTGTCTATCACTTGTGTATTTCACTAATGTACTGTGCTTTCGGTTGACTCTTGACGCACACTCGTCCGTAGTGTATGGCGCGTTGTGTCTTCCTAACAGCTGTCCCATCTTCTGCTGCGGACTAGTCTCTTGGGGTCAGCTCACCTTCCTGTCTGTTTACTGCTGGAGTAGGGGCTGATACTTCCCAAGATGAGTCTCAGGTTGGTGGGTGTAGAATAGTACTCCACAGGCTTCTTCTGTAGCATCCCTGGAGGTAGCTGGGCTTTAATTCTTTCCTCTGGCCTGGAGTTTCTGCTCGACGTCTTGAGTGCACTGGGTCAGTTGTGCTGTTGTCTACTGTTGTTTCTCTTCTATAACTTTAAAATATTCTTGTATAGATGTCTCTGAACACTCTTACGCTTGTAGTTTATTTTGTTGTTGCACTTTTTTGTTTAAATGATTAGTAACTCTATATAGGGGTAAGGATAACTGGATCTCCCACCCTTTGTCTTAGTTCAACTTTCCTTTTCAAATTAATTCTATTATTTTGCTTTATTCCCTAATTATTCTCATGGCTTCTATCTTTCTCCGACTTATTTTGTTATTTACATTTTAACTTGCCATAGTTATTTTGATTACCCCTTCCATCTTAATGTACATTGTTTTTGCTTAACCTATTATGGTTTTACAATTTTATTAAAGTCTAACTTAACCTAACAATTCAATTATCCTTTTCTTATAACATTTTGAACATTATAGCTATTTAGTCATTATGACCCTTATCTTTATAATGTAACCCTGTGACATTTTTATTTTCTAATTTTTATCATTGTTTACTTTTTAACAAACTTTGCATAATGGTATAACTTCCTCACTACATAGCTTCATAACTTTATAACTTTATACCTGGTCGACCAGTTAACATTCTTTAACTCCTTACATAAAACAATACTTAACAACTTAAAATCTATGTTTATTCTTCCTTAACTGGTTTATACCTTTTAATTACTCATTTACTTCTTCTTCAACTCTTAACCATATGTGATACTTGTTTCCCTCCTCATCTTTAAATGTTGCCCTAACCCTCCCTTGACCTTGAATAATCGTTAGAGGATTATTCCCACAGGGTGTCTGTTCTTCTTCCTTGGAAGGTGACTCCTCCGTGAACTGGTTCGTTTGGGATCGGCATCTAGCTTTAAACAATCTCCACAAAACAAATATTAACAATAACATCGCTATTAGTGTTACTGATACACATGAGGTTGTTTCTAACACAAATAATCCCTCTGCGTTTTCCGCTGTAGCTTTGGGAAATACTCCAATTCCTACTAGAAATGGATTTTTGATAATAATTAAAAGCAATAACATACTCACTATTCCTAATGTCAAAGTTTGTAAGTTTCTATAATAATACTGCATATATCCATGCGGTTCCTTTAGGTCAAGTGGTGAACTTTTTTTATACGTTTCAAATGATACATTTAAGTGGGGAATGGCTGAAGGCAAGTCCTCCTCTAAACAATCCGTTAAGTATGGGAAAATTGTCTTTGTGGAAGTGAAATGTGATGGGAAATGCTAATGTTTTAATTTTGACCAAGCTACTGGAATAACATGAATCATCTCAAATTTCGTTGTAGTTTGGTAATCACAAGGGTATGTTTCATCTATTTTCAACTCTCCCTCCAGATACATTTGACAGTCACATGGTACGGCCACATCTAAAGCTCCTGGGCGTCCCCTTTCGCTTAAGACCTGACTTTGATTTGGACTTTTGCTACACCTTAATTCCATCCTTCCTACAACGTTGGTTTGAATTTAATTTCTGAGGCCAGGTTATTCTAAAATGCAGTGGCACGGAGGATGTGTACAATTTAGCTTTACTTATTGGTTGGAACTGCGCCCCGGTGATGACTCCCACTGGTGGTTGGGTGGCTGTCTCCTGCGGGATCCTGGCGGTTATCCAAGGCACCATTAGGATCAGTATCATCCACCCATTCATCATCGTGCTGGCTGCTCCTTTTATTTCACCTGTACACTTCAAATCATAGGTTTAACATCACCAAAAATATTTCCTGCTATCCTGTTCACCCAAACAAACTATACTTTTAGTAGGTCAAAACCCTTTATTTTATTTTTGTCTTTGCTTAGTCCTTAAAATGCAGTTCTTATTTAATAAGTCCTTAAATCCTACTTTCACACTCCTATAATTATGACTTAGGACCTTTCCGTCTTAACAACACATTTTCTTTATTTAATTTTTTTTTTTTTTTTAACCTGACATTTCTTCCTTTACTATATTTTTACTCTAAGCTCGTCTGACAAATGGCTTGAGACGTTCTACATTCATAACTTCCATTTTTGGCTGCCCTTTTATTTTTTATTTTTAACACATACAAGTTATCATTTATTTTTTTGACTACCTTTGCTGGTCCATTCCAGCGATGTAAAAGTTTTGGCGAGAGGCCCTTTTTCCTTACTGGGGTGAAAATCAATACTTCCTGCCCTAACTTGTAATCCACTTCTCGTCGATTCTGGGCATATCGTTCCTTGGCCCTCTTTTGCTGTGTTCTCAAGTTCTCGGGTGCTTGGCTTAGAATCTTTTTCCAGTTTGCCCTTAGCAGCTTGCTATCCTCTGCATCGACTTTCTGATTGAGACAAACTTCTGTGGGTAAAACAGGTTCTCGACCATATATGAGTACAAATGGACTATACCCAGTACTTTCTTGTTGTGAAATATTGTATGCAAAGGTGACTAACGGTAGATATTCATCCCAGTCTTTCTGGGATGATGAGACTTATTGTGTCATCATCATTGTCAGTGTAGCGTGTAAGCGCTCGCATGCTCTGTTTGTTTGAGGCCTGTAGCCTGAAGTCATGGTTCCCTGGATGTCCATGAGTTGCATTAATTCTTGTACTACCTCTGACCCAAATACTTTTCCTCTATCTGTCAAAATTGCACTAGGCGTTGAGTGTCTACAGATGATTCTCTCAAATAAAAATCCCGCTAGCTCCGCTGTGGTTCCTGATGGTAATGCTTTTGTCTCAACCCACCTTGTGGCATAATCTATACATGTGATGACATATTTATTTCCCTTATTGGTTTTAGGAAATGGTCCTAGTAAGTCTACCCCTATCCTATCGAATGTCTCACCTGTCGATAGTGGATGAAGTAAACCTGCTTTCTTATGGGTCCCTTTCTTAGTCTGACAATCCATACATGATTGTACATATGCCATTACTTGTTTGTTCATGCCTTTTCAATAAAATCTCCTCCTTATCTTATCCAGCGTGCGTGCTATTCCTAAGTGTCCTCCTATCAATGGATTATCATGGCATTCACCTAGGATTTCCTCTCTCAAATACTCAGGTATTACTAATAACCTAGCTCTACCTTCAGGTCTGTGATTTAATTTATACAAAACATTCTCTTTTAACACAAAATTCTTGGCATATCTGCAAACATAGTAGGAATCGTTGAGGGCTGTTCTACTACCTTTATTAATACTGTTAACTCAGGGTCTTTTCTTTTAGCTGTTGCAATATCAAAACCTGGGAGTGAGAAAATTGGTAATTCGAGAGTTTTCTCCTCGTCTTCCTGTGTTGCTACATTAACCGCACTTCTACTTAAACTGTCTACATGAGCATGATGTTTTCCACTTGTGTATTTAATTTCATAGTTATATTCCATCATTTTTAATGCCCATCTGGTGAGTCTACCTGTACTGTGAGCATTCATTTTTAATTTATCCATGTAACATAGACTATGGTGATCAGTTACTATTGTGAAGGGTTTGAAATAGATGTATGGTCTGAACTGGTCTAATGCGTACACTAGGGCTAGGCATTCCAAGTGTGTTATTGGGTTCCTTGTTTCAGCTGGTGTCAGAGTTCTGCTTGCATAGGCAATAGGATGTAATTTACCATCTTGTATTTGCATGATAATAGCTCCTATCCCTTGTGCGCTGGCATCAGTGTGAATTTAAATTGGTAATTTTTCTTGGAAATGACTGAGGGTGGGTGAGGAGGTTAATTTTTCTTTGAGGTTTTGAAAAGCATTTTCTTGTTCTTCTTTCCATTCAGAAGGCTGATTTTTACGTAATAATGATGATAATGGTTTGGCAATTTGTGAAAAGTTTTGAACAAATTTTCTATAACAGGATGCTAAGCCTAAAAAACTACAAACTCCTTTTTGATCCTTGGGAGTTGGAAAATTTTGAACTGAGACAACATAGTTAGGGTGTGGATGTATCCCTGAGTGATCGACTAAATGGCCCAAAACCTCTGTTTCCTGATAACCAAATGCACACTTTGAAGGTTTCAGGGTGAAATTAGCTTTCTCAAACCGACGCAATACTTGTTCAAACCTGTCTAGGTGTACATTGAACGTATGTCCTGCAATTAGTATATCGTCAAGTTATACTAAACAAGATCCCCACTTTAACCCTGCCAATGTTTTGTCCATAAATCTTTGGAAGATGGCTGGGGCTTTTTTAAGTCCAAAAGGTAAAGTTTGAAAACAATATGTGCCATCCGGCATTACA
The DNA here is from genome assembly GCF_032445375.1 of Bacillus rossius redtenbacheri. Classification (NCBI taxonomy): domain Eukaryota; kingdom Metazoa; phylum Arthropoda; class Insecta; order Phasmatodea; family Bacillidae; genus Bacillus; species Bacillus rossius. The sequence goes on along the minus strand of NC_086330.1, from coordinate 257,255,323 downwards.
AAAGCTGTTTTCTCCTGATCCTTTTTTGCTACTTTCAACTGATGGTATCCTGAGTTCATGTCTAGGTGGCTTAAATATTGTGCCCCTGTCAAATAGCCCAGAAAATCATCAATCCTAGGCAACGGGTATTTGCTTTAAGCACTGAATTAATTTTGCGGTAATCTATGCACATTTTAAATTCATTGCCTTTTTTTCTTACTAGTACCACTGGTGAACTACCAACTAGTGTTACAGGGGCTCACAATCCAATTCTGTATGTGTTCATCAATGATATCTCTTATAACTTCTCTTTCCCCTGGTGATACTCTATAAGGTACCGATGAAATTGGGGGGCTCTCCCCTGTATCTAGTGTCACTATTTCTTCCATGGTACGTCCTATTTGGGTTTGGTTCCAACTGAAACAATTTTGATATTTATATAATAGATCTTTCAGTTTTTTATGTTGTTCTGGGAGTAAGTTAGGATTTATATTTAACTGTTTTTCATGAAAACCACCCCTGATTACGGTCTGAAGCATTGACACTGTATTAGTTTCCTTTCTGTTATTTACTTCTTCAAATGGACAAAGGACCCAATCTTCATTCCCTTGTGTAATGTTACTGCATGGTTTGCTACATTAGTGACCCATAATTGTTTGAGGTTATCCTTATTAAAAACACTGTAAGGAGCTAATACAGAGTGTTTTTCATGTAATTGACTAAAAGGTTCCATCATAACCTCTCTAGGTAATCCTTCTGCATGCATTTCAATTTCAATTAGCTGATGCATCCTTGGTAACAGCCTAACCTGTTCTTTCAGGGGCAACCATGGTTCTTTAACCTGTTCTTTTCTTATTGTCTTCCTTTCTATAACCTTTTCCTGACATCCTAGAGTTCTCTTACTAAACTTATGCTTCTTCCTGACTGGTTTTTCTATCCTCATATACTGTTGGCCTGGGGAACAATACAGCTCGGATTTGAATTTGTTCAAGAAATTGCACCCTAAAATAATCCCTCCAATGGGTACTGTTACTATGCCTACTGGGTGTTGATATTTAATTTGGTTTAGTTTAAATCGTGTGTGACATGGAATTGTTTTATCCTGAAACCCCGGCAAATATCTTAGGCTCTGCCTTCCCTACAATATTCCTTCGGTATTAACCTGTCGTCTGCCAAGGAAACTGCTGCCCCCCTGTCAATGAAAAAGGCACTCTAGCTCCAAAAATATCTGTGAGAACACTGAGAATACCTGAGTGTATTGAGAGGGTCACCTTGTTTTTAGCTGACGAACCAATCACTCTGTTTTGACTCGTCAATAAGCGTTTCCCTGATTTTGTGGTTTTTCATGTTGTTTATCTGTTCTGTATGGGTTGATTCGACAATTCCTCCTAATGTGTCCCACCTTGGTACAACCATAACATATTGGTGCTCCTTCTGGAGTCCTGGTTGGTCTCTGTGGTGCCATCCCCTTTGAATGCCCTTGCCTATTGTATACCACATATCCCTGTTCCTGGCTTCTTTGTCCCTGATTGCCTTGCCCTTCCTTGTATGTTCATTTGCCATCCCTCCTTACTAGTAGGTTGATTTTGATTAGTTTTATTCTGCAAGCTTTTTATCTGTCCCATCATGTTAATCATCTGGTGGCCTAGCTCTTCAATATCCTTTTGAAGCTGGGAGATCTGTTCTGTACTTCCATTATCACTCCTAGGTGTGACTTGTGTTACCCTGGCTTTATTAGTTACAACTCTCATATTACAATCATGTCTCAGCTGTTGCCTTTTCCTAGAATAATAATATTTTATTTCTATGTTCTTTAGGTTTTGTATCAGCTGTTCTACATTTTTGTTTTCCAACATTGTTACCTTTTCTACCATTTCTGGCTGAAGGCCCCTTAGTATGTATCTAATTTTGTTTTCTTCTGTCATCTGGCTGTCTAGTTTCTGACACATACTTAGGATATCATAGGTGTATTCTTCTGTTGTCTCATCATTATTACCCTGTACTCTGATTCTAAGTCTCATTTCTAAATCCTCTGATTGTCCTACTCTACAAAAAGCTCTTTTGAGTGCTTCTGATGATGTAGAAAATGTGTTAAATTCCTCTGCTTTGTTACCTAAGCTATCGTACCATCTGGCTGCTGCACCTTTCAGAAAGCTAGGAAAATAGGCTAGGCACTTCTTCTCATCCCACTGGTTTACAATCGCTGCCCTCTTAAAGTTTTTCAAGTACTCTCCTACTAATTCTGAACTTTTTCCAAAGTAAAACCCTGGGTCAATGAAAAATTTAGACTGCTCCATTGTACCTGTTTCAGTATCACTTGGATTATAATAATCCTCTGTTTCTTTGCCTGTTCCTTCAGTTATTTTACTTTCAAAATTAAAATCTAATATTACCGTAATCACTCGCGTAATGTCCGCAGTAATTTGACCACATTTATGGCCAAAAAAATGGGGTGCGGACATTATGCGAGGAAAAATACAAAAATAAAAAATTTTGTGTTCTATTCAAGTCGTGCGTCTTTGTTCGAATGAGGGCGGCGGGGGAGGCAGCAACGCGGCAGGAGGGTGAGAGAGGCAACGACTCCGCAGGGGGGAGAGAGGCAGAGGCAGAGGCAGCGCTGTGACAGGAGGGGAGAGAGGCAGAGGCGTGGCTTAACCTCCCTCCTGCCAGCTAGCCAGCCAACCAGACAAAGGAGTGTTAGAATCCTTGACCCACTTCCCTTCCTCCTTCACTTCCCCTCTTCTTCTTCGTCAACACTCCACATAAACACAGCGGCAGCGAGCGAGGGCGAGACCGCGAGACCAGCTTTCTTTATCTTTATGTCGTTTGAGATAGGACTAACTGCTTACGTCTGGCATGCCTCACGACGGTCCTACTGAGAACGGACAAACTATAATACCAGTCTCTGTATCACTGCCGCTTCCAAAATCACCTCCCACCGCTCACAATACATGGCTTGTTGTTTGATGCATGCCAAGCTGCCCTGCCCTCAGATAAACCCAGAAAAATGCGTTTTTACATTTTTTCTCAAAAATGTTTACAAAACAAGGAGGGGGGCTTATACGCGGGCGGGGCCTTTACGCACTCATGCCTTGAACTTGCGTGCGTGTTGGTCATTGGTCAGCTGTGTTTACCGTTACCGTGCTTTGTTCAGTTCAACGAATTTCCCCACCCTTTCAGAACAGGAGAGAAAGGACAGCTCAAGGTCACGGCTTTGTTTACAGAGCCGTCAACTTTCCATTCGTACTGCGTCCTTTAGGGGTGGCCAAAGTTGTGTTGCCCGCCGTAGACGACTGGTGCGGACATTATGCGAATTTTTAATTTTTTCTTTTAAGGATATATAAATAAAGGGTGCGGACATTATGCGAGGGCGGACATTACGCGAGTGAATACGGTATCTTATCTCTATCTCTTAAACTTAAATTATCTTCCTCAGAATCTGAACTTTCTGAAGTAACTACTGGTTTCACTTCCTTATTATTCCTCAAAACTCTACCTTTTGTTTCCTTAAACATTTATAACCCTTGTATAAATTATACTATTTTCAAGTAGTTAGTTTCTCTGGACATTTAAAGTTTAACCTAACCAAGGTATTTCTTAACCTCTACACTGAAATAATTCTCTCTCTCACTTCAAAACTTCCTATAATATTTATTTCGATTTATTACCTCTTTTAAAAAAATATTACTGGGCCAAATTTCAAAAATTACTAAATTTTTGTACCATTATGAAGAATGGGTGTATCTCCAATTTATAGCTGTGGCTTGTCCACATGTACACGGCACTAAACACCGTTCGTAGACGTGTCTAACATGATTAGATACCCTACAACGGTTCGTTATATACAAAAATAAAAAGATGTTAAGTGCCAATTGTAGTTTTTGTTTTATTTTTCAAAATAGAATGTTGCACAGACGATTCGAAACACTTTCAAAATTTTTCTCTCTCATTCCACTCGTACATCCGCCTGTCGAGAATTGCTCGCAGCTCGGGCGATGAGAATTAACGAAAAATAATGTAGGTTAGGTCCTTCAGTAACATCTTACTGTAAGTACACGGAATCAGTGCGGCCTCAAACAGGGCCGCACCCAGCGAAAATGAATTTCGCCATGAACCAAACGCCGACGTTGGTAGCCGCAATTTCTAATAAAAAATGTCCAAAGAATTCCAAAAACAACAAATGGTTAAATTACTATCTTCGAGATGGCTCGAGCTACCGACGTTAAATTTATTCTTCTCAATTACTACATATTTTGTGAGAAGCCACCGAAAGTGCCCTCCTGGTGCAGCAATCGACAGACGACTGGTGAAATCATTACACTGGTACCTCCACGCAGGAAGGGCAGTCACATGACCTCACCTACCAATCACATACACTCTTCATTCACACTAACAATTACAAGCCAATCAGAACACAGAACATATACACTGAAAACCATTTACACACATAGAAACAGGGGATACACTTTCTCCTTCTCTCTCCAACACTGTGGGAGGGTAGTTTTCCTCCAGTTCCCATGCAGTGACAAGATATCGTTTCTGTCTCTTTCTTGGTGGGGAATCACCATTTCTATCTCATTCGCACTCATAGGTCTCATATACCTGCCTCTTTCTAATACATCCCTCATCAAGTTCTATAACATTAGGTAACAGCAATCATAAAACAAATTACTTGACAAAATTAAACTTATTTAGAAAAACCTGAAAAAGTAGGCCACAATTACTTAAAAAATAGTAATGATTAAAAATGTCTGTTAAAATACAAAGTACATTCTTAAAACACACAGCAAGTACAAATATCAACCCTAAAATACATAAAAACGGTAAAATATGCTTAGCGAGACTTTTTTAAGAAATATTTAGCTAGGAGGGCAGGGGTTTGCAACGTTACAACCCGGCTCCTCCACCATTTGTTACGGCCGTCGACTTACTCTTATCTGTGTGAACGTAAAGATGGCAATGAAGGGAATATGTATATGAAAAGGTGATAATGAAATGAATTGTGAAGGATGAACGGGAAACGGAATGGAAGGGAATCTACCGGGATCGTATGTGTTCCTGATATCGTGACAGCCCTGTCATGAGTATCAGGTTCTGGGGGCGCTTCCACCACTCGTGTTTTTCCTTAAACAGTCCTTAAGGTAGAGTGATGAGTCCCTATTTGCAAAACATTTCAAATAAAGAGGTTAAGTGTGAACGTTTCCACAAGAACATGTTTATTTCAGCAATGTCAACTAACAGTTTATTCAACACATACATATTCAATTCTCTACTTTCTGTGTCATTACAAGTACAATTTATACTTTCTATTAATAACACATAATTACTGAACCATAGTCGTTCCTATCAGGGATACTGTCGTTAATAAATAAACCGTGCTGTCGGCCATTTCGTAGAGCTTATTCTTAACCTCATTTGTCTCGTGATTCGTATGTGCCTTTCCCTTGTTACCAACTGTTGCAGACTAATTTATCCCAAGTTACGTGACGGTTTACTTTAAATTATTAATAATGTCGACAGAGTGATTGTTAAAGTGAGTATTTTTAGTTTTTGAAATGAGATAGATAGATACCAACTATTACAAGCTACATGGGTCTAAGGCCATTGTGCTGCTGTCTAATGTTAAACCATCATCGCATCGTGGCTGGTCACTCACCAATCGTCATCCTGGCGGCGGAGTAGCATGGCCTCCCACTGACTCTGTGACTCTCTCTTCTTGAATAAATTCTCCCGGTATAAGAAGCCCCTCCTGACCCTGTTTGCGTCTGTTGTTAATAACATAAACAGTTCAGCTTCGGCGCCGCTTCTGACGTCATTACACACTCCCCCTCCTTCCCTGTGCTTATGACCGAGTTTCGCTGCGCTGTGACCTAGGTCGCACCAGCTGAGCGCGCGTGGCAATCAAACCTGTTTGTTTCCGCGGCCGTGTTATTTTATCGTTTGCAAACATAGCTTCCGCAACTCTCGCTTCACCTGTCCTTCAATGTTTCCGGCTGTGTCTGTCATTTCCTCATCGTGCCTGGCTGGTCCTGATTGTCTGGCTAGTTATTATTTATTATATCAAAAAAAAAAAAGCTTTCACTGGAATCCTACAGTATTTTAGGCCGTTACAATATCATTACTGCTATCTTACTCACATAAGTATTATTTATTTTAGCTACATTTAAAGTTATTGCACTATTAACAACTTTCAAAATTTTTGCCTCTCGTTAAACGAAGCTAGAGAAGTGAGGTCCTGAAGACATCTGCCATATAAAAAATACCATATTTACCCAAAAATAATGCAATATTTCTTATCCAAACTGCTAAAACTTTGAGTGAAATCTCATTATAATCACAAACTTGTATCTTGCCACATGCGTTATAGTGATGGAAACAGCTTAGTTGATAACTACATGCTCTATATTATCTGCATCACTTACAAAAATTTATAATGCTGTTAATTACTGCCTTCTGAATACACGCTAGTTGAAAAAATACACAGTCTGCTTGTAAATTCCATTACTTATGCCACTTTATACTGCTGTAGTTTATGGTTCTTTCCTGAACCGTGGTGCAGGTCTTGACAGATCAGACACAATAACACTTTGGAATTCTTGAATAGGGAAGAAGGGAGAGTGCAAGTGGTGTTTGTGGCTTCTGCTTTATTTCAAGCACCCCCTTCCCTTTCACCCTCTCAGGCTATAACTGCATTCTTTGCTTTCGAAACCACAGGCTTTTGAACTGTGGTCATGACTCAATTTTTTTTTTCTCCCTATAGTTACCATAAATTGCTTATACTGATATAAGTGGCACTATAAAATACCTGGAAACTACTATTTAGATTTACTAATTTAAACAATTTGAATTGTAATTTCTACTCCATAAACTTATTATAAAAATGTTTGGCATCACATTATATTTAGAGTGAAATTATTTTCAGTTCATTAAGGTATGCTTTGTGAGAGGCCCTAACTTCTTAATAATCACTATTCACTGAAGTAAAATAGGAACACATGACATCTTGATTATTTTAAATAAAGAGTAAATAAAATATTTTTCCTAGTTTTTTTATTTAGAAAATTTATGTATTAGGTATCCCCTGCACTGTCGGAGAGCAAGTCCAGTTAAAAGCCGTGCCTCCCTCTGTCTCCGCAACATGTGTGACCACTGCTGAGTGGCACTGAGGAAGGTTTCGCTTGTTCACTTGCCGAGGGAACCAAGTCCGTGGAGGCTGGAAACTGGCATTTCCAAAAGAGAAGGAAGGATGTAACGTGTTGTGGGCATGCTGTGTGTGCAGGCATACCCAGAGTACCTCATCACGTACCAGATAGTGCGACCGGAAGAGGCGGCCAGTCCCGAGCTGGAGCCCCGGTGATTCCCCCTGTTGGGACGTCGCCGGCGAGACGGCTGCTGCTGCAGCGCACTGGGCACGGTCACGCGCTGGGCGCACCGCCTGCTCAGGCACCGTGCAGATGTGGCATGGTGGTAGCACGGCCAGAGCCACCCACAAGCAGAGCTGTGATACGCAGATTGTGCGCAACACGTACAGACTAGTCTTCCGCCTCCTTGTTATACCGTCATCGTGTCGGTGGATTGTGATTCACCTTATTCTACCATGTAGATGATTCTCAGTTGTGTCGCATAAATTGTGTTGTTGATGTTGCACAGGAAACAGGTAACCACCTTACTGAATGTACGTAGTCTTCCGTTCTTATTTATAGCACGGCACTGTAAGTGGTTTTCAATATGTATTTTGTTTTTGGTGTTGTGTAGTATCGTGGTGATTTTTTAACGACATTGAATGTTATTTATTTGTACTGCCAATTATTATTTATTTCAGTTTACAATATTTGAGACCAGCTCATGAATTTTTTCATGTAAAATATGGTGTCTGTTATAATGTCCTTACATTTACTACAATTTTATCTTTTAACAATGTCATATATTTGAAAATTATGATTTTATGGAATAAATGTATTGTGTTTTCATGGCCTTTTATTATTTAAACATTATAGTTAGTGGTTGTAAATAATTCATTATTTTGAATTGCAAGCTCATATAAAAAGTATGTAACAATTAAATCTTCTGAAAACTACTATGAACTTCCCAGGTTAAAAGTTAAACAACACTTCATTAGTTACAGTATTTACCCTGAAAAAAGGCAACGATTTTTACCAAAACTTGGGAAAATAAAATTGTAGGTTGCATTATAATCACAAACTCATATCTTGATGCTGGAAGAACTGCTAGCAATGTTGTGAACATTTTACCAGCAATGCTGTTATCATGCATCATATTTTGATGGCTACTATTTTTGTGATGTATTATTTAAATTTATTTGGCTTCACAGTTAAGCAAGACAATTCTGCTCATTTAACTATGAAATAGCCTCGCTTCAGGGTTATTTGAAAGGATGCTCCACAAAAAGTTATTTGCGTGATAAATGGTTTCTACTCTCATAAATTAAAATAATTGCTAAAAGTTACTATGTTTGATCGGCCTGATAAAGAAATAATGGACTAGACGAAATAGTAAGGTATAATTCTGAATAAAAATATGTGTGTGGAACTGAATAACAAATTATTTGGTTCAATTCCCAAAACAAACACATGTAGACATTACACCATACACAATAACTATCATACTCTTTTACAATAAAATTAATAATACATCTAAATATTCTTTAATTTAATCAACTAATGGGACGTTGAAATAAAACATGACAAATAAACCTGAGTGCAAAACTAAAATATTATATGATCAAACTTTATGTAGTGAAAATCAAAAATTTTATACACTAGAACCCCCATCTACCAACCTCAGATTTAACGCAGCAGCAATTTTACAAATAAATTCCCTGGAAATGTCGAAAAATCAGAAATTTTGACACCAAAATATAAATTATCAGAAAAAAGTCACAATGGAAGCTTGTAAAAATATGTTATTTTTGGACACAGAGTGTATATTTTGTATGGGCTTTAATACTGTCAAATATGTTCCTATAAGAAGAACAAAAAAATTGATAATTTGGTTAAAAATATGGCGTTGGTATCTTCTGAAACGTAAGTGGGTGCATGCAAAACTCGTGCGGTTAGGCTGGCGGCAGCAGCGGCATCATGACGTTCCATGGCCCACCTCTCCCTTCTCCTCCCCCTCTTCCCATTCCCTCCTCTTGAACAACCTTCCCCATGAGAACTTGTCAACGTCTTCCCCCCTTCCTGCTCCGTCAGAGTGCAACAAAAGCCAGAACACTACACAATGTTGTATAGTCCATTCCCGGTATAATAAATATTTTTAAGGCCCTTGTGACAGCCATTCACTGTTAATAAATAAGTTATTATGCTGAGCTATACTCATCAATCCCTCCGCATCCCAACATTTTCGGCGCATGACGCTTAGCAACCACACCCATGTTCATTGTGAGAGAAGAATGAGAATAAATTAAGTAGTGACATCCTCTCTCTTCAGCTAATCAGTGGCAACCCATAGTTATTTTAACGCGTGTCACATTCCTCACATCCGCTGCGGAGGTTCACAAGTAAACACCGCTCAAAAATGGTATAAGTGGTGCTGTTTGTAGGCACGGAGTGTGGCTTTTCAACCGAGTTATTCTCAATTTCCTAGACAATGAAATAATTTCCAATCCCAATGCTTTCAAAAATTCATGGGTTTCTTGTACTAAAATGTACAGATATTTTAAAGTAGGTACTAAAATGTACAGATGTTTTAAAGAATGTGTTTGTCATTACAGCACAGTGTTTTTCTCAAGAATAAATGCCTATGATCACTTCTATGAAACAGTATAAATGTACACTCCACTATGTGCTTGTTCCCCTTGATTCTGGTTACCATTGTGCGTTCGTAAACTTTTTTAATGGCAAGCTGTTACAGATTAACTTATAAAGTTGTTAAGAGCAAGTGGAGTAAAAATGCAAGGCAGGAAATTCTTCCACCTTATCAACCAGGTCCTGGGAAGGACTTGTTGCTCTTTACAACCTTCCTTTATCTCTCCCGTAAAGATTGGATACTGAAGTGTCCTTGGATGGAATTAATAAAAGACAGCAGGAGAAAAGTATCAGTGGTGGCTAAATTAAAGGGGGGGGGGGGGAGTGCCATATACATGGTTTGCTTGTTTATTTTACGTTAGAAATGTCCAAAATGTGTAGGCCGATAAAAAAAATACATGTCGTTGTTAGTATTAACATTCCACATATAAATCGGAGACCAACGCAATGACTTCTTTGTTGCCTCGAGAACATTCTCGCACTAAACGCAGTTTGTTTGATTTCGGTGGAAAAATGTTGAAAACCGTGTTTGGAACGCTTTATAACGATTACCTAATTAGTTTGGAAGAATGTCTAAAAGAAGTATCACTTAGTCAGGATGAAATTTCAGCCAGTGTTTTGAATCATATGATCGTGACGTCGTACCGACCATGGTCTTTAAGAGTGCGAGGTAGATAATATTTTCTCGCGCGCGGTCAGTTGAAGTGGTTCATGTTTTCCTCGTAGGATAGCGTTGCATTCAGCCAGAAGAGCGTACGGCGTGGCACCATGTGGAAATCCCACAAACTAGTAGGAAAACGGAATGCCACCTGATGAGGGGATGGGGGGTAGTGGGGTGAGATAGAAAGACAAATGAAGGACTGCTGATAGGGTGGGATGAGTCAGCTGAAGCAGTCGAGGCAACGGCTTTGTGATGTGCTGAGAAGCACAAGACGACACTGGACTATCACGCCCGTTTCATACAAACCAGACAGAGCGGATAGATCTTTTTTTTTTTTCTTTTAAAGGAACGCCGATTTTATGCTTAACTGTTCCGGCGTCCATTTTATAACCTTTACGCTTCGTGGATGTTACTGTGTGATACAACACCACTTCGTTTAAATAAAAACCATTTAACAGTTCTGGTACATAAAATATTACAAAGTAAAATTATCACTCATGTTTATTTTACATTTTACTGCATGCGAAAAAAAAAAAAAAAAAAAGAACTTTAGATACAAGTCTACACTACATACCTAATAGTTTAGTATTGTCATCTGTCTGACAACTGCAGAACGAAACTTTTAATTATAGCTTTTTTAATACACTTGACGTTTCTGACTCGTGTTTTGTAACAAATATATCGTTGATTTGTAGAGAATAAAACACAACATAATTTGTTAATACGTAGTTTGAGAAGATAACAGCATATTCAATTCTGAAAAATCGGCGATTTCGGCACTTTCCGCATTACAAAATATCGGCTTGACCTCAACTTTTTCTGCTCTTATCGCGCGAGGTGGCGTTAATACCAATGGCGCGTCCTGATAGGCTGGAACAGTTTTCCGCTCTGTCTGGCCGGCGTCCCGACACCCGAATTAATAAGTAGGTACTGGCTCAGGCAACTGAAGCTGAATTACTCCAGGAAATATTATCCTAATCAGTTTGCTAGTTTACTATTTTCTAAATGAAAAATTTGTTAATTGTTTCTCCAAATTTTGTTTCGAAGTTACAAAAAAAAACGTGAAGTCCGTGTAGTCTACGTTTTTGATTTTAAGAAAAGTCAAACAAGAATTTGTCTTTTTTTTTCCGCAATGGACCTAGATAATAGTTTATATATTTTCTGTAAATCCAAATGTCCATACTTTAATTTTAACTATAAGTTAACTTTTATAAATGTATGTTGTGTATAATTAAGTATACCTTTTTTTATCGATCAACATAATATTTGCTCCGTAACCAATTAAGTGAACTTAAAAGTCAATGTTACTGGCATCACAGTATATTACACATAAATTATTATTATTATTGCAATCACAACTGGTAATCATAATTTAAACAGAACTACTATAATCTATTTAACTGTACGAATTTTGACTTTTAGCTTGTGAGAAAGGTCTCTGTGAAAAGGATTGCAAAGATCTTATTTTACCAGAAAACTATTGGACTGCCAGAAACTTTTTAAAAAGTGAACGTCAAAGTTCGGACAACATGGACTTTATCACAATGGAAGTTATTTCTGAATACAAAATATTACCATATCGGTTTTTCGAAATTGAATTACAGTTCACTATATTATCATTGTGTTAGGTATGTTGAAATTGAGCCAACTTCTCGCTACAGAAAGGAAACGTATGTCTCTTCTCATATAACGTAGAACATGGTCGTGGTAACTACCCACCTATATACTACCTCTGAAGGTGCAATTACTAAACTCGCATTCGCGGTGGCCTGGGTTTCAATCCTTTTTCAGAGAGTCTTGTTATATTTTAAGTAGTGTATCTATATTGCGGCAAATATTAGAATAAATTATATGTGTCGTTAAGAGCCATGACCATCTATGGTGGAAGGCCGCGGCCTAAGGTGTGGGAGGGCTTGCTGCCTGTCACTTAGTGGCTGTTCTGTAATTGAAGCTACCGTATATCTAAATATGATACAGAGACTATAACAGCTAATGAGCGACAGCCATTAACCCTAGCACACCGCGGCCTTCCAATAAAGATGCCCACGAAATAGCCCATCGAACATTAATATTGAAAGTTGTAATTAATTTGAGTGAAAAATTATGTTTTACTTAATATTTTTTTCGTTCATGTTACGTAGCGTTTTCTTTCCATAGGCTAGTCATAGGTTCACTAACGTAACCAAAGTAAGTTTACTCTTGGTTATTGAGCACTATATATATATATATATATATATATATATATATATATATATATATATATATATATATATATAAAGTTTACATATGTACACAAAGTGTATCTAAAACATGTACAAACTTCGGCAGGCTGTTTCTGGAAAGAATACAAGACGAAAGCCTAATAACCACTTTACTCATAAATCGAGTTACGAACCTCCGAAAATGGAATTTTCCATATCTTGAAATTAACATCATCAGTAAGTAAACTGTGGCATATGATTTTTTTTTAGAAAGGAAACTTTACACCTTGCAAACGTGCTTTGTAATGCCTGCCCCGGTTTTTTTATTTATTATTAGCTTTTCAGGTGGTAAAATGTGCTAAAACAGAAATGCAGTTATATTCATTGAAGGATGTTCATTCCAACCTACGTATCTAGTGGTGAAAAATTTGCGTTCTACAAAATCATCAGACGCAGTGCAAGTTATTCAAGAATAAGAAAATTTGATTTTTGGGGGTTCAAAACTCCGAATCCATTGACGAGAAAAGTATGGTACACAGGTTTACGTCTTATATTTTCGCCAGGAATATTCTGCCAGAATTTGTATGTTTTAGATACACGTTGTATATATAATACATTAGAAAGTTTACATATATATATATTTATATGGAATTCAGTAGAACGTTTACACATATAATATATATAATACATTACTAACTTTAAAAATGTATATAGAATACTTTAGAAAGTTGACATTCCGTGTACGGCCCTTGCAAGAATCGAAGTTTTACAAATCGCATCCACAAAATAATAAGTAACGTGTGCAGAAAATATAAAAGATTATGGAGTACCTATATTTTAAGAAAATTATATGAAATTAATTTACAGTAGGATAGGTCCATGGGTGTTTATAAGGGGGGGGGGGGGGGGGAATTTTTGGCTCATTTGGGTATGTAGTAAAGTTCAAGGTCACATAGTTGTGTATGTATTAATAAAAAGTCATGAAAATGAAATATTGTCAGTAACATTAAATTTGGGGGAAATACAATATTTTAAAAATGATACGTGTTATGGGGTCAATGGGTCAGAGTCTCTTGGCGTAGTGCAGGATGTCTGTAATGGTGTAGGTGAAGCACCTTTATTGACTCAGTTTGCATGAGTCATTTTAGGCAGTCTCGGTTTTTCGCCAAAAGAGCCCAAAATCCTCCATGTTGGTTAGCTAAGTATTAGTAACGGTTCTTAAATTTCATTAAGATTTTCGGGGTATCAAAATGCTTCGAAGCTGTAGGTTCCAACAAGTCTTTGAGCGATAAAATACATAAACTTTCAAGTTATTTTCCACCAATAAGTTTTTTTTTAAATTTACTATATAAAGTACGTCAACATTTTATTTTGAAATAAAGCATAGTCTTAGTAGAAAATCACATATGATACCACAAATTAACGATTAATTGTTAAAGATGGATTAGTACCTTAGTAGCCATTGCAATTTGTTTTCTATTCATCTGTTCATGCGTATTTATGAAATTTTTAGACACGTGAGATTTTTTACAATGTTCTCCAGTCGCGGTGAAAATTACGATTATTGTAATGCACTCGCACAAAACAGAACAAGAGCACATAAAAGCTTCACCACCAAAAGTAGTACACATAAAATAATTGAAGCTATAGCAGCTCGTAAGATTCGTTTACTGTGCCCAAAAGTTTGAAATAATCCTCACTTACAAATAAGTGTAACTATGTTACACCGCGTACTGATACAAACATTTCGGGACCAATAACATTTTACGATGTAATTATAATATTCTATTAAACTGTACTCCTCCCCCGTGTATCCGGCATCCAGTTATCCGGAACTACAGTTGAGGAAAACATCTGCTGGCCCGTACAACCTCACAACACGATGCCCTCCTCCCTTTCCTTTTTCCCCTCCGTCAAACCCATAACACCCATTCACTTGCCTTTTATGGTAGACGCGGTAGTTGCTTACAGCGCTACACCTTATCTTTCAGGTCGAACATCGACCTCGGCTGGCCGCTAGTGCTAGATAGTTAATTGGCAATGCAGTTGTGCCGTATATATTTTGGACGTTTAGTATTTGTTTATACTGTGTTATGTGATGTCAGCAACAATTAACATTAATGTGTGTCCAGATGTAGCAATAGAATATATGTAATGACGAAAAAGAGTCCTGGATAGCCGTTTTTAAATCCTCTGAAATCATGTTTTTAATAGACGCGATATATAATTGCTATGCTATGCTTATTTGATAAGTTTCCATTCACGTGTGACATTTTAAGAGTAGTACAGTTAGAGCACCCCTCAACAATAAGTCCCACAAGCAGAACTCCCGATATCCGGAACTAATTTTCCAAAAAAATTAAAACATTACAAAACACCTCCAAAACATTTCCGCACTGGAACGAGGCGTTTTTGCTTTTGCCTGACTGTACATGTAGGCGCGCGCGCGCACGTCTGTCAGAGAGCTATTTATAGCCTGTATTTCCCGCGCATTGCGTAAATACACCGCTGGTTTTCACATAGGACGTGAATTACTATAAAGATATTTATCCTATAAGTAGTTTTATTGATTCACTATGTCAAGTGAACGGAAAATTCCGGCCGGCCCGAGAGTATGTACACCGACTCCCACTATACACGCTGACACACGTGATAGCAAGTAACATTTACTTCCAATGTGTGATGCTTTCAGTTTGTAGACAATAATTTAGTGTGCAAATATGTATTATGTAAATATTTATACTTTAATATATGGTTAAACAGTCTACTTTTATCTGTATTTTCTATCTCTGTGTTTTTTAACGAAATGCTTGAAGTGTTATTCTTGTGTATGTGAAATGTAAACTGTGTGTGGCAGTAACTATACACTCTCCAGTAGTGCTGGGCCGATCACCTATTTTGCCAATCATGCCGATGCCGATCATCTGCTGCCGATTTTGCCGATCTTCTGAGCCGATTAGAGCCTTTCATGTACCTCTGATTACACGTTGCTTTTGACGGATCACTATAAACGGTGAAATATTCCCAGACAAAACTACTTTATCATTGACATGATTACTTATAAATCACCACACACACGTACACACAATTAACTGCGTTAAAATGTAATAAGGTCAAACCAAATCTTCAACCTAATCTCAACTCCGTCATTCTGTGATCCGTGTGTGCCAGTAAACGTCAGCGATGATAATTTTATTCCCCCCAGTGCCGCCAACAAACTTTCAATAATTCCCGATTGTAAGTTAATTTGTGAATACGAAATACAGTAGAACCTCGTTAATTCGTAATGGTCGGGACCAAGATAATCACGGATTACCGAATTTCACGGACTAGCGATTATAAGCCCGGAAGGTCTTGTCAAGCTTCTTAGACACCAGCGTGCAGCTGGGTTAAGGCCAAGGTCATGTGATGTAACATCTCCCGAGGCTTACTGCGCCTTGGCAGCATATGGATAAAAATAGTAAACTCCCCATTATTCATGTTAATTGGGACCCGCCGATGCCCGGATAATTGAAACTCTGTAAAAAAAATAATACTAATAATAAACCCGGATAATCCGTTCACGGTAAGGGTCGTCTTCGAATTAGTGTCTCGGCTTAAAAAAATACGGCACTGCCTAGCCATTAGTTCACGGTCATTTACAACAGCCGAAGAGAGAAAGATAAGATCGTGCTGACCTTGCACACATAAATATTGGGTAGCCCCCCACCCCCCTCCCTTCATTCGACCAGCCGAATGCCAGCCAGACACGTCACTCGCCAGGCGCCTGCTGTGCGTTGGCGGGCCGAAAGTAACTCAGCAGCACGTGAAACATCATTCAAACAAACGGGAGACGGGAAGCAGAAGTCAGGACATCCCCTCAAGTTTAAAGAGTGACAAATGTGACAGCTGAAAGGGGGGCGACACAAAGGGTCAGTACAAACAGCGTAGCAGAGTTTGACGGCCCACGCGATGGCTTGCAGTGTTTGCCGGCCACCGGCCCGCGTGACGTAAATTTTAAGCTCTGACAATTTTAGATTCTCTTTTTTTTCTGCACTTTTAAATCGTCCCGGATTATCCGATTCCCGAATTAGCGTGTCACGGATTAACAAGGTTCTACTGTACCACTAAATGGGGAACAAAACTCTTCATCAACCAGGTTTTTCTACAAAAGAAAAAGAAGCTCTATTTCCCGCTAAACAGGGTAAGAATATTAATTTCGCTAAACAAAACTTTCAATAGGCCATATTTAGCGAGAAAAAACTAAATAGATGAATTCCTGAAGAGGTAGACTAACCACAAGACTACTAGCGCTATTAATCTGTACGATTTCCGTCGCGCGACGCGCGTCACTCTAATCTCTGGCGTCACATAACCAACCTAAACAACAGTCGCCATTCGCCATTGCGGTAATATTAACCGTAAATGGTAAACAAATACATAGTTTTCGGTTCGTAAATGATAAATAACTTTGCAAATAGTATAATGGAAAATTATTTTACCGAAAGTACCGTAAATATACGTGGAAATTGATACTTAGGTATGTAACTGTTCAATGTTTATAAAACATACGCTATTTGTTTACTTTATTGGTATATTTTTTTCGTGTGCGGTTAGTTTTAAATTATTAAATCCTATTATTTTTCGATGAATAATTGAATTTTCTTCCCGAAAAGTACCGTAAACAAACATGGAAATTTGTTAGATATAGGTAATTATTCAATGTTATAAGTTTGCAGTAGGAGACCAATGATCGGCTCAAATAATCGGCTACGTTTTGCCGATCATAATGATCGGCAAAATTAACAAAATCGGCCGATTATTACGATCGGGGATCGGCATCGGCCCAGCTCTACTCTCCAGGAAGTGTGAATCACTAGCACGTCAACACAGAAGTAATCTCTACTCTCCAGGAAGTGTGAATCACTAGCACGTCAACACAGAAGTAACACAACACTGTAGCTGTAGGCCTACTACCTCCCCCGTACCCTCTTCATCATCCTCTTCGCTCACGCACGCCCCCACTTACCCACAGAGATAAGAAACACCCGCTTGCCAGCTTGCTAGAATGAAGGTTATTCAACCAGCCCAGAGTTTTACGACCCGGTACGTTTTGAAAACAGTACTTGTAGATCTACATATTTTTTATTGTATGGTTTTATAACTGTGGAAAATATTTACAGTTGAACTTTGGCTATACATATAAGTTAATATGTGCAGCATGTAAAGGCCTTTTTATTTGCCTCCCTACCGCAACTCCCCTTACCCGGAATTTTCCCATAACCGGAATAGACGTCCCCCCAATGATTCCGGTTGAGGAGTGCTCTACTGTATTGCATAAGACTGTGCGAACATTCGAAATTTCGAACTCAAACCGAACTTTGAAATAGTTCGGTTCAAGTTCGTGTCAATAAATTTGGGTTCGAGTTCTTTTTTGTGACAACACTAGAACTTGTTAGTTTCCACATTTTAATAATACTAGAACCACGATTTTACGTATGCTCACGGCAAGGGCGCCCATATGGCAGTTTTTAGGGGGGGGGGGGGGGGGGGCAGACCTTCAAAAATTGACAAAAAGTGTCAAAAATTACAATTTGCCAAAAATCCTCAAAAACCCATACATTTTTTCCTCTTCCTGAAAGCTGGGGGAGGGGGCCATGGCCCTACCCTGCCCATGGGTATGGGCGCCCTTGGCTCACGGTTCCAAGGATGGCATTCGTAAAATCGCTGTCTTTGTAAAATCGGGGCTGGTCCATTTCCCCCCCCCCCCCCCCCCCTTTTCTTACAAATTTTATTTCTTTAACTTTTCGAACTAAATATATTTGGTATTACTTGTGTGTATTTTGTCGTTATAAACAACATATCATTAAATATTAACGACTATTACTGCAACGAGGGGGGAAAAAAATCTCCGGCCGCAGCACATAGAGTAAGTAAAGGGAGAGGCGCCACTCCCATAGTAATGATTGTTTGCTTAAATTTGTAAACAAAACCCTTGCGATCATACCATTTCTTTGCAACTTGACAACAAAAAAATTACAGCCAGATACAACCTGAGAAAGGTTTAGTGTGTGATATTTGGCACCTTTGTAGTCGCCATATTTTATATTGTTTCGATAAAGGCTACTGATATTGTAAAATTGCTTTATGTTAGTCCTTGTAATGGGACGTTAAACTATTTCCGCAATAGAAAAAAAAATTTGATTCAAAGTGGATTCGAACCCTCTAACGTTAGATTAGAGCTATGACGCCTTTACCCACATGACCACCAATTTATCTAGAGTACAGTTCAACAAGTGTATGTACTTATATAATATTTTTCTGCACTAGTAAAGTCCAAATTAATTATACAGCTAGATTGAAACTGATGATCATTTAGTAATGAATTTTATTTCTGTTTATTATATTTATTTTCCATTCCATTATTAATTTTTTTTTTAATTTTCAACTTCAAAAACTATAGTAGCAGCCCTAGCAGGTAATATGGAGAACGACAGGCCAACGTGCTCTAATTTTCGTTTTCGGCAAAATGCCACGCAGCATCTAGTTTTCAGTGACATTTTAAATTATATACTTTTACTTTCAAATCCCATTATTACCACGAGACAATACAAAGATGGCCATATGTAATTATAATAACTGGATATGTAATAAACTAAAGAGATCAAAACTTGTAATTTTTTTTTCCGATGTTGGTGAAACATGGTATGATCTCATTTTTAAGGATTCAGTTTGTCCTATCTACTGTCACCAGCGTGTGAACATGAAATGCGCACTGGCTTCGCCAGCCCGGCGCCGCCCGCCCTTTCCCGCGCTATCTTCCCACGTTGCGGCCGGTCTCGGATGCTACAGTCTCTGCGCTGCTGTTATTTGAAATACTCAGATAAATGGAAAGTTTTATACACTCGTTTTAAAGATTTTGGAATCAAAAACAAACTAATATCATCAATTTAAAAATAAGTTACCTAACTTTTATTTTTCCGCCTTGCAGAAAGAAGCAGGTTTCCTTTGTCACTATTCTTTTTAAAACGCGTCTTATTGCCACCAATTGCAGCGTTTCCCCACCTATTTCAATTTAAAAATGTGGCTTCGTGGTAGCGCGATACAACAAACCAAGTAGTGACGATCTCCGACATGTGCGACATCTGTTACGTGTTACTGCAATGAACCTCTGCGTGCGGAGTGCCCGACATCTGTGTGTGGACGCGTGAACTACGATGTGTAAAATTCGTTCTTCGTATACCGATTACAAAGGTTACGGCGGAACAGATTTTTCAGCTGATATTGCTTCTAAATGCATTCTGCTGTTTCTAACTCATGCACACATATGTGTTGTATAATATTATTATTTTGTTTCCCATTTCCAATCAAATTATAGTAGCATTCGTCTACTAAACTTCGCCGTTTTTAGGAATAATTAGTTAATAAAATAATACGCATACCGAAATTTCGAGTAATAACATTTTCAGATCCATCCTTACTCTGTAAATAATATTTTACCAAAATCCAATTTATGTCATGGTATTTACAGAATCTGCTCCACCGCAAACGTCGATTTTGCTGCTCGGAACCACATGTATCGCGCACTCTTAAGCCCGTGCTCCGCACCGCCAGTACCGGATTCCGTTTTCGGAGCGCACCCCTAGCCCAGCCGGAATGAGTCAAGCGAGTGCCCCGGGCGTGACCTCAATTAACTGAATTACACATCAGGACACGAAACCCCGGGTGCTCGACTACGGAAAACAATTCCCAAACGAGGCATTAAGACAAAATTAATTAATCACAAGCAGTGAGCAAATGAGTCGTAGAGACTCCGTGCGTGCGCGGCACGCACGGAACAGAAAACAGACCTCGTTACTAGCCACAGCGGCTTTTGGCCTTGATTAATTGGCCTGTGATAGTAGTCTAGCCAAACTAAGGGAATTCAAACCCAAACAATGCAGGTTGAGACAATTTATAGTTAATTTTACAGTCGCCAACTTGGTGCCGCTGTTACCGTCCTGTTGCTTGATTCCAGCAACACTGCGTTCAACAATCCGTCTTCACACTCTTGCCCCAAGGAGGGTCAAACTTCACGCGGGTGGCACGATCCCACCGCACGCGACAGTACGAAATATAGTTCCCCTTTTCATTCCGCAAGTGTGAGATGCTTTAAAACAAACAATGTAAGAGCAGGATTCAAATTCTTTAATTCTGTCATGGCTGTTACTGGATAGCATGATTCAAACTAACTCCTAAGAACATTTAACTATAACTCTATATTTACATTTTACATTAAATTCACTTGATTGGCCAAACTTAATATTAAATGAAAGGTCCTCGAGTCTGTATAGTTCTTATGCGCACACTTTTACGATATTATGCATAAACTCGTTTGCTGTCTGTCTCGAGCAAACACGGCCTAAGTGGGTAATACTGCACCTCTCGTAAAAACATCCAAAAAAAAGTACGTCCAGTTTAAAAGCTAGTAAGACACGGGCCCCCCTTCGCCTATTCTGGCAACAAGGTGTATGTGCATCGACTCCTTACTTTATATGGGTTGACTGGGGCCCCAGCTGGTCGTCAACGCGGGTCGCAGTCGCCGCCACACCTGCGGCCGCCAGCTCTAGCCGGCCCATGTTGCTCTCGTCGTCGCTGGCTCGCAAGTCTCGTCTCACAAGCTCGCGCGCCACAGCTCTGCGCGTCACTCCCACTCAACACTTGGCGTCCATTTAGCAAACAATTTCAGTTTCATTTTAGCATCCTAACGAAATGACTTTAACAAAAATGGCCAAAACCATTAAAAATTAATATTTTCTAACTAAACAGATTAATTAAAAAGAAGCTAACTAAACAATGAAGAAAGTTACCGGCACCGGTAACAATCTCCGCCCTTAAAAAAAAGAATTTGGTTTCCACAATAATTTTATTCAAAATCCAAACAAACTCTCAGACGCTAACGTAAACACCAACAGGTCAAGAAGAGAGATAGAGAATCTAATAAAAAGAGAAAAAATCACAAAAGACATCAAAAGAGAACACCAAAAGCACAACACTAAAAGTTATCATAAACACTTGCAACAAGATATCTACTGGAAACCAATTTCTTGAACTATAACTCAACTAGCCAAAAACAAAGGTTTTCAAAAAGGCTTTACAAAAAATTTAATCTAGTTTAGATTAGGAACCAGTTAATTAAAACAAACAACTTTTTAGAAAAATAAAAAAAAAACTGGGCTAACAAACACAAATTAAGTCTGTTGGTTTAACAAACTTTTTTAAATGGCTCACATGAGCCTTCCTTGTTTTGAAAGCATTTTCTTTGTCCTGTAAAAGTACTGTTACTGGGCCTAAAAACTTCAATATTTTATACGGACCAGCATAAGCATACTCTAACTTAGAACTCCTAAAATTCACTTTCTGGCTTGTAAAAATTGTCTACATAACACAAGTTCACCAGCCACAAACCCCATTTCTCTCCTTCCTTTTTTATACTGTACACTGGCTTTTTTTCTAGCCTTTTCTAAATTCTCAGCTGCCAAAATCCAGTTTTTCTCTAACATACGAACACTGGAAGTACCAAGACATTCCTTAGGAATGCCCCATACATTTAGGAGCGGATGGATTACATTACGCCCTAAGAACAGCTCAGCTGGCGCAAAGTCTGTAGCTTCATGCTTACCCATGTTAAAGGCTAGGTTTAAATAATTCAGGTGGGCATCCCAATGACGATCTTTCTGGGTTATAAATCGTAAGAGCCACTTTAATACTCTTATTTAGTCGCTCCACCAAATTGGGGCACGGATAATATGGGCTGGTCGTGAAATGTTTAATTCCCCATTCTAAACACATTGTTTCAAATGCTTTACTTACAAAAAGTATGTATGTAGCATTATCCGACACCATTTCTTCCGCTCCCCCAAAAATACTCCATACTCTAGTTTCTAAAGCCTTTACTACTTGGGTACTTTTCATGTCCCTCATCCCTATCAAAAAGCAAAATCTGGTGAAACCATCCACTACAGCTAAAATGCAGTTATTTCTGGACACACTACGTGGTAAGGGTCCATACACATCAATAAAAACTTTCTCCCAAGGTCTGCTAATTTTCTGCACCGAATAGATCCCTACTTTTGCATTATGAGGTTGCTTCGCCAGCTGGCACTCCTTACACCCCCTAACTAGTTTCTCCACGTCATCTTGCATTTTGGGGCAATAGAAACTACTTGCAATCTTATCATAGGTTTTCTCAATTCCCCCATGTGCGCCTATCGCTGAATCATGATAATATCTCAAGATCATCGGCCTTATCGCGCAGGGTGCAAAAACTACTTTTTTATTATTTTTCACAAAATATAACACATCATTATGTTTAGCAAATCCTTTTTTATTGATATCCTTCAGATTATTTATAATTTCCCTTACTTCAGAATCTTTATCTTGCCATTCCTTAATGTTACTAAAAACTTCTGGGAAATTTTTGAACACACTGCAAAATTCTACCCCCTGCAACCTGGCCTCTTCCCCCTTAACATCTGATCCCTCCTCAACCATTTCTGATGTTTCTGGGTGCTTTTTCACTAGATACTCGTCGGGATCAAACATTCGCGAGAGAGCGTCAGCTACCGCGTTCTTGCTGCCCTTAACGCGCTTGATCTCAAACCTGAATTTAGTAAGGCGCATAATCCAACGCCCTATTTTACCTAGTTGTTTAGGATGCGAAAAGAGCCATGTCAACGTATGGTTATCTGTACACAATTCAAAAGTATCAAACTCAATAAACGTTTCAAACCTTTCAACTGCAAAGATGCATGCCAGTGCCTCCTTTTCATAAGAGCTGTATTTTTGCTCATTCGCATTAAGCATCCTACTCGCATACATAACCGACTGTAGACCCTTTTCTCCTGCTTGAAGCAACACCGCCCCTAACGCTAGGCTACTCGCGTCACACTGTTCTATAAATTTCTTATTAAAATCATGTAATACTAGCACCGGGGTGTGGGTAATGGCTTTCTTTAGGGTTACAAAAGCTTCATTCTGTTCTTCTCCCCAGTCAAACTTAAAATCTTTTCTTTTCAAATAATTCAATGGGGCACAAATTTCAGTATAATTAGGGATAAAACGACTAAAATACCCCAGCATACCAATAAATCTCATTACCCCTTTAACATTTTTTGGGGTTGGGAAGTTTACAATAGGGGCGATTTTTCCGGGTCCATTTGCAAACTACCCTTACCTATCAGGAAACCTAAAAATTTTATTTGACTTTGCACCCAACATACTTTTTTCGGGTTAATCGTTAATCCGGCCTCACAAAGTTTATTCAACACCGCCTTCACATGTTCAAGATACTCTTCAAAACTTTTGGAATATATACAGATGTCGTCCAAAAAGCTAACCGTAAATTTATATTGAAAATCCTGTAGTAAATTATTCCAAATTCTTGATAAGCACTGAGCCCCAAAATTAACCCCAAAGGGCACCCGTCTCCATTCGTAGTGCCCCATGGCATCACAAATCCTGCAAATTGCTGACTTTCAGGTTCTAGTACGCATTGATGGAACACTGCATTCAAATCTAAAATGGTGAAATATTTAGATTCTCCTAAATACTGCAATATTACCTCAATTTTAGGCATCGGGAAGGGGTCCAATTTTATACGTTGGTTCAAAACTAGCCTAAATTCTCCTGGCCTTTTTTTTATTTTTTACCAGGAAAGCTGGGGAGGCAAACACTGATCTGGATTTACTTATTATCCCTTCGTTTTCCAGATTGTTAATTATCTCTAAATGCCTGCATTTTGGGAGGGGCACACTGGTAGTGAACGTATTTGATGGGCTTATTTTGTAGGGCATGATTTCGCATTTCCCTATCCTTTCCGTAATCACATCCCCAAATTCTAGGATTACTCCTTCTATAGATTTAACTTGCTGGGCTTCCAAATGTTCACTTACTCCTTCAATCCCTCCACATACTACTTCCTTCCTGTTACCCCCTTTATTCAATTTGAAACAGCTGGTATCATTGAAGGCAAACCGTATTTCTCTTTTATTACAATTTATTATGACCCTCGTATCTGACAAAAAATCTAAACCCAAAATAAGGTCATTTACTAAATAATTTACAACCCAAAAATTCCTACTACATGCAAATTTTCCAATTTTAAAATGCAACTTTATTTTTACTTTCAATTCTTGTTTTTTTCCATCCGCTAAATAAACCTGCACGCTATCTCGCAAATGCTGGAGATCCTTTCTTTATTTTACCAAACTACTAACAAACTGTTGACTAGCAAAACAGCTACTCGTCCCGGTGTCTACGAGTGCCGTCCTCTTTTTATCGTACATTAGTACGTCTAAGTAAAAACTATTTTTCGCACGCATCACCGCTAAACGATGTTTGTTTCCAAAGGGAACTTCATTTCCTTTTTTCTATAACCGCAAACTTTACTCGCAGGACCGCGCGTACCACAATACCCACATATTTGCTCTTTCTTTTTTTGTTTACAAAATCTTTTTACATGTCCTACCTCTCGACAGTAAAAACAAAAAGACTTTATTCCCTCGCGCGCAAACCAGCGCGCTGTATCGCAATTAATTTTTAAATGACCCTGCTCCCCGCAGTAATAACAACGCCTTTTAAAAAATTTTTGAACTACTCCCGCGTTCCGTGCTTGCCTTACGGGTGTATTCCTCCGCTCTACTTTACCGCCGTGCACAGGATTATCTTTCTTCCTGGTACTATAGCGTGCCTTCCCATCAAGGCCGTTTTCCTTAAAAGTTCGTTGATTTACCTCCCACGTACATGCAGCAAACGTTTTATAAGTGCAACTTTTCTTTAAATGTCCACATTCCCCACACGCATAACATTCCTTGGCTCTACGGGATACTAATACATTTGGCACATTTTCCTCACCCATTTCATACTCGCCCCGAGTGTACCAGATATTATCTATTTCCGCGGCCCATTTAATTATAGCCTTCAGCGACAGGATTTTCAATAAAGGTGCTTTCACGTCTTAACTCTGGCCGCATGTTTTCTACGCACAAAGATATAAAATCATCACCCTCTACTGCTATTCCCATCGCTTTGGACTGATAAAAAATATCCGTAACGTAAGTTACCATGCTTTCATTTGCCCGCTGAAAAGGTAAATTTTCTCCCGCTGTAATTTTTGTTTCACTCGTCGCGGACATAAGCTCGCCCACAGTTTCTCCTTACATTTTTCCCAACTTAATTTTTCCTCAACACAACTACTTACTACATTACGTGTCACGCCTTGACATTTACTGATGTGCTGCCTTTTTGTTGACGGTGTTTCTAAATGAGCTGCCTTTTCGTTGGCGGTGCTTCCAAATGAGCTGCCTTTTCGTTGGCGGTGCTTCCAAATGTGCTGCCTTTTCGTTGGCGGTGCTTCCAAATGTGCTGCCTTTTAGTTGACGGTGCGTCCAAAATGTGTTGCCTTTTTGATGGTGCTTCCTTTTTGTTGATTGTGCGTAGTACAAAATGTAGTGACTGAATATTTACTAGTTCAAAACCTCTTGGTGTTACTGAAATAATTTTCAAGGTCACTTGGACTTTTAGTATGTATAAAAAATGTCACGATGGACTAATTTAATATAATTAGCCAACGACGAAGAAGGTCATGCGGTCCTGAAATGACTAGCCTATACGTCTGATATTGACATGACTCGGTCTCATGGTCTGAAGACAATTGGCCTGCATGTGTAACTTTGAACATGAACGGCTTATATGTTATTCAGATTAATGAAAAATTAGACTTTCATGTTAGGCTAATCGGCACTGTATTTAATTCGTTGGTCGGTATATGGTCTTGAGTTTATTTTCGTAGAGTGAATGATTTATAAACTCCGCGAAAGGTAATGGAAAACAGAACCTAAAATTTATTTAATAATTAGTTACAACTGTCACTGGTCAAGAATCGAACCGTAGACAGGAATCCATTGATTCAATTTGTATATTAATAATTGAATTTTTCGGAGACTTTTGGAATATTTCCCGCATTTCTAGCTAAATAATTACATGATTTCAAGATGGCACCCAAATTTCAAGATGGCGGGCACCTCAGTATTAATAATTACTGCACTGTAGCCGGTTAGAATAAAACTAGCATGATGGCAAGACGAGTACACATACAAGATGGTGTCCTCCAGCAGACGAAAACAAGATGGTGGCAATGACCACTAGCAGGCGGTAGCTCCTGGTAGCATGTACTGAACATAAAATGTCGGATTCATGATGGTCGTCAAGGTCAAAGTCAAATTTCAAGGCCAAGGACAAATTTCAAGGTCAAAGTTCAATGCCAACAGATGAGGTTAAAGGTATGGTGAACAGAAAATTATACTAACATGTTGCTAGCACACTCTAGCAGATGAAAAGATGACTGTCTCCAGCGGACGAAGACAAGATGGCGGACATGATGTCATACCAGCTGACGATGTATACCTTGGTATTGGTGGTAGGTCAGTCTGTAGGTGGCTTCTGTGTAGGAAGGATCTGTTGATTTTTTTTTTGCTCTTAGCGGATTCGAACCAAGGATGTAAATCGATCTAATCTATCAGTATTCTAATAAGTTAATTTTTTGATGAATTTTGGAATTTTTCCCGATTTTCTAACATAAAAATTACGCGTTTTCCCAAATGGCTTCTAAATTTCAAGATGGTGACCATAACGATAATTGCAACATTAATAGGATCCAATATGGCGGTCGTAACGTAAAGTGTAAGGATGGCATCGTACTCAAACGAGATGGCTGGACGAAACGAAACATGCATCATTTATATAATCCAAGATGGCGACTGTAATGATCAGTGCAACAGTGGTTTTAAAGTAATATTTTATTAAATTTTTATTATTCAATTCGATTATTTAATTTTTTTTTTATGATTTTAAAATTTTTCCCCGATTTTCTAACATAAAAATTGCGGATTTTAAAGATTGCGGGCGTAACGGAAATTGCAGCGGTGACCTCATAGTCCAATATGTCGGTTCTGTCTCGAACAGGTAGTTCTATTATTACTTAAAATTTTAAAAAAATCAAGTCCGAATATGCATGTTATTTTTTTATATACCTTATTTAATTCTCAGTCTGGTAAATGTCTCGATAGCCGAGCGGTTCAAGGTGTATGTTTTCCAACCTAGCGATCAGAGCTGCGCTGGTTCGAATCACAGCGCTTCCAATGTATTTTGCATAAAAAATTAAATTTAATATGTCGATAAGGATCATAATAGCTATGGTAGGTAATGGAACATCGACCTTATGTGATGAGACAGAGTGACGCTGGCGCTATCTAGGAACAAACAACAGAAACAAAGTTGATGGTATCCAAGATGGCGGCCTCCAGTGGAACAGAAAAAAATCAAGAGCGATGCTGGCGCTATCTAGGAACAAACAACAGAAACAAAGTCGACGGTATCCAAGATGGCGGATCCAATGTGGCTGCCGGGGTCAAGGTCAAGGTCACGGTACAACGTGTCCCATTACGGTTTGTCCCGTTATGCTGTATCACGTTACGCTCATCCAAGATGGCCGCTGTGACGTCACAATCAGAGATGTGGCTCGATACCACAGCCAGAAGCCAGGAACAGTAGCCCCATTCACATACTACTTATTACAAAAATAATGTTTTGAATTGATAGTAATTAAGTAAGCATCAGACAAATAACAATAAAAATTTCTCCTAAAAAACTGACTTTCCGCCTTATTTTCAACTCTTTAAAACACCAAGAAACGAATGAAAAAGATGAACAAAACTTGCTGCCTACTCTTGCAAATTAGTTTTAAAATCTGCGTTTTACAACCAAAAAGTATATATTGGCAACTTCAAAATTACCCAGTTATTTTTAAATCGTATTAAAAAAAATAATTAAATAAATGTGTGGCAATATCAAAATTGCATACATTTAAATATATTTCTTAAAATTGTTTAAAAAGAAGTTGAATTATAAAATATTGATGCTATATAAGATGCAAGAGAATCGGAAAAATAATTTAAAATTTAAATATAAATCTATCAACATAAATTTCACATAAGTTAGCTAACTTTTGAATTCATTAAAATTTCAGTAATGATGTGGTAACACATTTTATAATTTTTTTTTGCAGAATTCAAAAAAGCTGAACCTGTAATCGGCTTAATGTTACAATAATTGCGTTACCGTATTAATTCTACTCATCTTGTTAGTAAATATAATACAATATATTTAATGAAACAGGGCTCGCGCGTCTACCACTAAGTCAGTTTTATAATTATTATCACATCACCATGTGCGGGACACTACAAATATGTGCAACATATTATTATACAACATAATACATGCCGTAAGTGATCTAGAACTCCTGTCGAGCTGTGTCAACGGATTATAATTATAGTTTTTGGTCTGGTATTGTGGAACATGAGATTGTTAATTTTGATGTTTCAGAGACATTTATTTTTTATATTTAAAAGTAAAAATTTATTCTGTATTACACAGAAAATAAAGAAACATAGTGTATGAATTGACAACTTATGCACTTAAAAAGTGCAGGCATAAAATAAATCATGTGTGCAAATAGAAACCGAGATACACAATAAATTATAAAATTATAAATGGAAAAGGGTATACTGTCGCACCCTGCTCAGTGGTAATTCGCAATGAGCTTCAACAATTAGTTATGAGTAACATGACAGATGGCGTTGCTAAACCACGCGAACACTGCTCTCTAACGTCGTTATGTAGGTACTACATGAAAAATTCAGATTCGAATTAAATCCGGATCGGACCATGTTTGACCAAACTACAGTAAAAACATGAATTCCATCAAAAAAAAATTCGACACTTTTCCGCATACAACTAACCCGACTTCCACCATACCCGGAATCTTCACTACACGGAAATGTGTCGAACCGGAATAGTGACTATTCCGGGTCGGCACAAGTCCATGCCTACTTGTGAGATTTAAATCTTGTATGGAATAGTGACTATTCCGATTCGACACAAATCCGTTTTTTGTCATTGTTTAGGCGGAATAGACACTATTCTTTTCGACACAAATCCGCGTCCCCATTTCCAGAATATACATTCAGCTGTCTGTCGGTATGAAACTTGCAGATTATTCCACTAGCGAAATTATTCCGACAGCATCAAGAATAGAGCAAAGAGAATAAAGGACATTCGCTAATCACGGTAACCTGAGAGGGCTAACACAAATGCTTTGTGTTGCACTCTATCTTGTTGGAACAGTAGGATGAGATTAATATTGAATAAATATGGAATGATAATAATTATTTATGAACATCCTCTGTAGGGAACACAACTATGACATTCATGTGCATTTTGTCACCACTATATAGTTGAGCCCTTGACATATTAGGGCAGGCTGGGAGGGAACTTTCTACCAGCAGGAATTGGTACTGGCAGGGTGGGGAATGGGCTTAGCTACCACAGGCAGTGGCGTAGCCAGAATTTGTGTATGGGGGGTGTTAAGAAGCATCCCCCCCCCCCCCCGTATTAAAGTGGGCGGTCGGGGGGTCCTCCCCCGGGAAAATTTGGATTTTAAGGTGTAAAATAGTTTTATTTTAGCAGTATTCAGTACTTAAATTTAAATATTGTAATGGTAAAAATTTTATTAATTTTCATATGAAATTTGTTTGAGTGATGAATAAGAAATTAATTTAAGATTTTGGTGCTAAGGGGAGGGGGGGGGGGGGGGGTTGAACCCCAAAAAAAAAACCTGGCTACGCCCCTGACCACAGGAGATACGACATCAATACATTATGCTAATGTTCAACTTCCACAGGAAAGACAAAAGACTAGATAGTGACATAAGTTGAGATGTAAAAGAAGGTGTGCATATTTGATGTCTCAAAATAACTGTTTTCCAGGTGTTCTTCAAAAGTATTAAAACTTAAAAAATCCTTACCTAAATGAACAAGCACACCATAAATGTGGTGACATATATGAACAAAAAAAATTGCTACTATAAATAGCCTCAGATTTGGAGTTACAGTGCTCGGAGTGAAAAGTATCACCCTCCACTGGCGCAGTGATTGCCCACGGGAGATGAACAAACGAAGAACAACACCGCCCTCCTATTGACCAACAACAACGCCACATGACACTCAGGTGACGGGATATGGGCAAGGGAGGAACTGAGACAGAGTCCCCCATCAACAACCACGACGAACAGACAAACCACCAACATGACAATGGTCACCACGCACACGATCAACAGGTGTGCAAGCCATTATGCAGCTAATCACGACCAATACCAATGGCCGCCCTCAGGCGCAGCACCAACCACACAACTCACCACGATAAACACCGATGGCCGCGACGTCAATCCATGCACCACCAATGGGCGCGACGATGGCGCAGCAACTCACTGTGATAGACACTGACAGCAACGATGCCTACCGTTGCAGAGTCAACCGGCACGACAACAGGGAAATAACTCACCACGACGAACACCAACAGTCATCACACCAACCCACGCATGGCCAACAGGCATGGTAACAGTGCAGCAGCTCACCACGACAAGTACCAATGGTTGCAACACCAACCCACGCGCAGCCAACAGGCCCGACAACAGCGGGACAACTCACCACAACAATCATCGATGGCCACAGCACATATATATGCACCATCGACAGGCACAACAATAGCGAGGCCACTTACCACGACGACCCCAGGTGGTCACCATGACAGCACACGCACAGCCAACAGGCCCACCACCAACAGTGCGATGCACATCGACGAGCACTGACGGCTGCAGCGCCTAACCACGCACCGCCAACATGCAAGTCGCTGCCGGTGCAACTCGTCATGACGAACACCGAGGGCCACGACATCTGCCCACAAACGGTCAACAGACATGTCGACAGCGACGCAAACAACCACGACAGCCCAAACAACGGCGAACGACCAACAGAGCACCAACGCACGACAATGCAACACAGGGACGTCAACCACCACCAAGGCTACGGCCACTGTCGCAACCGCCGACCACCTGTTCCGCATACCTGTCGAAGTCAGCCATCGCTCTCGTCGACACTGGAGCGAGCCAGGTGTTCATACACCCATCGCTAGTGCCGCCTGGCACCCTCCACCCACACCATGGCGAACTTCGGCTGGCGACCACCACTCACGCCAGCCAGATGTTGGGATACGCGGATATCAAGGTAAGCCTAAGGGAATTGACTAATAAAGTGACAGCTGTCATTGTCATAGATTTGGGAGAGGAGCTTGAGCTGGGGCAACCCTGGCTGGCTGAGCACGATGCCGTGCTGGAGATGGGTCCTGCCAAAATCAATTTAGGACGAACCGAGAGGTTCATTGTGTACGCGGTAGGCCGAGCACCCATGCCGACAGGCACGACCGTGACACTCTTTGACCTACATCACAACGTACCCCCAAAATTCAATGACACAATAAACAAAATCCTCCACGAACAACGGGAGGTTTTCACCATCGAGCCCTTACAGCGCACTACAGTAGCAGAACACTCCATACCAACAACCACAGACCAACCTATTTACGAGGCACCACAAGGTTATGGTTTCAAACAGCAGCGAATCTGATACGCAAATAGGTCACAGAGATGTTGCGCAGTGGAGTAATCGAACCTTCAAATAGTCCGTACAATGCATGCATTGTACTGGCCTCCAAACAAAGATGGCACATTACGTTTCTGTACAGATTTTCGCCCGCTCATTGCCGTAACAGTTATCTCACCACCCCTGCAGATTAGGGTAGAGACAGTCGTGGCCGGCCTCGGGAGAGCCCTGTATTCAGCACACTCGACCTAAAGTCGGGATACTTGCAAGTACCAATCAAACACCAGGATAGGGAGAAAACAGCTCTCACGGTCCCGGGCGGCAGGTGATTTCAGTATCGCGCCATGCCCTTTGGCCTAAAATGTGTACCGGCAACATTCCAAGCCATGATGAGAGTTTTGGAGGGGTACTTAGCCAGTTCGCCCTCGCCTACCTAGACGAAGTAATCGTCTTCTCCGAGATGTGGGAAGACCACTGTCGACACCTCGCGTTCGTACCGTAAAATGGGGTGAATAGGATCAATTTGAAAACTTGTTGGAGTTGTGTGCCTTTATTTTAATCTTGGAGGACATTATGAAATGTTCATTGTAATTGTCTAGGCCTCTATTTTAAGGCACATGTGGTAAAAGTCACGAAATGACTAATTAAATAATTAAAAGATAATAAAAACATGCCTGATCCTATTCACCCTCCAGTCGGGGTGAATAGGATCACATATTTGTTTTGCCTAGTAATCTGTTTTCTGGCACGCATGGGGTGGATAGGATCACTTAGAATGTGTTTAAAAACATTGTTAGGGCAATAATACATTGATATTTTTACAAAAAATTACAATCATCATTGCTAACTAGGAAAAAATTACAAGAAAAATCATGGAATAAATCAAAATATTACCTAATTTTATTTTTACATGTATAAGTTTTTAGTTAAGTACATATGTATGCACAATATTTTTATTTACATACAATACATTCAAAAGTTAACCTATGTGAACAACTTGCTGTTGACACTGAATTTCAGTTGTCCATGTCGAAACTGTTCTGGAGGATCACACCTCCCAAGAACTTGTTCATAAGAAAACTTGCTTACATCTGCAACATCAGGAAAGACATATATGTAGCCACTGTTGTCTCTGGTTGCCTTAGAATGCAAAAACTTCCCTTCAAAATAATTTTCTGTGATCACCTCTTCGACTTGTCTAATAAAAAGTTTAAACTTTTGTCTCAAACCAGTGGTTGGAAAACTAACTAGCAACCAGTCACCAACCTTGACAGATCCCTTGGAAACATAGTGAATATTAGAAATGGTTTTCCCAAACTTTGTGACACAATTAATTGGAACTGATGTTTGAATCTGAAATTCCTCTTCTGAAGATGACTGACTCATCACTTGCCGGCATTAAATCATCTTCATTGTAAGAAGAATTGTTTCTCTCCTCCTCTTCCTTTTCCTGCGAATCTGAAAGAGCTTCAACGCTCTTGCCAGCCTCAACATGAAGTTTTAAACGAGGACGTGGTTTTGGCACATCAGAAAATCTCATTTCTTTTAAAAAATTCACAAAACATTCATTCATGGTACCGGTAATACTGGAGCCACTTTCTCCTTCAGCTTGTGAAAGATTTGGAAGTCTTTTCAGGACCTTATTTCTGTCTAATGGGTGGATTCCAGCCTTAGCAAAACCTGATTTTACATTAGGTAAGGGACAGCAATTTTTTCAATCCAATCATCGAAACAAGTTGAGTCGAACCATCCGCTTTTGCTTCTGTTAAATCTTGCATTTATTGGACCACCTCTATGCCATGAGTCTCATACATGCGCAGACTTAAAAACAACTTATGGTGGTAGGATAGTTACATCTGCTGCAGCAGCATACATAATGCATGTGCTAGATTTAGAACTGTTAAGTATGGGCTCTGGATACTTACAGCCTCTTTTAATGATAACTTTCTTTATACCTGGGTCATCTCGTAAATTCGTTTAATCGAAATTTACAATGTTACATGGTGGTACCTACATCAAGAAGTGTTACCTATTTCAAGATTATCAAAAAATGTAATGATCGCTTCATGTGAGACAGCAGCTCTACTTCTCTTGATATTTTGACACAGACGCAAAGAAATCTCTTCCTTATGATGTTTCATGAATGATTCGGCAAAGTCCTTTCCTGGGAAGTTGTTTATGAACTTGGTCACTGAAGTCCATAGCCTGTCCAAATAGGCTTTTACAAGGCATCGCAGGTAAAATGAGTCAAGTGGATAACCCATCTCAGCAGCAATCTTGACCCTATCCACCAACATTTCTTCCTCTTTGACAGAAAGGGCTAGCTGTCCCCCCTGATGCTTAAGATTTGGCATTTTTACATGTCTTTGTAGCACTGTGTATGGAATGTTGTACATGTTAGCAGCCTTTCTTATTGACAATTTTCCACTCTTTACATCATTCTTTGCTTTAGTAACTTTATACAAGTCTATCTTCTTGTATCTCTTACCTTCTGGTTTAGGACAGTAAACATGTGGCATTTTCTTAGGCGATCCTATTCACCCCACTTTCTAGTACTAAATTCTTTACAAAACGAATTTGCCAGATTTTAACCAATTATTACATTTTTGACTAAAACAAATACTAATTTTATTTCAGACATGTATGTGACAAGCGTAAAAGCACACCAATTTATAAAAACTTATACTGATTTTCTCGGTACAGACAAAGTTTATCAACAAACTTATTAACCTCACTGTACACACCATGAAAACAAAAATTACTGCTGCCATAGTAACCAAACTATAACATTAATTTTAACCAACTACTGAAAAAGTAATGTTTTAAAATAAAATGATAGCTCTTAGAACTATGTACTATATTTTTTTTCTATATTATTTTTTAGAATTTAATGTTACCCATATTTGATCCTATTCATCCCTATGGTCCTATTCACCCCGTTTTACGGTACTCGAAAAGCTCGCCACACAAAACCTAACGGTCAACCTGGCGAAGTGCCACCTGGGCACAGAGGATGTCGAGTTCCTAGGGCACCTCATCAATGTAGAGGGGAACCAACCCCAGGCAGGCCACCTGCAAAAAATCGCGACCGCCGAAGCCCCACGCACGAGGAAACAACTACAAGGATTCATTGGGCTAATTAACTGGTTGAGAGTATACAAAATCAATTTCTCCTAAATAATTGCATCACTCACTGATCTGCTGTCCCCGCAAAAATGCTACCAATGGAACACCGAGGCCCAATGGGCATTCGAAGAGGTGAAGAGAGTGTTCACTAGGTGTTACACGCTGGTACGCATTGACCCCGAACGCCCTCTAATCCTACAGATGGATGCCAGTGCCCTAGGGGTAGGAGCCGTACTTTTCTAAGTAGGCGACCTCGGAGCGATGCGTGTCGTAGAGTACGCCAGCATGAAGTTCGGGCCAGCAGAACGAAAGTACCATACAAACAAACAAGAATGTCTGTCAGTGATCTGGGCGATCAAAAAGCATCGCCCGTACCTCGAAGGTCGTGTATTCACCCTTCGCACAGACAATCGCTGCCTGACCTGGCTCCAAACGATGCAGGGGCGTAAGGGTAAGGGGAAGCTGATAAAGTGGGCCTTACTACTCCAATCTTTCGATTTTGTGGTCTAGCATGTGCCAGGGCAGGAAAATCAACTGCCAGACGCCCTGTCACGACAACCGAGCGACCAACACGAAGTCGTAGACGCAGAGGAATGGGAAGACATGCCACCGCCTGGACCCACCGCCGACCACCACCATCCGATGGCCACCTGCTCACGAATAATGACCGACTGCAGACAATTTGACTCCCCACCCGACATGGCGACAGATGTGGATGTACGAGTCATGACAGCGCAACAGCGGTCTCTGGAGGCGGCACAACGACGACTCCAGGCTGAAGACGTACTACAGACTACATGGCAAATCCGGGATGGCCAGATCATGAACAGAGCACCTGGCGAGGTGGGGGAGTGGAAGGCCTATGTGCCTCCCGAAGCCCGCAAGGCCGTCTTGCGGTTCTTTCACGACCATGACCTGGCAGGTCACCCCAGCACGGACCAGACACGAAATGCCATCTCCCAACACTACCACTGGCCCGGCGTGGCGCGAGACACCAGGAAATACATCCGGGAGTGCGAGGTGTGCCAGGTCCGCAAGGCGCGCCGATTCGATGGCGAGCAGCAGCAGTACCCCCGCCAACCCACACATGCCTTCCAAACCATCGTTCTCGACCTGATGGGGCCCTACCCCCAGTCACCAAGGGGTAAGAGGTTCCTCCTGGTAGTGACTGATATGTTCATGCGATGGATGGAGGCCTACCCATGTAGCAACGCGAAAGCCGCCACCATCATTCACCTCATGTCTCGAGAATTCCTGCCCCATTGGGGCTACCAACAATCGGCCTTGACCAACAACGGCAGCCAGTTTATCGGCAAGCAATGGAAGTACTGGTGTGCTCCGATGATGATACACCACCACACCACCCTGGCTTACCACCCTAGAGCCAACCCCACCGAGCGCAGGAATCAGGACCTGAAGGTATACCTCTGCCTCAGACTAGGTGAAGACCACGCACAATGGGACCAACATATTGCCGACGCCCTGTTTTTCACCTGCCGTCGTGTGAATGCAGCGACCGGCCACACGCCCGCCGAGATGCTACAGGGGAGCAACTTGCCCCTCCCTGGCGAATGGGCTACGCACGGAGCTGCACACAACGGGGAAGGTGCGAGAGAATGCGACCAACGCAAGTCCACAATGCACGAGGATGCACGTTGATGACAGACGTATTACTTCCAGGGAATCACCCCCACAACCAAGCGGGAACCACCCCCGGTCCGAGCAGGAGACCAGGTGTATGCTCGTGTCCATCCCCTGTCCGTGGTGCCCCGGAACTACTGCGCAGGACTAGCACCACGCTTTAAAGGTCCGTATAGAGTGCAACGGCGCCTGGGTCGAACCTCGTACCTGGTCTTACTTGGAGGTCAGCGGGTCAGGAAAATACACCGGGATGACCTGTGCCTTGCCACGATACCCAGGTATAAACTACCGGAGGACCCTGACCAAGACAAGACACCCGACCATAACCACCTGGTCATGGAGGAGCCTGAACCGGCAACGATAACCGACAACGGCAACCGACCGCAGACACAGGAAGAGGACACCAGCGACCAAGAGTCACTGGGATGCCCACGACAGGACGAACCCCACAAAACCACGACATCCCACCAACCAAGACGAATGACCCTCCACAGCCAACTAACCATCACTGATGTCTCACAAGACGAGACGGAAAACCAATCAGACCACACAATAGCCATTGTAGTGGAGCCAGACAATGAGGCCGACGAGACATCGGGTACCGTCGAACAGAGGATGCATCTCTACCAACCCGGACCGCGCATCACCGACACGTCTCCCGAGTAAACGGGACCCCAGCCAGATGGCATAACGCCCATCGTGGAGAAACCCGAAGACGAGACGGACGAGACCCCAGGAATCCCCGAACACAGTAGACAACCCTACTCGCACGGATCACCTGTAAACCACGACACGAACACCCAATACACACCACCAACGGGGAACAGACAATCGACCACGACAACAACTCCGATGCCACACGAACGACAAGAGATGCCACCCGAACAACCACAACTTAGGACATCGAGACCCTTGAGGGACAGACGACTCCCGGAATATCTGGCCAGATATGACCCCGGGAAGACCTGGAGAGCCCACCGCGACAACTAAGATGGAGGAAGACCGATCAACGACAAGCAGGAACTATCACCTAAGACCACCAAGAGCTCCTTCAGTGTGGACGTGCTGTCCCAACTGAGGCACCGCCACCACAACGTACCACCACAGG
This sequence comes from Bacillus rossius redtenbacheri, assembly GCF_032445375.1. Classification (NCBI taxonomy): domain Eukaryota; kingdom Metazoa; phylum Arthropoda; class Insecta; order Phasmatodea; family Bacillidae; genus Bacillus; species Bacillus rossius. The sequence continues at coordinate 257,217,326 of NC_086330.1, read as the reverse complement.
CGCCACAACACTGCCCCCCGGCCCGGCTGTCACCACAGCGACCGAGGCGGCGCCCCAGGCCAACACGTCACCACTTCACCGGGTCCAGAGCGCCGGCCCTATCAGCCGCAGCCACCACCTGTGCCCTGACGCATAATCGACAGCATGCTAGGGGTGCAACCACACCGCGGAGCATAAACGTGGGCAAGGCCCTGATTCTTCAGGGGGTGGGGGTGTTTGACATTGTACTAACTGGAGGCCATTAAGCCCAGCCACACCACCAGTATTGTCTGCTGCTGGTGGAACGCACCCCTCGCACAACTCAACCCGGGTCAAACGCGGAGTAGATACTCAAGTAGGGTAGATGGGGGCACAATGAAACAGTGGTTGTTTCCTCCATATTTGAAATAACAGATTGGTGGCACTGGTGGTGGTTGGGATTAGTACTACAACATAGAACATTGGACCAAGTAGAAGATGCTATCATGTATACTATGAATAGCACGTGACTTTAGTTGTTTTGGTAGCTCAAAAGTAAAAATTTTGTATTTATGTTAATTTTATATTACTGCCGTCACCCGACCTATGTGAAAGGCCCGGGGGGTACCTGACGGGCGCTACGGGCGTCGCGGTGCTCTTGTTGTCCGGAGGGGCGCCAGGCTAGCGGACTGCTAGGCCGTTGATGTTGGGTCGTGGGTACTCTGCCCCCGCGTGCCCCGCCAGGTACACGGCTTGAATCTACCCTGAATGGTTCTCTCTTGACTGTGAAGGCCGCTCGGCCGTGTGGAGGACGGGAGACTCCGGAAAATTAGTATACACGAGTTGGTGAGAATTACCTTTAATCTAGTCCCGCTACAAAACACTCTCACCAACACTTGGCGACGTCTAGCCGTTACACAATTAACACAGAAAAAACAACGCTACTCGACATTAATGGTTACCGCGGCAGTCTCGCGGGACGCGGGTCGATGCTCGCTGGAGACGGCCAGCGCCGAACATTAACGGGTGCAGGGGGTGCTCTATGAGCGGGCTCCTAAATTCGGCGAACACTTACGTGTGTGCAGCCGGCAGGCATATGCACGGCGTCCTTAAGTAAAAACACTTTCGCTGGAGTCGGCCAGTACCGTACGTTTTGTGCTACGATACGTATCGCGGTATCACACTTAAGACGGTCGGGATAGGCCCGGCTCCGCAAAATACGCGCCGAGTCGACGTGGGCAGCGGTGAATTAACAAAAGGTTTTAAATTTAAAGATTTAGTACAGAATAAAAAGTAATAAAATGAAAGAAACTTGGATGCTGCCCACGGACACATGTCTGTTCCCGGCACGGAGTCGTTCGAGACTGCCGGACATGGCCGCCTCGCAAGGAAGAGAAACTTTCTCTTCTTTGTGAGTCGGCGTCAAAAAACTTATATTAATTTAATTTACTATATTACCAGTTAAAACATGTTCCAGGTGCCCAATTAAAATGTAGCACCTGGTAATTGGGTGCTTAAGGCTTAACAATAGTTTTATTGTATTTAATTATTTAAAATGAAACATCAAGTTGGCGACTGTAATTTTACTACCATGTTGTCCCACTGTGAATTGTTTTAGAGGGACTTCTCCTATTCCGACATTCACGGGCATTTTAATTAAGGCCAGTGGCCGCGGTGACTGTTAATTTGGTTTGTTGTCTATTGGGGTCACGCCAGAGGCGCTCGCCTGACTCAATCCGGCTGGGCAAGGGGCGCGCTCCGAAAACGGGATACGGTACTGGCGGTGCGGAGCACGGGCTTAAAGGCCATGGTCGGTACGACGTCATTACAAATATTGTTTTGAAAGCATGTGTTTGTTGAAGTTAGAAAGGGTGTAGATCACTTTTTAACCAGTATATAAATTTTGTCACGGAACTGCACCTGATGCAATCAACCGATAATAATTCACGGAGTAAGCTCATCAAGCCATCCCCGTAAATTAACACGTGATAAGAAATGTAGGTCGTAGAGCACGAGTGTTAGCCCCCTCCAGGCACAGTGTTTAATGAATGCCCTTAATTCTCATCGCGGCCTAGAGCCTTAATTTAAGTAAGTAACAAAGTGCTGAAGCAATATCCAGAACAAACCCACAAACATAAACATTGGTTTTTACCAACTAGTCAGTAGTCTTTAAGTTGACTTAGCTTTTTAAATAATATATCTTCAATTTCTTAAACTAAACCTTTAATCAATATTTCATAATAAATTTGGTCCTTCAGTTGCACAACCATGAAATCACCCAAGATTAAGGTCTGATAGTTACATGGAACTTCTGGTTCTGTTTCCATTTCTTCATTTCCCTCCTTCGAAGTAGAGACATGGCTTGCATCAGGATCTTCTTCGTTTTCATTACTACTTTAATCACTGCAACTGGATGAAATTTCAGACCTCCCTGATGTCGATTCATCCTCACCAACATTCTGGACTGCTTCAACTTGAAGTTTGTCTTTTCGACAAGTTCTTGGTCGTGGTTTCTGTTTTCCATATCGTAATTCTCTCAATAAGCATAACACAATGTCATTCATGCTCTCTTTTACAGGATTTGCATCGACCCCTTTGGTGTTTGATGCAAATTCTTACTTTTTCTATATATATTCATTTTGTCTAGGTATTCCATATTTTTCTGATGCCTTTCGGTAGTATGTAATATTCACATTCTTACCCTCGTTAACTGCTTTGTTTCAGTAATCTATTCTAATAACTTTCATTGGTTTTGTGCCTGTAGGCCTTTTGTAATATCTAGGCATCTTATTTGGCCCTGAAAATATAAATGCAATGACATTTTAATAAATTTTAAGTTTGCGGGGTGAACCGATACATGTATCACGTCATCCCATTTCAGACATGAAATGTTAAAAAAATTAAATATTATTTAGTAGCTTTTAATATCAAAATAACAATAATCAGCCATTAACAAAAAATATATGGCTTATCTATTTACATAAGTCCAGATCAATCAATGCACTGGAACCTACTTTGAAAATAAAGTTTCCAGACCTTCAAAATATGTTTACTCAAACCTCAAAAGCCAAGTATCGATATTTGACAATAAAAATGGTGGGAAAGGTCAGCTGAATCACTGAGCACTTATGTAAAAATGTAATATATATTTATAAATTGCATGAGTCCAGTTAACCTGTGGATATTGAGTAACTGGACCATGTGGGTATAAATTTCATTAAGCTAAATGTTATTGGAATTGGAGCAAATGGGCCTGAAGGGCTACATTTGAATTAAATTTTTAAAAACTACCATTAGTTTTAAAGAAATATCTTAAGGCCCTGTCACACTGTCAAATATATTGTATCCAATAAATTGGACAACAAAATTTGAAGGGTGATTTTGGATTAAATACGTCTTCAAATATATTGTATTCAATATTATTTGACGAGCAATGTAAAATATAATTGAAGTCATTTCACACTATCAATTTTCTTTGAGTGAGCTCGTGTTACCAAACATTCTGTAGAGAACTGTAAATGACAGTATTTAGAATCAAAAACAAATTTTGGGCCAAGGAACGCGGGCTTTTTTAAGTAGGTTATATTCCAATTTAGGTATATTGTGATCATACACAGTTTAAAATTTACGTTTTCCAGGTGTTTGCAATGCCTGCATTAAGAGCATCAAAGTGTTTCAAAAGCTGTAGCTGTAATTGCAATTGTAGCAAGTCTCAGTAAACTAGAAGAGAAATCTAAGAAAAGAAAACGCAGATGGTGGACGAGACAGTGGATACTTTCCCGGCAAACAAATGGTGTTTTACCCCTTTTTGTCATGAACTTCGATACGAAGATGCCGATTCATTTCCGAACTATGTAATAATGGATTCTGAAAGTTTTGATCTTCTTCTTTCAATTGTGGAGTCTCGCATTGCAAAGAAGGATACTCATTTGTGCCAGTCTATACCAGCAAAGCAGAGGCTGGCAGTTACATTAAGATTTTTGGCGACAGGGGAATCATTTAAGTCCCTTATGTTCTCTACAAGTATTCCACACAACACCATCTCAAAATTTTTACCTGAAATTTGTAGTGCAATTTATAGTGCTCTTCAAAAACAATATTTAAAGGTATGTTTAGTAAGAATAAAACATACAATTAAATGTAAATCTGCAAGTAGGCATATCCCTTCTCATTCCCGCTTATTTTCTCACCCAACTAGCTGCTGTTGTATGGACACTTTCACTTGTATTTCATCAAAATTGTTCCTATACTTTAAAGTGAATGTGTTAATTTTTGCTGTGTTTAGAAATTGGCAATTTTGTTTTATTTTGAATTAAGTGTATTTACTGTTACAAACCTCAACCTGAGCCTTTAAGCTAACTTCACCTCAGTCACATTATCTCTTTAAAATAATTTTTTAACGAGATATTAGACCAGGTATGCTTGTTTCGTACAGCCTGGGAAGTATAGGCTTACTGACAAGGATCTGCTACACAAATATTTACATTCACGAAAAATGGTATTACTTTCAAAACTTAAATAATAATAATTGAACACGTAGGCAGAATTTTAATATTTCTAGGCCTTTCTTGCAAATCACCAGAGCTACTTGCTTACTCAGAGATGCTGCTTTAACATAAGTCAGTACCATCTATTGTCAGGAAATTATGAGTCTATATTCCAGAAAATTCCAGACAATACTTACAGAGTAGCAGCTATTGTGAAATAAGGAGAACAATGACTTATAAGAAAGATTGATTGGGTAAGCCAAAATAATTTTAGTTACATTAAGTCTCTGAATTGAAATATTTTAAAATTTATTTTAGGTGTAATTAATTTGGATTTGTAGGTAAAAGTTCCGAAATGCATATCCTAGTTTTGATACCTCATTCCTGATGGCACATTTTGTACGCAATGCTTGCTGTTTTAATTTAGTGTATCAACAATACCTGAACATAAGCAAAACTGGTATAGCAATCAAATAATGATCGTAAGTTGAATAGAAGATGTTTTCTGGTTTAAGGACCATAATATTCCAAAACTACAGTAACTTCTTTTAGTCAAATATATTAACCTGCACTTCCGTACATACAGATTCAATTGGAGGAAAATATACAATAACAATTACATATTCCAGCAGGAAATAAAATAGTATTAATTCAATTACTGCATTTATTTCCCATTCGCCATTGCTGATATTTAAACTCTTACACTTCGGAAATGGAAACAAAAGCGGCCGCTTTATTTTAGATAACTCTGATTGGCTGATCCCATCCAACATCCAACATATTTTAGAACCAGTCCTATACGTAAAATATTTGAAGGAAACTCAAGACATTCAATCTCTCAAATAAACATGGCTGCGATAGTGACGTTTAACGTGACGTCACAACCCTCAAAAATATTGGATCCAACATATTGGAAGGTGTTGGAAGCTAAAATTTGACAGTGTGACAGGGCCTTTAGAAGTTTAAGAGAATGTAAGAGTGCTGTGCGGAAACACTAGGAATATACCAAATTCAAAATTTCCATTATTAAAACAGAATTAGTCATAAAAAATCAAGGTTAATATATATGAAGTCCTACATTAAGTTGTGCTTATCAAACCTAACACAGTTAACTTATTTAAATGAGTTTTTATAATTTTTTTAATATAGTTTAATAAAACTGAATTCTTTTACTGATTTAACTATCTTGTTCTGGTGTTCTTACTAATATATATTTGTCAAGTCACTGAAATCAACATTGAAACAAATCATGTACATATATCTAGCTGAACTATTTTTTTTTATTGTGGTAATTTCCGTATTATGTCGTTCTTAGGAACAAATGAACTTTCAGCTGTTTAACAAATGTCATTGTTTTGGGATGTCATTGCATAAATGTGAAACCATAGCCACTATTTGTCCATTGATTTACCCTGGCTACATGTTGACATCGTACGGCAGAAGGCCACCCAGCGGCGTAGCCAGGATTTGTGTATGGGGGGTGTTAAGAAGCATGCCCCCCCCCCCCCCGTATTAAATCGGGGGGTCCACGGGTCCTCCCCCGGGAAAATTTGGATTTTAAGGTGTAAAATAGTGCTATTTTAGCAGTTTCCGGTACTTATATTTAAATATTATAATGGTAAAATTTTTATTAATTTTAATATGAAATTTGTTTGAGTGATTTATAAGAAATTAATTAAAGATTTGGCACTAAGGGGGGGGTTTGAACCCCTAACCCCCCCCCCCTGGTTTCGCCCCTGAGGCCACCCCAAAGCCCGACCTGCACCCGCCAGTACTCGGCTCCGCTAACGGAAAGCACCCCTAGCCATGGCCCACCTGAGTCAAGTGAGCGGACCGCAGCCCAAGGTAGAAAATAGCGAACCATTTTAATTACGCATGCAACGCACTCCCCGTGCCTACAAAATTCCCCACACAATAATAAAGTAATCAAAAACAAACAAAAGCCCCTAATTAATAGAGTGCGACGTAGGAGTGCCTGGGTCACTCACATGTAACTTTCTACTAAAACAGCTGTGAGTGCAACCCTTGCGGCCTTCAGCCTAAATTCAGTAGTGAAACGTGTGACGTAACGCAAACCGCCCTAAATTAGCATTATCATTCGCCACTGGAGTAGTTACCAAGAAACAGACAGTCTCCAGCTTGACTCTAATATGCAAACTTATTTTAGACAAACTTATTAAATGTCAATTCTAAAACATATATAGATATTAAATTAATCATTATGTTTTATTATGTGAATTTAGAGCCACTTAAATTTAGTTAATTATATAGATTTTTACGAATAACGGAACTTTAGAAACTCTGGCGCGACAGGGAGCTCACCCCTCCCCTCGCGCCAGGGCTAGACGCCAGTACAGCGCGACTCGCAAACCGGGACGGACGCACGTCCCACGGGGAGCCAGCATTTCTTTGTTTCACCAAACGTCCATCTGGTAATTATAGTCACAACCAAAACCTTTTTTTTAAATACTCCCCGTGAGCGCCCGGTCCTTTTCCGGTGTAGGGCCTAACCCAGCCGCGTAAATTTAACACGCCCCACACAAAGCATTACGTGGGGCCTTGCAGTATACGGTACGGGCCGTCTCCCGCCACCCCAGAACTTTAGTTAATCGCCCAGTGCACAGGCACAGGCTACATCCAAGCTTAAACGTGTTTTTAATTTAGTAGAGAGCCGCCGTCCACACAGGTGGGCCCGCGCGTCGCAAGTTACCGATTATGAGATTAGCCGATGCTAATCGAACGCTCTCCCTCGACTGCGACTGGCGTGAGGACTTAATAAGTAAACACACGTAGAGGCACGCAGGTGTCCCTCTCAGATAACGTGTGCAGTGTAATCGTGTACGTAAAAGCACCACAGAGTGCTGTTTTATCAAGTGTAATTGTAATAATAGTGTAATCAAAACTTCTACGTGTTCCGACGCCTCATTGTCAGTCATGTACCGCCGAGTAAACCTCGCGCCCAATGTAATGAACCAGTGTAAATCGTGAACAATAAAACGTCCACCCCGCACCTCCCGTGCGCGATGTGCGACCCGTAGAACAACCAGAACAGTGTATGTAAATTAACCTAAACAACCCAACCTAATCAGGAAACAAATTCCATCACCGCCGACGGTTCTAGCGGACCACGCTGGGGCAACGAACCCACGACCATCACACGGTTAGACACCGAGCTAGCCTGGCGCCCTCCCGGAACAGAAATCTCTAAGAAAGCCAGCCACCCCGCTAGGACCTGCGCCCGACCTCGAACACGAGACCGCGGCGGACGGCAAATGGCGCCCCTGCGTGTGGCTAAATTTTGAACAAAATACGTGAAAACCGAACAAACTGCAAGAAAACGGCCATTTTTGACGCGCGAGGGTTAGACAGGCTGACGCGCCAGGAGCAGCGGACAAAGAATCCCTCTCCTCCTCCCCCAGCGCACGATATTCCAGCAGAACGCGCGACGCAGGCGAGCGACATCACAGCCCAGCGGCCACTCCCAACCCCTCTTCACTTCCGCACCATCCCGCTTTCTCTTTCGCGTGACGGGCCGAACACCCTTCCCTCCACCTCCCTACCTCTCCACCACTCTAAAACTCTCCGCTTCGCGCGGCCTTCTGAACAGCTTCCCCTCCTTCAATCCTCCACCCGTCCGCTTTGTGCGGCTGTCCGGGCGCTCTCGGACATCGCCTCGCACGCCCATCCGCACCCCCGCCCGCGCCGCGGCCATTTTCGGCCTCCGTTTTGTGCGGCTGTCCGGGCACCTGCCCAGCCGGCGAGCGCGACCCTGCGCGCAGACTTGCACGGTGCGCACAGAGCCACGAGTGAAAAACACGAATCGACACAGCTGAACACGCACGATAACAAGAGATGTATGCAGACGAATGCATCGGGTGTTACCATCCCTGTCTGAGTTGGTACCTATATGGCAGGACCGCCGTGGGGTACGAGTGTGGCTATTGTCAAGAGTACCGCCTATATGGGGTAACAATGTGTGGAAACCTGTCGTGTCCTGGAGGAAGTAGCATGGGCTACCACTGCGACGAGTGTGCTGGCCTATGATATCGTGACTGCACCAACGAGCGTGAAAGGACTTTACGGCGCGAGTCCTTCACATTCATGTGCGCGCGATGTACCGCAGAACGAACCACCCAGGTGCAGTATTCGGCAGCGACGCTAAAATTCCTCCCCTACGATACGCCACGACGATTCACGACATCGAAATGCCACTCATGCAGACGCATGACGTATCACGAACGCACGTCCCGACGACATCCGCACCGTCACGTACAATGTTCCAGCCACCTACCGTCCCGACTCCGACGCTCAGCTTCCTGACGCCAGCAATCCCGCTCCCACAGCCTCCTGTCCCGGAGACACCAACCTCGGCATCCCTCGTAGACCTGACGCCTCCCTAACCAAGCCCGGAAACACCGTCACCAGCGAGACCACGCTTCATTGACCTGACCCCATTCACACCGACGCACTACGCCTCACCAAGGACGCCTTCCATCCCGACGCCGACGCTTGTCAACCTCTCGCCGACAATCCTGCTCCCTCCGGCACCGGGCTTAAAACCACCAGCCTCAACACCCCTCGCAGACCTGACACCACTCAACATGACTGTGATGACGCTTGACCCGCCGAAGCCGACCGAACGAAGCACGGCGCCGACCGTCCCACCGCAGTCTGTCACGACGTCCCTAACCCGCCTCGTGTCGGAGACACCTCACGACGCTGGGATGGCCTCGCCACCGCACCTGACCACCATCACAGTGCCACGAAGGACCATTCCGACGCAACCCGCGTCGTCTCCGACACACGCCTCATGCAGGACGCCACCAGACTCGACACCGACACATCGATCCAAACCGTCGCCACCGCCTAGCTTCAACGTCATGCAGCCATCCTCACTGCCACATGAGTACGCGGTCTCAAAAGGGACGCTGGACAACGCAACGCCCAGGGCCACGATGCCGAGACGCCTGTGCGAGGCCCCGCCGCCTGGATTCGCCCCGCGGTGCACTCCTAGCTTCGAGGCTCAGTCGATACAACCCGCCAGAACGAAACAGACGCGCAAGACGCTGACGCCGTCTTCGTCACCACCTGAGGCGACATCAGGAACGCCCGAGGTGCCACGACGCCACCCCTCGGCCGGCCTGCCACAGCAGCCGCCGAGGCAACGCGCACTCTGTGCTCCAGAGGCGCCACGATGCCAACCCTCGGCCGGCCTGCCACAGCAGCCGCCGAGGCGACGCGCACTCTGTGCTCCAGAGGCGCCACGATGCCAACCCTCGGCCGGCCTGCAACAGCAGCCGCCGAGGCGATGCGCACTCTGTGCTCCAGAGGCGCCACGAAGCCACCCCTCGGCCGGCCTGCCACAGCAGCTGCCGAGGCGACGCGCACTCAAGCCGCCACAGGCGCCACGACGCCACCCCTCGGCCGGCCTGCCACAGCAGCCGCTGAGGCGACGCGCACTCTAGCCGCCACAGGCGCCACGATGCCACCCCTCGGCCGGCCAGCCACAGCAGCCGCCGAGGCGATGCCCACTCAAGCCGCCACAGGCGCCACGACGCCTACCCTCGGCCGGCCTGCCACAGCAGCTGCCGAGGCGACGCGCAATCAAGCCGCCACAGGTGCAACGATACCACCCCTTGGCCGGCCTGCCACAGCAGCTGGCGAGGCGACGCGCACTCCAGCCGCCACAGGCGACGCGCACTAAGCCGCCACAGGTGCCGCGATGCTACCCCTGTTCGGCCTGCCACAGTAGCCGCCGAGGCGACGCGCTCTCAAGCCGCCACAGGCGCCGCGACGCCACCCCTTTGCCGGCCTACTACAGCAGCCGCCGAGGAGAAGCGCACTCAAGCCACCACAGGCGCCACGACGCCACCCCTCGGCCGGCCTGCCACAGCAGCCGCCGAGGCGACGCGCACTCAAGCCGCCACAGGCGCCACGACGCCACCCCTCGGCCGGCCTGCCACAGCAGCCGCCGAGGCGACGCGTACTCTGGCCCCCAAAGCCACCGCGCCACAACACCATGACGTCACCGCGGCTACCGGGTCGCCTGAGCTCCTTGCATCTGCCTGTCGCAATGTAGGTCGACGCCCTGGCACCTGGACGCCCGACCGCCCCACCACCGCACGTGACCGTCACTCAGACGATGACACCTGTCATCCGTCTGGCACGACAGGCCGCGTAACACCCGCATGTCGGCAAGGCTGAACCGGGCCGTGCCAAGCGCCACCTGCGCTTGCTGCCCGCCTGCCGAGAGCCACCTGACCTTGGTCACCGCCGCCCCTGCCGGCCGGCACCCTGGCAACCACCGCACCGCCGCACGCTGCGAGACACCGCAGCCACACTCGGAACAACTGTCACCCCCCGAGAACGAGTCCGGGGAGGTGCTTAGGGCACAACCGCAGAACGACCACGCCGACACTACCCCCATGGTGACGGAACTGGACGAGGACAAGGAGGCCTCTACTCCAAACCCGCCCGGTACACCGGAACGGGAGAGGAGGCTGTACCCATCCACGCCGTACCAGACGCTGAGGGACGACGTCAACAGGCCAGCACCAGGGACGCAGAGCCTACCAGCTGATGCCATCACGGTGCCGTCGTCCGGGGTCTCGGGCTCGAGTCCCGGTGTGGCTCCTAGTGGGAAAAGGCGGTTCTTGATCTGTGTTGTCCGGGTGGGCGCCAGACTAGCTCGTTTCTAGTCGTGAATTTGGGGTCGTGGATGTATGTGCCCCTGCGTGGCCCACTAGGGCCGGCGGCGGTGTTGCGTGAGATGATTTTAAATAAGAGACGTGGAGTTGAGGTGGCGGTGTCGTACCTTTTATTCAGAGGAGCGAGTCGTACACAATACAACACTCTACAGAGGTCCCCGGGGGGTTTTACTTGTTATTCCGTGGCGCCGTATTGTTTGTGTTCCGCGTTACGTGGCCTCGGACGCTTTTATGTCTCAGACGTCTCACTGGGTACGCAGGTAACGTAATTTCGTAACACAAAGGCGGGACACAAAATACACTGAATTAAGGGGGCGCGTACAGGTTACGTGGCACTCGTTACTCGGGTAACGTAAGTTAGCAATACAAAATACAGGATACAAAATTACACTGAATTAAGGGGGTGCGCACAAGTTACGTGGCACTCGTTACTCGGGTAACGTAAGTTAGCAATACAAAACACGGGATACAAAAATACACTGGATTAAGGGGGCGCGCACAAGTTACGTGGCACTCGTTACTCGGGTAACGTAAGTTAGCAGTACAAAATACGGGATACAAAAATACACTGAATTAAGGGGCGGGCGATTGGAGACGGCCAATCCCGTATGCAAATGTCTCGGCGCGGGTGTTGTGCCCACTGTGGTGAAACACGCACCGCAATTAAGTTTGTCCAAGTTCCCTTGCGGGTTTGTGGTCAGCGCCGTGCGCGTGACCTTAAACAAAGTCCTGTACGTTGCGGGAGACGGCCCGTGCCGTATGCTGAAGAGCAGCCCCGCTGACCAAGTGTGGTGCGGGGTGTCCTTAAGTTGATGCGGCTGGATTAGGTCCGGGACCGAAAAAAGGGTTCGGGTACTCACGGAGAGGTTAAGTAATACAAGGGGTTTGGTTAATTAGTGACTATATTTACCGGACGTTACTTTCAATGTAGACAAAGGATGTTGCCTCTCCGTGGGACGTAAGTCCGCCCCGGTCCATGAGCTGCGCTGAACTGCCGAACTGGCATGGCGTCCGAGGGAGGCTCGGCCTCTCTCGCGCCAGGCGTGACCTCATTACGCTAGACTCCAAACGGGTGTCTCTGGAAGAGATTTTATTGTCGCTAAAATCCTCATTTAATGTTTCAGGAGGAATGGGTACGGTTCTTCTCTTGTCTACTCAGGTTTCCGCGGCTTTGTCTTTAAGTGCTGTTCGGGTCGCCTGACTCGGGTGGGCCATGGCCAGGGGTGTGTTCCGTTAGCGGGAGCGTATACTGGCGGGTGCAGGTCGGGCTATGGGGTGGTCGTCGGCCAGACGACGTCAACGGACGGTGCTGCTGCCGAAGCTAGGGGCGCCCTCACGTGGTGGAGCCACTAGCGGCGCAAGGTCGGACTTCTCGAGGGGGGGGCGTTTGACATCGTACGGCCGAAGGCCACCCCAAAGCCCGACCTGCACCCGCCAGTACTCGGCTCTGCTAACGGAAAGCACACCTAGCCATGGCCCACCTGATTCAAGTGAGCGGACTGCAGCCCAAGGTAGAAAATAGCGGACCATTTTAATTACGCATGCAACGCACTCCCCGTGCCTACAAAATTCCCCACACAATAATAAAGTTATCAAAAACAAACAAAAGCCCCTAATTAATAGAGTGCGCCGTAGGAGTGCCCGGGTCACCAACGTGTAACTTTCTACTAAAACAGCTGTGAGTGCAACCCTTGCGGCCTTCAGCCTAAATTCAGTAGTGAAACGTGTGACGTAACGCAAACCGCCCTAAATTAGCATTATCATTCGCCACTGGAGTAGTTACCAAGAAACAGACAGTCTCCAGCTTGACTCTAATATGCAAACTTATTTTAGACAAACTTATTAAATGTCAATTCTAAAACATATATAGATATTAAATTAATCATTATGTTTGATTATGTGAATTTAGAGCCACTTAAATATAGTTAAATATATAGATTTTTACGAATAACTGAACTTTAGAAACTCTGGCGCGACAGGGAGCTCACCCCTCCCCTCGCGCCAGGGCTAGACGCCAGTACAGCGCGACTCGCGGACCGGGACGGACGCACGTCCCATGGGGAGCCAGCATTTCTTTGTTTCACCAAACGTCCATCTGGTAATTATAGTCACAACCAAAACCTTTTTTTTAAATACTCCCCGTGTGCGCCCGGTCCTTTTCCGGTGTAGGACCTAACCCAGCCGCGTAAATTTAACACGCCCCACACAAAGCATTACGTGGGGCCGTGCAGTATACGGTACGGGCCGTCTCCCGCCACCCCAGAACTTTAGTTAATCGCCCAGTGCACAGGCACAGGCTACATCCAAGCTTAAACGTGTTTTTAATTTAGTAGAGAGCCGCGGTCCACACAGGTGGGCCCGCGCGTCGCAAGTTACCGATTATGAGATTAGCCGATGCTAATCGAACGCTCTCCCTCGACTGCGACTGGCGTGAGGACTTAATAAGTAAACACACGTAGAGGCACGCAGGTGTCCCTCTCAGATAACGTGTGCAGTGTAATCGTGTACGTAAAAGCACCACAGAGTGCCGTTTTATCAAGTGTAATTGTAATAATAGTGTAATCAAAACTTCTACGTGTTCCGACGCCTCATTGTCAGTCATGTACCGCCGAGTAAACCTCGTGCCCAATGTAATGAACCAGTGTAAATCGTGAACAATAAAACGTCCACCCTGCACCTCCCGTGCGCGACGTGCGACCCATAGAAAAACCAGAACAGTGTATGTAAATTAACCTAAACAACGCAACCTAATCAGGAAACAAATTCCATCGCCGCCGACGGTTCTAGTGGACCACGCTGGGGCAACGAACCCACGACCATCACACAGTTAGACACCGAGCTAGCCTGGCGCCCTCCCGGAACAGAAATCTCTAAGAAAGCCAGCCACCCCGCTAGGACCTGCGCCCGACCTCGAACACGAGACCGCGGCAGACGGCAATGTAGACTGAAATTAGTTGGAGTTTTACCATACACCTTCCAGTAACATTTCTTTTACATTTTCCCCCTCTTCCCTATAATCACTTAAAAAGTTGTCCTCGTTGTCACTGTCTTGCAATGAAAAGTCGTCATTTTCTTTACTTGTCTCGTAGTCTATGTCATGGTTTTTCTTTTTTATATTATTTTTTTAGTGTTAATCTTCATTTTCTTTTCCAGTTTCAACCCTGTTACAGGTACTGAACGAATATAGTACACGACTGACACTCAATTATTTATTACTCTTGTGCTACAGGTAACATCACATCTCTAAGTAACACCACATCTCTACAGCTCAGCCATGACACATACACTGTCGCTCCTCTTTGCCTGTGGTACCAACCTCTGCATAAGCAGTAGTGCCAACTACTGCAACACCTGCCCATCTTTTTTTTTTTTACACTACTACTTGAACGATGGGTCATAGGGTTTCTTTACAACACCACGTCGTCCACTTCTCGTTACATAGTTTTGTGAAGTTGTTACTCTTGTATATGTTGCCTCATGTTCAGCCCTATCAAACCCTGGAAACCCTACATCCCCCTCGTCATCACTGTCAAACCCCCGAAGTCCTACATTTCCATCCTTAGTCCTACTATGTTTTGTCTCTTCAGGGTCATTAATCCTTCTATTCGCTGTTTTGGTACAGCCCCTCACCTCACCCGTGAGTGTAGCTTCCTCCACCTCAGGCCTAGGCTGATGTATCTGCCCCGGTACTGTGATTTTTCCCATTTTTGTTTTGTTATTTGTCTCTGCTGACATGTCGGCTTCAGGAATCTGTCTACCCGGAAGTTCTACAATCCTAGTCTTAGTTGGTTTTAGTTGACTGGTATTTCGCCTCACTACTCTGTCGTTCTAGACCTTCCTAACCCAGTATGACCTATGTTCCTTACTTTTTTTTTACCACTACACCTGGTTCCCAGCAGGTGTCATTCTCTGTCCTATTAACAACCCTGTCTCCCTCTTTAAGTTTAAGGTCTTTCCTCCGTGCTGTCTTATCATACCTCCCCTTTACTTGGTATTGCTTCGCTTCGAGTGTCTCATGTATGCCCTCTTGTACTCCTGGTTTAAGGGCCTCTGTGGTAATGGGCATCTTGGTCCTAATTCGACGACTAAACAATACTTGAGCTGGAGAAGCCTGCAAGTCTGTTACAGGCATATTGTTGTGCTCTCGTAGTAGGTCCCTGAAGTCTGTGCCCTCTAATGTACTTTTCTTTAAAATTTTCTTACTAATGCCTACCGCTCTTTTCGCCATTCCGTTACTACGGTGATAATGAGGGCTCCTGGTCGTAAGGGTAATTCCTTTGCTCTTGTAGTATTCCTTGCACTTGTAGGACAGGAACGGTGCGTTATCTGTTACTAGATCTTTTGGAAACCAATGAATGTTAAATACATTTTGCATAGCATCTATGACCGATTTAGAGGTCTTATTTTTCAAGGGGCATATGTCTATCCAATGAGAGTAGTAGTCAATGAGTACAAGGTAACTGTTACCCGACTGGTGAAAAATGTCTGCTTCTTCTTTTATGTACGGGAGTGTTGGAATTTCATGAGGAATCAAGGTCTGGTGATAGTTTGCAGACCTAAATTTCTCACAGGTACCACACCTGACTACCATCCCCTCTATGTCCCTTGTAATTCCGGGCCAATAGAATAACTGCCTGGCCCTAGCCAGTGTCTTGTCAACCCACAGTGAACTTCATGAACTACCCTTAACACATATGTTCTATGATCTTTTGGTACGACTATTTTATGCCCTAAGAATACAATTCCATTTTGCACAAACAGATCCTCTTTAAGATTGTAATATTGTTTACATTGCTCTGGCACTCTGACACGGTCTGGCCACCCATCATAGTACAACTTTTTCACAGCTACAAGCTCATCATCCTTATCTGTTGAAACCCCGGCATAAGCAGTAGTGCCAACTACTGCAACATACCCCTTATTCCTAAGTCTTTCTTCCTGTTTTTGTTTCTTTCTAACAACAGCTTCCTCTTTTTCTTTCTTTTCCTTTTCTGTCATTAAAAGATAATCTCCAGTTGTGATTATTTCACAGTTAGTGAAAAGTCTCTTACGCTTTTTCTCTGCCACTTGTGGCTTTTTTTTTTTTGCATCTCCAGTAACAGTTAATCAAAATTCTTGCGAGGGATGCCTGTAGATTTATTTGCTGCTTCCAATGGAATCGAGGCTGATTCCGGCAAGTCTGAAGCTGTTGAAGTTGTAGCCACTTCCAGTAGAGACTAGGCTGTTGAGGTAGCAGCTAATTGTGGTAGAGCCGAAGCTGTTGAAGTAGTAGCCACTTCCGGTGAAATCGAGACAGTTGGGTTAACAGCTAATAATGGCAAGGCGGAAGCTGTTGATGTGGTAGCCACTTCCAGTGGAATCGAGAATGTTGAGATAGCAGCTAATTCCGGCAAGGTTGGAGCTGTTGAAGTGGTAGCCACTTCCAGTGAAGACGAGGCTGTTGAAGTAGTAGCCACTTCCGGTGGAATCTGTTATGGGAAAGTCGGAGCACAAAATCAGATATGTAGACGACATGTAACTTTCACCAAGACTGTGTTTAATACAACATCACTTCTTTCAAGGTAATACACAAATCAGTACCACCAACTGAGCATTAAACATAAAGACAAATTCCCATACACGTCAAAATGGACTAATACCAACACCTTCCCCCAATTTTGACAACCCTAACTCAGAAACAAATCTGTCAAATTTACAGTAGGGTACCTGTTTGGTTAAACAGTCACTTATTTGGTTATCTGAATCAACATACACAAGTTTTACAATATTCTCTTGTACAAGCTCTTTTATAAAATTGTATTTCACATGAATATGCTTAGATCTTTTTGTCTCAAGAGTACATGCCATTTTTATACAGGATTGATTATCCTCATACGTAATCACTTCAATATTCTTTAATTCTAAAAGTTCTGTCAACATCTTTTTCACAAAGACACACTCTGTAGCAGCAGTAGCCAAGGCTACATATTCAGCTTCAGTGCTGGATAGACTAACACAACTCTGTTTTTTACATTTCTATATCACATTATTACCAAATAGGTACCCTGTAATACTTTTCCTATCAATTTTATCATTTGCATAGTCTGCATCTATGTATGACTCTATCACATTACACACTTGTTTAGAATATCTAAGACAATCCTCCTTTGTTTTGTATAAATATCTAAGTATGTTTTTCAAATACTTAAAATGACTGTTTCCAAAACAATTCTGAAACTTACTGAAATATACAATAGGAAAACTCAAATCTGGTCGAGTACCCAGCATTACATACATCAAATACCCAATAAGTTCTCTATATGGCACATTATTGTCACATTCATCTGAAGGTTGCAAGTCTAATTTAATTTCCATTGGCAAGTCTGAGAATTTACATTCTTTCATTTGAAATATTTCCAATATTTTCTCAATCAATTTACATTTCCTAATAGATATTCTTTCATCTGTACAAATAAAATTCTAGCCCAAGGAAATTAAAAACTCCAGTTCCCTCACTCATTTCCTTCATTTCAAAATTTTCTTTTAAAGTCACTATAAGGTTTTCAATTTTTTCTTTATCATCAGAAAAAACCATTAGATCATCAACATAGACCAAATGTATAAGCCCTTCTTAAAAAACAAGCAAATATCAGAGTTTGATCGCTTACAACCAAGTCTTAATAGTTCCATGCTTAATCTTTCGTACCAGCATCTGGGGGATTGTTTCAGACAATACAAAGCCTTCATTAATTTGCAAACAAGATTTTTATTCTTTTCAGACCCACAAATCCCTTCAGGAACTTTCATGAAAACTGGATCATTTAGTTCTCCATACAAAAATGCACTTCTGACATCTAATTGGTTAATAACCCAGCCCATCTGTAATGATAGTGATAACAAAATTCTAATAGTAGACATCCTAGCTACAGGGGCATATATTTCTTCATCTGGTTTTGCTTCCTGAAAACACCCTCTGGCAACTAATCTTGCCTTCTTAATTAATTTCCCTTTTCTCTCTTTTTCTGAAAAAACCCATTTGGAGTCTATTACTGTCTTACCACTTGGTTTTTCAACTAACTCCCAAGTGTGGTTCTTTTCTAGGGCACGTATCTCCTCGTGCATTGCATCTTCCCATGCCTTCCTGTCTGTTATCTTTCAAATCAGACACTGTCAAGGGAACGTTAGGATCGAGAAACCCCCATGCATTCAATGCTATTTGCGCTGTATAGTCCTCAGTAATATAGTCTTTATGCCACACTGGAGGTACCCTAGTTCTTTCCGATCTCCTTCCTCCTTCCTCTATACCCTCATCAGACATTCTTTCCTTTTGAATATCACATGATACTGTTTCTAACCTGTCCATGCATCATATTGTGATTCATAGTACGTCTCATCCTCCAGAAACTTTGCATCCCTTGACACTACAATTTGTCTCTTGCTTGTATCAAAAAATCTGTAAGCATTTGAAGCATACCCTACCATGTAAACCTCAATGCTTCTCTTATCCAATTTCCCCAGAGATGGATGATTGTCCTTAATGAAAGCTTTACTCCCAAACAACCTGATCTTATAGTAATTGACTTTCCCCCCATACAATGTTTCAGCTGGTACTAGGCCATTGTACCTAGGGGTTCTATTATACAATAATGCTGCTGTCCTAACAGCTTCCCCCCATAGGTATTTAGGTAAGTTTCCTATCAAACACCGGGATTTATCTAACAAAGTTCTATTCATTATCTCACTTTGTCCATTTAACTGAGGTGTATAGACAGGAGTATATTCCAGCTGAATACCTTTCCTGAAACACCAGCCTTGAAAACTTGCAGAACAAAATTCACCCACATTATCACATCGTATTCTCAAAACCTTACGATTATCAGAAGAAAACTGCCTTTCTGCTGATTTTATAAAGATTTACACATTTTCACAGGCTTCATCTTTCCTCCTCAACAGAAACACCATACAAAAACGAGAATATGCATCTGTTATAGTCTGAAAATAACTATACCCATCCAACGTAGTAGGCTTAATGGGACCACACAAGTCACTGCATATTATCTCAAGACACCTATTTTCCTTTAGGGCTTATTGAATTAAATGGTTGTCTAGTCAACTTACTCTCAATACATACTTTACAATCTCTTACTGCTTTCATACCTTTAATTCCTGTCATCTTACTCAATGTTCTCATTGCCTCCTCACCTGGGTGACCTAACCTCTCATGCCAAGTAGACATCCCTACACTGGGTACAGGTTCATTTCCAACTACCGAACAATTCAGCCCTACTACATACCTACAGTTTACCAATTTTTTGGCCTACGAGAACAGGTATATTTTCATTGCTTATTATCATCTGATCATTAAGAAAGGTTGTTTGATACCCAACTGCACACACCCTTGATATAGAAAGAAGATTGTATCTCAAGTTATTTACAATCAAAACATTTGTCAATGTACATTTATCAAAAACAATATTTCCCTTTTCATTTGCAATGAGCATTTTACATCCATCTTCTACAACAATAGCAACAGGTTCCTTTAATGTCTCAATGCCTGTCATGAGAGACCTATAATCAGTATTTATCATATGCTCGGATGCACCAGAGTCACACACAAAAGTAATGGCGTGAGATCGTTCATCGTTACTCATCAAAGAGGTTGAAGCTATAAAGACCACATCATTCTGTTCAGCACCTACCGGTGGCATTCCATCTGCAATGTTTACGTTTTGTAAATCATGTCTCCTGCCACGGAAACCCTTCTGAGGCATATAGGAAAGCGAACCTCTCCGCTTTAACACTGGACACTGTCTCTTGTAATGACCATATTCACCACAGCCGAAACACTTCACCTTTAATCTCTTCGCCGCAAACGAACAGCCAGACACCTGGGATGGTGACATATGATCATCCACCATTCGAAGTTCTGCATCCAGGAGTTGTCCCTTCACGAACTCTAAAGTTATGTTTGAAGTCATTGTCTCAATGGCTGTGATAACACTGCTAAATTTCTCTGGCATAGTCAATAATAGATAGCAGACATTATCTGTTTCGTCTAAAACTGCCCCCAATGCTTCTAACTCACTAAGCATAGTCTCCACTACAAGAAAATGTTCCTGCAGCTCACCTGAGTAAAAATTAAATTTCAAGAGTTTCTTCATCACAAATAATTTGGATATGGGGCTCTTCCAGGCAAAAACATTCTTTAAAGAAACCATCATTTCTTTAGCTGAGGTTGCCCCTTTCACTATCTCCAGGTGTTTGTCTGATACACAGTCGTCCCTCGGCCTATGGTCCCTATTTCCCTGTTGTGAATTGTCCTGAGACTCGCTCTGGTTTTCCCGCGTAGCTCCAGTCGGAGATAGAGTGGAGTTCAGGCCAACGTGGCCAGGACCGGAAAATATGGGACCAGGAGGGAACTTTACGTAGGTAGAAGGAACGGTAGATAGTAGCAAGGAGAAGATGATGCTGTCTGTTTTCACGAGCTCATTTATTCCGTGAAGAATCCTGCCGCAGCCTGGCCGGCACGTCGCGGAACGAGCGTCCTCCCCACTGCAACCCGGACTCCCGGAAATAAACTTTTGGCCACAAAATGTGACCTGGTGTGACAGTGAATGCAGCCTAGTAGCGAATCGTACCAGTTACGAAAGTTCAGCAGTGCTACGCAGCACGTACGCGACTCGTCACGTATGCGGAGATAGTTCTGTAACGATACGTACTGACTGAGAGAGTTCGGCTGTTCGGAGTAGCACATACACGGCCTGTGACGTATGCGGAGATAGTCCTGCAACGATACGTACTGACTGAGAGAGTTCGGCTGTTCGGAGTAGCACATACGCGGCCTGTGACGTATGCGTTGATCGTCCTGTAACGATGCATACTGACTAAGAAAAGTCCAGCGGTACAACAAATTCTGACACAGTGCAACTCGATTGCAGAGGCAGTCCCGTGACACTTATACTGACTGCGAACTCGAAACTGGGCTACGCGTGTCCCGAGTGGAGCAGAGCGAGCGCGCGTCTGCTCGTCTCCGCGTCTGGTTCGCCACTGCCCTTCTCCGTCCGTCCGCGTGCCGAGGCCCGTGGGCCGCGGAGGAGTGGAGGGGAAATCGGCCGGCGTTGGAGATGCCCGTCTCGCGGTGAGCCAGGCTGCGATTACATTACTAACATAGCACTTGAAAGAATCACAGAATTATTAAAACGACATGACAAGTAATTAATTAATAAAACGAAAATACAAATGAATTAATGAGTTTCGGATTAATGACAAGCGAAGTATTTGTACAACATTTATACACACTATTCAAGATGTGTGAATTCTGTTACATTACAAATATATACAATCGTGGTGGCTCGTGATCACTTAAAAAATGTACATAAAAAGTATAACTATTTACAACACCATGACGTCTACTGATATGCTAGGGCGCACGTGGGTGTGTCCCTGCTCGTAACACTTCACTGACGGTGCACTAGGGGAACATACCTCCCTTAGGCCCACGTCGGTGGACAGGTACGGCCTCTACATCTAGGAGGGCACGACGACTGTCGTCAACACATTGAGCTATGACCCATTCAGCCTTTTTATCACGCACATCAAACTGTCGTCTTTCTTCCGCTGACAATTCCCCTTTGGTGATGTCCCAGATATTTATCACGTCGTCTACTCCCTCTTTGGTCAAAAACGTCTCTACTCTCCATAGCCAATTGGAGAAGTTAGTATTCTTAAGTTGTGGAAATCCTACAACTGTTGCAGGAAACATGGCCACCTGCCCACACCACACACGATCACAAAAAACAGCAGCAATTGCAAATATACCGACCACTGCAATGGCAATTATACTCCTGACATGCATTACGACTTTCAAGCAGTCACAGCCACATTAAACTAAGCTTGTCTGGGCCCATAACCACTGTTATGGGAAAGTCGGAGCACAAAAACAGACATGTAGATGACATGTAACTTTCACCAAGACTGTGTTTAATGCAACATCACTTCTTCCAAGGTAATACACAAATCAGTACCACCAACTGAGCATTAAACATAAAGACAAATTCCCATACACATCAAAATTGACTAATACCAAGCTGTTGAGTTGGCAGCTAATTTTGGCAGGGCAGAAGCTGTTGATGTAGTAGCGAATTCGGGCATGGTTGAAGCAGTTGATGCTGATGCTACTACCTGAAGAACTGAGGCTGTGGATGTTGCAGCTACTTCCATCGGCACTGTGGTTGCATTCAAGTGTCTGATATCGCTTTTGTATCGCTGCAGATCAGTTGCTTTGAAAACAGATTCAGGGATCACATCTTTATTCACTCCCTTTTTTCAGAATCATAAATTCCAGTGGTCTTGAATTTAATTACAATATTTTGTGCAGGTATGTTTTAGGCAAGGATGATTATCAGAGAAACAAACTCATGTTTAGGTATTTTTTTACATGGGTTTGCTCTTTGCCATTTACATAGTTCCCAGTTAGTCTTAAGACTTTCGAAGACTGCCACATCAATGGGGCTGTAATATATATGTAGTATGGAGTGGAAGTTTCAAAATCTTAACCTGATTTTCCTGGGCTAATATGGTCAGTAATGTTGAAATATGTGTAGTATGTCCATCGTAAATTAGCAGTACAGGTCTTTCTTCGCCTATGTTAAGTAAAAAACATCACGAAACCAATTGTAGAATAGGGTTGTCTCCATCCAGCCTCGTGAAGTAACTGATATTGCAGTTTGAGTCACAGTTTATTCATTAATCCGAATCTCCATAACAAATTTTCCATTGAATACACAAAGCAGTGGAAGCATTCGTCCTTCAGCTGAACAACATAACAATACTGATGTATTTTCTCGGCCAGAAGAACTAGTTTTTCGCTTACTTTTCCCCCTTATTGCCCCAACAATCTTCGTTTTAGATGGATCATGACAAAACGAAGTTTCATCACAATTGTACACTTTTCGGGATTTCCACTTAACTTAACCCTCCAGCAGTCGCGTATATTGTTCTATCGTGAAAGGTCGCGTGGTTGACAGGTGTCACCCATTTTTTATTTTCATATAATACTGTTAAATAATGCTGTGGTTTGTAAATTATATCTTTCTGCAAGTTTAGGGGTTTCAATAAAGTGCAAAAACCAAAAATACACATTTTACACACATTGCTAATACACATATTTCATTGCACATACATTAGAATTAACCAGTCAATATAGCATTGACAACAAAGACCACCCTGGAACCTTCACGTCATGATATACACTTTTTACACACATTTTGTATTTACATATGCTCATTGTGCATACTTTATCGGTATTTGTCACTTCACTTTCATATCATACTTTCCACTTGTAAACACTACAGTCTAGCATATTCACATTATTTTTTTTACAAACATTCTTCACATACATTGTTTAGATGTTCATTGCACACCCATTTTCCGCATTTTGAACACCATTTTCGTGTAGTCTTGTCCCTGTAGCATCCACAAAGGAAACAACGTCCTCTGGCACCGTCACGTCCTTTTGATGCATTTGCATTACCTACTGGTTGTCCGAGTAGAATGTGGGCTCGTCGTCTCAGTTCAACTGGAATTTGCGGCAATGTTGAGCGATACTGGATCTGTGGCCTAATCAATTCCCAAGCCAGATCTCCGAGGAATTCACTTCTAGATAATGGCTTTCCCAAATTAAGCTTCAAAATTACTAATGCATTGAGAGACGAAATGTTCAACAAGTCGAAAAAAACTACCATTGGCCACCTTCGTGTAGTTCTTGCCACGCCGTATTTTTCTATCAGTTGATCAAGTAAATCAACCCCGATTTTTGTCTTGTTGTAAAATATGATTATCTATGGTTTTCTGAGGTCTCCGGTTTCCTCGTCAATGTTGCTGTCATGATGCAAAGTTGATAACAACAAAACTGCTTGATTTTTCTTAGAGCAGTATGAAACCAATGTAATATCTTCTTGGAACCCAAACATTAAAGAATTAGGCTCACGCTGTTTATTTGGAAAAAATTCTCTCGGAATTTCAGCCTTGATTTTTCTGAGAGTGCCGACAAAAGTAAGTCCTTTTGACAAAAGGTTTTTAGCCAGAGGATAGCTGCTAAACCAATTATCTGTGGTCACATTACGATGTGAACCATTGATAGGCTCACACAGCCTCATAACAACATCTGTCGGCGAGTTGCTTTTCCTGAAAGGTCCTTCGGGTTGATTACCTAGGTAACATTCTAAATTCATTGTGTATGCCATTTTTGCATCTACAAGCGCAAACACTTTAATCCCATATTTGGCCGGTTTCTTTGGTATATACTGACGGAATGGACATTTCCCACGAAATGCCAACAGCTGTTCATCTATTGTGAGATATTCACTAGGAATGACATATTTTGAAAAATTGTTGTTTACAACTTCAAAAATATTTCTTATGGGAGCAAATTTGTCAAATTCTCTTCGAGTAGCCCTATCTCGAATGTCATCGAAACGAAGGCATCTGAGAAGAAAGAAAAACCTCCGTTTACTCATTGTCAGGTAGTAAGATTCTAAGCCATTCCCCTTGGTGTTGTCCCATAATTTATCAATGTTTGTCCTTGAGCCTTTGTAAGCACATATCAAAAGAAGAAGTCCAAATAAGGCCCTAATTTCCACTTCATCTGTGTTTTTTGCATCACGTTCCCTTTCATATTTACATTTTACAGAATCAATGTAAATATTTGTAGATTCTACAATAATATTGAAAACCTGCTCGTCTATGAAAAGATCTAATATTTTTTCCGGAGAAACGAGCTTTGTGGCTACTCCTTTCGGTCCTGGAAGGTGCGTAATTATGTTTTCTCTACGGGTTCTGACATTTTTTTTAGGCAAACTGCAGACCCATTTTGTTTTTCCATTTTTCCCTACAAAAGTTTTATAGTTTTGCTCTTGAGTGTCAGCATCACTGTTCTCGTCACCAGACTGATCAGTGCCAGAATCATGATCACTCTCACACACATAATCACTTTCATCAGAATCCGACTCACCAGCAATCTCGTCTTCTTCAACTTCATTCAGCCACTTAATCCACACAGCTGGATCCGAGGAAACTTCTGTCCTTCTCTTTTTTGGTTCCGCCATACTGGCCTGCAAAGCCAGTAAGGCGTAGTAACAATTATAAAATTTTCAATAAAAAAAAAAAATTACAAAAGTGAAAAATTTAATTTTTTACAGCAAATAAGTTCTTTCAACTTAAAAACATATAATTTAAATATATAAAGTATCTTTACTGAGAATACATTATTATAAAACAGAAATTAAAAATTGCAATCCTACCTTATAACAAAGTTATGTAGATGGTCGCACGGGGGACATATGTCAACCAACTCACTTGTAACAGTAACCACACAACATCGTCAGAGAAAAGCAGGCGACTAACTACAGTGGTACAATCCGCCAAGCCTCACAGAAAGGTACTGTCAGGCTCGGACCAGAAACCCCTCCCAATACCTAGTTCTTGGTAACAAAGAGGAAGTGGGTGACACATTTCAACCACGCGACTGCCGGAGGGTTAAGTTCAGTTATGGTATTTCTTAACACTTCAAAGGAATAGTAAACTATCAATGGGTTGGTTTGGTCACACCTTATATGATTTGTCCTTTGTGCTCTTTTCACTGAAAAGCTGCACCTTTTTTTTTTTTTTTTTAAATAAAAGGAACTAGTCTTCTTCGGGCTGCTGGTCTTTAAACCTGCACTCGATATTATTTTGTCTTATATATGTCTGAACCATGTCCAACACTTCGTGCCTGGACAAACCAAATACGTTTTTGTCCATTACTCTTATACAATTGGCAATTTCTTCTTCCTCAGCAGCTGACAAAAAAGAAATAACACCACCACCACCCTTACCATTTTTGGTTATGTTCCCTTTTCCTCGTGTGCCTAGAACAATGTGCTTTAGTGAGGATCTTGGAATATTATAAAAAGCTGCTGCTCTCCTTGTTTCCATTCCTTATATCTTCTAGGGCATGTTATAAGTCCTCTTGTGAGTAATTCAAGCCAGCCCACCTTGGGTTTTCCTGATGTATGTTCTCACCATTATCTGGAACAAAACGACTATAATTTAACTAGTAATTTGACATGTAGGCTACAACAGTTAAATTAACTTCACGATAAAAAATCACGAAAATGTCCCTAAGACATATAAAGAACTTCTGTATTGGTCCATGGCTTATTATAGCAATTCTAATAGGTCACTTTCAATAAATAATAGGCTACAATGATTAAGTACTTAAATTTTGAAACTTTTAATTAACGATTTATAACAATAAAAATTGTTTGGGGTATCTGGGTCCCTCTGGGGTAACTGTGCCCGGGGCCGGCCCAGTTACCCCAAGCGAGTGGCCAATTTACCGCAATTAAAAAAATATATGGGTAAATGGACCACCCCCTTTAGGCTTAATACTAGTAGAAACAAAGAACTGATTACATTAGTTCATGTTTGTATTATGCTTTAAATTTATACTAAACTAGTAACTACATTAATAGTAATTAACGTGAGTCTGTAGAATTTTATTGTAACATTGAGTACATCATGTTGTTTTCAAAAAATTCCATGCCAAAAATCACCTACTAATAATCAGTAGCCATTACACAGTAAGAGGTTATCTGTTGTTGTTTGAGAAAAAAGTTGCGATCTAGCAGAGCTGCCAACTGCTTACAATTAAATTTCCCTCATAGGTTTCTGGGGAAAAAAACCTGGCCCATTTACCACACGGGTCCATTCACCCCTAGTCACCTTAGTTTGCAAGCTAGGCTGACGCCCTCCTGGATATATTTCAACCACCCAGCACTAGTCATCCCACTAGGCTCACCCCGTGTTTCAGCCACGAAACCCCGGGTGACGGCAAATTAAAGTTAAGTAATTTCCTCCCTATAGCACCCACAAAGGGAAGTGGGCCATGTAACATGTGTGTTGGCTCCTTAAGGGGCCCCTAATTATGTTTGCGGTCTTGGGCCTTTTTTAATTCGTAGTGCCGACTGATTGTGTTTACTAATGTAAAAACAACTAGGTAGTATTTAAACGGAGTAGACACAGCAAGTGACAGACAGTCTCCAATTTGGTTATTGTTATCAACTAATTATCTAACACAAAGTTAACAACAGCATTTTTGTGTGGGTTTTAGAACTAGGCAACGCAATCTCCCTCCCTCATGCTGCCCTCCTCCGGCAGTCTTCATCCTTCATCAGGCTGTGACCCAGGGCATATACGTCGTGCCTTGGGAAGCATTCATCTTTGTCTCACCGATTTAGTGCTTCGATGACCTTTAAACCCTTTGCTTTTTAATCCCCACGCATCCCCGGATCATTTTTATAGTGCAAGGCATAACCTGGCCGATTTCAACGAAAAGCACTGTGAACTTTCCATCATGCTTTTTCTTGCTTACTGCACTGACTGACTGCAGAGAACAAAACTTTTCTTAAATATGTCATACATACACTTGCTGCCATTAAACATAATTTTTTCAACTATTTAATGTAGGATTCACGACTCATGCAGCAGTCAGATTGACATTTAACTCCAATAAAAACTATAATTTTTTTAATGAGACTGTAGCAGAACTAATTCTAGTGAATTTTCGACTAATGTAATTTGCAATGTGTTTTGTTTTTGCAGTGTCATTGACCTTTGTCAGTGCATGTATATATTTATATATATATAAACAGTGCAACTTGTGATTAAAACTAAGCATTCCGCAAAATGTGATGTCGTCCGACCGAAGGCCACCCTAAAGCCCGACCAGCAACCGCCAGTATTCAACCCCGCTAACGGAACGCGCCCCTAGCCATGGCCCACCCGAGTCAGGCGAGCCACCAGCAACCAAGGTAGAACCCGGCCCCATAATAAACAGACCGACATTACAGCCGACGACGTTGCTAAAAACACACACAGAATATAAACAATATTACGTATAAATTAAACGTTCGTTTAATGAAAGTGCGACGTCGGAGTGCCCGGGCACTCACGTGTGTAAATGTGTCGATACGCGTGTGAGTGTTCCCCTGGCGGCCTTCTGCCTAGATTAGTTAAGTAATTCATGTGACATAATTATTAACCCCTTGTGTTTCGTTATTACCCCCCACCGGATCAGCCCGGCAAGAGACGAACAGTCTCTGGTGTGACGTATAATTTAAAGGACATAATTCGTAAACATACTAACTCTAAATTGTGGAAGGGTCGAGTAATGTTTTTTAGCCTTAATAATTAATGTAGGAATTTAGCGCCCTTAAATTCTCTTATTAACGTGTTACATTAGAAAATAACGTAATGTGGTCAACCCTGGCGCGAGGGGCACCGAGCCTCGGCCGGACGCCATGACATCACGCCAGTACAACGCGTCTCGTGGACCGGGGCGGACGCACATCCCACGGAGAGACATCATCCATTGTCTGCATTGAACTCACTTCTGGTAATTATAGTCACTTCCTCGAAACCTCTTTTTACTTATCTCTCCGTGCGTACCCGGTCCAATTTTCGGTTCAGGACTTAATCCGGCCGCATAACTTTCAAAACCCCCTGCACCACACTTGGTCTGCGGGGTAGTTTCAGTATACGGCACGGGCCGCCTCCCGAACCACAGAACTTGAACTAAAACCAGTCGCCCCGGCGCTGACACCACCCCGTAAGGAAACTTGGACGAATTTAGCTGCGGTCCGCGCTCCACTACCGTGGACGCGGACACCGCTTCGAGACATTGATATACGGGATTGGCCGCCTCCAATCGCCCCCACCCCGCTTTTGTATTACCAGGCTCAGAACCGCATAGTGCCACGCTAATATGTAACATTTAGTAATTTTGTGCGACGCCTTGAAACTGGAACTTTCTCGAGGAAACTTGTGCGATGCACCACCACGTAACATTCAGTAAATTTGTGCAACGCACCATCACGTAACATTCTTTGTAAACTTGTGCCACGCCATTATTACGTAACTTTTTAAACTAATTTTGTGTAATTGTGTAACTTCTGTATTGTGTGACATCACCCTCTGTACGACGTGGTGTGTAATCAGCGGTATTACACCAAACCCACAGTCGCATGAATAAACGACGCATGTCATTTGTTGGGACAGCCTAAGGTTCACCCGCTTAGATCGACATGCCCGAACAGTTCCGAAGTACGTCGCTCGATCGGGTAACTTCGGTTATAGAAAAGCGCGGGCTATAGCTACAGC
This sequence comes from Bacillus rossius redtenbacheri, assembly GCF_032445375.1. Lineage (NCBI taxonomy): Eukaryota > Metazoa > Arthropoda > Insecta > Phasmatodea > Bacillidae > Bacillus > Bacillus rossius. The sequence continues at coordinate 257,187,997 of NC_086330.1, read as the reverse complement.
TTTTGAACGTGAACAATGACATAGTTTTTTGAGCTAGCAAGTGATAAATTGCCAAATTGTACCAAAAGTGATAAAGATAACACTATTCCTGGATATGTAGACAGTGATACCGGTTATAACAATTTATTTGATGCCTTAAAAAGTGCAGGTTACTCGTTCTCAGTAGTGCAGCACAGAAGCAATTCAAAATATAAGATTTAATTTTCCATAGAAGACGAAGCAGGCAACATCAAAATGTTTATCTTGCTTGGTTCAAATCCTCAACCCTTATATCTATCGATGAAGGAAATGAATTGAGCTTTCAGCTTGGTGACCTCTAGATCATTACAAAAAAAATGAAGGGCTATAAAATGCTAATGATATAATGACAGAATGTATGGATGAAGTAACGTAAGAACTCTGAGAAAACCAACTAACCACAGCAATGTTTGCTATGTTCCCCACTATCAAAAGATCCATTAATGACCCTGCTGAGAATCAAACCCAGATCACTTTGGTGACAGAAAAGTGAGCACTTAAACACAGAGACCTAATGTTTGCCTCTAATGACCACATTTATAAGACCACAAACCAATTGCTTTTTACCTTTTCCCCCATTAATTGAATTACCTTACCTTTACAGATCGTGAGCAGAAGGTAATGACTAGTATACTGAATGAAGTCTTTGAGATTAAGGGCTTCTTATGTGTAGGAATGTTTGCAATTTTTGAAACAGCCCTTTTCGGAATTTTATTATTCTACTACTGTTAAAAGTCTCTTCTCTACAAATTTGCTTTGTTCTGTTACTAATTATTATTAATGTAGGACATCCTCCATTCATTGCATACCTTTAGTGAACATATTATATTTTATTATATTTTGATTCCCCTCGCTGGTTCTGTATGTTCAACTACAGCTGATTCAGTTGTGTCTTTATATTTTTAATTATTTATTTGTTTATTTATTTCCATAGTTTTCCATGGCAAACAATGCAAAACTTCAATGGTGTTTATCCAAAAATTGGAAGTAAATCATATTTTGAAGGTTTGCTATGTAACAAATCATTATTTAAAAATTTATTGTAGGCCTAATGTTTAAATTCAAGAAAAGTTTTCTGATGTATGTTCAGAGAAAAAGAAACATTTACGGAAGCTTACTGTAACACCAAAAATGAAGTATGATGTTACTGATATAATTTGTGTTTGATATAATTATTAGTGTTAAATATGCATTTGCAGTGTTAATATCTGATCCCTTTCACATACAATCATAAGTGTGATAACTAAAATGATGTATGACGATTTAAGAGTTAAATGTTATGTTTAATCTCTTTCCCTAACTGTTTGATGAATATTTTAAGTACAAATGTGCAGTTTGTAGTTCTTATGTTAGATCTAATTCATATTATACAGGCTAATGTGCATTGTTTTATTAAGAATAGTGTTGTAACAAACTGTCAGATTAAATTGTTTTGTTCCAAAATAGAGCAATGCTCTTTGGAACATTGCAGAAAATAAAATTTTAAGAATTACAAAGTCTAGCACAAATATTAATGTAAATCAGCTCCAAGACTTAGCTGTAAATGTGAAATTAGGCCTATGTGATTACAATCTTCTAGCATTAAAGGTCTAGTAAGCCTACCTACATTTGTATGTTAAATAATCCAAGTTCATGAACATTTAAACAAATTGCTGCAAATATTTGAGTTCAATGAACTGATTCAAATAATAAATTATAAGTTAGGTTGAAAGATAATCTAGTAATGAAGCCAATATGTAGTATTATTAATTAAAATCTTGTCTGTAATCTCAGAAGTCAGAGAAGTTGAACCCTCATGCAAAACCCAGAGCTGGTTGATAATAATTTTTTTTATTTATTAATCATTTTTGGGATTTTTTTTATCAAAGATTGATTAATTTACATTGATTGATACCAAAGATATACAAGACTTTAGAATACGGATTTTCCTTCATATCGAAATATTGTTATTTAAAAAAAATTATTTTCTTTTGTTGATAATACACTTGACGTCGTCCGGGCCTGCGACCCTCTTTCGAATCCGATATGCAACCGCCCAAACACCTCCATCCTTTGTTCATATTCAAACCTCCCGCCAGCGAGTGCGTGTGTTGGTAGCCCGGCAAGAGGGCGCTTAGCTGCAGTGCGCCGCACACCTATTTATAATTAATATTATTGTAATCTTTTCTTTTCGCCCCTAAAATAGTGTCACGACGATTCAGTAAGTGAGTGCCTTTTGTTTTATTAATATGTTATATATTTGTAATAAAGTACGTGCAAGCACGGCCACGAACGCTCCCTAGCGGGCGACGACGGAACCAACACATAACTTTATTCAAACTATATTTTATCACATAAGTAATTATTACAGACGGTCTGGTCATGGATGTGTATCTGGTATTTTTATAAAGAGCGCCATGTTTACTGCCGCAAACCCTTGTCTCACCCCAGTCTCCTTCTACAGCCGGCCGAGAGCGGACGTCTCTGCAGACACCCCGAGGACATCACCGTTGTCTCACCGATAAGTAGTTCTGTTGAGTTAATTAATTCAAATCGTTTTCTCTTCACCCTCGGGGTCTCTCTCGGTCGGTGGGGCTGTTTAATTAGTGATTTATATACTCTCCGGAGTTTTTAACCACCCGTGTTCTAAGTAAAGGTTTGAGGCGACGTGTGTGGTCCGCCTCAACTAAACAGATTCGTGCCTCGGGCGTTTTTTTAACAGTATCACGGAAGGATTGTATAAGGGCGTGTAACGTGTAAGTAAATAAAACCAACTTAATTGAGTCACGTGTCTTTGTGTTTGGGGGAGGCCACGTGGGTCCTTAACCCAGTCAGCGGCGTGTGGGACGCCCTAAGAGCCCACTGTGGTTAAGTATAAGCGTGCCCGACGCTGAGAACGGGCTTGGGTAGGGACAGGTGCTGAATTAGGTATCAGGAGGGCTAATATCTCGCCGCACACGGGCCACGTAACGCCCTGAGTAAGAATATTAAGCCAGGTCCACGTGCCCACTCATGTGGTGGCACCCACTATTTCCACCAATAATTCAAATCGTAACACCGGTACGCCCTCACACTTATTGGAATTGGCTCTAGAATATAATAGTGAATAATCTGTACTTGTCTATGATTTTTTTTTTTTATGTAGTGTATATAGTAGTGTTTTTTTTTTTTTTTAATGGTTGTTGGCTAGTGTTATGTATTATGTGCACTATATGCAAATGGTAGTTCTGATAGTATATGTTCATAATAACTAATATACTGATATCAGAATAGCTCAAAATTGGTCTATATTGTACATATATGAATACTTTATAAGATATGTATTGAAATATTATTTGAGTTAAGGAAAATTGTTACTGTAGAGTGTAGATGATTGATTGATTATTGAAAAAAAAATTCCTTGTGACAACCATTAATAATTTTTACTGCTTTTTATTAATCCTTAATAAAAATTCACAAGTCACCATTCCAGCCACAAAACAAATATTATCAGCAATTTTAAAATACACCAATAAATATTATCAGTGATTTTAAAATACACCAATAAATATTATCAGTGATTTTAAAATACACCAATAAATATTATCAGTGATTTTAAAATACATCAAATAAACTCTCTTCCTGCATTCATGAAATAATTGCTTATTTACATTGGCCAGCCAAAGAGTAGATAAAAAAAAGCTGTTCTCCACAAGCCTGAAACAAAAAAGAAATCAAAGTTAAATGATTTATAATGTACTAAAGAGAAATGAAACTGATAAATAAATGTATCAAAGAAAAAAAGTTATGCATACCAGAATGATAAATTACTTTCAAAACCATTTTAGTTAGAATTTTGATACATTCAAAAATACTTTTGGTAAATTCTCATTTATGTACTACAATTAACATTTTTCTTTGTCCTTTCAAACAGATATTTTTTTCCAAATACTTTTTGACAAATACTCATTTATGTGAAAAAAAATTATATGCAAAACATAATTCTATTTGATGCTTCAGCAACTTTTGAGTTGTAAAATTAAGCTCTTGTGCCCATTATTGCAGAAAAACTAGGTATTTAACAATCCAAGTAACTAAACAATTTTAGAAGTATGTTTCTCAGGGCCTCGAGTGAAGTATTTGCTTGTTATTAGCTTAAGCAAATCTAGGCTTTGATTCAAGCAAAATGTTTACAAGTTGTTTCATGTAATGCATTTCACATGTATCTAATCAAAGTCTTCGGGGAGAGTATTAGTAGGTAGCTTACCAAAATTTGAAAGATTCTATATGTATCCTATATGCTCATATTTTAGTCGTATCAACAAAATGCCTACACGAGAATAGATGTCAGCATGTTATTTTGCAGCAGTCAATGGCATTACTTCATAGTACAGTTGTGAAATCACTACAAAATGTGTCGGATGTACATTGCAATGATTTACAATTATTATCGATAATCGCATAACTGCAGAGTTCAGAGGGAGTTAGAAAATTAAAATATACCACACATTGTATTTTTTGTTTCTTAATAATATTAGTTTATATTCCTACAAAGATGGATTCAGAAATTTCCTAGAGTAACAACTTTTCCACACAAACCAAATTTGATAAATAGTAATTCTTAGTACTACGTACTTCGCCAAATAAATTATTTTTAAAGTCTAGGTAAACTTACCTAAAGAATTGCTTACACCATTTTACAGTAGTTATGAAGAAGTTACCTTTCCCTAACCATTTTCGTGATTTAACAGCACTTATGTAACTAACCTAACCAAGTATTGCAACTGAGAACTACAGTATAACCCTGTAATTGTTTTCAAGTGAGAATGAGGAAATAACATAAGCAGTCGATGGAAATTTAGCCTATCCAGTGTTTTAACATTTTACCAATGGACTCAAGTAAATATAATGTTAAAAACCATTGATCAGTACCCTTGATGCTTTAATTTGCTTAACCAATCCAACAATGATACAACTTCATTGCTCATCAATAAAGTAAATCAATCATCAATACAGTCAACGTCTTCGATTACACTGCGCTAATTCCCAAAGATATTTAAAAAAAATTAAATAAATGGTTTCACAGTAGTTTAATGTTCAAGCAGGTAAGTATAAACAATACAAAGTTTGTAAAATCATGTGAATGGTTGGTTAGCTAAATTTAAAAAAAGGTAATTTTCTTTTGTTGATGCTTATCCATAAATGAAATTATACAATTCTGAAAATACCTTTTCAGACACTAAAAATCTTCCTCTATTAAAACTGTAAACAGCTTTTCTTAATTCCTACTGGTTTTCAAGAAATCACATTTTGCAGGTCACACTAGATAGCCTATGCAGTAAAGCAGCTGTCACAATTTTTTCCTCCAATTGCATTGCAGATCCTGTGGTTTTCCATATATATAAGAATGTATATATTTTTTATTTGAATATTATAACCCAATGAAACGTAAATAAATGTTTTAAAAAAGTTACGAGTCCCTAATGTGTATCCAAACCAAAACGCCAACCCTTGACAGGGATTTATTTACAGCAGTATGGAGGTGCAAAGCGTAGATTAGTTACCTGCAATACCACGTAACCTGACGTATAAAAGGAATCATTTGTTACAAAATGAAAATTTATTTTATATGTCAGGTTATGTGTTGTCTCACGTAAAAAATTAGAATTTTGCACCTATAAACTGCTAAAAAATATTGCTCTCAAGGACTGATGCTTTGGGTTTGTAATGCACAATAAGGAGTCCCATAACTTTTTTAATGTTATAATTTACGTTACTGCATTGCAATATCCAAATAAAAAATATACAATTTGTGTATGAAAAACAAGAAGATCTGCAACTCAATTAATTAACATGGTGACAGGCCCTTTACTGCACAGGTAATGTAATATAACCTATAAACAGTGATTTCTCAAAAACCAGTCTGAATTTAGAAAAACTTTTTTTTAGAGTAAATACAGGTACATATTTAGAGATTTAAAAAAATAAATAAGAGTCCAAAGTTTATTTTGCATACAAAACGCAGCAACGTGAGATAATAACCTAAAAAATCACTGTAAATGTATATTGGTTGGTTAAATTAGGTTAGTAACATCCAACCGTTCAATTGATTTTACAGAATTTTTAATTGGCGCTATCGTAAGCTAACCAAATGTAAATTCCACTGTACTTAGAATCACTGTACGTATATTGTTACTAACCTAACAAATTTCACTGTATTTTTAATCCAGCTAACCCAAGGGCAGTATCTCAATATTACAGATTTGTAATAAATAATCCTAACCTATCCACATGTTAAACATGATAAACTACTTGCAGAATCAAACAACCCTCATAGAGAATAATAATTTTAAACATGTCAGGAAGTAAAAAACACTTTAGGAATTTATAATTTTTCCTGCAATACCCCAAATTATATTAAGTGCACTCACCTGAATGTAATTCAGCTCTGGTAACAATTATTTCAAAATATTTTTACTTAAATGCGGTTAACTGCTACACACCACCAGAAAACCTTTATTATGATTTTATACGTTGTGCGCTCATGAACATAAGATGAAATCTCTACACGCTACCTAAAATTTAAATAATAAGCCTATAGTGTACAAAAATTTGTATAAGAAATTATTACTTGCCAAGAATAACACAAGCAATGTTAACTTGTAAACGGACAAAACTAATCTCCTAACAAATCAAACAGAAATAGCTCAATAACTTACCTGAAAATCTCATAATTAGTAACAGGGCAATATTAGTGTACATGCGTTTTACTCTTAAAAAATATAAAATAACATTAGTCTACAATACTTTGTCAATGATGCAATGTTTGTTTTGAACGTACAGATAAAAAAAAATATAAAAACAAACCCGAACATTTACGAACCAGCCCGAAGGGCATGTCGATCTAAGGGGGTGAATCTTCGGCTGTCCCATTTGTTGCACTACTTCAGCGCCTAATCAATTAACCATACGACTCCCAACCACCTACCAAGTAGGGAACTCCTCATATCCCACGCAACACCGCCGACGATCCTAGTGGGCCACGCAGGGCAATCGATCCCACGACCCACCTATCGACTAGAAACAGAGCTAGTCTGGCGCTTACCCGGAAACACTACATCGACAACAGCCATTCCCACTAGGAGTCGCACCGGGACTCGAGCCCGAGACCCCGGACGACGGAAAATGTTTTAAAATCTTTAACCAAGTTTCACTAGAGTACCTTTTTTATCTAGAGATCAGCACATAATGCTGAGCAGGGAATGTGCAGCAGAGTATTAGCTAGTTATGCAGTAGTTCAGTCGCAACTGCCGAGCTTAGTGGACCACACTGGAGCCGACGACCCACCCCACATCAATTATTAGATGCAAGAGATGGCCTGGCACCCTTCTGGACAAGTAACATACATAATCATTTCACTCCAGCACCCACTAACCTTACTCTGGGTCTCAGTCGCAAAACTGCAGGTGGCAAAATTAGCACCCCTGCAATTTGTCGAAAAGCATAAGTCTACAGGAAAAGTTATTGCGACCGCGGAACAGCATGGACATTTTAGGAAAGCGTAGGTACACCTACCAGGACAATGGAGGTACCCTGTATGCCACTATTGTTCTTTGTGACATGACAATGCCAAGCTATCTACCCTCCCACCTCCCTCTGTACTTTGTTCAAGGATCCGAGCACTGCAACACTGGATGTATTTTCTGATTAATTTCGCAGTTGCCTCGAATCCCAGAGGTCTCATGTTTTATCTTCTGCTGGCTTCCCTTCCTCCCTGTGCTACTCCTAATCACCCTCTCTCCCGGCCCCGCCAACCAGATGCTCTCATTCTCTTTGTCTCTCTTTATCGCAGAGTGGCCCACATCTACCCCCACACTCCAACAGCCACACCAATGGACAGCGGCGCTTAGCATCGCCAAATGTTTTGCATGCACGTGTTACATTAGCAAAGTAACTGCACGCGACCCCACACACACACCGCAACTCAAGAGAGATGCTGCCACAGTCAATTCCAGTTGTGTGCCCCCACTGTTACTTGCCAAAAAGCATGGACTTATGAATAGCACACTACAGTGGCATAACACATACTGGTGCACATTTAACCCTAGTAATGTAAAATTTCTAGCAGGAAACACCAATAGGATCCCATGTGGAAGGAGAAATATGAAACCGAACCGTTACAACTAATGCAGCCAACCCCTATGACAACACAACCACCCATGTATACCTCCGCGGAAAATTCTATGCTGTTCGATTGGAAACAAATTCAACAGTGTTAAATGTTTTATGGTTAAAAAAGGTATATAATAAAGATTGTATTATAATTATAATCAACAGTTATTGCGTGTACAATGCCAACATAATATATTTTAATCTCCAAACAAGTTAGTGATTAGTGCAGTTATTATTAATAATTTTTTTAAATTTATAAAAAAAAAAACTTTGCTGGTATGAAACAATGTCACAAGCTTAACATTCCTTCATTTAATTTCGTGTAGTTTGAATATTAAAATTGTTGATTGAAAATGTCAACGCAACACTTAAATTTCAATTTACTAGTTTAAAAAAATAGCCCACTTTTTTTTTCTTAGTTTGTCATCTAGCCGCCAAAGGCGTTAAAAACAGTCTAGTGTTGATGTTTCTTGTCTATAACTACTATGTATTGTAGGATATGGGTCATTGGACAGCCGAAGATTCACCCCCTTAGATCGACATGCCCTTCGGGCTGGTTCGTAAATGTTCGGGTTTGTTTTTATATTTTTTTTTATCTGTACGTTCAAAACAAACATTGCATCATTGACAAAGTATTGTAGACTAATGTTATTTTATATTTTTTAAGAGTAAAACGCATGTACACTAATATTGCCCTGTTACTAATTATGAGATTTTCAGGTAAGTTATTGAGCTATTTCTGTTTGATTTGTTAGGAGATTAGTTTTGTCCGTTTACAAGTTAACATTGCTTGTGTTATTCTTGGCAAGTAATAATTTCTTATACAAATTTTTGTACACTATAGGCTTATTATTTAAATTTTAGGTAGCGTGTAGAGATTTCATCTTATGTTCATGAGCGCACAACGTATAAAATCATAATAAAGGTTTTCTGGTGGTGTGTAGCAGTTAACCGCATTTAAGTAAAAATATTTTGAAATAATTGTTACCAGAGCTGAATTACATTCAGGTGAGTGCACTTAATATAATTTGGGGTATTGCAGGAAAAATTATAAATTCCTAAAGTGTTTTTTACTTCCTGACATGTTTAAAATTATTATTCTCTATGAGGGTTGTTTGATTCTGCAAGTAGTTTATCATGTTTAACATGTGGATAGGTTAGGATTATTTATTACAAATCTGTAATATTGAGATACTGCCCTTGGGTTAGCTGGATTAAAAATACAGTGAAATTTGTTAGGTTAGTAACAATATACGTACAGTGATTCTAAGTACAGTGGAATTTACATTTGGTTAGCTTACGATAGCGCCAATTAAAAATTCTGTAAAATCAATTGAACGGTTGGATGTTACTAACCTAATTTAACCAACCAATATACATTTACAGTGATTTTTTAGGTTATTATCTCACGTTGCTGCGTTTTGTATGCAAAATAAACTTTGGACTCTTATTTATTTTTTTAAATCTCTAAATATGTACCTGTATTTACTCTAAAAAAAAGTTTTTCTAAATTCAGACTGGTTTTTGAGAAATCACTGTTTATAGGTTATATTACATTACCTGTGCAGTAAAGGGCCTGTCACCATGTTAATTAATTGAGTTGCAGATCTTCTTGTTTTTCATACACAAATTGTATATTTTTTATTTGGATATTGCAATGCAGTAACGTAAATTATAACATTAAAAAAGTTATGGGACTCCTTATTGTGCATTACAAACCCAAAGCATCAGTCCTTGAGAGCAATATTTTTTAGCAGTTTATAGGTGCAAAATTCTAATTTTTTACGTGAGACAACACATAACCTGACATATAAAATAAATTTTCATTTTGTAACAAATGATTCCTTTTATACGTCAGGTTACGTGGTATTGCAGGTAACTAATCTACGCTTTGCACCTCCATACTGCTGTAAATAAATCCCTGTCAAGGGTTGGCGTTTTGGTTTGGATACACATTAGGGACTCGTAACTTTTTTAAAACATTTATTTACGTTTCATTGGGTTATAATATTCAAATAAAAAATATATACATTCTTATATATATGGAAAACCACAGGATCTGCAATGCAATTGGAGGAAAAAATTGTGACAGCTGCTTTACTGCATAGGCTATCTAGTGTGACCTGCAAAATGTGATTTCTTGAAAACCAGTAGGAATTAAGAAAAGCTGTTTACAGTTTTAATAGAGGAAGATTTTTAGTGTCTGAAAAGGTATTTTCAGAATTGTATAATTTCATTTATGGATAAGCATCAACAAAAGAAAATTACCTTTTTTTAAATTTAGCTAACCAACCATTCACATGATTTTACAAACTTTGTATTGTTTATACTTACCTGCTTGAACATTAAACTACTGTGAAACCATTTATTTAATTTTTTTTAAATATCTTTGGGAATTAGCGCAGTGTAATCGAAGACGTTGACTGTATTGATGATTGATTTACTTTATTGATGAGCAATGAAGTTGTATCATTGTTGGATTGGTTAAGCAAATTAAAGCATCAAGGGTACTGATCAATGGTTTTTAACATTATATTTACTTGAGTCCATTGGTAAAATGTTAAAACACTGGATAGGCTAAATTTCCATCGACTGCTTATGTTATTTCCTCATTCTCACTTGAAAACAATTACAGGGTTATACTGTAGTTCTCAGTTGCAATACTTGGTTAGGTTAGTTACATAAGTGCTGTTAAATCACGAAAATGGTTAGGGAAAGGTAACTTCTTCATAACTACTGTAAAATGGTGTAAGCAATTCTTTAGGTAAGTTTACCTAGACTTTAAAAATAATTTATTTGGCGAAGTACGTAGTACTAAGAATTACTATTTATCAAATTTGGTTTGTGTGGAAAAGTTGTTACTCTAGGAAATTTCTGAATCCATCTTTGTAGGAATATAAACTAATATTATTAAGAAACAAAAAATACAATGTGTGGTATATTTTAATTTTCTAACTCCCTCTGAACTCTGCAGTTATGCGATTATCGATAATAATTGTAAATCATTGCAATGTACATCCGACACATTTTGTAGTGATTTCACAACTGTACTATGAAGTAATGCCATTGACTGCTGCAAAATAACATGCTGACATCTATTCTCGTGTAGGCATTTTGTTGATACGACTAAAATATGAGCATATAGGATACATATAGAATCTTTCAAATTTTGGTAAGCTACCTACTAATACTCTCCCCGAAGACTTTGATTAGATACATGTGAAATGCATTACATGAAACAACTTGTAAACATTTTGCTTGAATCAAAGCCTAGATTTGCTTAAGCTAATAACAAGCAAATACTTCACTCGAGGCCCTGAGAAACATACTTCTAAAATTGTTTAGTTACTTGGATTGTTAAATACCTAGTTTTTCTGCAATAATGGGCACAAGAGCTTAATTTTACAACTCAAAAGTTGCTGAAGCATCAAATAGAATTATGTTTTGCATATAATTTTTTTTCACATAAATGAGTATTTGTCAAAAAGTATTTGGAAAAAAATATCTGTTTGAAAGGACAAAGAAAAATGTTAATTGTAGTACATAAATGAGAATTTACCAAAAGTATTTTTGAATGTATCAAAATTCTAACTAAAATGGTTTTGAAAGTAATTTATCATTCTGGTATGCATAACTTTTTTTCTTTGATACATTTATTTATCAGTTTCATTTCTCTTTAGTACATTATAAATCATTTAACTTTGATTTCTTTTTTGTTTCAGGCTTGTGGAGAACAGCTTTTTTTTATCTACTCTTTGGCTGGCCAATGTAAATAAGCAATTATTTCATGAATGCAGGAAGAGAGTTTATTTGATGTATTTTAAAATCACTGATAATATTTATTGGTGTATTTTAAAATCACTGATAATATTTATTGGTGTATTTTAAAATCACTGATAATATTTATTGGTGTATTTTAAAATTGCTGATAATATTTGTTTTGTGGCTGGAATGGTGACTTGTGAATTTTTATTAAGGATTAATAAAAAGCAGTAAAAATTATTAATGGTTGTCACAAGGAATTTTTTTTTCAATAATCAATCAATCATCTACACTCTACAGTAACAATTTTCCTTAACTCAAATAATATTTCAATACATATCTTATAAAGTATTCATATATGTACAATATAGACCAATTTTGAGCTATTCTGATATCAGTATATTAGTTATTATGAACATATACTATCAGAACTACCATTTGCATATAGTGCACATAATACATAACACTAGCCAACAACCATTAAAAAAAAAAAAAAACACTACTATATACACTACATAAAAAAAAAAAATCATAGACAAGTACAGATTATTCACTATTATATTCTAGAGCCAATTCCAATAAGTGTGAGGGCGTACCGGTGTTACGATTTGAATTATTGGTGGAAATAGTGGGTGCCACCACATGAGTGGGCACGTGGACCTGGCTTAATATTCTTACTCAGGGCGTTACGTGGCCCGTGTGCGGCGAGATATTAGCCCTCCTGATACCTAATTCAGCACCTGTCCCTACCCAAGCCCGTTCTCAGCGTCGGGCACGCTTATACTTAACCACAGTGGGCTCTTAGGGCGTCCCACACGCCGCTGACTGGGTTAAGGACCCACGTGGCCTCCCCCAAACACAAAGACACGTGACTCAATTAAGTTGGTTTTATTTACTTACACGTTACACGCCCTTATACAATCCTTCCGTGATACTGTTAAAAAAACGCCCGAGGCACGAATCTGTTTAGTTGAGGCGGACCACACACGTCGCCTCAAACCTTTACTTAGAACACGGGTGGTTAAAAACTCCGGAGAGTATATAAATCACTAATTAAACAGCCCCACCGACCGAGAGAGACCCCGAGGGTGAAGAGAAAACGATTTGAATTAATTAACTCAACAGAACTACTTATCGGTGAGACAACGGTGATGTCCTCGGGGTGTCTGCAGAGACGTCCGCTCTCGGCCGGCTGTAGAAGGAGACTGGGGTGAGACAAGGGTTTGCGGCAGTAAACATGGCGCTCTTTATAAAAATACCAGATACACATCCATGACCAGACCGTCTGTAATAATTACTTATGTGATAAAATATAGTTTGAATAAAGTTATGTGTTGGTTCCGTCGTCGCCCGCTAGGGAGCGTTCGTGGCCGTGCTTGCACGTACTTTATTACAAATATATAACATATTAATAAAACAAAAGGCACTCACTTACTGAATCGTCGTGACACTATTTTAGGGGCGAAAAGAAAAGATTACAATAATATTAATTATAAATAGGTGTGCGGCGCACTGCAGCTAAGCGCCCTCTTGCCGGGCTACCAACACACGCACTCGCTGGCGGGAGGTTTGAATATGAACAAAGGATGGAGGTGTTTGGGCGGTTGCATATCGGATTCGAAAGAGGGTCGCAGGCCCGGACGACGTCAAGTGTATTATCAACAAAAGAAAATAATTTTTTTTAAATAACAATATTTCGATATGAAGGAAAATCCGTATTCTAAAGTCTTGTATATCTTTGGTATCAATCAATGTAAATTAATCAATCTTTGATAAAAAAAATCCCAAAAATGATTAATAAATAAAAAAAATTATTATCAACCAGCTCTGGGTTTTGCATGAGGGTTCAACTTCTCTGACTTCTGAGATTACAGACAAGATTTTAATTAATAATACTACATATTGGCTTCATTACTAGATTATCTTTCAACCTAACTTATAATTTATTATTTGAATCAGTTCATTGAACTCAAATATTTGCAGCAATTTGTTTAAATGTTCATGAACTTGGATTATTTAACATACAAATGTAGGTAGGCTTACTAGACCTTTAATGCTAGAAGATTGTAATCACATAGGCCTAATTTCACATTTACAGCTAAGTCTTGGAGCTGATTTACATTAATATTTGTGCTAGACTTTGTAATTCTTAAAATTTTATTTTCTGCAATGTTCCAAAGAGCATTGCTCTATTTTGGAACAAAACAATTTAATCTGACAGTTTGTTACAACACTATTCTTAATAAAACAATGCACATTAGCCTGTATAATATGAATTAGATCTAACATAAGAACTACAAACTGCACATTTGTACTTAAAATATTCATCAAACAGTTAGGGAAAGAGATTAAACATAACATTTAACTCTTAAATCGTCATACATCATTTTAGTTATCACACTTATGATTGTATGTGAAAGGGATCAGATATTAACACTGCAAATGCATATTTAACACTAATAATTATATCAAACACAAATTATATCAGTAACATCATACTTCATTTTTGGTGTTACAGTAAGCTTCCGTAAATGTTTCTTTTTCTCTGAACATACATCAGAAAACTTTTCTTGAATTTAAACATTAGGCCTACAATAAATTTTTAAATAATGATTTGTTACATAGCAAACCTTCAAAATATGATTTACTTCCAATTTTTGGATAAACACCATTGAAGTTTTGCATTGTTTGCCATGGAAAACTATGGAAATAAATAAACAAATAAATAATTAAAAATATAAAGACACAACTGAATCAGCTGTAGTTGAACATACAGAACCAGCGAGGGGAATCAAAATATAATAAAATATAATATGTTCACTAAAGGTATGCAATGAATGGAGGATGTCCTACATTAATAATAATTAGTAACAGAACAAAGCAAATTTGTAGAGAAGAGACTTTTAACAGTAGTAGAATAATAAAATTCCGAAAAGGGCTGTTTCAAAAATTGCAAACATTCCTACACATAAGAAGCCCTTAATCTCAAAGACTTCATTCAGTATACTAGTCATTACCTTCTGCTCACGATCTGTAAAGGTAAGGTAATTCAATTAATGGGGGAAAAGGTAAAAAGCAATTGGTTTGTGGTCTTATAAATGTGGTCATTAGAGGCAAACATTAGGTCTCTGTGTTTAAGTGCTCACTTTTCTGTCACCAAAGTGATCTGGGTTTGATTCTCAGCAGGGTCATTAATGGATCTTTTGATAGTGGGGAACATAGCAAACATTGCTGTGGTTAGTTGGTTTTCTCAGAGTTCTTACGTTACTTCATTCATACATTCTGTCATTATATCATTAGCATTTTATAGCCCTTCATTTTTTTTGTAATGATCTAGAGGTCACCAAGCTGAAAGCTCAATTCATTTCCTTCATTGATAGATATAAGGGTTGAGGATTTGAACCAAGCAAGATAAACATTTTGATGTTGCCTGCTTCGTCTTCTATGGAAAATTAAATCTTATATTTTGAATTGCTTCTGTGCTGCACTACTGAGAACGAGTAACCTGCACTTTTTAAGGCATCAAATAAATTGTTATAACCGGTATCACTGTCTACATATCCAGGAATAGTGTTATCTTTATCACTTTTGGTACAATTTGGCAATTTATCACTTGCTAGCTCAAAAAACTATGTCATTGTTCACGTTCAAAAGCTGTAGCTATAGCCCGCGCTTTTCTATAACCGAAGTTACCCGATCGAGCGACGTACTTCGGAACTGTTCGGGCATGTCGATCTAAGCGGGTGAACCTTAGGCTGTCCATGGGTCATTGGCACCGTGGTCAAGTAAATGCGCTGGACAGCAACAGCAAAACATGGCGCCATACTGTATGGGAGGGAATTCTACTACACACGCTGAAAACATAACTTTTTTAACATAATTTAACGAAAATAAAAGCATATAAAAAAAAGAAAAATGTATTAAATATACAACATAACAACATATATGTACCATAATATTAACAAAAAAAGTTTTAAACAATAAAAAAATTAAATTGTTGAAATATCAAGATAAACACAGCCCATATATTTTACAAATTTCTTTATATATAAACGTCTCCAGGACTCACACCATGTATTGGCCGAACATCAGCCATGTACCAAATGAAAGCTGTCACCTTACTTAACAAAATATACTCATCAGAATTTTAGTCTGGGCCGACACTTTTAATGCCGACGGACAGCAACAAGATCGCGCGCCCAGTTTCACTTGCAGGCAATAGCTTCCTTCACCCGCCCATTACAGGCCTTGAAAAAACCATTTTACTTCTCCGTTAAAAAGTGAAATATGAAAATTCAACAACGAGGTCCTAAGCACAAGATATAAGGCTTTTTATTTAAACTAAAAAATTTGTAATTTAAAAACATTTTTTAAAATTATTTAAGGTCAAACAAAGTTCATATTTCAGAAAATGGCATTATATTATAACGACTCCAGGACTCATACCATGTATTGGCCGAACATCAGCCATATACCAACTG
Source organism: Bacillus rossius redtenbacheri (assembly GCF_032445375.1). Classification (NCBI taxonomy): domain Eukaryota; kingdom Metazoa; phylum Arthropoda; class Insecta; order Phasmatodea; family Bacillidae; genus Bacillus; species Bacillus rossius. Next base: position 257,171,606 of record NC_086330.1, on the reverse strand, counting down.
AAAGCTGTCACCTTACTTAACAAAATATACTGTTCAGAATTTTTGTCTGGGCCGACACTTTTAATGCCGACGGACAGCAACAAGATCGCGCGCCCAGTTTTACTTGCAGGCAATAGCTTCACCCGCCCATTACAGGCCTTGAAAAAACCATTTTACTTCTCTGTTAAAATGTGAAAAATGAAAATCCAACAACGAGGTCCTAAACACAAGATGTGAGGCTTTTTATTTAACCTAAAAAATTTGTATTTTTAAAAACATTATTTAAAGTTATTTAAGGTAAAACAAAGTACATATTTCAAAAACTTGCATTATATTAAAACGACTCCAGGACTCATACCAAGTAATGGCCGAACATCAGCCATATACCAAATGAAAGCTGTCACCTTACTTAACAAAATATACTGTTCAGAATTTTTGTCTGGGCCGACACTTTTAATGCCGACGGACAGCAACAAGATCGCGCGCCCAGTTTCACTTGCAGGCAATAGCTTCACCCGCCCATTACAGGCCTTGAAAAAACCATTTTACTTCTCCGTTAAAAAGTGAAATATGAAAATTCAACAACGAGGTCCTAAACACAAGATATAAGGCTTTTTATTTTACCTAAAAAATTTGTAATTTAAAAACATTTTTTAAAATTATTTAAGGTCAAACAAAGTTCATATTTCAGAAAATGGCATTATATTATAACGACTCCAGGACTCATTCCATGTATTGGCCGAACATCAGCCATATACCAACTGAAAGCTGTCACCTTACTTAACAAAATATACTGTTCAGAATTTTTGTCTGGGCCGACACTTTTAATGCCGACGGACAACAACAAGATCGCGCGCCCAGTTTTACTTGCAGGCAATAGCTTCACCCGCCCATTACAGGCCTTGAAAAACCCATTTTACTTCTCTGTTAAAATGTGAAAAATGAAAATCCAACAACGAGGTCCTAAACACAAGATGTGAGGCTTTTTATTTAAACTAAAAAATTTGTATTTTTAAAAACATTATTTAAAGTTATTTAAGGTAAAACAAAGTACATATTTCAAAAACTTGCATTATATTAAAACGACTCCAGGACTCATACCAAGTATTGGCCGAACATCAGCCATATACCAAATGAAAGCTGTCACCTTACTTAACAAAATATACTGTTCAGAATTTTTGTCTGGGCCGACACTTTTAATGCCGACGGACAGCAACAAGATCGCGCGCCCAGTTTCACTTGCAGGCAATAGCTTCACCCGCCCATTACAGGCCTTTAAAAACCATTTTACTTCTCCGTTAAAAAGTGAAATATGAAAATTTAACAACGAGGTCCTAAACACAAGATATAAGGCTTTTTATTTAACCTAAAAAATTTGTAATTTAAAAACCCTTTTTTAAATTATTTAAGGTCAAACAAAGTTCATATTTCAGAAAATGGCATTATATTACAACGACTCCAGGACTCATACCATGTATTGGCCGAACATCAGCCATATACCAACTGAAAGCTGTCACCCTACTTAACATAATATACTGTTCAGAATTTTAGTCTGGGCCGACACTTTTAATGCCGACGGACAGCAACAAGATCGCGCGCCCAGTTTTACTTGCAGGCAATAGCTTCACGCGCCCATTGCAGGACCTGAAAAAACCATTTTATTTCTCTGTTTTAAATTGAAATATAAAAATCCACCTACAAGGTTCTAAACGCAAGATATGGCGCTTTGTATTCAATTTAAAGACTTAGTATTTGTTAATAGTATTATTAAAATTATTTAAGGTCAAAAAAGGTACATATTTCAAAAACTTGCATTATATTAAAACTACTCAGTACTCATACCAAGTATTTGCCGAACATCAGCCATATACCAAATTAAAGCTGTCACCTTACTTAACAAAATATACTGTTCAGAATTTTTGTCTGGGCCGACACTTTTAAAGCCGACGGACAGCAACAAGATCGCGCGCCCAGTTTTCCTTGCAGGCAATAGCTTCACCCGCCCATTACAGGACCTGAAAAAACCATTTCATTTCTCTGTTTTAAACTGAAATATAAAAATCCACCTACAAGGTACTAAACGCAAGATATGGCGCTTTGTATTTAATTTAAAAACTTAGTAGTTGTTAATAGTATTATTAAACTTATTTAAGGTCAAAAAAGTTACATATTTCAAAAACTTGCATTATATTAAAACTACTACAGTACTCATACCAAGTATTGGCCGAACATCAGCCATATACCAAATGAAAGCTGTCACCTTACTTAACAAAATATACTGTTCAGAATTTTTGTCTGGGCCGACACTTTTAATGCCGACGGACAGCAACAAGATCGCGCGCCCAGTTTCACTTGCAGGCAATAGCTTCACCCGCCCATTACAGGCCTTGAAAAAACCATTTTACTTCTCCGTTAAAAAGTGAAATATGAAAATTTAACAACGAGGTCCTAAACACAAGATATAAGGCTTTTTATTTAACCTAAAAAATTTGTAATTTAAAAACCCTTTTTTAAATTATTTAAGGTCAAACAAAGTTCATATTTCAGAAAATGGCATTATATTACAACGACTCCAGGACTCATACCATGTATTGGCCGAACATCAGCCATATACCAACTGAAAGCTGTCACCCTACTTAACATAATATACTGTTCAGAATTTTAGTCTGGGCCGACACTTTTAATGCCGACGGACAGCAACAAGATCGCGCGCCCAGTTTCACTTGCAGGCAATAGCTTCACCCGCCCATTACAGGCCTTGAAAAAACCATTTTACTTCTCCGTTAAAAAGTGAAATATGAAAATTCAACAACGAGGTCCTAAGCACAAGATATAAGGCTTTTTATTTAAACTAAAAAATTTGTAATTTAAAAACATTTTTAAAAATTATTTAAGGTCAAACAAAGTTCATATTTCAGAAAATGGCATTATATTATAACGACTCCAGGACTCATACCATGTATTGGCTGAACATCAGCCATATACCAACTGAAAGCTGTCACCTTACTTAACAAAATATACTGTTCAGAATTTTTGTCTGGGCCGACACTTTTAATGCCGACGGACAGCAACAAGATCGCGCGCCCAGTTTTACTTGCAGGCAATAGCTTCACCCACCCATTACAGGCCTTGAAAAAACCATTTTACTTCTCTGTTAAAATGTGAATAATGAAAATCCAACAACGAGGTCCTAAACACAAGATGTGAGGCTTTTTATTTAAACTAAAAAATTTGTATTTTTAAAAACATTATTTAAAGTTATTTAAGGTAAAACAAAGTACATATTTCAAAAACTTGCATTATATTAAAACGACTCCAGGACTCATACCAAGTATTGGCCGAACATCAGCCATATACCAAATGAAAGCTGTCACCTTACTTAACAAAATATACTGTTCAGAATTTTTGTCTGGGCCGACACTTTTAATGCCGACGGACAGCAACAAGATCGCGCGCCCAGTTTCACTTGCAGGCAATAGCTTCACCCGCCCATTACAGGCCTTGAAAAAACCATTTTACTTCTCCGTTAAAAAGTGAAATATGAAAATTCAACTTTTACCTAAAAAATTTGTAATTTAAAAACATTTTTTAAAATTATTTAAGGTCAAACAAAGTTCATATTTCAGAAAATGGCATTATATTATAACGACTCCAGGATTCATACCATGTATTGGCCGAACATCAGCCATATACCAACTGAAAGCTGTCACCTTACTTAACAAAATATATTGTTCAGAATTTTTGTCTGGGCCGACACTTTTAATTCCGACGGACAGCAACAAGATCGCGCGCACTGTTTTACTTGCAGGCAATAGCTTCACCCGCCCATTACAGGCCTTGAAAAAACCATTTTACTTCTCTGTTAAAATGTGAAAAATGAAAATCCAACAACGAGGTCCTAAACACAAGATGTGAGGCTTTTTATTTAAACTAAAAAATTTGTATTTTTAAAAACATTATTTAAAATTATTTAAGGTAAATCAAAGTACATATTTCAAAAACTTGCATTATATTAAAACGACTCATGGACTCATACCAAGTATTGGCTGAACATCAGCCATATACCAAATGAAAGTTGTCACCTTACTTAACAAAATATACTGTTCAGAATTTTTTTCTGGGCCGACACTTTTAATGCCGACGGACAGCAACAAGATCGCGCGCCCAGTTTCACTTGCAGGCAAAAGCTTCACCCGCCCATTACAGGCCTTGAAAAAACCATTTTACTTCTCCGTTAAAAAGTGAAATATGAAAATTCAACAACGAGGTCCTAAACACAAGATATAAGGCTTTTTATTTAACCTAAAAAATTTGTAATTTAAAAACATTTTTTTAAATTATTTAAGGTTAAACAAAGTTCATATTTCAGAAAATGGCATTATATTACAACGACTCCAGGACTCATACCATGTATTGGCCGAACATCAGCCATATACCAACTGAAGCTGTCACCCTACTTAACATAATATACTGTTCAGAATTTTTGTCTGGGCCGACACTTTTAATGCCGACGGACAGCAACAAGATCGCGCGCCCAGTTTTACTTGCAGGCAATAGCTTCACGCGCCCATTGCAGGACCTGAAAAAACCATTTTATTTCTCTGTTTTAAATTGATATATAAAAATCCACCTACAAACCCTAAACGCAAGATATGGCGCTTTGTATTTAATTTAAAAACTAAGTATTTGTTAATAGTATTATTAAAATTATTTAAGGTCAAAAAAGGTACATATTTCAAAAACTTGCATTATATTAAAACTACTCCAGTACTCATACCAAGTATTGGCCGAACATCAGCCATATACCAAATGAAAGCTGTCACCTTACTTAACAAAATATACTGTTCAGAATTTTTGTCTGGGCCGACAGTTTTAATGCCGACGGACAGCAACAAGATCGCGCGCCCAGTTTTACTTGCAGGCAATAGCTTCACTCGCCCATTACAGGACCTGAAAAAACCATTTTATTTCTCCGTTCAGAAACTGAAATAAAAAATTCCAACTACGGGATCCTAAACTAAATGTGTAAGGCTTGTTATTTAATTAATTAAATTAGTATTCTTAAAAGTATTTTTATATATATTTAAGGTCTAACAAGGTACATATTTCAAAAACTGGCATTATATGTTAACGAGTCTAGGACTGATAGCAAGTATTGGTCGAACATCAGCCATGTATCAAATGAATGCTGAAATCTTTCTTAACAAAATATTCATATCATAATTTTTTACTGGGCCGACACTTTTAATGCCGACGGTCCTCAACAAGTTCTTACGCCCTGTTTTCCTTGCAGGCAATAGCTTCACCCGACAAATATGTTGATATTTTTATTTATTTCATTATATTTGAACCACTATTATAGATTTTATTATTTATTGCATACTTAATTATTGTATATAAGTTTTTGATATGTCTTACTAATACTGCAAGGGGTGGAAAATTTTCAATCTGCGCTGCCATCGGAAGAGGACGTGTTGTGGAGCTGCTCCAAGGGTTTATGACGAGCGCAAGGACCCGACCTTTCAAAGTATAAAGAAAGGTTTCCTTTCTGCTAAGACGCTCAGGCTATAAAAGTGTCAACTCATCTATAAACTTATAGTCACCCGACTTGGCTACACCCGGGAAGCTAACATCCCTATATAGCCCAGGAAACAAAGGTTTCAACCTGTGAAAAATTTGTCCAAAGCTGAATTTTTGCACAGTGGTAGAGTCGACTATGCTTAATAACATACCGAAAGTTTACCGCTGTAGACCTTGTGCGTATCACTAAAAATTTGCAGTTAAGTCCTAGATGACAGCGACTTGCAGCAGTTCATTAAAATGCTTCCCATTTTCGCACTTTTTACCGTAGACTCTCGATAGCTATATAAAAATAATCTTAAAGCACTACTACTCACATTTATAATGAATAAAGTTCTAAAAGTTAATATTAAAGTTAAGAAACAAAATGTTAAATTAATGAAATAAGTTTTTTTACATCAGTCAAGGCAATAAAAATACAATTCACTTAAAAATAAAGAGTCTTACGCAAATATTTCTTTAACAAAAGTTGTTGTATAGTTCTTAAGCTTTACAGGGACATATCTCTCAAACGTCTAGCTTAATTTATAGGATCACTAGAGACTCCCGAGCTTATCAATGTCGTCTACGCACTGCGACAGAGCCACAGCCGCAAGCGCTGTGGCCACTCTCACTCCCACGAAATTGAAGATTTTTAATCTTTGTAAAATTTGCTCCTAACTGAAATTTAAAACAGTGGTAACATTCAAGTTTTCTAGCAACATTTGAAATGTTTACCTCCGCAAACCTTGCGCGGAACACCGAAAACGAGAAGTTAAGTCCTAAATAATACTTTATTGACCACTCAACAATATGGCACTATAACGTAATTACTATAGTATACTTTCAGAAAAGCAAACCAAAACTTACTCAAAACATTATTCTCAATGATTAAATTTAAAAATCTTTCACTACGGTTTACTAAATATGATATTTATTCAACAATATTAGAAGAGTGGTGTTCTGAAAAAAAGGGCACAAATGAAAATACGTATTACAAAAACACGTAGAGCCCAATGTGAAAACATTAAATAAAAGTAGTTGCAAAGTTCTTAAACTTTAAATTAGTTTATTTTTTGAGAGCTTGGTACATTGTGTCTGACCGCTAAAGCGATCCGAGCCGCGTAGTGTATACTACTGCGAGGTTGTCGAAGTAGGCTCGGGTCGGGACGAATTTCGCCGTAAAGAAACAAAGGTTTTTAATACAGGGAAAATTATTCCAAAGAAAAAACTTTGTACAGTTGCAGAATGAACGTTTCTTAGTAACATATCAAAAGTTTACCGATGCAAACCTTGTGCGTCACACCAAAAACGAGCAGTTAAGCCCAAAATGTCAATTTTTTGCAACGAACCACAATAATGGATATTGCAAATGCAGTTTATGGAGTAGACTAACAGTATGGAACCCAAAATAATCTAGAAACATTGCCCTATCTGAGGATAGTGATAAAAAGTACAAAGTTTAAACATATTTCAATAAAATAGACAATTTAAATCATTAAAGTTAACGAATTCACTTTTATTCAATTTTTAGGAAATATAAATACATTTTACATAAACTTAAACAGCCCAAAATGGAAATCGCTTTCAATAAACGTTGTTGCATATTTATTCTTCTTTAAATTGGTATATTTTTTAAGTGTCTCATACAATTAGTCTGACCGCTGAAGCGATCCGAGCCGCGTGGTGTATACTACTGCGATGTTGTCGAAGTAGGCTCGGGTCGGGACGAATTTCGCTGTAAAGAAACAAAGGTTTTTAATACATGGAAAATTATCCCAAAGAAGAAACTTTGTACAGTTGTAGAATGAACGTTTCTTAGTAACATATCAAAAGTTTACCGATGCAAACCTTGTGCGTTACGCCAAAAACGAGCAGTTAAGCCCAAAATGTCAATTTTTTGCAACGATCCACAATAATGGATATTGCAAATGCAGTTTATGGAGTAGACTGACAGTATGGAACCCAAAATAATCTAGAAACATTGCCCTATCTGAGGATGGTAATAAAAAGTACACAGTTTTAACATCTTTATATAAAATAGACAATTTAAATCATTAAAGTTAACGAATTCACTTTCATTCAATTTTTAGGAAATATAAATACATTTTACATAAACTTAAAGAGCCCAAAATGGAAATCGCTTTCAATAAACGTTGTTGCATATTTATTTTTCTTTAAATTGGTACATTTTTTAAGTGTCTCATACAATTAGTCTGACCGCTGAAGCGATCCGACCCGCGTGGTGTATACTACTGCGATGTTGTCGAAGTAGGCTCGGGTCGGGACGAATTTCGCTGTAAAGAAACAAAGGTTTTTAATACATGGAAAATTATTCCAAAGAAGAAACTTTGTACAGTTGTAGAGTGAACGTTTCTTAGTAACATATCAAAAGTTTACCGATGCAAACCTTGTGCGTCACGCCAAAAACGAGCAGTTAAGCCCAAAATGTCAATTTTTTGCAACGATCCACAATAATGGATATTGCAAATGCAGTTTATGGAGTAGACTGACAGTATGGAACCCAAAATAATCTAGAAACATTGCCCTATCTGAGGATGGTAATAAAAAGTACACAGTTTTAACATCTTTATATAAAATAGACAATTTAAATCATTAAAGTTAACGAATTCACTTTCATTCAATTTTTAGGAAATATAAATACATTTTACATAAACTTAAAGAGCCCAAAATGGAAATCGCTTTCGATAAACGTTGTTGCATATTTATTCTTCTTTAAATTGGTACATTTTTTAAGTGTCTCATACAATTAGTCTGACCGCTGAAGCGATCCGAGCCGCGTGGTGTATACTACTGCGATGTTGTCGAAGTAGGCTCGGGTCGGGACGAATTTCGCTGTAAAGAAACAAAGGTTTTTAATACATGGAAAATTATTACAAAGAAGAAACTTTGTACAGTTGTAGAGTGAACGTTTCTTAGTAACATATCAAAAGTTTACCGATGCAAACCTTGTGCGTCACGCCAAAAACGAGCAGTTAAACCCAAAATGTCAATTTTTTGCAACGATCCACAATAATTGATATTGCAAATGCAGTTTATGGAGTAGACTGACAGTATGGAACCCAAAATAATCTAGAAACATTGCCCTATCTGAGGATAGTAATTTAAAGTACACAGTTTTAACATCTTTATATAAAATAGACAATTTAAATCATTAAAGTTGAGAAATTCATTTTCATTCAATTTTACGGAAAAGTTAATACTTCTTACACAAATATAAAGAGCCCTACGTGAAAATCGCTTTCAATAAACGTTGTTGCATATTTGTTCTTCTTTAAATGGGTATATTTTTTAAGGGTCTCATACAATTTGTTTGACCCCTGAAGCTATCCGAGCCGTGTAGTGTGTACTACTGTGAGGTTGCCGAAGTCGGCTTGGGGTCGGGACGAATTTCGCTGTTAAGAAACATGGAAAATTATCCCAAAGCAGAAACTTTGTACAGTTGTAGAATAAAAGTTTCTTAGTAACATGTCAAAAGTTTACCGATGATCCCTTGTGATCACACCAATAACGAGCAGTTAAGTCCTAAATGATAATTTCCCAAACGATCCACAAAATTGTGTTTCGTAAATAATTTAATAACTCTATAAATACTTTTTTTAAGTAGGCTGCCAGTATACAGCAAACTTGGTTTGTCCTCAAACGCCATATTACTACGGTAATAGGAATATGAAATCACTACAGACAAGATTTTGTTCCGTTTACTATGGTGAAACCAGAGCTAACCGAGAAATGACCGAACGTCCCGGAAAGTTGTGATATTTGACGATATTGCGCGAGTAGCACACCCGTACGTGACTACAGAGAATGGATAGTTTCCTTAACCGTTAGGATTTCTGGTACGAACACCCTCTCACAGGTAGGGTCATAAAATACGGTCAAACTCTTGCAAAAACATCCACTACCGCTCTTTGCCACTAGCAATCGAACGACGTCAGCTAGGCGCCGCACTCAAATACATTAACTTATTAAAAAAACAACTGAATATGTAATGCTACCTATACGTTTTACAACACAACTCGTGTTTTATTTATTTTCTGAAAAAAAACCTATTACTATAGGAATTATGTTGTAAAAGTGAAAAAAAAAACTCAGATTACATTTACGATGTATCGTTTTATTCAATTTTTATGTAGTAAACTGATTTTAAAGAAGTAAATATATAATTTTTCATTTTGTCGAATACAGGCTACATTAAAATTTTGCATTGTTCTGATCTAAAATAAAACGATGTATCAGAAATAAAAAAAAATTTGTTTCTAAAAAAATAATTCTTAATAATAAAATTTTTGAAACATAATAAATCCATGCAGATATAAAACCAGAGGTCCTCTAGAGTTTTTCATTTACAAGTTCCAAGCAGAAATCGTTTATTGTTAATTTTATTGTATCAAAAAACATTCATATAAGAAAAAAAATGCATATCTCATTACATGTAACATACACCCTCTCATATGAATTAGCTATGTGTTAAGTAATCCCTAAATAAGACCCAGTTGAATGAGTGTCGCAGTACGCAGTGTGTCGCAATGCCGCGCCGGAACGGCGGTGGCCGTGAGAGATCAGTACGGCCGCAGTACACTGCAACGCTCGGGACGCTTTAATGAGCCAACTAATTACGTTAGACTCTTTATAAATATACTGTCTTAAAGCTAAAGGTATAACCAAAAACATTTATTTGGACATTTTTCGCATTGGACTCTTCAAATTGGTGTAAATAGTATTTTTATCTGAGTGGCAAAGATAAAAAATAATATGTCATGAATTAATCGCTTAATATCAAATCTTTAATATTAACAATTTATGCTGTTTACAACATTAATGGCTGTATTAGAGTCTCAAGATTATTTTGGTAGTTTTATGGACAGTCTAAATTAAAAACTGTACAAATGGGTAGCATTTTAATGGACTGATGTAAGTCGCTGTCATCTAGGACTTAAATGCAAATTTTCGGTGATACGCACAAGGTCTACAGCGGTAAACTTTCGGTATGTTATTAAGCATAGTCAAATCTACAACTGTGCAAAAATTCAGCTTTGGACAAATTTTTCACAGGTTTGTGCCTTTTTAAGTCTTGGTTTCCTGGACTATATAGCCTTCTTGTCGTCGGGCGTACATTCGCTAGCTCCGCTCGCGCGTGCTGACGGCCGGGAGTGCCCTGCGTCCTTTGGGAATCACCTGAGGCGGGCAGTTCACCGAAGGGGAGTTGATGCGGGAACCGTAGCGTTTACTCACGGCATGCGCGGGGTGTGTCGCCCTGCCCAGGCCCTTGTCTAGGAAATACAAAAAGAATCACAAATCTGTGAAAAATTTGTCCATAGCTGAATTTCTGCCAATTGTTAGAGTTGACTATGCTTAATAACATACCTTAAGTTTACCGTTGTAGACCTTATGCGTATCACCGAAAACGTGCAGTTAAGTCCTAGAAGTTAGAGTCTTACAGCAGTCCATTAAAATGATTCCCGTTTACGCAGTTAATAACGTAGACTCTCTGTAAGTGCATAAAAATAATCCAGAAACACTATTCAACACGATCACGTTAAAAAAAAATTCAATGTTGAATAAAAAGTTGAAACAAAGTCGATAACGTTATTGATTATGTTTTTTTTTTAAACATTCATTGAAATAAAAGTATGATTTACATACAAAACAAGGGTCGGCGTGTGTGCCGTCCTGCGGCGGTGCTTTGGTCGCAGCAAGCCGGCGCGACGAGCGTTGCACGCGACCTTCATGGCCATGTTTCAAAGTTCCGAAGATTTAGTTTAGGGATTGCTGCAGATATGTTACGTTTATTCGATTTAACAAAAAATCAGTTAAATTATCGCAAATAAGACAATAATCTAATATTTTTTCTTAAGTTATGATGGCTCCATAAAGTTGCAATAAACAATTTTGTTAGAACTTGTCAACAGGAACACCCAAAAATACCAAGTTTAACAATTATGTATACAAATATCTAAAAAAAATTGGGAAAGCTTTCCTTCTCATAAAGAACGATTTAAGCTTTTATTTTTTATTTGACTAAATCTGTTTGAAATGGGAAAATCGAAACACTAATGAACTTTAAAGTAATAACTCTAGGCATCGGACGCATGACGTCACATTGGAGATGAGGCACAATATCAATATTTGAGAGCATGTTTTCAGTTCGTAAACTTAAAAAAAAAATGCTTTAGTAAAGACTGAAAAACCAGATTAGAAAAACTAAGTAAAGAATTTAAAATTAATACCAATACTAATCAACAAATAAATATATGATAGTTATTGTCTTATTCTATTACTTCAGTAACGTAATCTATTTTTTATCCAGGCTTCATGGTCTATTAGAAACAAAACATTTACAGTTTTCATAGCGCCCATAAAGGTTTGTGGTTTTTATCTTAGGTAAATATTTTCATTCTGATGTATTGTAATAAAATCAAATAAACTTTTGCATCTACTTACATTAGTTAATTGGAGGAATTTACTAGCGATTTTTATCTTTATTTTTAATATCTTTGTTGCCTGTGACTAAAACACTCCAACACAAACGACTTTAGCATGAAGCCTAGAGCAGTACACATTGCGACGCTCTAACGGCTCTAGCGACCCAATAGGTTATTGTAGACAACTAAATATATACCATTTAAAAACTAATAAATATCAAGAAACTTAATTTAAAAGACTTTCAAGTTCCTGTACTTTATATATATATATATATATTAATTCCTGCGATTTTGTAAAAAAAAAACATTTCGCAAAATTTTGTTGATACAACTTTCTTATTTTGCATTATATATATATTAATTCCTGCGATTTTGTAAAAAATATAATGCAAAATAAGAAAGTTGTATCAACAAAATTTTGCGAAATGTTTTTTTTTTACAAAATCGCAGGAATTAATATATATATATATATATATAAATATTAATTCCTGCGATTTTGTAAAAAATATAATGCAAAATAAGAAAGTTGTATCAACAAAATTTTGCGAAATGTTTTTTTTTTACAAAATCGCAGGAATATATATATATATATATATATATATATATATATATATATATATATATATATATATATATATACACACACACACTTCTAAACTTTCAAAAGTATAAAAGATTTTGAAAACTAATTTTATTTGATAACTGAGAAGATACAATAATAAAAACGTTTGTAGAATTCATATTTGTAGAGCGCAACAAGGAGCTAAGATTTAGGACATAACCGCTAGTTTTCTGAGTGATGCACAAGGTATGGGGCGATAAACTGTTGATATGTTACTACAGAACGTTGATTCTAACTCTACTAAATAAATTCAGCGTTTATGTTTTTTTTATATTAAAAGTGTTAGTTTCCTAAGAGCTAAATTCACCGCAGCCCAAGTGACTTCAGCACCTCCCGCAGTAGAATAGGCCTACACATTACGCCGCTCGGAACGCTTCAGCGCCAGCGGGCAGATCAATGGAGTCACACTCTTAAGCAATATACCATTTGTTAAAGCTTAAAAAATATGCAACTTCGTTGGTTTAAATGAATTTTACGTGGGGCCTTTCATGTTTATGTAATTGTATTTTTATTTTCTTAAATTAAAAAAAAAAAATTGGTTGTCTGTAAAGTCGGTTTATGGACGATAGTTTAACGTGACGTCATAACAAAATATTGATGAAATGATTGCATACTTTTATGAATAAAATTGAATCAATTTTATTGAATTATCACTATTTTGTATTGATACAAAGAAGGAGTGAAATGAAATCTACTACCTATTTAATGAAAATATATTTAATCTTTATAAATGTGTTTGTTTTTAACAATTGAAGTTAAGTTCCTAGAACATTTTGGGCTTCATTATGAGATTATACTATAGAAATTGCATTTACAAAATTTATTTTTGTGGGTCAATGCAAGAAATTGTAACTTAGGCCTCAACTGCACGATTTTGGTACAACGCACAGGGTTTGCAGCGGTAAACTTTTGATATGTTACTAAGAAATATTGATACTGCTGCTGTACAAAATTTCAGGTTTTATGTAATTTTCCATATGTTAAAAAACTTTGTTTCCTAAGACCAAATTTTGTTCCAACCCGAGCGACTTAAGTACCCACACGGTAGGATACACACTACGACGCTCGGAACCTTTCAGAGGCCCGGTCAATTGAGTCAGAGAATTAACCAATATACCATTTTAAAGCTTTAAAAATATGCAACAACGTTTGTAAAAGTGATTATTACGGCGGACCATATATCTTTATGTTAATCGTGTTTTTAATTCTTTCGTTGTGAATAAAATACACTTCTTATTACTTCATCGATTAATATCGTACCTTTAGTATTAACATTTTGAAAATGTTTTAACATAAATGTGTAAAATGGTGTTTCTAGATTATTTGGATGCATTTACGGAGAGTCTACGTTAATAACTGCGTATACGCGAATCATTTTAATGAACTGCTGTAAGTCGCTGCCATCTAGGACTTAACTGCACGTTTTCGGTGATACGTACAAGGTCTACAGCAGTAAACTTTCGGTATGTTATTAAGCATAGTAGGCTCTACCACTGTGCAAAAATTCAGCTTTGGGCAAATTTTTCACAGATTGAAAGCTTTGTTTCGTGGACGACTCGGGGTGCTCGCCTCGCAACAAGAACCGGGGGCGACAGCTGCAGGCACTCTGGAGCCGGGGCGCCCGCCCGGGCTGTGTGCCTGCGGGGAGGGCGTAGAGGCAGTCAGTCACGCCCTGGAGGTTTCCAATACAGGAGCTCTTTGTTGGGAATATAGTGAATACCAACTCGCGGACAATTCGGCGGAAGTCGCTGTTGTATCGTCGGCCCTGAGAAGATCAGTGGAAGCCGATTTTTCAAGTCGATAATGGGAAAGGAACGAGAATATTATAATAATACAAATTTGACAAAAAGTTGCGTGTAAAACGTTACACTACCAAAGCGTTGTGCTCTTATTTATGACAACTTGGTATTGTTCCACGTGGTGAGAACAAAACATGCAACACGCTTTGTTGCTGGTAAGACGAGAGTCGTAGCGCAAGGTGCCATCCTTAAGGACGCGGTTCAGGTGTATAAAACATTTTCTGCCATTGCAATACTTCACTGTTATTCTATTTGAAAACGGGAAAACTTCTATTTCTGCCTATTCGAAGACTTAACTTTGCTATTGCAATTAAAGCTAACGATAATTAGATAAAATAACTTTTAACTCTAAAAATAGGAGCTAGAGTATGAGTCAAAATGCTGTCAATCAGTGTTGTTATGTAACAGATACCTAACATTTTATTCATACATGATAATCAAAATATGTAGTTTCATTGTTTTTTCTAAAGTATTATCCCTAAAGTCTCCTACAGATACAATTGGATCATAGTGCTCCATTAATGAGGAAATAATTATTTTCTTTATTTTGGTGAATACATGTGATGGCAAAATTAAAATTTTTAAGTGAAATAAGTATAAATACTGCTAAGAGTAAAAGAAGTTTTATGGATTACTTAGATGCTTTGTGCGTTTCCTTTTTTTTCTTAACCTAACTAAAACCAAATGTATTTGGGAGGGTCTGGGTTAGGGAGAGACCTAGGTCCGTCTCAGGCCGAAGCCTATACGCTCTAATCATGCAGGGGTTAGCCATGCAGGAGAGGTCGCATGCATCATGTGCTAGGAGGGAATTGGTCAGCCATGGCCACCATTAGTGCCATGACAAACTCCCCTCACTGACTACTCTAGACTAACACTAGATAAGGTGGGCCCAGGTGAAGCCTCTATTGACAGAGGGAAAACCCTGGGCTCATTCATGCTGGATGCAAAATTAATGTATTAATTAACAAGCAGGTTGGTTACGGGAACAGAAGGGTTGTTCTGGAAGAAGAGTTGGACAGAGTAAAAAAGCACTACTAAGCGAAGGTGGTGAGCTTGGACTGTTTGGTCCGTGTTCCCGCCATGATGCCAGCCAGCACACATTCTTAAACTAGAAATATCAGTATGAATGTGTACATGTGTATGGGATTATTCTTGGGCGCTTCGCCATTCAAGGTCTCAGGAGACCAAAAAAGTGGAAAATCAGACGATAATTCGAGCCCTGCTGGGCCGAAACACGACAGTATTTTTCGCCTACACGGAAGGACCTACAGGGAGGGCTGCGTCGGTGTTGGGCGTTGTATGTCAATTAGAACCATATTATACTTAATAATACTTAATACTATGAGCTGCCAGCTTAGGATTGCAAGAACTGTGCTTTTTCGCTCCGCGCGCATTGGCCGGCAGTCTGCGCGGCCAATCACGCGCGACTATGGCGGCCGGTGGGCAAGGAGCGATTTCGGCCGCTTATATTTTTGTCTTACGTCCGGATCAAAATTTCCGAGCGATAAAACATGTGGGTTTTAACTATTTACGCATTTATCGTAAAATGTTTCTGGGGTTCGAATGTAAAAGTCTTGCAAAGTTTCCGTGTCCGTTTCACAATGCAAGGCTTCTGTAGGGTAATACATTGGAGCGTCTGTAGCTATTCGAATACATTTATTCTGAATTCGCTGCAGCTTTAATAAATGTGTTTTCGCAGTGGTTGCCCAGACTGGGGCTGCGTACGTAATAATAGGGTGAATCAGTGTTTTGTAGAGCACAGTAAACCGTTCGTTACTGTGCCTCCACATCGCCTGCTCATTACTGGATATAGTGAGCTTAGTCTAACCTCAGTTTGAATTCTCTAGGCATCTATATGATGGTGCCAGAGAAGCTTCCTGTCCATGTGGATGCCTAGATATTTTACGACGTCCTTTTGTGGGATTTGTTCGCCAAACAAACGTATTTATGGCCTGTGTTCTACAGGTGGAAGATTTCCGCGAGTAAACACAATAGCTTCGGACATCGTTGTGTTCACTTTGCTAAGCCAGGTCGTACACCATTGCTAGCACACAGCTAATGCATCCGTTTTTTTCCTAGCCTAATTTAATCTAAGCTAATGCAGTCTGGTAGTGGCTAGGTGAAGTGTGTATGATCTGCTATACAGAAACGTGTCGTTTGCATAGCACATAGCAGCCTAACTTCACTAGGCGGTGTTCGGGGCGTGGCAAATCTCTAGAAGGCTATATATGTTAAATAGAACAGGGCCTAGAATACTGCCCTGTGGTACGCCTGCTCTTATTTGTTTGATGTCAGACATAGTTCTTTAAGTTGATACTGTAAACGTTCTGTCTTCTAGGTAGGACGCGACTAGCTTGGTATAGCAGACCAGGAAATTAGTTTGATATAGTTTGTATAGATTAGCCCCGCGTGATAAACTCTGTCGAAGGCTTTTTCTACGTCTAAAAACGTCGCAACTACATAATCTTTTACGTTGAAGGCGCTTGTTATCTCTTCAGTGAGGCGTATGAGTTGGTGCACTGTCGAGTGATTACTGCGAAAAATCGAATGGCCTAAGTGTACAGGCCTGCCCGATCCGCGGACGAATATTTTCACGTTCTGCGCGCATACTTTTCGTTGGTGATACTGCCGACGAGCGCGGGTTTGAATGGTAGTTTGATGATATGAATTGACAAACTGCTAGACTGTGTGTAATATAGTTACCCAAATAACACTAAAACAACAAAAATGAATTAAATAATAAATAACCATCTCTTTTAAAACTATAACGTGTCAGAACTGAGTGTTATTGTGCAAACAAAGACTAATTTTAGCAAAGATTATTGCACGAAGTAAGGGAGGTAGGGTTATATGAATGGTCAAAATAAGTTTTTATAGCAACTGATCTTGAGAAAATGATTTTTTTGTTTGTGTAGGCCTCAACTTTGACAGCTGAGTAAAGTTTATTTAAACAAAGGCACAGCATTTCAATAAGTGTTTTATTTTTTAATGAATTTCTGAATTATAACCTTGTCACAAATTTTTATGTAGGATACATACAGATGCAAGTTTATTATAAACTGAACTATTAGTATTAATGTTTATACGTTTCATTTAGAAAATAAATTTAGCTCATATTGTTACATGAATTAATATATCTGATACGCTTACTTGCGTTATTAAAATAACTTGCATTAACTTCGGAACAATTGTAACGTGTCCCAAATTTTCGGTTGTAAACGCAAACCAAATATTTTCATTTAATTATATTATTAATTGATGTCATGTTATGTTGATAGAACTAACAAAAAACGGCGAAATATAAATTCAAATTTTTGATATTCGTGCTTTATTGTTTGGCTATTTATTTTGGCAATTTTTCATAGTTTAAGCACTTATGAAAATATTTACATAAAATTCTTATAAATGTTTTTTGAGATTCTTTAATTATGTGTGATGATTATGCTAATAGTTGTTGAGATAATTGAGGTAGATTACCGGTATTTTACCATTGGTTTTGTATTTTGTATTACGTTAGCTACTTTTAAAATACTTTTAAGTCATTTGGATGGTTGGTTAAGTTTTGTTAGCTTAATTTAAAACATTGTTTAATCGTGTGAATGGCTGGAGGGATAAGGTAATTTAATTTCGAACACTGTTCAATTATTTGAATGATTGGTTGTATACAATATTCATTTAAAATACTGTATATTGGTGTAAATGTTTGGGTAAGTTACGTTAGCCACATTAAAAATACTTAACGGCGTACTTCGGGATAGGTGTTATTCAAAAAACCATTAAATGTTCTTAATGGAGAACCTTCTCTAGAAAATTAGCATTACTTGAAATAGGGATAACAATCTGCAGGTAGAGAAGTAAAGATTGTGTTAGGTAAGTTCCGGGAAGAGGAGTGGCAGATTTTGCATTTAAAACTGCAGAATAAAAAGTACGAATTTTTGAAAAATTTAAATATTTAAGCTTTGTGAAACGATTAATAACCATGCAACATTTTTAAATAATCAATATTAATATTACAAGAGTGACATATTTTTAATTATATAATCTTGATTTTTGAAATAAATGCTTTTTTTTTCGGATGAGGTTGTACTAACCAGCGAAATGATTTTATTTCCGTATCTAAACTACCGCGTTATTATTTTCCTGCCTAGTATTTTGTTAGTACAATATATAGTACACAATATATAGTGTACAAAATAATTTATTACGGTTGTGGCAAACAACAGTTAACTGGTGTCACTGCTACAAAAGTTTAACATTATTTAGCCAAACTTGTGTTGTGAATGTATTACACTGAAATAAATAATAAAATCACTTCAGGCTATATAAAAAAAGATTGTCAAAATTAAATGATATCGTAGCTTTCGTCCATTCGAAACCTAAATTGGGCGGAGACAAAACAAAATACAGAAAAAAACTTATTTTGTAATAAATGAGGCAATAAAATTAGTTATAGGTATCTAATTTCTTAATTTATTTACTTGAATGGAAATAAATTTGCCATTAGAATCATCATTTGTTGATAACCGCCGTTCTAACAAAATGTAAAACTCAGATTAACGTATATTTCCGTATGCATAGCCTACTTTAGCAAAATATCTCCAGAGTGACGTCACAAATTGCTAGCCAGTGAAAGAGAAAGGTGCGCAAAAGGATACATATATAACTTCACGATGATTCACCCGTTATGTTCACAGTTGACAGAACAGAAGAACGAATGAATATCAAGCAATGATTTGTGTAACATTTTCTTAAGTGTTATGAGTACGTAATAAATATTCTCGCAGAAACTGTATGGTGTTATGTAGGCTGAAGTATCTATTTATTCGATTTTTTATTTATTAGAAAACAATTTGATCCGATTTCCGCATAGGTAGTTGAGAAGTGTAATTAGGATAAGAAATTTTAAGCTCAATATTGTGCTAAAACAGATTAAGATAAATTGTAATTGGAACCGAATTAGGGGTTCATATGTAAAAATACAAATGTTTGTTAAGTGACACAATATTTCTGTAAACCTTTGTGTTCTGTACCATTACAAGAAGGAACAACCATATTTCTATACATCTGAGAATAATAACAGTAGTATTACAGAATTATTTTTATTTGGTTTCATATAGAACTTCTATAAGCACTCGAACTATGGTCAATGGACTGGGAATGTTGCGTTTAATGCCGATTATAATTTGTTGTGTTTGTTGCCAGCCAAACTTGTTTAACTATATGATAGAACCTTACACTTAGTACGTGTGGTTTCCAAGTGATGTTATGTTCTCTGGATTATGTAATTACAGTTTCCCTTATACGAATGTACCGAACAAATATAAAGTGTTGTGGTGTATACCACCATTGAAATATAAGAAACCTCTTAGTTAACACTAGGAAAATAACAAATGCAAGTGACAAGTAGCTCATTTGACATTGAACAAGAGGATCGTTCCAAAGAGAGGTTGCACCCTCCTTCCTGAGCGAGCCTTTTGTGACGTTGCAAGTTGTTTCTTGTTTCATTACAAAGAAAAATTGAAAAAGTAAGCCATAAATTGCACCATTTTAAAACATATTTGCAACATTGCAAATAATTGCTTGAATATCTTTCACACTTGGGGTTGGCTAATGACTAAATTTCGAATAAAATTTTCTATTTACTCATTGATATAACGTTGCGTTAACCATGCAAGCACATTTGTTGAAATGCAGCATGTACTTTGTATGGTGTACAATTAACAGTATCTTTCATGTACTTTATTTTAATAATTCTTGGGAATTTTTTTTCCAGAACTAATTGATATGTTCTCGCCCCTTAAATACAGGTAACGAGATGCTGGCCCGTTACCATCACATGCAAGGTCTCAATAGTATATAAACAACATTATTCTAATGTATTGTTATTGTGGTGACTAGCGAATGAATGCAGCAGATTCCAACTCTTCAGAATTGTTTCCAGTAGACGCAGCGTCGCACTGCGTGGCTGCGACTGGTTGATAATCGCTGGCTCCTCTGTGACATTGTGGGCATTGGTGAATCAAGCTTGTCGTGAATGTCAGTGCGCTTGCAAACTGACTCCCCTGCTGCAGCTCATACACCGGTCGTCACTGGATTCTGATGTACTTTGTAATAATTAAGATAGTTTCTGAACCAGAACAGTTGATAAGCTACGGTCCTGAATCAAAAAAGGTAAATTTAAAATGTGTCGTAACTTTATCTTTGAGCCTCATTTAGAAAATGTTAACATACTCACCTTTCATTGTTAGGTACATATTTTTTTACACAATCCCGCATAACCCTGCAAGTTATAAAAATTCTTCCAATGTATGAATTTCCCAATTACATACATATTGATAATGCCGAATGTGGACTTTATATATATACACACATGCATACTTACTATGTATAATAATTGAAAGAAAATGTTTGCTTCAATGTCTCCCCTATAAATAATAAATGAATTACCTATATGATTAAATATCCGTGTTCTTAGTGGATATAACTAGGAAAATCTGCATAATTTGTATGTATTTTGGTAGTTATTAAAAAAGTACAATTAAACTTACAATATTATGAATTGTCATACCTCTAATGTTAAATTTTACTCTTGTACAGATAGCACACTGTATCTAAGTAACATAATTAAGATGTCACAGATATAATAATTAATACTTACTAATTTTATTCGACAATGTGTTTCCGATTCATTTGACTTCTTGCAAATGGGTTATAAATTAAGTATAACTCCAGAGACGTACCAAATTAGGTTACCTTGAGAAACTCATGACGTCAGCGTGTATGGTTTATGTGTTAGGGAAAATTTATTCAAATACTGTGTATTAAAAAAGTGCATGACATGGTATATTATTGTTTTATTTTGAAACAATTAACCCCAATTATTGCGAACACCATGGTAATATGCTTAAAAAATGTGTGAACTCTGGAGTGTATGAGAAGTTATTTCCAGGCCGGCCGTCGAATCGTCCGGTTTTAGGATCGAGTATAAATGACAGAACTTCGACTATCATCCCTTTTCTACGTGTGTCTAAAGCCAGCCAGAAGCGTGGAGAAATCCCCCTGAAAAGCCTGACTCGAATGACAATTGAAATGTTTTCCTAACTTAAATTAAACTAAGCTAAAGTGTGTGGGAAAGGGGCCAGTTTAAGGTAGGACCTAGGCGTGTCTCAGGGCAAACCCTATACACTAGAATAAATACCAATTATTTAAGTTAAATACAAAGCGTCATATCTTGCGTTTAGGACCTTGTAGTTGGATTTTTATATTTCAGTTTTAAACGGAGAAATAAAATGGTTTTTTCAGGTCCTGAAATGGGCGGGTGAAGCTATTGCCTGCAAGGAAAACAGGGCACGCGATCTTGTTGCTGTCCGTCGGCATTAAAAGTGTCGGCCCAGACAAAAATTCTGAAAAGTATATTTTGTTAGGAAAAATTACAGCTTTCATTTGGTACATGGCTGATATTCGGCCAATACTTGGTATGAGTCCTGGAGTCGTTTTTATAAAATGCAAGTTTTTGAAATATGTACCTTCTTTGACCTTATATATTTTAAAGAATACTATTAATAAATACTATCTTTTTTAGTTAAATACAAAGCGTCATATCTTGCGTTTAGGACCTTGTAGTTGGATTTTTATATTTCAGTTTTAAACGGAGAAATAAAATGGTTTTTTTAGGTCCTGTAATGGGCGGGTAAAGCTATTGCCTGCAAGGAAAACAGGGCACGCGATCTTGTTGCTGTCCGTCGGCATTAAAAGTGTCGGCCCAGACAAAAATTCTGAAAAGTATATTTAGTTAAGAAACGTTACAGCTTTCATTTGGTACATGGCTGATATTCGGCCAATACTTGGTATGAGTCCTGGAGTCGTTTTTATAAAATGCAAGTTTTTGAAATATGTACCTTCTTTGACCTTATATATTTTAAAGAATACTATTAATAAATACTATCTTTTTTAGTTAAATACAAAGCGTCATATCTTGCGTTTAGGACCTTGTAGTTGGATTTTTATATTTCAGTTTTAAACGGAGAAATAAAATGGTTTTTTCAGGGCCTGTAATGGGCGGGTAAATCTATTGCCTACAAGGAAAACTGGGCGCGCGATCTTGTTGCTGTCCGTCGGCATTAAAAGTGTCGGCCCAGACAAAAATTATGATTAGTATATTTTGTTAAGAAATGTTACAGCTTTCATTTGGTACATGGCTTATGTTCGGCCAATACTTGGTATGATTCCTGGAGTAATTTTATAAAATGCAAGTTTTTTAAATATGTACCTTTTTTGACCTTATATAATTTTTAGAATACTATTAATAAATATTCTTTTTTTTAGTTTAATACAAAGCGTCATGTCTTGCGTTTAGGACCTTGTAGTTGTATTTTTATATTTCAGTTTTAAACGGAGAAATAAAATGGTTTTTTCAGGGCCTGTAATGGGCGGGTAAATCTATTGCCTGCAAAGAAAACTGGGCGCGCGATCTCGTTGCTGTCCGTCGGCATTAAAAGTGTCGGCCCAGACAAAAATTATGATTAGTATATTTTGTTAAGAAATGTTACAGATTTCATTTGGTACATGGCTGATATTCGGCCAATACTTGGTATGAGTCCTGGAGTCGTTTTTATAAAATGCAAGATTTTGAAATATGTACCTTCTTGACCTTATATAATTTAAGGAATACTATTAAAAAATACAATTTTTTTAGTTAATTACAAAGCATCATATCTTGCGTTTAGGACCTTGTAGTTGGATTTTCATATTTCAGTTTTAAACTGAGAAATAAAATGGTTTTTTCAGGTCCTGTAATGGGCGGGTGAAGCTATTGCCTGCAAGTAAAACAGGGCGCGAGATCTTGTTGCTGTCCGTCGGCATTAAAAGTGTCGGCCCAGACAAAAATTCTGAAAAGTATATTTTGTTAAGAAATGTTACAGCTTTTATTTGGTACATGGCTGATGTTCGGCCAATACTTGGTATGAGTCCTGGAGTCGTTTAAATATAATGCATGTTTTTGAAATATGTACTTTTTTTGAATTTAAATAATTTAAAAAATACTATTAATAAATACTATTTTTTTTGTTAAATACAAAGCGTCATATCTTGCGTTTAGGACCTTGCAGTTGGATTTTTATATTAACTGAGAAATAAAATTGTTTTTTTAGGTCCTGTAATGGCCGGGTGAAGCTATTGCCTGCAAGGAAAACAGGGCGCGCGATCTTGTTGCTGTCCGTCGGCATTAAAAGTGTCGGCCCAGACATAAATTCTGAAAAGTATATTTTGTTAAGAAATGTTACAGGTTTCATGTGGTACATGGCTGATGTTCGGCCAGTACTTGGTATGAGTCCTGGAGTCGTTTTTATAAAATGCAAGTTTTTGAAATATGTACCTTTTTTGACCTTATATAATTTATAGAATACTATTAATAAATATTCTTTTTTTTAGTTTAATACAAAGCGTCATATCTTGCGTTTAGGACCTTGTAGTTGGATTTAAGTTTTAAACGGAGAAATAAAATGGTTTTTTCAGGTCCTGTAATGGGCGGGTGAAGCTATTGCTAGCAAGGAAAACAGGGCGCGCAATCTTGTTGCTGTCCGTCGGCATTAAAAGTGTCGGCCCAGACAAAAATTCTGAACAGTATATTTTGTTAAGAAACGTTACAGCTTTCATTTGGTACATGGCTGATATTCGGCCAATACTTGGTATGAGTCCTGGAGTCGTTTTAATATAATGCACGTTTTTGAAATATGTATATTTTTTGACCTTATTTAATTTAAAGAATACTATTAATAAATAATATTTATTTAGTTAAATACAAAGCGTCATATCTTGCGTTTAGGACCTTGTAGTTGGATTTTTATATTTCAGTTTTAATCGAAGAAATAAAATGGTTTTTTCAGGGCCTGTAATGGGCGGGTAAATCTATTGCCTACAAGGAAAACTGGGCGCGCGATCTTGTTGCTGTCCGTCGGCATTAAAAGTGTCGGCCCAGACAAAAATTATGATTAGTATATTTTGTTAAGAAATGTTACAGGTTTTATTTGGTACATGGCTGATATTCGGCCAATACTTGGTATGAGTCCTGGAGTCGTTTTTATAAAATGCAAGTTTTTGAAATTAGTACCTTTTTTGACCTTATATAATTTAAAGAATACTATTAAATAATACAATTTTTTTAGTTAAATACAAACCGTCATATCTTGCGTTTAAGACCTTGTAGTTGTATTTTTATATTTCAGTTTTTAACGGAGAAATAAAATGGTTTTTTCAGGTCCTGTAATGGGCGGGTGAAGCTATTGCCTGCAAGGAAAACAGGGCGCGCGATCTTGTTGCTGTCCGTCGGCATTAAAAGTGTCGGCCCAGAATAAAATTCTGAAAAGTATAATGTGTTAAGAAATGTTACAGCTTTCATTTGGTACATGCCTGATGTTCGGCCAATACTTGGTATGAGTCCTGGAGTCGTTTTTATAAAATGCAAGTTTTTGAAATATGTACCTTATTTGACCTTAAATAATTTAAAGAATACTATTAATAAATAATATTTATTTAGTTAAATACAAAGCGTCATATCTTGCGTTTAGGACCTTGTAGTTGGATTTTTATATTTCAGTTTTAAACGGAGAAATAAAATGGTTTTTTCAGGGCCTGTAATGAGCGGGTAAATCTATTGGCTGCAAGGAAAACTGGGCGCGCGATCTTGTTGCTGTCTGTCGGCATTAAATGTGTCGGCCCAGACAAAAATTCTGAAATGTATATTTTGTTAAGAAATGTTACAGCTTTCATTTGGTTCATGGCTGATGTTCGGCCAATAATTGGTATGAGTCCTGGAGTCGTTTTTATAAAATGCAAGTTTTTGAAATATGTACCTTTTTTGACCTTATATAATTTAAAGAATACTATTAAATAATAAAATTTTTTTAGTTAAATACAAACCGTCATATCTTGCGTTTAAGACCTTGTAGTTGTATTTTTATATTTCAGTTTTAAACGGAGAAATAAAATGTTTTTTTCAGGGCCTGTAATGGGCGGGTAAATCTATTGCCTGCAAAGAAAACTGGGCGCGCGATCTCGTTGCTGTCCGTCGGCATTAAAAGTGTCGGCCCAGACAAAAATTATGATTAGTATATTTTGTTAAGAAATGTTACATATTTCATTTGGTACATGGCTGATATTCGGCCAATACTTGGTATGAGTCCTGGAGTCGTTTTTATAAAATGCAAGATTTTAAAATATATGTACCTTCTTGACCTTATATAATTTAAGGAATACTATTAATAAATACAATTTTTTTAGTTAATTACAAAGCATCATATCTTGCGTTTAGGACCTTGTAGTTGGATTTTCATATTTCAGTTTTAAACTGAGAAATAAAATGGTTTTTTCAGGTCCTGTAATGGGCGGGTGAAGCTATTGCCTGCAAGTAAAACAGGGCGCGAGATCTTGTTGCTGTCCGTCGGCATTAAAAGTGTCGGCCCAGACAAAAATTCTGAAAAGTATATTTTGTTAAGAAATGTTACAGCTTTCATTTGGTACATGGCTGATGTTCGGCCAATACTTGGTATGAGTCCTGGAGTCGTTTAAATATAATGCATGTTTTTGAAATATGTACTTTTTTTGAATTTAAATAATTTAAAGAATACTATTAATAAATACTATTTTTTTTGTTTAATACAAAGCGTCATATCTTGCGTTTAGGACCTTGCAGTTGGATTTTAATATTAACTGAGAAATAAAATTGTTTTTTTAGGTCCTGTAATGGCCGGGTGAAGCTATTGCCTGCAAGGAAAACAGGGCGCGCGATCTTGTTGCTGTCCGTCGGCATTAAAAGTGTCGGCCCAGACATAAATTCTGAAAAGTATATTTTGTTAAGAAATGTTACAGGTTTCATGTGGTACATGGCTGATGTTCGGCCAGTACTTGGTATGAGTCCTGGAGTCGTTTTTATAAAATGCAAGTTTTTGAAATATGTACCTTTTTTGACCTTATATAATTTATAGAATACTATTAATAAATATTCTTTTTTTTAGTTTAATACAAAGCGTCATATCTTGCGTTTAGGACCTTGTAGTTGGATTTAAGTTTTAAACGGAGAAATAAAATGGTTTTTTCAGGTCCTGTAATGGGCGGGTGAAGCTATTGCTAGCAAGGAAAACAGGGCGCGCGATCTTGTTGCTGTCCGTCGGCATTAAAAGTGTCGGCCCAGACAAAAATTCTGAACAGTATATTTTGTTAAGAAACGTTACAGCTTTCATTTGGTACATGGCTGATATTCGGCCAATACTTGGTATGAGTCCTGGAGTCGTTTTAATATAATGCACGTTTTTGAAATATGTATATTTTTTGACCTTATTTAATTCAAAGAATACTATTAATAAATAATATTTATTTAGTTAAATACAAAGCGTCATATCTTGCGTTTAGGACCTTGTAGTTGGATTTTTATATTTCAGTTTTAATCGAAGAAATAAAATGGTTTTTTCAGGGCCTGTAATGGGCGGGTAAATCTATTGCCTACAAGGAAAACTGGGCGCGCGATCTTGTTGCTGTCCGTCGGCATTAAAAGTGTCGGCCCAGACAAAAATTATGATTAGTATATTTTGTTAAGAAATGTTACAGGTTTTATTTGGTACATGGCTGATATTCGGCCAATACTTGGTATGAGTCCTGGAGTCGTTTTTATAAAATGCAAGTTTTTGAAATATGTACCTTTTTTGACCTTATATAATTTAAAGAATACTATTAAATAATACAATTTTTTTAGTTAAATACAAACCGTCATAACTTGCGTTTAAGACCTTGTAGTTGTATTTTTATATTTCAGTTTTTAACGGAGAAATAAAATGGTTTTTTCAGGTCCTGTAATGGGCGGGTGAAGCTATTGCCTGCAAGGAAAACAGGGCGCGCGATCTTGTTCCTGTCCGTCGGCATTAAAAGTGTCGGCCCAGACAAAAATTCTGAAAAGTATAATGTGTTAAGAAATGTTACAGCTTTCATTTGGTACATGCCTGATGTTCGGCCAATACTTGGTATGAGTCCTGGAGTCGTTTTTATAAAATGCAAGTTTTTGAAATATGTACCTTCTTTGACCTTAAATAATTTAAAGAATACTATTAATAAATAATATTTATTTAGTTAAATACAAAGCGTCATATCTTGCGTTTAGGACCTTTTAGTTGGATTTTTATATTTCAGTTTTAAACGGAGAAATAAAATGTTTTTTTCAGGGCCTGTAATGGGCGGGTAAATCTATTGGCTGCAAGGAAAACTGGGCGCGCGATCTTGTTGCTGTCCGTCGGCATTAAATGTGTTGGCCCAGAAAAAAATTCTGAAATGTATATTTTGTTAAGAAATGTTACAGCTTTCATTTGGTTCATGGCTGATGTTCGGCCAATACTTGGTATGAGTCCTGGAGTCGTTTTTATAAAATGCAAGTTTTTGAAATATGTACCTTTTTTGACCTTATATAATTTAAAGAATACTATTAAATAATACAATTTTTTTAGTTAAATACAAACCGTCATATCTTGCGTTTAAGACCTTGTAGTTGTATTTTTATATTTCAGTTTTAAACGGAGAAATAAAATGGTTTTTTCAGGGCCTGTAATGGGCGGGTAAATCTATTGGCTGCAAGGAAAACTGGGCGCGCGATCTTGTTGCTGACCGTCGGCATTAAATGTGTCGGCCCAGAATAAAATTCTGAAAAGTCTATTTTGTTAAGAAATGTTACAGCTTTCATTTGGTACATGACTGATGTTCGGCCAATACTTGGTATGAGTCCTGGAGTCGTTTTAATATAATGCACGTTTTTGAAATATGTATATTTTTTGACCTTATTTAATTTAAAGAATACTATTAATAAATACTATTTTTTTTAGTTAAATACAAAGCGTCATATCTTGCGTTTAGGACCTTGTAGTTGGATTTTTATACTTCAGGTTTAATCGAAGAAATAAAATGGTTTTTTCAGGGCCTGTAATGGGCGGGTAAATCTATTGCCTACAAGGAAAACTGGGCGCGCGATCTTGTTGCTGTCCGTCGGCATTAAAAGTGTCGGCCCAGACAAAAATTATGATTAGTATATTTTGTTAAGAAATGTTACAGTTTTCATTTGGTACATGGCTTATGTTCGGCCAATACTTGGTATGAGTCCTGGAGTCGTTTTTATAAAATGCAAGTTTTTTAAATATGTACCTTTTTTGACCTTATATAATTTTTAGAATACTATTAATAAATATTCTTTTTTTAGTTTAATACAAAGCGTCATGTCTTGCGTTTAGGACCTTGTAGTTGTATTTTTATATTTCAGTTTTAAACGGAGAAATAAAATGGTTTTTTCAGGGCCTGTAATGGGCGGGTAAATCTATTGCCTGCAAAGAAAACTGGGCGCGCGATCTTGTTGCTGTCCGTCGGCATTAAAAGTGTCGGCCCAGACAAAAATTATGATTAGTATATTTTGTTAAGAAATGTTACAGCTTTCATTTGGTACATGGCTGATGTTCGGCCAATACTTGGTATGAGTCCTGGAGTCGTTTTAATATAATGCAAGTTTTTGAAATATGTACTTTATTTGAATTTAAATAATTTAAAGAATACTATTAATAAATACTATTTTTTTTGTTAAATACAAAGCGTCATATCTTGCGTTTAGGACCTTGTAGTTGGATTTTTATATTTCAGTTTTAAACTGAGAAATAAAATGGTTTTTTCAGGTCCTTTAATGGGCGGGTGAAGCTATTGCCTGCAAGTAAAACAGGGCGCGAGATCTTGTTGCTGTCCGTCGGCATTAAAAGTGTCGGCCCAGACAAAAATTCTGACAGTATATTTTGTTAAGAAACGTTACAGCTTTCATTTGGTACATGGCTGATATTCGGCCAATACTTGGTATGAGTCCTGGAGTCGTTTTAATATAATGCACGTTTTTGAAATATGTATATTTTTTGACCTTATTTAATTTAAAGAATACTATTAATAAATAATATTTATTTAGTTAAATACAAAGCGTCATATCTTGCGTTTAGGACCTTGTAGTTGGATTTTTATATTTCAGTTTTAATCGAAGAAATAAAATGGTTTTTTCAGGGCCTGTAATGGGCGGGTAAATCTATTGCCTACAAGGAAAACTGGGCGCGCGATCTTGTTGCTGTCCGTCGGCATTAAAAGTGTCGGCCCAGACAAAAATTATGATTAGTATATTTTGTTAAGAAATGTTACAGGTTTTATTTGGTACATGGCTGATATTCGGCCAATACTTGGTATGAGTCCTGGAGTCGTTTTTATAAAATGCAAGTTTTTGAAATATGTACCTTTTTTGACCTTATATAATTTAAAGAATACTATTAAATAATACAATTTTTTTAGTTAAATACAAACCGTCATAACTTGCGTTTAAGACCTTGTAGTTGTATTTTTATATTTCAGTTTTTAACGGAGAAATAAAATGGTTTTTTCAGGTCCTGTAATGGGCGGGTGAAGCTATTGCCTGCAAGGAAAACAGGGCGCGCGATCTTGTTGCTGTCCGTCGGCATTAAAAGTGTCGGCCCAGACAAAAATTCTGAAAAGTATAATGTGTTAAGAAATGTTACAGCTTTCATTTGGTACATGCCTGATGTTCGGCCAATACTTGGTATGAGTCCTGGAGTCGTTTTTATAAAATGCAAGTTTTTGAAATATGTACCTTCTTTGACCTTAAATAATTTAAAGAATACTATTAATAAATAATATTTATTTAGTTAAATACAAAGCGTCATATATTGCGTTTAGGACCTTTTAGTTGGATTTTTATATTTCAGTTTTAAACGGAGAAATAAAATGTTTTTTTCAGGGCCTGTAATGGGCGGGTAAATCTATTGGCTGCAAGGAAAACTGGGCGCGCGATCTTGTTGCTGTCCGTCGGCATTAAATGTGTTGGCCCAGAAAAAAATTCTGAAATGTATATTTTGTTAAGAAATGTTACAGCTTTCATTTGGTTCATGGCTGATGTTCGGCCAATACTTGGTATGAGTCCTGGAGTCGTTTTTATAAAATGCAAGTTTTTGAAATATGTACCTTTTTTTGACCTTATATAATTTAAAGAATACTATTAAATAATACAATTTTTTTAGTTAAATACAAACCGTCATATCTTGCGTTTAAGACCTTGTAGTTGTATTTTTATATTTCAGTTTTAAACGGAGAAATAAAATGGTTTTTTCAGGGCCTGTAATGGGCGGGTAAATCTATTGGCTGCAAGGAAAACTGGGCGCGCGATCTTGTTGCTGACCGTCGGCATTAAATGTGTCGGCCCAGAATAAAATTCTGAAAAGTCTATTTTGTTAAGAAATGTTACAGCTTTCATTTGGTACATGACTGATGTTCGGCCAATACTTGGTATGAGTCCTGGAGTCGTTTTAATATAATGCACGTTTTTGAAATATGTATATTTTTTGACCTTATTTAATTTAAAGAATACTATTAATAAATACTATTTTTTTTAGTTAAATACAAAGCGTCATATCTTGCGTTTAGGACCTTGTAGTTGGATTTTTATACTTCAGGTTTAATCGAAGAAATAAAATGGTTTTTTCAGGGCCTGTAATGGGCGGGTAAATCTATTGCCTACAAGGAAAACTGGGCGCGCGATCTTGTTGCTGTCCGTCGGCATTAAAAGTGTCGGCCCAGACAAAAATTATGATTAGTATATTTTGTTAAGAAATGTTACAGTTTTCATTTGGTACATGGCTTATGTTCGGCCAATACTTGGTATGAGTCCTGGAGTCGTTTTTATAAAATGCAAGTTTTTTAAATATGTACCTTTTTTGACCTTATATAATTTATAGAATACTATTAATAAATATTCTTTTTTTTAGTTTAATACAAAGCGTCATATCTTGCGTTTAGGACCTTGTAGTTGGATTTTTATATTTCAGTTTTAAACTGAGAAATAAAATGGTTTTTTCAGGTCCTTTAATGGGCGGGTGAAGCTATTGCCTGCAAGTAAAACAGGGCGCGAGATCTTGTTGCTGTCCGTCGGCATTAAAAGTGTCGGCCCAGACAAAAATTCTGAAAAGTATATTTTGTTAAGAAATGTTACAGCTTTCATTTGGTACATGGCTGATGTTCGGCCAATACTTAGTATGAGTCCTGGAGTCGTTCTAATATAATGCAAGTTTTTGAAATATGTACTTTTTTTGAATTTAAATAATTTTAAGAATACTATTAATAAATACTATTTTTTTGTTAAACACAAAGCGTCATATCTTGGGTTTATGACTTTGTAGTTAGATTTATATATTTCAGTTTTAAATGGAGAAATAAAATGGTTTTTTTCAGGGCCTGTATTGGGCGGGTAAATCTATTGCCTGCAAGGAAAACTGGGCGCGCGATCCTGTTGCTGTCCGTCGGCATTAAAAGTGTCGGCCCAGACAAAAATTCTGAAAACTATTATTTGTTAAGAAATGTTACAGCTTTCATTTGGTACATGGCTGATATTCGGCCAATACTTGGTATGAGTCCTGGAGTTGTTATAATATAATACCATATTTTGAAATATATATCATATTTGACTTTTAAATAATTTTAACATTACGTATAAAAATTCACTTTTTTTTAATATTATTAACTAGCCTTACGTTTTGCCTTTATGACTTCGTAGTTGTATTTTGGCTTACATTTTGTCTATTTTATGTTTGGGTAAATGTTTTTGAAACGCGAAAACTGTCATGGCCGCAATGTATGTGTGCGTCTGTTGCTGTTGCTGTTCAAATGCATAATTTTGACTCCGGTGTCATTGGCCCCATATCCTACAATACATGTTGACAAAATGGTTGATTTGTGGCTGAAATTCTATTTATTGTTTTGGAAAAAGATTTGTCTTATTGACAGTTGTTTGCATTTGTTTACTTAGTATACGTTCAATGATTTTGGTTGTGTTGTTTAAACAGACAAATTGATCTTCTATTCTGAGGAAATTTCGCATTTTTCCGTGGCTTCGATTTAGTTATTTTGGCATTTTTCCACTGTTGAGGGAATTTCGTTGTACTCGAGGAAATTTTGTCCAAAATTACTAATAGGTGTTGTTTTGTAGTAAGTGTTAGGTGGATAATAGCTTCAATTTGGTTTTGTACCAGGTCCTGGGAGCTTTATTTTTAGGTAGTGTTGTTATTACCTTATCAAATTTTTTTAGTGATAAGTTTTTAATATTCCTTTCGGGTTCTTTTCTTTCGCTTGAACGATTGATTTTGAAGTATGTAAATGGTTTTTATCAATTAGTGTGAAGTTCGGTTCAGACTTTTTCTAGAAAATCTGCAGTAGAATACACTTTTTCTTGTCAGTAAACAATACCTCTTTCACCATAGATAATTGGTACAGTATGTTAAGTTTTAATTTTATTTTCGGCATCTCATTTAAGGTGCCTCTCTAGTAAATTTTTTTAGCACGTTCGACTACTGGCTACGTGTTGCAGCTAGTAGATGGGCGGAGTGAAATATGTTATCTTGCAAAGTGGTGAAGAAGTAGATAAATATGTAGTTGAGCGGTATTTGCGAAAAAAAATGTAAAAAATCCTTAAATACCTTTATTGTATGCTCTTTAACTTCCTCTTTTCATTAAAAGCGGCGGAGGTAAGAAATTCTAAATACTTTAGGAGATATCGAATTTTTAAGTTTCATCATATGTAGTTCAGCGGTAATTGCGAAAAAAAAAATGTTAAAAATCCGAAAATACCTTTATCATAAGCTCTTCAACTTCCGCTTTTCATTAAAAGTGGCGGAGATAAATTCCAAATACTTTAGGAGATATTGAATTTTTAAATATCATCACAATACCAGAGCATTCATGTGGCTTGACCATTGTTTCTTGTTTACGAGTATCTACTTTTTTTATTGGATAATGATGTCACGTGATAGTTCGTGATAGGCCAGAATTCAAATGAACCAATACGTGATTATTTAGTTCATTTATTGTTTAAAACAGTGTTTAATTACCGCCTCCAACTTAGGTGAGTTTTTAACGTTTCTAATTTTAAAGTCATATTTGTAATTTTGATATTTTTGCGCAAGTAATAAGTAACAAAAAAAATTTACGTGAGTTGTTACTGTTCATCCTTTGTTACGGGTTAGTTAGGTACGGTCAGTTACATTATAAATACTTTAAAACTACAGAACCATTGAAGTTAATATATTATTTTTAATGTACGCTTTGTTTCAAAGTATTTATAATGTAACTGACCTGACCTAATCGACCATTTTCATTAATTAGGCATTCACAAACACATGCCAGTAACAAAAATGGTGTCGGTCTAATGATTACAGAGGTCTTGTATAGCAAAATAAGAACGGCAATATCTCCTAAAGTACATATTTGTAATTTCTTATCTCCGCCGCTTTTAATGAAAAGAGGAAGTTGAAGAGCATATAATAAAGGTATTTTTTGATTTTTAAATTTTTTTTCCGCAAATACTGCTGAACTACATATGATGAAACTTAAAAATTCTATATCTCCTAAAGTATTTGGAATTTCTTACCTCTGCCACTTTTAATGAAAAGAGGAAGTTGAAGAGCATACAATAAAGGTATTTTTGGATTTTTAACATTTTTTTTTTCACAAATACCGCTGAACTACATATGATGAAACTTAAAAATTCCATATCTCCTAAAGTATTTGGAATTTCTTACCTCTGCCGCTTTTAATGAAAAGAGGAAGTTAAAGAGCATACAATAAAGGTATTTTCGGATTAAAATGCTTTTACACCATTTATATAGTTCAGACCTTCCACTACCTACATTATGAGGACTTAATTAGTGTATTTTCTATTTTAAATTAAAAGAAAATTCAAGACATGTTATGAAAACAAAAATTTTAATGTTATATGTGATTTTTGAGGAAATATGGTTAAACTATTTGAAATATTTCAGTTCTACAAATCTCAAAGTAAAGTGCATATCTTCCTCTTCAATTTGGTTGGTTATATGATCCAGATAGGTCTTATGACCATAGAGTAAGCATTCAAATTCTTCTTGGTACTCTTAAAAAAGTTTTTTTCACAATGTCTTATCACTAAATTATTTTAACTAAAGGGACAAAAGTTGTTTACACAAAATATAACTTTACTGTTTTGTAAAATATATAATTTATGTTGACAAAATAGAGCACAAACTAATTGTTTCGAAATTTTTTGAGGGTGTGATAGTTTTTGAAACAGTGATCAGGGTGAAGTCCAGGTTGTCGTGGACACGTTTCACAAAAGAATACTGTCTCTCTTCTTCCTCCCTTCGCTTTTCTGTTGGAGCACACTGCACAGTCTTTGTGCTTTCTTCCCTCTAGCTTTCCTATCACATGAAGCTTACCATCTAAATGTTTCTCTTGATCACTAGTCGATGGTCTTCCACGTTTTCGAGATTGATTGCGTACGTTACCAACAAGACCTTCAATAACATGTTTCCTGAATGTTTTGTGTAGCAAAACAGGCATGTTTTGTTTAGTTTGGTACATGTTATACAATTGAAAACTATTTACAAGTGAGACTTCTAAAATCCAAAAATAAAGTTTGCTCCACCACTTCAAACTTTTTTTCACAAAACCATAACTGGTGCAATAATTATCTGCTCGGTCAACAGCTCCCATGTGTGCTGTGTAGTCTATTACTACCTGTGGCTTAGGAATCTCTTCATTTTGGTTTTTTGTAGTTCTCTGTACCATCATCACATTAGAATTGTGACATGTACTCAACATAGTTATATATCGTTTATCATGCCAAGCTAGCACCATTATTTTATCATCTTTTCTGTAGGCTTTCACATCATGTACTTTGAGTTTTAGGTTTTTATTCCTAATTTGAATTGGAAGTCCCTTCCTATTTTGCAGTACAGTTCCTGTCAGATAAATACCCTTTTTCAAAAGCTCATTTGCAAGGTCAACACCTGTATAAAATCTATCTCTATAGAGGAAGTACCCCACTTTGTGTAATGTTTTGAACCATTGCTATCAATTCCAAAATTATACGAGAAGTGAAAGTAAGATCGGGTCGTAATAAGGCATTTAGTTACAGAACCATAATATGGTATCAGAACTAAAATGTAACCATTCAGTGAATCTGCTATTACATAAATCCGAAGACCCCACTCAGTTGGTTTTTGTGGGTTATACATTTTGAAAACAACCCTGCCCTTGAAATTTACAGTAGATTCATCTGCTGCTAAATGTTGACTTGGACTATAGTATTCTAAAAATTTACTGCCAGTATATTCAACAGTGTTTTTCACTTTGCTGAGCCTAGACATTATTGGCCTACATTCTCTTTTTGCAGCATCGGGAGGAGACACGGAGACACATGTAATGCCCAAAAAATTTGCCAAAAACGTTTCCGGGTGAAAATATCTTTGAAAAATCCAGATGAATCCAACTAATCCTCTGAAAAAAGTCTTGCAGAGATGTTTTTGTTTTTCGTCCCATATTCAACAAAACTCTGTGGAAAGCCATAATTTCTTCCAGAGATACATCTGTCCACCCCCACCAAATTGAATGTTGCTTCAGTGGCATAATCTTAGAAATTTTTTTGTTTTGCATAGGCATTTGTTTTTGCTGCAATTTGCTGGAAAAGACTAACACTGAAAAAAGTTGAAAAAACTGTACAGCATTAGTTGGTTTATCATGTAAAGGTGGCCTATAACCTGTATCGTTTGAGTCAAATGGAAGACAATCAAAATCGCGGTCAGTTTCGGTGCACTCCTTCCAATCATCACAAACAATGTCTTGTACCTCACTCTCACTATCACTGTTTTCATTGCTGGAAACCACATTACTATCATCAGATAAAAAGAAATCAGAATCTTCATTATAATCTTCTAAATCACTACCAAACCCTTGAAAATCACTTTCGCGGCTTGTTGACATTGTTGCAACCAGGAGTGTTTTCATAGACATAGCTATACAGTGGTGCACCTAGGAAACAAAATATGAAATAAATTTCATAGACGTATGAACTAAAATACATATAGTAACCTTTGCCTGAGACCTTTACTAACAACATAGAGAAATATGGTTGTGTTCCAAAACATCCATAGAACATTCTAATGTCATTTAGATGTCTGGAGAACCAGGCTCGACAAAGGATTGGAACAGGAAATAAAAGATGGAGAACCTGGCTCGACATAGGAGTGCAAAGAGTTAATTCTGTTTTAACATTTTTGAATTCACATAATACGTAATCAATAGATTTACATTCATTTCAAACATTTATGGCACCATAAAATGACGAGGTAGCTCGGGTTTTCAAATCACAAATCACAAAAGTCTCCAACATTTTATTTTCAAAATAATATCTAGGCGATGAAAGGTTTTCCACACAGTTACGCGTACATTTACATAAATCTTCCATACCGCAACTATAATCACTTTTTACTAATAGATTGTATTCTAAAACTAGAAATAAAAACATTGAAAATGAAGCATTAATACTCATACACATATAAATTTATTTTGAAATTGCAAAATATCTTTTGAATTTGCAATCACTAAACTACAAACAAATATTTAACCTATTTCCTAAAGAAATTGTGCAAGTCAAACTCACTTCCCAATTCTGTAAATCACAATCTAACTTTGGGGAAAAAAATTGGTGTTCGCACCGACATATTGTGAGCTCTGTATTCTACAGGGTGGGCAAAAAGTTCCATTACCCCCCTACTAACATGTTAAATGGTGAATATGTTGGACCAATACACAGTACCACCAATACATACACACCAGTTTTGTCTTTAACTGTCCACAACATCTGTTTGCATCCCGTCATTCTCCGAACACAAAATAATTTGGCGCCACGTTCTGTGTGACATTTTGCGCAGCATCGCTGGAGTAACCCTTTGAAATGCCTGCCTCACGGCCTCCTTCAAGTCATCAACATTTGCATACCGCTGCTCAGCAACAATGTCTTTGATGAACCCCCAGAGTGAATTGTCACATGTTGTGAGGTCGGGGCTACGGGGTGGCCAGACAAGTGGAGCTGGTAATGCAGGTGATCCACGGCCGATCCAGCATTCTGGAAACACCTCATTAAGATATTCACGCACTGAAATGGCATAATGGGGAGGCGCACCATCTTGTTGAAACCAGCGTTCCTCTCTGATACCTTTGTCATCCAACAGGGGTATGAACCAGGTTCGTAACATCTGAAGGTAATGATGTTGGTTTACAGTTCCTTCAAAGAAATATAGACCGTAAATCTGTTTGCTATCCAATGCAGCCCATATCATTACATGGGGAGGGTTACTCTCCACCTCTTGATAAAAATACAGGTTCTTTTTTGACCAAAAGACGACATTCCGTGAATGGGAACTCCGGTATATGGCACATTCGTCGCTAAATATCACTTTGCCACGTTTTGGTATTGTGTCAAAAACCTGCAGCGGTGCATCACATACATCCTTCCGTCGGCGTAAATCGTCTGACAATTCCTGCACACACGTTGGCAGGGTTCTTACAATCTGGACTGTCAGGGAAAGTCAGGGAAAAATAAATGTGTCAGGGAAAGTCAGTGAGATAGCTATAAAGTTAGTGAAATGAAGTGGAAAGTAAAATTTCGAAAAATAACTCTGAAAGAAATATATCTAATCAAAAAACATCATAGGTCTGGCTATTAGCTATGTACATACATCATCTCTAGTTGCAATAAATTCTGTTCCGCTCACTGTATCTTTTGAAGGTTACTGCAGTCTTCTGCATGCAGTAGTGAATGAAGATGTGAAAGTAGTAAAGAAGTTCACTAACTCGGCTTGTATGTCTTAAGTTTTGAGATATATTAAGTATTATGCTGTATTTACCATTTGTAGTGTTTTGCCAACACACTTACTAGTTTGTTTCAAAATACAGTGGAACCCCTGAATTACACTTTTCAAGGGGAAAACTGAAAAAGGTGTAATTCGGAGGAAAGTGTAATTGAGGGGAAAGTAAAATTTTACTCAAAATATTCAATTTTTGCTTAACTGTTAACAGCGTTTCTTTCACGACCACTCGCCATTGCACGAATATCGCGAAAAGTAATCATAAACGTGAATAAATTATGTGTACAACGTGTCAATAAAGCACGAAAATTTACGTCAAGGTAAACAAAAACAAAGCCCAAAATCACTGGTACCAAACAAACAGAGTGGCGTGCAGTATCTGTTGCCAACTTTTGCCAAGGAGTGAGAAACTGTATTTGCTATGCAGACGTGTTCCATGGTGCTTTGAAAACTGGCACTGAATCTGTTGGATGGGACATTAGTACCTTGTTGCTACACTTATATTTTCTTTTCCATGATTCTCCAGCTCGACGAGCATTATTTACAGAGCTGACGGGATGCACAATATTTCCTTTGAAGTTCTGTAATGTACGTTGGCTAGACAATGCCAAGTGCCTTAAAAGAGCGTTAGAGATATGGGATCATGTTGCAAAATTTGTTAATGTAGCCAAGCTTCCGAAGACAAAAGTTGCAAAAACCTTGATTGAAGCCGTTCGTGATCCATTTGTAAAGTGTAAATTGGCATTCTGCAAGACAATTGCAGATGATTGTGAGCCCTTTCTTAAGAAGTTTCAAACTTCAAAACCCATGAGTCCATTTATTTTTGAAGCAGTGCAAAAACTTCTGAGAGAAATTATGAACCGCTGTGTAAAGCCTGACGTGATGAAGTGTACTAGCACAAATCTGCTCTCTGTTGATGTAAAAAAATCAGACAATTTGATCCTAAGCAATAAAGTTGATGTTGGATTTGCAGCAAAATGCTTTCTTGCAGAAGTATCAACCTCTGTAACGGAAAGAGAAAAGCTTGAGTTTATGCATGAATGTTGGGGTATGTTGACAGCCATGACTGCCAAACTTCAAGAAAGATGTCCTTTGAAGTACAAAGCAGTTAGAGGATTGTCTTCTCTAGATCCCTCGATTATTCAACACTCACCTTCGCTTGGTCAGAAAAGGTTTTCTTTTCTTTTAGATGAGCTACTTGCTTCAAACAAAATATATGATGAAGTTGCAGAAAAGGCTAAAAAAGAATACTGTAACTTGTGTGATATGAAGAAAACTGTACTTAGTGAAATGTTTCAAGAATACTGCAAAAATAATGAGGAGGCAAGACTCGATAGTACCTATGGAAACTTCATGAGAGGAAGTGAAGTGTACAAAAACCTGTGGGAAGTTATTAATCTATGTCTTGTGCTCTCCCATGGTAATGCAACTGTGGAAGGGGGTTTTTCAATTAATAAGTCACTATTAATTGAAAACATGCTAGAAAAGACAGTGATAGCACAACGCCATATTCAAGATGAAGTGCAACAGGCAGGAGGGATTGAGAATGTGAAAATAGATAAAAGGATGTTAGATTATGTGAAAAGTGCTCAAAAACGATATCAAGATTATTTGGAACTTAGAAAACAGAAAACAAGTGAGGAAACAACAAGAAAGGGAGAAAAGAGATTGTTAGAAAAACAAGTGAAAGAGTTAGTAGAAGAAAGAAAAAAATTTATGAAGGAAATAGAAGAAAAAAAGGAAGCAATGGAAAGGGAATTAAAAGAACTTAAAAAAAAAAGAGCTTTGCTGTAACTAGTATTTCAAATTTTTTGAATTTATTTGTTACATGTTAACATTTAGTTTAGTAATTGAATTACATATTTATTGAATCACAGTGTTTTGAATTTTTTAATATTCATGTCAAAAATGGAAGTTTTAGTAAAGTTTGTGTCTGCTTTCTGATATTTATATTTAAGGTGTGGTACAGTTAGCTGAAGGAAAGGAGGAGGCCAATATAATTAGGGCACTGTTAAAACATCAATATTTTTTGTAAAACTGAATTTTTTTTTCTTCGTAATTGGTCAGGGAAGTTTCAATGAATGGTCAGGGAAAAGTCAGGGAAATAAATGTGACTCAGGCTGTAGGAACCCTGGTTGGGTGATACGGGCGTAACTTTAAGTCATCTTTCATATGCTTTCGCAAAGTGGACCGGGGCACACCCAGTTCTGCTGACCTTTTCCGTGTTGACTTCATTGGTGACCTTTCCACAGATGCTGCAACGTCTCTGCATTGTTCTTCTCGTGTTGATGGCCGACCACTTCTGGGTTTATCCCTAACACTACCGGTAGCAAAGAGTTTTTTCTCCCACCGCA
This sequence comes from Bacillus rossius redtenbacheri, assembly GCF_032445375.1. NCBI lineage: Eukaryota > Metazoa > Arthropoda > Insecta > Phasmatodea > Bacillidae > Bacillus > Bacillus rossius. Next base: position 257,131,109 of record NC_086330.1, on the reverse strand, counting down.
GAAGTGTTTGTATTGGAGGTGGCTCACGTCCGAATCGCAACTGGAGGTTCGTACTCACTTGTAACGATTGTCCAGTTCTTGGCCTTTCATGAACCCAGACACTTGCAATTACGCGCTCTTCAATGCTGTAATCACTGGTATCCGCCATGTTTTCACACCTGAAACAGACAAGAATACAGTGTACGTATGTAACAGTCCACAGTAGTGCTCATGTGCTACGTTACATCTTTATATATATATTTCTTGTGTGCGTGTGTATGTCACTGAACTCCTCCTAGACGGCTGGACCGATTTTGATGAAATTTTTTGTGTGAGTTCACGGGAATTTATAGATGGTTTGGATTCACTATTGGATATTTTATCTCGATTCTGAGTTAAGAAAAAACTAAAAAAACATGCTTTAAAAGCAAAAAAACTAAGCATTGTTGATAATTAGCCTCCATGGCAACGGGCTTTTGCATTGTTGTTGCCTTCTGCGTAACCATGGGAAAGGTTTTTGGTAACGGCAGTGGCGTGCCCAAGAGGAGGGGTATGTATAATGAGAAGATACAAAATGTCCAGCGTAGAAATACTTACCGCCATATCCATATCTCACAAAAAGTACATTTGGGCAGGACAATGTCTGTCGGGTCCACTAGAAAGATATATAGAGATATATATGTAGAAAGATATATAGAGAGATAGAGATATAAATAGAAAGATAGAGAGAGTTATAGAGATATACATAGAGAGATAGAAAATTAGAGAGATAAAGAGAGATGCTTAGTATACGTTTAAAAAATTACAAAAAAAATTTGATTGAGGCATTGCAACGCATGCCGGGCATTATCTAGTCATATATATATATATATATATATATATATATATATATATATATATATGACTAGATAATGCCCGGCATGCGTTGCAATGCCTCAATCAAATTGTGTGTGTATATATATATACACACACACACACACACACACATACACACACATACACACACATACACACACACACACTAGCTATGATACCCGGCTTCGCTCGGGAGTTGATATGAGATTACGTGGTAGTTGAAATAAAAAAATAAACTATGACGTTAAAAGTAAAAAAAAATAATTGAAAACATTTTCTCATTATTTACACTACTTGTTTATAAACAACATTTTTCATTTTATTGTCCGGTGTGTGTGCGTGTGTGTGTGTATGTATATATATATATATGTATGTATATATATATATATATATATATGTATATATATATAAAGTTTTTGAATTTCCTACTCTTGAGCAAGCTACATATAGCTGACCGTGAGAGAAGCAGGATTCTTTGAGGTTTTGATGCCACAATATTTTAATGTTTGCCCTTGCGCTTTGTTAATTGTAAAACTAAAGGCTAATTTAATTGGAAACTGCAATCTTTTAAATTGAAATGGCAATTCAGAAGAGATCAGTGGTATTCTAGGTATAAATACTGTGTGTACTTTGTTCTTTCCAGAAATTTCAGCTTTAATGATATTATTCGATAGCTGTTTTACAATCATCCTTGTTCCATTACATAGTTTTGGGAGGTTGAGATTTCTGAGTAGTATGATTGGAGATCCAATTTTCAGACGAAGGCAGTGTAATGGCATTCCTGGTACTTGTAAAGAGTTTAGAAATTCCGTAGGGAAGTTGACACTTTCTTCAATGGATACCATCGTGTCGATCAATTTATATATTTTCTCTTGACCAGGTATTTTCTTTAGAATATTAAAATTAATATCGTCAACAATATTATTTTTAGTGGCCAAAATTGCTCTTTGAAATAACCACTCTATGTTGGTATAGTTCTGAATAATATTTGGATAAATTTTGTCGATTAGTTCGTTTTCAGTAGTGGCTATGTTACAGAAATCACTATTCAGTTCAATGAGGCCGGTCGTTTGGTCAGTAGGATATGTACCTTCGCCTATTCGTAAAAGTATTTTAGCAAAATGTGCTGTTGTTTCATCTTTTGATAATTCAACTCTCATGTTTTTTGTTAATTGCAGTATTTGTACTTGTGGCCAGAGATGTGACTTTTTTAAGCATGCATTGATCTCGTCTGCTGGTGTTGACTTGGGAATAACTGGAAGTATTTGTCGAAAATCTCCTGAGAGTATGAGTAGAGCTCCTCCCATTATTTCAGAGTTTTTTTTCACAATTCTTGTAATGTTCTGTCCATGGCTTCTAGTGATTTTTTATGGGCAGAAGATGACCCCGTCCAGATTTTCCTGAGATTTTACATACCGGGAATTGTTGTTCGGCTATATTCAACGGTAGTTGTAAGGCAGAATGGGCAGTTCGTCCTCCTTCCATAAGTGTGGCTGCAATGCCGGATGATGCTAGTGCCAGTGCGATGTGTTTTTTTAGCACGTATTTCCGCCAGTATTAGATTTATTAGAAACGTTTTACCGGTGCCTCCTGGTGCGTCCAAGTAAATAATTCCACCAGTGTTGTTATTTATCCGGTTCAAATACTCGACAACAGATGGCGCCACTACACTTAATTTCCAAGTTGAAGGGTTGGAAAAGCCCTTATATCTTTAAAAACACGCCCTTTAGGTTAAAACGGCAACTTTCTTGTTCGAGGGGGGATAAAGGGCTATCACACTATATAAGTCCCTTTATCGTGCCGGGACTCCTTTTTAAGTTTTATCGGCACACACATTTTATCAACTTAATTTTATTATATATAATGATATATATATATATTTTGTGTCCGGCTTTCAGGGAAAAGGGGGGGGGGGGGGTAACGGGACTTTGTGCCCACCCTGTAGGTCTCAGATCGTATTTATTTTGTTACACAATTTAATTTACGGATACAGCATCTTACAATTTTCTAAAATGACTTGAATTTTGGATGAATATTTGAACACAAATGATTTGGAATCCTGTTCCGAGCTATTTACAGAGACTATTTAGCTCTTGCAAAAGCGGAGAACAGACTTCAGGCTTATTTAGTCACGTTAAAGTCCACCTAAGTTCACATATGATCCATGGAGTTTGGGTGGTATGGACGAACTCAGTGTGCACTGACTGTTGTTCCCAAGGTGTCAGTGCAATGTAAAGCTGAAATTAATTTTTAACTTACATTATTTGGTGCAGTATTAGGCTGCCAAGGTAGTTTCAAAAGATGGCTGCATTGATGTTTCATGAGAACAACTTTTTTGACTTAAAAAAAAATCTCCAGCAAACCCCTAAATAAACCTCTTCTATTGCTGGATTTTTACACAAATCATCAAAACTATTTTGGTTTCTTCACTAGCTGGTCTGGTATCATGTGGAAAATTGTATGCTTTATGTATTAATTTATGACATTCAACTCGGTGTAGAAACGTTAGTCAAACATCTTTTAAAAAAATTATAAGTTTATGTACAATAGTGCATAAGCAAGGTAGAATACACTGGTTTAGTTTAACATCCAGATCTGGATAAAGTTTCTTTTTTTTTTTTTGCCCACAGAAGTTTAGATTTTTTAATTCATTTGGTTAAGGTTCTTTAAAAAAAGTATTGTGTCATTGACGTACTATTTTCTAAAAAGATGAATAGCGCTTTATAAATCACTTACAGAAATATTTGAACACCAACTTTTAAAATGATGGTTTTAAATGTGATAAAATCAAATTTAACTATTGCAACACGCCAACTGGAAATAATACATGACAGGCAATGATTTATGATTTTTTTTTGTTGTTCATAACCACTCTTACACACGAGCAAATTTCAATAGACATAAAACTAAGGATTGCTGCATAACAATTGAAATGTGTGTATGACACTAAAATAATTTAAATATAAAATAAAATCTTAAATGTTTACTCATTAGGTATTTTGTATACTTAAAACAACGTGAACTATGTTTTCATGGCAATGAAGCCACACTAGTTTGCATGGAGGAAGTGCACATGCATTCACTTTTAACTACTGAGCATTGGTGATCACAGAAAGACAAAATGAATGAATGGCCAGGGTTCATACACGTCCTGGAAAACCTGGAATTTCAAAAAACTGTTTCCAGTACTGGAAATGTCCTGGAATTCGCAAATAATTGTAAATTGTCATGGAAATATTATCGGTATCCTTGAAATTTTATTTAGCACACACTGTGTTACAGTAAAACACTTGATTAAATAACTTAAGTTTCCTTTAACTGAAGTAAATTCTCCGTCCGTGCAGCATGTATTGTAAACAAACATAAATTCATAGATAATATGTCGTGATGTAGACGTTCATCTATAAAGTAAAAAGGCGTAATACACGAACTTGCACTTTGAAGCTGTTTTTTTTCATTTCGGTATTTTCATCAATGTGATTATTTTTGTGGATTCCCAAAGTTAATGATCAAAATTAATGTGAACATTATAATATATTAATACAGAGATACTAGTAAAACATTTTTAAAGCCATTAAAATGAGGAAATTATTATTTACTTATAGGCAGATCTGTACATAATTCTAACTTTTATATTAATTTATCAGTAATACTCTTAGCAAAAAAAAATCACAGTTTCATTCTTGTCACAAATCATAAAAATATATGTACAGCTGCCAAGCTTTCAAGTTGATATTTTCCTTTGGGTGGAGGATGTTGTTTCAGAACGGGCTATTGCTATTTGGCCACAAGTTACAGCATTTGTCAATTCTTACAAAGGTAAACTCTGCTCTGTGTACCAAGTCTTTTCAGACTGTTCAGAAGGCTACTAAAGATCCACTGATGGTTGCCAAATTGTCTTTCTTTTCCTTTATTGGAAGTCAGATACAACCATACCGCTCAAGTGCTACCAGACTGATTCTCCCATGATTCCTTTCCAAGCTTCTGACACAATAGAATTGTTGTATGGACTAATGTCATTATTCATAAAAAAGGAAATTTTGGATAAGGCAAACAATGATGTAGATTTGTGTGCACTTGATCCTAATAGCTAGGATAACACAGTGTTTATGAAGAGTATCGAAGCTGGTTTTGCAACAAGAAAACAACTGATTATGTGTGTTGCACAAAAGAAAGTCACAGACAAGAATGTTTTAGTGTTCAAATCTGAATGTCTACAGTTATTGAAAGTATTGGTTAAAAGAATTCAAGATAAAAATCCATTGAAATATCCTGTAGTGAGATTTTCCAGGTGTCTTGACCCTAGAACTCTACTATGCAATGAAACTGAAACCACTGAAACATTTTGAAACAGATTGAAAATATAAAACTGGTCAGTACAGATGTGTGTGATGCAACTTTACTACAGTTCAAGTTGTTCCACAGAGAAGTGTCACCAGATCCTTCACAGTTTACAAACTTTGATAGAAATACTCAAAGGTTAGATTCTTTTTTTTGTAAATATTTCCTGGACAACAAACAGTATGCAGATTTATGGAAAGTATTTAAACTTATTTTGACTCTGTCTCATGGCCAAGCATCTGTAGAACGTGTTGATTCAATGAATAAAGTAGCTTATTCAATGGCATTACTTGCTGAGAAAAGAAATGATTTCACTCTTCTTTCAAAGTCCAACGCATACAGGAAAAAATCATGTGAATCGGCAGCCAAAGTCGCAAAGTTAAGTGAAGAGATTGAAAAACTGTCTAAAAAGTGTTAAAAAAGGTAATAATTGTTTTGTTGTAGTTTAGAATCGTGGAAAAATATTTAAAAACAGCATTTTTATTATTATAAGTGTTTATCTTTGAATTAAGTGCTTGCCATTTTATCAATTACAACATAGTATCAAAAAACAATTGTTATGCTTGAAAATCTGTGAAATGTCCTGGAATTGTCCTTGAAATTTTTTTTCCAATTTGTGTATGAACCCTGACGGCATTCATAACATTACATTTATATTATTTATTACATGAAGTTAATGTAATACAAATCACATGACATTTTTTTTTTAAATAACACACACCATTACAATAATATTAGTGCATGAAAATCATGTAATTATTAAATGATGAATTAAAAATCATCAATAATCACAATGCAGGTGGACAGCAGCAAGACACAATTTTGATTAATTAAACAACTTTGTGCAAAATCTGGTAAAACCTTGCATGAGCAAAGTATGCAGATTTTGATGATTATTTTTCGTTAAAATATAAAATCTCGGCTGGCAATGAATTTAAGAGTTGTTTAGCTTAATAGAACATGAAAGATATTCACCTCCAGGTATTAAAGATAGCAAATTTAAACTAAATTTTGAAAGAGGGGTTCAGTGCATCTGAACATGTTGACATTTCTGATAATACATAGACTGTGTCTCGTACTGAGCTATTCTAGCTGGAGATCCTCCATGTAGTTGACCCTCAGCATCGGGACGTCTTGCTGGGCCTGGACCCTTGGATTCGGGATGTCGAACTCTGGACCCTCGGTGTTGATTCCTCTTCCCGACCACGAGTCCCACTCGCACAGCTATTACACCTGTCTACTCCCGTCACTTCTCTCCTGCTGGAGCTTGCTCGCAGTTCTACTGCCCTAACTAGCCTGTCATCATAAACGTGTCCTACGTGCTCGCCTATGAAAACACATCCATTTTTTAAGAAGCCTTGAAATTTTTCTTTGGCAGTGACTCATTGGCCATAAATCGAAGGAAAAAAAAAATTGTTATGTAAATTACAAGCAAAATATTCTACATTGTGATGAAATTAAATTTGCTGTTGTTGTACACAGAGAATAATCAAAGTGAAATAAAATATACAGATCAATCTAAAATACACTTATTGATAGCTATGCTCAAATAAACAGTATAATTTATGTTGTGTATGTCATGTTACACTAAATGTTCTTAATGACAAGAACTGAAAAATAATAGCAATTACTTATTCTCTTTTTTTCACCAATAGTCACACAGAAAAAACAAATTAAGGTTTACATTGAATAAATGTTTTTTTTTCCCATAAAATTATGCAACAGTACTAAAATAACATTGTACAAAATTAGTCTTTGCTTATAAGAATTAAGGTCTCTTTACTCACACCAGTGCTGTGACCAGCCCGTGAATCCACCGGCCATGATGTCAGTGCTGTTTAGTCACAATGATCAGTGTTTCACGCGGCGTGTAGCAGTAATTGAGATGGCTACATGCTCGGAGGATGACCTCTTAGCTATTGTTGTGATTTTGGATGAAGAAGAAGAGGAAGTGGAAGTGAAAAAACAGATGTGGGTCCATCAGGCATGGCAAAATAGAGGAAGAGAAGGGGAATTTGCTACTTTGTACAGTCAATTGACAGACGATGGAGCAAAGTTTTATGAATATTTTAGAATGTCAGAAAATACTTTCAACTTACTGTTGAAGAAAATGGAAGATTATCTGCAAAAGCGGGACAATCACTGGAGGAAAGCCATCACAGCAAGAGAAGGGCTCGCAGTATGCCTGAGGTAAGCTGGTATATGACTAACACATATAAATAACAGTAAGATGTGACAGGTTTAGTAGAATCAAATATCTGAAATCAGTATTCGTCCACCATCATTAATTACAACTATACCCAGTAGCGGCCTGTATTAAAGAGGTAAACAGGTGCACGTGCACACCCAGTTATCTACAGAACCTTTATTTATTTTGTAGAGTTAAAAGTTCCTTTTTATCTACTTTTACCAGTGGCAGTTATCAGAGTTACACTTGTCGCTTTGTTTGCATCTGTCACGGACGTCTGTTTTTATTTTTTCGATTGCGGCGATACGGCAATGCTGTAGTGTTCACATTGGATCTGTGCATGAAACGCGGTGCCTGCATGCCTGCCTCGGTCCTTTTGCGCATGCGCACGAAGGAATTACGTCACCTCCTACGGGACATTTAACACTTGACGAGTGCACGACTCTGGTGTGCTCGTGATTGTCCTGGCGTTTCGTTGCTCATTGTTGGAGTTCCAAATTTCAGCACGCACAGCAGCACTGATTGGAGAAGTAAGTCATAACCAATGAAACAGCCCAGTAGATGCCAGTATTGTCCACTCCAATACCATCACCCCTAACCAAACAAACTTTTCGTTTTCAGTTTTTTACGTCCAGCGAAAACAAGTAGTTGCGTGTGGTTCAATGCGAGCGTAAATATCTTTAAATAATAAGTGTGTCCGTGTGCGTTTGTAAAATATTTTTCTGTGCCTTACGCAGGACAACATTTTTCTGAGGCATGTTATAAAGTTTCCCTTTGTTGTAAGACTTTAACTGTGAAAATGTGACTGCGTTATTTGGCGTGTACAGCAAACTTGTACCTACGATTTTTAATAATCGCCATAATGAATTCTGTACAAACAATTTTAGCGAACAGAAAACTTACGTACGAGGAAAAGTTAACAATTAAAAATTTAGGTCCTGATCAGCCTCATTTAAGGCTTCGACACACAGAACGTATTAAAACGCGGTGCTCGGGCAATGCGTGTTCTCCTCGGCGTTCAGCGATATGGCCACGTCACACACACAGCGTTATCTGAGCGGGCGATCCAGTATTGTGTGTGTTTCCACAGTAGGTAGCTGAATTGAAAGCAATGAGTAGTTCTGATGAAGAGGAAGTTCTGCTTCTTCTAGCCTTAATTGAGAGTAGTGAAAGGAGTAGACGGAGTTGGGTGCACCCAATTAATAAAAAGAGAGAAGAACTTTGTGAATACCACCGTCTGTGGTCGGAGCTGTGTTCACATGAAGATCGGTTTTTTGTATATTTCCGCATGTCAAGACAAAGTTTCAAGGATCTGCATGATCTACTGCAGCCGAATATTGAGAAGATCACCACGAACCTGAGGAGACCTGTTGAAACTAGGGAAAGACTAGCCGTATGTTTGAGTTAAGTTTATCAGAGATTCATGCTTGCATTTTTACAAAAGTATTTATTTCAATAAGTCTGGGTCACTGTAAATATAAATGTAATATATGTGACTCTCATTGTTATAAACCTCGTACGAACAAAGTAATACAAAACATAATTGAAAAACATTGAGCTATGTACGATTTGAACTTAAACACACATGTAAAACAAAACAAACGTAATAGATAATATAGGTATTGAAACTATAACAACTAATCTGATTACAATTATACTCACAATTTTCATATAAATGACGTGCGCTTTCATACGAATCATTGGTTGATGAGCCCATTGGACCCATGTTATGATAAACCGGGGTTGGGGATGTAATATGTCCTGAGGGAGATGGTGAATGATCGTAGAGCATAAGTGAATATGATGTGGATATCCCAGGTGAGTGCATTGGTGTACCAAGTTCTTTAATTTCCATTTTTGCGAAGAGAGTAGCAAGTTCCATCTTCATCAGTGCTTGTGTCGCTGGCTGGAATTTTCTGAACGTGTCAGCATAACTGAAAAACAAGTGATCTATGCCATCAAACTCGCGTCTTGTAGGTTTACTTTGCAAATATTGAAGGGTCTTGTCCACGGGCGTGTTTGGGGGTGTATCATGTTGGGCCTCGAGTCCAACTTTCTTTATTTTTGCTAGAGGCAGGGGTGGCATTGGCATTTGTGTAAAGGGTGGAAGTATTTCTGCTTCATGTTCCTCAGCTTCATTTTGAGGTTCGGTTGTTTCATTGTCGAGAAATGTGGATTCTTCAATTCCCTCACTTGGTATATTGCTGTCAGTGGTACGGGTTCGAAGGGTATCATCCAAAAATTGCATTTGTTTACTCCATTGCCACTTTTGATACTTTTTGGCTTGCCCTGTTACACCTTTTACGCTTTTCTTGTACCTCATATAATTGTCTTGTAAACTTTTCCATTTTGTCTTGGCTGCATCACCTAAAAATAAAAAATAAATAAAATAAATTATTGCTATTAGAAATTATACTAATTGTAAGTTATTAATATTTATATATAATTTTATATAAATTCAAAATTAAAACGTAATAAACATTTCATATTTATTCTTTATGTTTCAGGTATTTGGCTACTGGCAACAGTTACCAGACCATCGCTTTTTCTTTTCGCCTGGGACGTTTAACTGTTTCCAACATAGTGAGAGACGTTTGTCGGGAAATATGGAACGTTTTGCAGCCAATATATATGCCCCCTCCCACTACACAGACTTGGAAAGAAGCTGCGGAAGGTTTTTCAGCACTATGGGGTTTTCTGAACTGTGTTGGAAGCAAAGATGGGAAACACATCAAATTAAAATACCCCAATAACAGCGGATCTGAATATTACTGCTACAAAGATTTTTTTTTCTCTCGGCCTTCTGGCAGTGGTGGACCATTCTACAAGTTCATAGTAGTTGACATCGGAAGTTATGGACGACATAGCGACAGTGTTATATTTGAGAATTCCGCTCTCTACCGGCAGTACATTGATGGAAACACTATTCTCCCTCCAAAGCCATTACCTGGCACAAATACTCCTATGCCTCATGTCATCGTCAGCGACGAAGGCTTCGCACTTCAAACGTACCTTATGAGGCCGTATCCTAAAGTTGGAATGATCAATCCTAAAAAAAAAATGTTTCAATTCACAGCTCAGTCGAGCCCGTCGTGTCGTGGAAAATGCGTTCGGTATATTGGCCATGAAATGGCGTGTAGTTTTGAGACCAATAGAAACAGGTGTCTCAATTGCAGATTGCGTAGTTAAAGCTGCTACCTGTTTGCATAACTACATTATAATGAAGAATAATGTTCAAGTAGAATATTCAGCGAATGATCTAACCCTTTAAAGGTCAGGGGAAGAAAATTGTTTTTGTACTCAGTTGTTTGGTGGTTTCCTGAGCTGACCACCCTTCTTTGTCTCCGTAACGCAAAATATATTTTTTATTTTTTTTCCCTAAATTTATTTGTTTTATTTTGTAGCTGACATATTTCTGAAAGTCTGTTAGCCATTTAAAATATTATCTACTACTCAAATGTAAGATATGCAACTATTAAGGGTGGTTACCCCTGATAACCACCATTCATTTAGTAATATAAACAGCAGCTTACACTGAAGTGATGTCGAAATGTTTGGTGGTTACTCCTGGTAACCACCAAATATTTTTGATTTTAAAAATATTTTATTTGACTCTAAAATTAAAAAATGTGTTTTTTTGTGGTTATTACATTGCCTGATGGATTTACAAACAATTTTTCAACTCTATTTATTTTTAATTATGTAGGCCTACAGTATTAATTTCACAACAGATCCTAAATACATTATTGTTATGAATACAGTGCAAGTAAAACGGAACTAAAATGTGCAATTTAAAATATGGGTTTTACAGCAAATAATTTTACACCAAATAACTGACAAAATATCAAAAAATTCTTAATCTACAATTGCAACAAGGATTAAAATGTAATACATATATATTGATCAATGTAACTATGACAGTTCTGTAAATATGTAATGTACAAAGATTAGCACTTTTCAAGTTGAGGGCTTACTCATTTTCTCATGAAATAGTTCAAAGCAGGGTATTTTACAGAGAGCCACATCACAAATTTTACATGAAAGACTGCTTCTGACAGGTTTACTTTTTGTACTGCAGTTGGCACATCTTCTTGAGGTTCCTTTTACAGACAAATGACCTTCTGTCTGCGGAACAAATACTGTTGGACGTAAAGAAAAATTTTTTTTCGTTACGACCACTCTTTGCTTTTTCTGCTTCCTATTGCAAAAATCAGCAATTAATTCATCAGCAAGTCTGCTTCGAAACAGGAGATGGCTAATGGGTTTCTTTTGTTGTCGCTTCATTTCTAATTTGTATAGTACAAAAGAATTTACTATGGCTGCATCAATAAGATAATAAAACACTTTAACCCACCACCTCCGAGACTTCAATTGAATACTATAATATGACATATACTGGTCAAACATGTCGATCCCTCCCATGTATTTGTTGTATGTTGAAACCGATATTGGACTTTGATGTCTTCCTTTGTACCAGATTTGTTTTTACGTTTTATGGTGCATGTTTCAGCTGGATCATCCATTGAACTCAAGACACAAACAGCCCTCGTGCCTCTATCCTTCCATTTCACAATTCTCATTTCTTTTGTTGAAACAAAATCATGTTCTCCAAGCTGCAAATTTTGTCTTTTTTCAAAAGATCTTTGGGAAAATGTTTCTTTGTCTGTAACATGGTACTACAACAAAAAATTCCTTTCATCAAAAGCTTTTTACCTAATCTAAAACTAGAAAAAAAAATCTATAAAAAAAGACAATAACCAAGAGATTCGAATCCACGCACCAATCCTCCTAAAGGTCCCTCGCAAACTGTAGTTTTTCCTGCATTAAATTCGAATCCTAACATGTAACCTGTTACAGCACAGCAGATTACCCATATTTTGAAACCTATTTTAATTGGTTTCATTGGCATGTATTGCTTGAAAGAGGACCAACCTTTGAAAGCAATCATGCTCTCATCAATAGACAAATATCTAGTAGGGTCAAACATTTTTCTAAAAACTTCATTAAAGTGGTCCAGAAAAGGTCGCACTTAATATAATTTGTCAAAATTTGGACTGTTTCTTTCCGGCATTTTACTATTGTCATTGTGGTGTAGCATACGCAAAATTAACAGAAATCTTTTCTGTGGCATTATTTTCGAAATCCTTTCATTACCGAAATTTAGGTTCGATGACCAATACAAACGTAGTGATGGCAACTGATTGAATCCCATTATCACTAATATGCCAATTAAAGCATTGATTTCGGAAACTTGACATTTCTAAGCACTGACCTTTCTGTTGACTGTACAAAACAGTTTGTTGTACAATCATTTCCGCAACTTTTATGTTAAAAAACAAGAAAAAATTGGAAGAAAAACTGTTTGTGTTTATATTTACTTTAGCTCCAACATGCTGGTCAAATTTTGTTTGTTCGTAATGAGATTTTATTTTATGGCTCTCAAAAGCTTTTCCTCATTTTGGTACAAAATCATCTTCCTCACCTTCATTTTTATTTTCATGGAGTATATTCTCTTCTGGATTTTCATCCGAAAAAACTCCTTCCTCTGCTGGATCATCACATTCAAAATTATTTGCAGGATCTTCAGCATATGTAGAAGCTGCTGCATCTAAGTAAGTTGCATTACTTGTGGAAAGATCTACACTCAAAACATCTGAAGAATTCTGCCAAAGTGTACTTCCTCTGCAATCAAGCACAAACATATTTATAGAGCCTGTAAATAATGTAGATATAAATATTTAAAAATATTACAATTGTAGAAATGGTATACCTTCTTGGTCGCTTTTCTGCTGGCTCCGTAGATGCAGTAACTTGCAACATGTCATCTGCATCACTATCTCCACCTTCTTCAGAATTACATGCCTGGTCGTCATCCAACAGATCAAACCTTCTGAGGACTTCGTTGAAATCAAGACCTTCCAACTCAGACAGTGGGACAGTTATTGACTTTATTTTTCTGTGAAGTAATAATTTACTTCTACCAAGCATACATTTAGCCTTATGAATTTCTTATGGTACGTAAGGCTAAATATAACATATATATATTATTTCACAGTAAGTATCATTTTAATTTATTTTATTCAAAGTAGTACATCTACATTTTATTTCTAGTAATGAAAAAATGTCCTGAATAATTGAGCAAAACAAGGCACTGGTTTACTCTCAACATCTAAGCCAGAAACTAATATACTGCATATTAGTTATTAAGATATAATATATGATATTGAAATATTCAAATAAATGCATTACATATCAAAAAATATTTGTACAAATACTGATAACCCTTAATTACATGATTTTTTATTTTCTTGTAAAAATTTTTTTTTAGTTTCTTTTGAACATTTAAAGTACTAAAAAAATATAGGAAAAAATATTAATAAAATATTTATGAATAATAATTGATTAAATTTAATTGTTGCACATCTGCTACATCATGTAGGATTGGTCACAATAATCAGATATGAAAAAAAAGTGAATTTGTGAAAAAATTGTATTTATTCTGTTGAATAAAATATATAAACAATTGAGAGAAAATACATTTGTAAAATAATTAAATCTCATTAAAAATCAATTTTCTACAATTTACAGAATTTTATGACAGCAGAAAACACATTTTTTAAAAACTTAGAAAGTATATGACAGTTGTCGAAATGTTGCTTGCCTTATTGTGATTTTGAAAACATATAAACATATCTGTGTCTATTTACACAATTCTATCAACTGATAATTAGTCACATAACAAAATTTGTCTTCTAAAAACAAATAAAACAAAATTTTTATGTTTTGTTTAGATTACTGGTTGAAATTATACAAACATTTATACTCTTTTGAAAATTTATAAATGTATATTACAGTTGTCAAAAAGTTACATACCATCTTGTGGTTTTGGAAAAATATCAAAGTAACTAATTTGTGTCTAGTTCTGGTTGTTATTGAAAAAATTCTTTAGCAGCAGCTAACAAATAATTACTTCAAAAACAAAGTTACAAAATTCTAAAATATCACTTTTTATCTGGTTTTTAGGTTACTTGTGGAAGCTTCTGTAGCAGTTTTTATCTTTGTTGAAACAAAGAAAAACTGCACATTTTGCACACGAAACAAAAGTGAATCCATTGCATCCAGGGTGTTTACATCGGTTGTGCTTCTGGTTCCAAGTAGGCCAATGATCTGTTGAATCCTGTCTTAGATCCTTTGGAGGAACAACAGTTCTAGGACACTTCTTCTTTCTGCTTTCAAGTTGCTGTTGTATTTCAGCACTTGGCCTCCCTCTTTTTTGCCCATTCTTTCCCATAGAACAAAGACACTGTGCAACTTCAATCCTAAACTGCTTCTGACTTAGAACATTTGAGCTCGGATCTTTTAAAAGTGTCACTTCCTTGTACAGTATCCAAGCATTGATGACTGCAAGGTCAACTAAGTGATAAAATAATCTAAAATACAATTTTTTAGATTTCACAGTAATACTGTGACGGCCCAAATGACTGTCCAGCAAATCGACGCCACCCATGTGCTTGTTGTATGCCAATACAACTTCTGGACAAACTACTTCTTTGTATGTTTTAGTGCTTCGCTCATACCTTTTCACTTAGTTTTCTGGCATATTTCCAGTAAATGTAGATAAGAAAATCACACACTTATTGTCTTTCCAAACTACAGATGATATATCGACACCATACTCATCTGAAGTACCCCTTGGCAATTTCTTTAGTTCTTTCTCAGTTGGTAGTTTACAATCAGGAATTCTGTTCCTGCGTGCCGTACCCAATGATAGTATGCCTTGTTTATGTAGATGTACCAAGAGAGGAACTGAAGTATAAAAGTTGTCAAAGTAAACCTTGTGATTGACATGTTGTGGGATGTTTCTAGCAAGTCTAACCACAACGTTAGAGCTAGCTCCTAGATCTGGTTCTGCTGGCAGACGAGATTCTGGATCATTCTCTTGTCCACTGTAGATTTCAAATTTATATGCGTACCCTATTGTAGATGAGAGAACAAATAACTTGAAACCCCATTTGTGTGGTTTGTTTTGCATGTACTGCCTTAGATGATGTCGAACCTTAGTGGCACACATTTGTTCATCTATAGATAAACATTCATCCATACGTACAGATGCAAATGTATGGAGCAATGAGTCAATAACTGGTCTGATCTTGTACAATTTGTCATGACCAGGTTGATTTCTAGGGATTTCTTTTTCATTATCATTGAAATGAAGACTTGCTCGAAGTTTTTCCAATGTGTTGATTGACATTGTTTTCTTTACGAGGTCATTTCCAACAATGCCATTCCAAAAATCTCGTATGTTGTCATTATGGGTAAAGGATAAGTAAACAAATCCCTAAATATTTTTGGATATCATTCTTTGTTATTTGAAATACTTTACTTGGGTTCTTTTGAGATGTGTAAAGCATACTTTCATCAACAATTTTTTGAATCAGTTTGTCTGTGAGAAAATATTTCATGAATTGAAATGGGGTGTCTAGGCTTGTAATTGCAGCTGGATACTCTAAATTTCCTTTGAATTTCTTTTCATCCTCAGACAGGGACATATTCTTTCTTTTCCATGTGCATTGAATGCGTTTGGTTTTTGTTGTGCTACCTGTGGCATCGCGACTAGCATGAGGTATTTGTTGACTTGCACTGTTACCTGTAATGCTGTTATTCAGATTGATTTGTGGTGTCACATTATTAGTAGCATGATTAGTACTTGCCTTACCAGAGTTATCTGCAGTAGCACATGAATATGCTGCTGCAGTTGCTTCATTATTCAGAGAGTCGCTGTTGCTGTCAGAAGATGTGGAGGCTGCTAATTCATTGAGTGTGATGGTAGGGTCAGCATCACTGTCATCAAAATCACTTTCCTCACCTCACTTTCAGTAGGTAGTTGCAGGAGCTGCAGTAGTTCATCCGGGTCAGCATCATTCTTCAGAAAACCTCTGTTATCGAATAGCTTATCCATAACCTAAAAATATAATAAAAAATAATTAAATTTTTTGTGTTTTTATAATATTCTATAAATTATTCATTTCAACAATTGCTGTAAATTATTATAATAGTTAAACTTTGCAGATAATTACATATGAAATCATATGTACGATAACATAACCTAAAAATTTAACAATAATATACATTTACATATTGTTGCATATGAGTCGTATAGTTCCAAAACCTGCCTTTTCCACTTTTGGTGTTTTTACAATAATCAAGGAAAACGTATTCATATTGATCACACAATAAATTTAGCAAGATTTGTGTTTATATCAAAATAAAATGAATCAAAGGGCAGTTTTTTCAAAGCTAAATGTTCAAAAAATGTTAATTGTGAGCATTATAATGAAATCAAAATTGAAGAAGGCATGTTTTGGAATTAACAGTGGTGTTAGGAAACTTTTGGAATAAACACACATGGATATGACAGCTTTTGAAAATAACAAGAAAACTTAAATTTTCAGATTTAGGTTTTGAGGTGTTTTGAAAATACAAAATTTGAAGTTGTAATCAAGAAATACGTATCTCTATAGACATGACGATGTTACAATTACATGCAATTAAATATCTTATACATAAATATTACTATAAAATACAGTTACAATCTGTCAAACAAATGTAGCTTAAAATAAAAGCACTTTCAATGTTACACTTTCATTGTAAAGAATATACATATTAAAAAAAATATTTATATTCTCAAATCGTTTTCTTCATAGCCACCTTCACAAAACTCGTGCTCCTGGTATGAACAATCCTCAAACTCATTATTACCACTATCTAAATTCTTATAAAATGAAAGCACTGGCAGGTTTTGCCACAAATCTCCAAAATGTTTTTCAAGCAACTTATAAACATCTTTTACCTTCTCCTTTTTTATTCTATTTTTGCAGAATGGGAGCACTGAGGCGCTAATTTCTTGTACTGAATTATGTTTCTTAACAATGGACCTATTAACACATAAAATGTCACTTCTGTATGCTTCTTCTCCCCTGACAAGCACTAAAGAGCTTTTCTTAGACTTACTGAGGATAATACGTTTACTAGGTTTGAATTTGAAGTGCCATTTCCCAGGTGGTAGTTGGACGTCACTCACAGCTGTTTTCCAATCATAGACTGGGCATTCGGCAGAACCTAGGCAATGTAAAGTTCCATGGTCAGAAAATATCTGCATGTATTCACATGGTTCAATTATCGTATCCTTCCGTTTAATCACTTTCTCAATACGAGCAAACACTCGATCTGCAGGCATGAAAGAATGACCTGTCACGGGAAATATAAGTTCAATGGTATTCACATTTTTTGGTGCCTTAGAAAGAAGCCACTTTGAAAGCATTCCGACGATAATACCATTCTTGTTTTGTCCCCCGCACCCATCTGCAAATAACCTAACCTTATTTACAGAAGGATCCACAGGATATGAACATAAATTATGATATACAGCACTTGCTATTTCATTCGCACCTTTAGGATGATCCTTTTCAGTCCAACAATAAACAAATACATTCCCTTTATCCAGTGTATCTCGAGATGATCCTCTGCAAACAGTAAAATTAAATATAAATATTTGTCGACTATAGTACGCTGACTGGTCTGGTACTTAAGGCCAAACATGATTTTTCTGGCAGTCATATGACAGAACAAGCGTTTCCTCATTTTTCTCTTTCAAAAGCTGAAAAAATGCTTTAGCTCGCATTGAATGTACTCGCTTCTTAATTATCAGCTCAGATTTCTTTTCACTGTCGTGGCAACGTTTAATTTGCTCTGTTAACTGAAGACACTGAGAGCAAACGTCCATTGCCGGCTGGCCAAAACCTATATTGAAGTTTCTATTAACATAATTCCTGAAAAAAGATTTTGTTACTTTCAAACTTACTTCAGTGCACTGGGTATTATACATTCTCCACAGTTTATTGATCGACAAATCGCTTGGTAAATAATGCCTATTGCTTTTACCTCTGCAGTAGTGGGATTCAAGTGGTTTTAATTGCTCAATAAATTGTGCAATAGATTTGCGCTTTGGTTCATAAGCTTTCGACCTGGTGTCCCCACCTCGGCGTTCATTCAACACCTCACATTTCATGAAATGCTTCTTACAAATGTTTTGTACTCTTGTCTTTTTAACTCCTAAAATGCCTAAAAATGTCTTTTGGCAGACAGGAATCTTACCAGGTTCACCTGGTCTCAATGTTGCCTTCTTAACGTAATACATTATTGATATACCTTTACGTGAACTTCCTTCTTTTACTGCCCTTTTTCTTTTCGGCAACGATGCACTGCAGTACTTAATAATAATATAATCCTGTACAAGTTTATTTGGTGTCTTGTAGAAAAGAGCATTGAAATGATTTACATCCCTTTTTGTCAATGTGCAGCACTTGTATGCGTTTGATTTGTGACCACATTCGGGCTGCTTTGGTGGACACTTGGACGTGTATCTGAAAATAAATGACATTTTTAGAGTTGTACAATTGCAAATGTAATAAGTATTTATATTCTTTATATTAATGTTTTATAATGTGATTTTTCAAAACAAAAGCTTGCAAATAATATTTCACCCATTGGTGGTGACAATACTTACCTTTCTACATTCTTTATGTTTTTTATCCACTTTGCAGGATCTCTTGTTCTCTTCCTCCCCCGTTCTGTAGTTTTGATGACAGAAACATCTAGTTCAGAATGTGTGTCCATTATGTGAGATTTATGAAGAAAAACACTATTTAATCTACATCACAGCACAAACTTCTTTCAGATATAACTCAGGAGCACAGGAACACATGATTTCTTTTCTGTAACAAATGAATGTGATAAATTCGAATACAGCCAGAATGTACAGCCTAGAAAAGAAAAATTATTAAAAATACAATTGTTCTGAACCATTGGTAGTTTCATAATAATAATCTTTAAATAGGCATGTTTTGGAACAGAAATGGATATGGCAGACTTCTAAAAATGAGGGTAAAGCAGCATTTGGAATAAATTGAAGTAGGCATGTATTGGAACTAATTTAGAAAGGAGAAGGCAGTTTTTGGAAAAAAACTTAGATTTGCTATGGTGTTTAAAATAGGAATAGATTTTTTTTGGTATAATCTGACAACATCAAAGGATGCGAATTCAAAAACAGAAGGTGCCAGTACCACCAACTCATTTTGTGATTTTTGGGGAGAAGGCAGGTTTTGGAACTATACGACTCATATGTGCAACAAACACAAAAAAGGTTCCAAAATGTAAATAAAAAGTAAATTTTGGTATATAACTGTATTAATTAGTAGTTACATACCTTATGAGAAGTATTACAATTTTATCCCATTCAGATATTGATAAAAATAAATAATAACGAAACACAAACTTTCACTGTACACAAAATGGTCGACTTTCCACTTCACTGCACACTGATGTCACCCAAAGTGAACACTCCTGCCATCTATTGGTAAATCATATAAACTGTTGCTCAGTCAACATGCTGTAGCAGATATGCGACATGGGTGTGTTCCAAAAATTCCTCCAAGTAGTGTGCAATGCTGTATTTTAAAGCTTGTAGCAGATATGCTACACTATGCAATGAAGGGTTAAAATAAAAAAGAAGTTCGCAAGAAACATTATCTACCAACAAATGTGTTACAAAACTAACTATTTTTAATATTAAGAAAACTTATTTGAAGATATGTTAAAATAAAGTATAAATATTTAATAATTACTTACCTCACTAACGTATTTATTCCTTCAATCCATATATGCAGAATTCGTAAAAATACATTGCGATGTACAGTTCAACTGCAAATAAGACTGTGTCCCATAAGAATGGTGGTTTCTTCAGGTAACCACCCTCTGTAGTTTTAAGAACTCCCTGCAGTGCTGCTAACTATCTGACCATAAAAAAAGTTTTAGGTTTACCACTAATCTATGGACCTGTTAAAAGAATCGATACTATTGAATATTGCGTGCTTTAAAAAAAAATACTCAATGTGTGGTTTCTTGAGGTAACCACCTTTCACCAGTGGCATGTTCCGTTGGACCTTCAGAGTCCATAGACGTACAGGATAGGGTGGTTACCTGAGAAGACCACCAAGGCTTAAAGGGCTAAGGGAAGAAGATGCCATGGGACCTATGCAAGTGCTTGTACCAACAAATGCCACCAATCGAAGGTCAACAAACGCAGCGATTCAAGTCCGCGAACAGTTTGCTGATTACTTTGCTAATACGTCATAGTTGTATAAAGTATTGTTTATAACACATAAGTAATAATACATTATAAGTAGTTATAATAATAACTAAAAATAAGTAATAATAAGTACTACATAAATATTAATACATTATGATATGTAGGTATCACATTCCATGCCTCCGCCTTATTCACCATATTTTTATACAACTTATGTGACGTGTCATACAAATAAACGAACTTTCTCACTTGTTCAATAAGTTTCTTGGTTTCTTCTCCCATCTTGCAACTGTCTGTGAATGAAAAAAGAGACATGCAGAACGCCCTTAACACGCGTTACTTTTGTAATTTTCCACAACCCGAATGGCTGATGTCACGTTCTGGAAGGTAGCGCTGCATCTTAACGCTGTGTGTGTGGCAGGGATGATGCAATGTTGCGTCATACAATCGTATTGCGGTAACGCGACGGTACAGGAACGCAGAACGTCGCTTTATAACGCGTTCTGTGTGGCGAAGCCTTTAGAAATAACTATGGAAACAAAGTCACAAAAATGTATTTTCAGACGTAAATTTAACAAAAACATTTACACAAAACACAAGTGGCTATGCGGCTGTGTAAAAACAAATGCTCTGTTTTGTTTTCCGTGCCTGATTTTTAGTGCAGAAGTTAGCGCGTGGACAAAGTCAGGTTATAAGGACCTCGTACATTTGGGCGAGAAAATGAATAAACATGAAATCTCTCTTGCTCACAAAAATGCCAATGTTGAACTTAAATTGTTAGGTAGAATAAACATCTGTACACAGCTAGACAGTGCTTACAGAGAGTCTGTTAAAAAGCATAATGAACAAGTGGACAGGAACAGATATATTGTCGGTAAACAGATAGATTGTGTAAAATTTTGTGGAGCGTTTGAACTGGCATTATGAGGGCATGATGAAAGTGAAACTTCTGAAAATCCTGGTGTCTTCAGGGGCCTCATTAATTTTGTAAGCTTGATCGACATTGCAAAGAAAGAACACTTAGAAAATGCCACTGTGTTTAAAGGTACTTCAAAGATGATCCAGAATGAATTGTTAGAATGCATGTTGTGTGTTTGCAGGGAAAGAATTTCAGAGGAAATAAAACAAGCAAGTTATTTAGCTGTAATGGTAGATGAAACCACTGATGTGTCCACTTAACAAATGGTATTAGTATTTCGATACGAGAGAAATGGCATAATTTTTGAGAGATTTTGGGGGTTTTTTAATCCAGAAGGTTTAAATGTTGAATCTATATACAAAGCTGTTTATTCAGAAGTAGACTCGCAACTGGGAGAGAACAAGACAAAATTAATTGTGCAGTGCTATGATGGTGCTGCTGTCATGAATGGCCGTGTTAATGGAGTGCAAACAAAAATGAGAGAACAGTATCCTTTTGCGTATTACATTCACTGCTATGCTCATCAGTTTAATTTAGTTTTGCAGAAAGCTGCAGCCATAAACAGTTCTGTGAAAATATTTTTCTCCAATTTGTCAGGTTTCCCAGCATTCTTTACTCGGTCTTCGCAGAGGACAAAACTACTTGACAGTGTTGTGAAAAAGAGACTTCCAAGATTGGCAGCACAAGATGGGTTTTCAACATTCGGGCAGTTAACACTGTATTTGAGCTAAAGAACGAGCTGGTTGAGTGTTTAGAAGATATCTGTAATTCAGAGCGAGTAGAAGACAAAACACGACGAGAAAGCAGTGGACTTGTTTCTAATTTACACGACCCAGTATTTTTATTTTGGCTTGAGTTTTTTTATCGTATCATGCCGCATGCTGACATTTTGTTCAAACAACTGCAAACCACTGACATTGACTCTGGAAAAATCAAAACATGTATTGAGCAGTTTGCAAGTTATGTACAGGTTGCTAAAGATAAAGTGGAGGGCATGTGTACTTCAGTGGAGCAAACTGATCAAAACAAAAGGATAAAATTATCATTTACATCCATAACTGCAAATGCTAAAGAAGTCAACAAGTGAAGCTGAACGGTGCTTCTCTACTCTCAAGAGGGTCAAGACTTTTCTTCGGAACACTATGTCAGAAGAATGACTTACTGCTTTAACAATGTTGTCAATAGAAAAGACTCTAATAAATAGCATGCATGATTTTAATCATAGAGTTATCAACAAGTTTGCTCAGCTGAAAACCAGAAGAATGGATTTTTTTTACAAATAAATAATGGTGCAGTACCTTTGTAGCATTAAAGTTTGTAAAATCATATTTTTTAGCTTCACATTGCTTTCAGGTGCAACACTTTGATAAGCTTAAGCCCAGCCACAAATTTGAAAAATCAAGAACATCAAACTAGTCTGCTCAATAAGCTTCGTTGTGTTAATTCGGGCTACAAATACAGACATGAGTTTGTGTAATAAACGAAATATATCTTTCACGACTCCAAGATAAGCAGTAACTGCTACGGTGCCACAACAACACAGATAATTTGACACCAAAACAGGCTTCAAGAACGCAGTAAGGTAGGCGCTCTTCTTTTTTTTTCTTTATGAGTGCATATGTGTTCGCATGTGTGTATGTATGAGTGTGTGAACACCCATAATTTAACATCACCGGCCGCCACTGACTATACGTACATCATATGTAATTAAATATCACATATGTAATATATATTGTTACGAAGGTTGAAGGTATCAACATACTTTAATTTTCATAAATAATCAACTTACTGAGTTTGTACCTGTAGTTCAGGACCATTCTGTATATTAGGAATCTTATCACTACACAATAAATGAAAACCTAATATGTATGTTAGTATAAGTATGTGCAATATTCTTAGAAAACAATTTACATTTACACATTTTAAATTTCGCGACTATGAGAAGAAAAGCTTAAAATGTCGCAAACTGTTCCTTTTAGCTTATTTTCACTCTGCATAACTCTGGTAATACTCTTGCAATGAAAAGTTAATGGAGTGGCTGGCTGGGCTTCATCAGTAGATGGTGTTGATGTTTGATATGCATTCTCTAAAGAAGAGTGATGAGAGCTTCCTGCAGGGGAAGGTTGTTCCGGAAACGTAGGGGTGGATCCGTGTGATGAGCCGGACGACTATGGAACTTGCTGCTGGTCTAGAAGCAGTTTCAACTCATACTTTTTAACGGCAGAAAAAATATCTGATTTAGCATAATGCCAATAATGAGGCGGCAATTTCTTCAAATATGGAGCTATTCCACAAAGAAAAGCATCAACAGGATGTTGTAGTGGCGGCGAAGAGCAGTTTCCACTTTCATTCTTTTGTATGAGATATTCCATTACTGTAGCAGCCGCAGGTTTTGGGGTTGCAGTGTTTGGTAACGACTGTTTTGTTTTCTTTCGTGGTATTACACTTTGAATTGAACATGTTGGTTTTGGATTGGTCCAAGTGTGACTTTGTGACTGTACAGTTACAGACATATTGGCTTCCATTGTTTGGTCTTTAGCATCTTCGTCATGGTGACAAGATATAGACTTATCTAGGTCAACCTCGCCTCTGAAGTCCTCGTTACTTGCTGCTTCATAAATATAACTCCTTGTCTACCTCTCCTGGAAATAGTCCTTCAAAAAGCTCAACTGCTCAGAATACTTGTAAAGCTTCACATTTTTGGGGTTTTGACCACTCACAGTTTTATTTTTCTTCAACGACTTTCTAAATTTATCCCTGATGTTTCCCCATGTAGTTTTGCATAACGAGCCTGAAACACATAGCAAATAATATTAGTTAAATAACATTTCTGTGTTATTAATTTACCTTACAAATAAACAGTTTAATCGTACTGTGTTTCTAGTACTAATATGTTTATATGTAGGGCGTCATTCCAAAATCGGCGCAAATTGTTGCAATACAAGAAATGTTAAAACGCTTCGGAAAATTGTCGGAAAAGTTTAAAACCTTTTAAAAACGTTTTATGGTGAACTATTTCAGTAGTCTGGGAACTATTTGTAGTCTGTTGAAATGTTTGTTTTAATTTCAGAAATTTGTGCTTAAATTATTAAATTCTTTGCAATTATTTTAAAGGATTTAAAATATAGTTTCTACTGTTTCAGGAAGTGTGGGGGTTAAGCTATTACGAACATATTAGAACATTTTAAAGAATGTTCAGATTTTGAGATATAGCGGGAAATGTAGGAAAAAATAATACATTTGTTTACATGGAGGAATATCTTGTAACAACTTGAACAATTATTACATATTGTGGTTTGTATTAGAAATTTGTTTTATTTAGCTCATTTTTTGTGGACTGTGGCACAATTTTCAAATTATTTTTTAAAACTTTTAAAAGGTTTAAACTATTCTACATTTTTTTAATAACTTTTATAATATTTAGTGAATTTTTTGACATTTTGACATTTGAACTCAATGTACACAAACGTATGCATGATTCATGGTTTCCCATTCAGTGGATACGTACGTTTCATTTTTCTTTCAGGTATTTGGCTACTGGTGATGCGCTAAACACGATTTCGTTTAGCTATCGCATGGGTCATAGTACAGTCCACAAAATTGTACGAGAAACATGCAAATAATTACAGAAAATTTAATGGAAAATTGATGCCTACGCCCATAGAAGACACGTGGAAGACCATCGCTAAGGACTTTAATGCCATTTGGACTTTTCCAAACTGCATAGGAGCGTTGGATGGGAAGCACGTCACTATTCAGGCTCCTCCGAACACTGGATCACTTTTCTTTAATTAAAAAAGACATTCTCTATAGTTTTGTTGGCACTTGTAGATGCTTACTGTAATTTTATTGCTGTCGATGTAGGGGTATATGGCAAGAATAGTGATGGCAGAATATTTGCAGCATCAAATTTAGGTAAAGCACTTCAGCAAGGCTCTTTGAATGTACCAGCAAATTCTACCATACCAAACACTGATACTCACATCCCATAATTTTTTGTTGCTGATGAGGCTTTTCCTCTAAAAACCTATCTGATGGGACCTTATCCAGGAGATGAGTTGAATGACAGTAAGCGTAGCTTCAACAGTCGTTTGAGTCGCGCCAGGAGGACATCAGAAAACGTGTTTGGAATATTGTCTCAAAAGTTTAGACTTTATAATAGGCGGATTCAATCCATACCAAAGTACGTAGATGACATAATTCTGGCCACTTGCTTACTGCATAACTTCATTTAAAAATACAATAGAAATACGTATAATTACGTTATTCAGGAAGTGGATTTAGGCAGGGGGTCACACACTACGTAATTTACATTTGCAAGGGGGCAATGCTACAAAAGGTGCATTTGGTATCGGAGAACTGTTCACAAACTATTTCTCTTCCGAGCCAGGGTCTCTGCTTTGGCAAAGAAATAGCTAGATATACTCTAAACTTATAGTCACAACTAAAGTACACTGTGCAAAACATATGATCATATGTCACTACTTACAATTTTTATACTATGCTTACTTACACCAATTGGGTACCATTTGATTAAATATTATTAATGTATTCCGTTTACATATTTCCAGTATGTACAGTGATGAAAAAATTTGTCAGTGCTGTTGCATTGCCAATACTATGAAATATTACTTATATATATATATATTTACTTACCAGTCGTATTCATTTCCGCTCCAATTTTTGTCCACACGGTATTCTTGAATTCTCTGTCCATGTATTTAGGATTTGACAGATCATACTAAACAGTATTGCCACGAACTAATTCAATGAGTTGTTCGTCATTCATGTTTAAACACTACATGACACACACAAATCTGCCAGTGGCGCGGCCGTGAACCGAGAAAATATCGGTGGCAAGAAATACGACGACCACGGTACGGCGTCGGCGAGAGCACTGTCTGCACTGCCACGGTTGGGTTTGAACAACATCCTTCGAATTCCTGGAAGAAAATTTTTCACCTCGTCGGTGCACTCACGGGCCTGTCACGGCACTGGTGTGTGTTAATGCTGCAAAATGTAAGAATTGTTTCAATTCCAAAAATTTTAATACTTAGTCAATCTATTTGGTAATATTAATGTATAAACTGAATATTAAAAACAACAGAACCTGAAAGAAATTATCTTTCTTAACTAAAATTTGAATTTAATAATATATCACTTTCATTCAAACACAAAGGTAATTTTCAACAAGAAAAAAATGCTACATTGTACTTAAAAATATAAGAAACATAATTTACTCAAAAAATTTGAAACAAACATTTGAAAAAAATATGTTATAAAACTAACATAATTCTAGCATATGATACATAGTTTACCTCAACATGTAACCCGCAAAATCCACAAACTGACAAATTCATCAGTGAAGAACAGAATTTAAGTTTTTTCGCTAAACACAAACCATTTCAGTTCACATTTGAAAAAAAAAATATCCTTAATGAAAATGCCTAACACATCAGCTTTGATACTTGAAAACACACTACGCATTGCCTAATTTTATATCTGTGCATCAGATATAGTTCTATGGTTAATATTTTACATAGATCACTACTTGAAAATAATATTTGTAGAAAATCACAAAATGGTCTTTACTAATCGCTATAATTATGAGATTAAAAATAATCAACAAATAATTCAACTACATCCAGTTTGTAGCAACATTACCATAAACGGTAAGTACTAATACATAACCATTTAAAACATTTCGCGGAAACTGTTCAGAACTATAAGAATAATGCAAAAATATATGATTATTCTTTACAGCTGTCTATTTCACTTTTGTGGCAGAATTTTGAGCTTCTATAATGTCTTTTGGGTCACGTATGGCTAACTTTCGGCCAACATGCGGGTCATTAATTTCTGGAAGTAGGCAATTAAAATAGAATTGTTTTAGTTTAGGTAGCATTTTTTCTTCCCAGAATAAGTCGTCGTCCTCAATAATTTCCACAGTCATTCCCAAAGGAGACTAAACGACAAAATAGCAAAATTTCCGCCCTGAAATATGCAAAATATCCTGTATTTGATAAAAAGTAATCGTGATTTTTCTTCAGATGTAGGGTTCAGTCTTTCATTTCTAGAAACTTAATTTTTTTTTTGTTTCTGTTGCACATACTATAGATATTGATTGTACCGAGATTGGGCATTTGATCTCGACTATTTCAGCTTCTCCTATAAGGCCATCTGATTATGCAGCAAGGAAAGGAAATTCGTCATCCACTACCAAACCACTTGGTTGAATGTTAACATACTTTTCCAATGCAAACTATGCAATTGCAACAGATTCTTTTTACAATCGCCATGGTGTACTAGC
This sequence comes from Bacillus rossius redtenbacheri, assembly GCF_032445375.1. Lineage (NCBI taxonomy): Eukaryota > Metazoa > Arthropoda > Insecta > Phasmatodea > Bacillidae > Bacillus > Bacillus rossius. Next base: position 257,103,370 of record NC_086330.1, on the reverse strand, counting down.
GTTGGCTTCAAAAACTTGGTAAGGTGCTCCGGGGTAAGTGCAACCTATAAATTTATTACTGCATGCTAAACCTGTTTTAGTTGACTTAATATTATCCAGATTTTGATCAGATTCCCTGAAGACTACAATTCATGTGTTAAGTAAGCATGGTAGAAAATACAACATCGTAAGTGCTAGTGTTTGTGCTCAGGAAGTTTTTAATATAAAAAAATTTTATGTGTTACACTTACCCCATATTATGGGGTAAGTGTATGTTATGTATGGGGCAAGTGTAACTGTAAATGGTTTTTCAATTTGTAAAGCATGCGATATGGCTGGGGGAAGTGAAAAGTTCATGTATCACTACACTATGTATTTTATACATCAAAGAGCTTTAACTTACCATGTTTATACACAGATCAACAACTCAACACATATTGTAAGACAAAAAAAAACTTTAACTTGACACTCTCTTGTCAGTAACTGGGGAAGGCAAAAACACATCAACTTTTCCACTCAACACATATTGTATGAATCGAAAGACACGTCAAACTTAAGTTTGCCCCGCTTGTCAATAACTGGAGAAGGCAAAAACTTAATAATGTCTTCAAACAATATTGTGCTTCTGTCTTCCACATCTGGCCACGAAAATGAAGATGTGGATCTAATTCGTCTTGCGAATTTTGCCTCCAGGCATGGTTCTCGCATGGTTATCTGACCAACATACATTTTCCATGTTTTCTTACCTGAAAACTTAACAATTACCCAATCATCAACACACAAACTTTTTAAGTCTTTGCTAATTTCTTTAATAAAATGAGTTTCTTCTTCTGTTTCTCTTCTCTCCTGGTCTAGATCACACTCTTCAGAACTGTAGGTTATGTCTAGAGGATCATCTTCAGACTCACTTTCTTCATTTTGTAGTGTCATCTGTTTTCTCTTTCTCTGATTTTCGCTGTCTTTCTTTTTACTTTCAGCTTCTTTCATTCTTTTAAAAGCTTCCTCTGAAGTAATAACTTCAGCACCCTTGCAGATCCGTTTTCTTGTGGTAGTCTTTCTTGGAACTTGTTTAATTTGTTCTAATAAAATCTCTTCAAATGTCTTTTTCTTTGGAATAGTATGTGATGTTGCTATGGGTTCGTTGTTTTGAGAAATTGATGGCTGCGTAACTGTTGATGCTTTTTCTGCATGACATGTTGAAGTTGAAGGTGAAGCAGCATTTTCTTGAAATGTTGAAAGAACAGGCTCTGTACCTATATCTGCTCTAGAAATTGGTGGTGTCATTTCTGCAGCTTCCACTCAATCGCCAGACACTGGTGCAGTAGATACATCTGAACGAGCTGACCCCAAATCACATGGAATTTGAGGGTTTTGTAGAGAATTTAACCATCTCATATATGCTTCTGGTGGATACAATTCCTTCGGAATCACATTGGAACAAAAGGGATATATTCCCCCTTTCTGGAATCCGCTTCTAATCACTTTTGGATCCAATTCTGTCCATATCTTGGAAATAATAGATGAGAATGTGGCCTTTGGAAGTTTTTCCCCATAGTGTGTTCTTTGCCATTTGATGAGTTCCTCATCCCATTTGAGTTTCAGAGGCCTAAAGACACTAATATCTTAAGGCTGTAAGACATGGCTGCTATGTGGTGGTAACTTCAAGATCACAATGTTTTCTTGTCTAGCTTTCAGAACAAGTTCAAGAGAAATGTGAGAGCTGTGACCATCATAAATCAGTACAGCAGGGCTGTAAGCACGAATATTTCTAACAAAGTTGTTAGTGAAATAGTTCCCAAATGTTTCCCCTTCCATCCAGCCATTTTTGGTAGCAGCATAAGATAATCCAGGGAACTCTTTCCCAGGTGGTGCCATCCATGAATCCCACACATTCTTCCCCTTGAATACTATCAGAGGTGGTAATTTCTCACCCATGGCATTTGCTGACATTAAGACAGTGATGTTGTCTTTCCCTGAACCACTAGTTACGCGGTGAGACGGAGTATTAGTTTCACCAACTACTTTCATCCTACTGGGATCTAGGCAGAAACTAGTTTCATCTAGATTCCAGATCTGAGTTGGCGGAACATTACCAGTCACAGTCTGCAACATGTCAAAATAGTTGCTGATTGTAAATGGGTCGATACTTTTCTTTCTGGATGCTTCAACACCTTGTGGTTTCTTCAAACTCAACCTCCATGTCTTCTTGAATCTAATAAAAAAGTCATCACCTGGTACACCATTCTTAAATGGTGTGGATATATTATTTGCATTTACATATCTCCCAATCGTTTCCAAAAATTCTTTTTTTGATAGGCCGAATCCCCATTTTTCCATAATCTTTACAGCTTCTGCTATTTTTCTTTCATCTTTTTCAGACAATGCTGTTGGGCGCCCCATGGATTTGCTCTTGACCCCTCTTCTCCCATGAACATGCATGTACAATGTTGGTTTGGGAATTCCATATACCTTAGTTGCCTTATACACTGTCAGTTCACCAGACTGAACTTGCCTTATAGCAATAATTAAGTCATCTTTTGAATATCCTGGAGGTTTCTTTTTCCGTATGTAATTGCGCACCATATCTGTAACATAAAAGGAACAATTATTGAAGTTGAAGGGTAATTTATCTCTAAACGTAAAATTATGCTGGGGGAAGTGTAAGCCTGAATTTTACTGCAACTACTGTAATATGATTATTTATCTAAATTTGATCTTCTAGCCAGTTATAACACAATAAAAGTAATACCTACAGATGTCATGAAACTTATTATTATAGACCTGTAGAATCATTGTGCAATTTGGTCTAACCTATTTGCGTTAAGTATGGGGCTAGTGTAACCTATTTAAATTTAAGTTTGGGGCAAGCGTAACCTAAAATTAGTTTTATAATTGGGCCATTTTGTTGGCAAAGCGTGTTTACTTGATATATTTTTACTTATTTAAGAATGTGAACTAAACAATTTTTGACATCACAGTGAAAATGTTTGTGGGGTTACACTTCCCCCTTAGTATCAATATCAAAGGGGCAAGAGTAACCCAAACACTTTTGTTTACAAACATAGCAGTTATGTTATTTTTAAATATTACTATAAACATTTCAAAATATGTAAATTATGAAAATAATAATTAGTGATATACAAAATAATTTAATATTTCACTCACCTGAACTTTAAATATGCACTGTTTATGTATGGCAACAAGATGAAATGTCATAGATATTGCACACATAGTGTATGTAAAACCTATGGTGTAGTAAGTGTCTGTTATTCACTGGGTGGATTCCCAAGACTACTAAGAACTAAATACAGCTGTTTGCCGCGCATTTAAAAATAATCATATTTACATCACCCCCAAGAGTTGCACTTACCCCGAATTTACACTTACCCCGGAGCACCTTACCTTATTTCTTTCACAATGAAAGCACATGATGTTGAAGCTTTCATTTTACAAGTCCTTCCAATAAATGAAGTGGTGAGTCTTTTGCTTCAATGCATTCTCCAACAGAAGTAGGCACTTAGGTCTCTGGTACTTTCTTCTATTTATGTCTTATCTTCGTTTTCAATTCTAAGAGAAATTCATCCTTGCTCCCTGCAAATTCAGTTTCAGTCATATCTTCTTGGATCACTGATGCATGCAGACCATAATCATTATTTTCTCCTAAAAATCTAGCACCACTGTTTTTGTTTTTCTCATTTCCCATGAAGTCGGTGACGGTTGCTATTTTCCAGCCTTTTTCTGCATCTCTCAATAAATTCTGTGTATTGAAGTCAGGACTGAAGGTTTTATGAGGTTTTATGAATAAGTCTGTGCAAGTTGGATTTTGCAGTCATAGAAACTGCAGCTGCATTATACCTTGTTTGGTACGAGTCACGAAGAGAAAAATGTACTCTTTTACGTCCAACTGTTTTCACAATAATTGAATTGAAAAAATCTGAAACGTTGTCTACGTCGTAAATTAAACTGGATGGATTGTGTGCAAACCGTGGAACTGCGACTTTTAATTCATCAAAAATATAAGTCTCTTTCAGAAATGGTACAATATCAACCTCTCCTGTATTAGAAGAAACATCGCAAAAATAGTTTCTTTCTTGGCAGCATGAGTTATCACCGAAAACATGACGTGGACTATTCAATATGTCCTTTTTCAGTTCTGTAACCCTTAAGTACTGAAACCCTTAAGTACTGACTAATATTAACCTGTTATTTTCTGTATTTTATTCCTGAAACAACAGTTTTCTTTAATCTTTTAATTTTGCTGAGAACACTATTTGTCAAGTGCACATCAGCCATTTTTTTGTTTTTTAAACATCACAAATTTTTTTTGCATGATTTTGCAAAATGTGGTTGCGGCTTTCAATTTTTTGGATTGGAAGTGCAGGGCCATATGGCATACAGAGAATTAATTTTCTGTGTACGCTGGAGTCACAATCACCAATCAGCTTTTGATATTTCAAACCATGCATGTTAATACTCTGAAAAAAAACCTTCAACAATGATGTCTTGTTCAGTTGATGATGTTGATGATGAACCATCCCAATTTTTGGCGCATTTGTGAGACTTAACTGATGATTTTCCATTTTCCGACTGTTGATCAGAAATAGAACAGTATTTGTTACGAGCTCCGATAAAAAGAACTTTCATAGTTTTGTATTCAATGATGGCACCCTGAAAAAAATTGTTTATTTTCCTTTAAATGTCATATTTAACTAAGAAGAGTTCAGTTTTACAAAAAAGGCAACCTCCATTAGTTAGTTTAATCACATAAACGTAAATGGAATCACACCCGCTAAAGGTGTGAGAGATTCTGCTTTGAATGCCAACTCGCCATGGCCACATGTGTTACAGTCGTTTAAAATACTTTTAAAAGCCATATCCTGATAATACTTTCAGCAAAAAAAATTCCTTTAGGCACACCCTACAGGCATAAGTAGATTTAGAAGTACCTATTTCATCAGGAAATTTTATGGACACTTCTATAAACATCTGGAACATTTTAAATATTTAATGTACATAACAACCTATCTGTTTTCCAATATTCCAAAATGACAGATCAAACATTTTTTCATGTTCCATGCAGAAAAAAGTTTTGAATGTTTTTAACTCATTGCATCCAGCACTGAATAGCTTAGAATGAATATCATATTATACCTACTAAGGATATAATGCATTTTTTTTTAGGTAGATTTCTAAGAAAAACTATTGTAACCGTACACATTTTGCGACTTCCAAATATTTTTATACAATTTTTCGTTTCATGTTCCATAGACACCAAAACCATAGTCAACTCAGAAAATTTATACATATATTGTTATCTATATCACATTTTTGTGGACACGATAACTGCAGTAATTTCGTACAAACCACTTCCAAGCATAAAATATGGTAATGGAAAAACTCTTGTCGCGTTCGTTAATAGGCATAATCCGACCAAAGAGGAAGGAATGAGAAAAGTTTTTTGGAAAAACAGAATAATCGCTTTAACTCTCATAATATGATGAATATTGCTTCCGTTTGAGTGCATTATTGCTCGTAGTAAAAATACCAAAACCTATAGTCTAAATGAATTTTTGATATGATCAACCATATCTGCAAGGGGTGGAAAAAACAAGGGATGGGGATAAAATAATGCAATAAAATTTTCACACTGTCAGCTGTGAGTACCGTGTTATTTCTTCCTCCGCCGCACATTTTGCTACTACTTGGCACGTAGATTCTGTAATTTCTATCTGTTGTTGCATGGAGGAAATTCGTGTGTCAACTCCTGAAAACTGAGCTGTCACGGTCTCGCGAAGTTCTTGTATTTCGGAATGAGAATTTTGTAATTCTGTGGATAGCTGTTGTGTGATTCCCGTTAATCTCGTGTCAACTCGAGCGATTAATTCTCCTTGCATTTCCATTATAGTACTTGCAAGCCTATCTTGTTGTCGCGTAAATTCTTGTTGAAGTGTAAGCTGTTCGAAAAGTATTTGATTTTGTTCCGCCTGCTGTTCAGAAAATATTCGATTTTGTTCCGCTTGCTGTTCAGAAAATATTCGATGTCGTTCCGCCTGCTGTTCAGAAAGTATTCTATGTTGTTCCAACTGCTTCTCAGAGTGTAAATTCATAGAGGCGTTAAGTTGTACTGACATATAATGGAAAGCTTGCAAAAGTTCCTCTAAGGTAGTTGACTTAACGCTCATATCCCGCGAAGGTTCCACCGAAATAACTGCATTTGTTACCTCTATGCTGCATGGAGTACTGCCAGATGTGCTTGCTACAATAATATTTTCCCTTGCTGTTACAGCAGAAGTTAATACCTCGCTATCAGTATAGCTAGCCTCGCTCACTACTACGTTATCGGGCCTTTCGTCATCTTCACTCTTATCTTTATTCTTGTGGCGCAAGAAGTACATACCTTCCTCGGACATGTTGCCTTCCAGACGTACTTGCACAAAAAAAAAACTCAGTCAAAGTTCAATCAAAAAAACTTACGCTCCCAGCAGTCTGGTCTCCAAACATACACAATAGATAGCTGCTAATATATACGGGAACTCTATCTCGTTGGCCCCAAAGTTGTGCGCCAGAAATTCGTTACTACTCTTCTGTAATCTCATATATACTTTCCGAATGTATGCTAATAAAGTTTTAACATTTGCTTGTTGTTACGGCTGTATTTCTCTAAGCATGCCCGGTAGCTTAACCAGCACATTTCATAGTTACTCTTCAAGATAATGATAATTTACAGAAAGTGGTATACGAATTTTGTCAATAATATGATGGGTTCCATTTAAAATATTTTTAAGGTTGTGAAGCAATCTTTCAGTGTGTTTTACTTTGTGACTGTAAGGAGTATAAATAATAAATTACTAATATGCGTTAGGAATTATTGTGTAATGAGTCTTTCTCTCTTCTCCCACCGGTACAGTAAGGGGAAGAGGGAGAGTCGCGAAGAAATAAACACTAAGTTCAGGTGTTAGAACTTTTCCTTTTATTATTTAGGATTATTTTCAAAGTGCAAAAGGTAATAACAACAACAACTTATATTAATAGCTGCACGCCACATTTGGCACTAAAACTAACAGTTTTGCAGATTACAACCATGCTGGTGGCTAATACATTTATATCAATCTCCTAAAATCACCTCATGCCACATTCGCCACTAAAACTAACAGTTTTAAAGATTACAAACTTGCAAATGGGTAATACATTCATATAACTTTCCTAAGATCACCTCATGCGACATTTGCCACTAAAGGTAACGGTTTTGCAGATTACAGACATGCTGGTGGCTAATACACTCACATAAATGTCTAATTAATTCTATAAAATTGTATATTGTAATCAATCAAGTTCACATAAAAAATTTATGACTTTACAAATAAATAAATAAATAAATATATATATATCAAACGCGGACTATTCTGCTTCACAATAGCCACAATAATTCTTCAAAAGTCACACCGCACTTAAATTTTGATGGTGCAGTGATCAGGCCGTTATCCAATACAAACTAAAATCTATTCCAACCTGGGTCACCCATGATTTCTGCCCTTCCTCGAAAAACAGGCAAAATCCAGGAAAATGGCTGCTTGCGGTGCGGAGAAATGGTATAATCCCATCTCAGGAATTTCAGCTATCGGAGGAACGGGACAATTCCACCACAGGAATTTGCTGCCATCGAAGAAACGGGACAATTCCACCACAGAAATTGGCTGCTACCGGAGAAACGGGGCAATTCCACCTCAGGAATTTCTGCCATCGTAGACCAACACGACACAAAAAATGTTATAGCTCACTGCTATACTATTCGCGCACCGCGAATCCACAACCTCTCATGTGAGTCGTACAACTCTCGTCAATCCCCATTTCCCCTGTCAAGCCCAACACTCTTCCTAGACGCTACCTGTTATAGTCTCGTCTCCAAGACTCCCCGAAAACAACTAAATCACAGCTGGCCTGTTTCTCTCCAGCTTGACCCACCTCGTCCCACTCCACCTCACTAATTTCTCCCCTCCTATGTTTCAAGCAGCTCAAAACAACCACAACAAAAGAACAACGCAACCACCAACCTCACAAACCAAAATTTCCCGCGTCGCACTCACCGCAAAAAAAGGGGGCGCTGCCAGCACACAGCTAGCAGTGACGCCTTACGGTTAAACGGGCACAACATCACCCGGACGAAGAATAGAAACAAACAGGTGACGGCCAAACTCGTCACAATTGTATTTAAGAATGGGTGTCACAGAATGTATATATGAAATATTAGATAATCTAACCAACCTGACACTAATATGTTAATTCCTTAAACAAACTTAAAACATTAACTATATGTGTTTGTTGGTGAGATTCCTAACAACCCAGTGTTTTTCTAAAACTGTTAACGTTGCAAATATGTTATATTTTAATAGGGTAATTTTCCTAAAGTATATATAAAGTAGATACATCACTGGGGAGGGACATCACACGGTTCTCAGTCGGTAGAAGCTCGGAGTTCTTCTTCAGGACCACTAGGTAGTTCCTCGTAGACTGCAGCTAGGAGGCGTGTGCTGGAATGGACTACTAGACTACGGCTGGCTATAGTTGTTCTGGAACTAGGCCTCCACCAATCCAGTCGGCTTCTGAAAAGTTGAAGTAATAGGAACGGTCTCACCTATGGAGCTAATATATAGTAATACATCTGGAGAGGACAAGGGAAGGCTAGCAGAGGATGCGAGGTGAAGCCGGGTATCGGGGTTTGTTCCCTGCTTCCTACGCTGGAAGAAAACGAAAACGAGCCAAACTTGCCTCGCGCGGCCGAAAAATCCTCCAAACTAAACTCGCAACAACTCTGAAACTATTAAAACAATCAAACTGAAAATTTTACTGGAGTATCTGTAAACATTTTTCTCCACACCGCTTTAATATTTTTTTTGAAACATGAATACTTTCATTTTTAAAAATTAAATACCTATTTACTGCCAAAATTTTTTGTGAATACGCAGAGTAAATTACAACATTGAGGAAAAATTTTTGTTTGCAATTATAAGTGGGGGACACCAGCGCATGAAATAAGGAAGAAGCCTCAAATTTTATTTATATACTCCTCTTGATGCATTCAACCCCATACTTTTATTTTTACAGAGAGTTGAAGTGGGAATAATGTTTCAGTGGGTAACACTACCGACATATGTCTTCGGAACGCACTTCTTTTTGTTATTATACGTCTCAAAATTTATAATTTCATACACAACGTTTATAAAAACGAATTCTTACTTACCTCATTTAATCTATTACAAATCTCTTGTAATATACGTGTATTAGTAGAAGTAAGAAGTCTTTTCAATAACATGTTCCAGTCTACTCAACTAACGTAACATGCAAACCTTAGCTAAACACTGGTAGAGAATTGTTTGGAATAACTGTAATGCTATGCATATACTGACAATGTAAGAAAATTTCAATTTTATTAATTGTTTGCATAAGAATTAATAATTTTAAAAAATCATAGAATATGCCTTTATAGACTGAAAACCTTTCACGTAGTTTCAAGTCGCGTTATGGTTGCTCACCTGCTTCAAATTTTGTTAGTCATACTAAGATAACTACTTCTGGCTAGACTAATCAGGTGAGTCCATAGATAAGCTGGCAGTATAGGAATTCGTAATACCAACGAATAAATTATCATTAGCTTACGATTTTCATTTGATACCTAATTCTTACTTCAATGACTTGATATATTAGTATCCATATTACCTTTAATAATACTTCACTGTCATTGACTGCCAGTGCTATATATATATAGCGAAACTTAGTCGGTATATAAATTTATGTGTTAAAGGGCGCCTTGAAACTACTGACTTATAAATCATACAAACCGAAAAGGATTCATTCGTACAATTAGGATTTAATCTCGTTTATTCATCACAGTAATCACCATATAGTTGAAACTATCAATTTATATTTCCATTATTATTTAATATTACTGTGAGAGTCATAACTTCCTTTAGTATGTAAGAGTAAAGCCTTTCCTAAATAATCGTATTTACACACCTGTATTGTGGGTTTAGTATTGTCTAAAATCACGTCAGCAGTTTACCGACTAAACTAGTGTCTCGGAGAGCATGAGTGATGAAGTAGGACTCCTGGGTTTTTCTTGGATTTGGGTAGACACTGGATTCGAACTGAAAAGAGGGTTCAAAACTACGGCGAATTCGTAGTCTCGTTCTTCCGCGACTGGACGTCCTTCTGGCTCTGGAAAGTGGTAAAATCAAAAACGAATGGACCTCACCAACAGTCTGTTCACTGAAGAAACTGCAGCCACATCTGTAGACAGCGGGATGTCGTCTCGGCAAGGACTCGTCCTTCAGATGTTCGGGATCGGCATCGCCAAACGCTAGGAACGCCTGGTGGTTTTCCTCTGGAGCTCTTCTGAAGATTTTAAATGTCTTTCTCGTGCATAATCACCAACAAATGAAACGACCGACGCGGTTGTGTAGTTTACTTGAAGTTCGGAAATGTCCCTAATTCCGTCACTAAAAGTACAGAAGTTTCTATTCACTCGTCGTTGTCAGCTAAATAACGAACTCCGCAGTTGTCCCGGATCAATTTATATATAGTATAACGGGTGAAAATAGTGATTCGACCCGAATACATCTCTGTTCCCATCGTAGATCTTTCCTACCAAAGCCTCGAATCCTTCAAACATTCTAAAACAACAGCCAAATTATTTTGACAACCATCGACGTTAAAACTTTCATAAAACAAAACCAGTAAGGAAAAGAAGAAGATATCAGCGCTAAATTTGAAATATCAAAATTTATAAATTCCATAGAAGACATGAATGACTAATCAATACTTCCAAAACTGTTTTCCCTCCTTAAACCATAAAATAAGTAAAATGTAGGCTTCACTCGTACGTCTTCCAGAACTATAACTCCCGTACATAATTTGTTACATTAATTATATAAAGTTAGTTATCTATAAATGAATTGAGCTTTTATAGCGTACTTAAAAGTTTTTAAATATATATAATTACCAAATATTGTTGAATATATTTAACATGTTACAACACATATAATAACAAGCCTATTTAGGATATAAAAAGACAGACGCCAAATTTTAGCATTTTGTATTTCTTTTCTCTGTGTGAATAAAATAACAGTTCTTAACGTAGTTGCTAATACTGTACTATATTTCTAAAAAAAATACGAAAACCCCTGACATCGTCACCATAACAATGATAAATTTGCAAAATGATTAAGGCACGTCTTTTAATGCTACGAAGCACACTCTTAAGAGAAATGTTTTAAACTTATGTTGGGGTGTAACTAATATCTTAAAAGCATTGTGAAACCGTTACTTTGAGGGAAACCTTATAATACCGAACACCATACCATCCTTTAATCGAGTTCGATTTTCGCTTCTTAAGACCCATTTATTTGTCTTCAAAATGCACTGTACACAATGCATGGTTTGGAGACGCAGTCAAATTTTTCCGCTTTGTCACTTTTTCTCAGAGCTGTCGTTGATAGTCAAGTTTTGGAAATCTATGAAAAAAGTAAAGAATTGTACTTACAACTGAAACAACTTCTCTTTGTTAATTAGTTTTCTTAGGTTTGTGGAAAAGTTCGAAGATTAGTTACTTCTGTTTAAAATATTTGCCACTTTTTTCTGATGCTTCAAAATTTTTGGGAATTAATTTAGTTAACAAATTAAAAAAAAAATCGTTATTACCTGTAAAAAGCAACGCCATCCGGCTTGGAATTCCATCGATTTGTACAGCCATATGCGCTACATTAAATCACCATTGTAGCCGCACACCAGCGCCTCCACCTCAAGGACAAGTGGGCTGGGGCTGTGTTTGCAGTAGAAATACGCTCTCTTCCTCTTTCTTTTCATCCCTTCTTCGCAACCGGCTGGCTTCGCTCTCGCCCTACACATGTCCACTCCAGATCTTCTTACATGCTCCTTGGTCTTACAGAATAGAAGACAGATTAATCATTGGTCTAGATGTTGGCTTGTCGACGACCCAGGTTGTAGTTCGTTTCGGCAGGTACCATTCATCAAGACATCACATTGGCGGGTTGGAATAGATGAAAATTTTAATAAATATGCAAACCATGCATATCACAAGATAGAATTATCTTCTTAGAATATCTGTTCGTCCATGTAAAACGCCGAAATATGTAAGAACACACAAACTAGCACCAGGCCTTAGCTCATTTCACCATGGTAGACTATTACATTCTTTTTCCATCTTACACGGCTATCTTTTCTTTAATATCCTTGTTGTAGCAACCCCAGGAGGAAAACAAAGAAGACTCAACACAGCAAAGACAGCGATGTGGATTTGGTTATTTTGTCTATGACATAATGCTTGGTTCATGAACTGTAATAAAACTGAATACTATCCCAAGGAAATGTGTAGATGATCAAATAGAAACAAGCCTAGGAGTTTGGATTAAAACATTAAATCAAAACGTGTATCCTGGGTTGTTAGAACTCACATTTAAATATCAACTAAATAATATGTACATAAAACATGAATAATAATAATAATATGACATAAATAATAACTGTAAATACTCTGAGTAGTTACAGAACCATGCACGCTATCGAATCCTTTCTTATTTATTCCAAACTTTCCAAATATTATCTAAATTATTTGTCTTAAGTAAATTTTTAAGTGACCAACCATTACTGCAAGAAGCTGATACAAGTTTGATTGAAACACAAAAATTTAAATCAACTTCTTTGTAGTACACTTATCAAATCCGTTATAATTTATTGTAATTATTCTAAACATTATCTTGAACCTTTTCTGAAACAATTTTTGTTGAAATGAACTGTTACCGTACAAACAGGGGTAGGAACAAAAAAAATTAAAACTTCCTTGTCACCAAATTTGTTTGAATTTATTTTAAAACATCTTAATATTTTGTTAAATTTTGGTCAAACACAAATTTTTTTAAGACTGCAAATTATTGCAAGGGATGAAACATAGTGTTTGAAAGTCCAAAAAATTTATAACTACCTTGAAAGGCATAACATGACATTCATTCTGAGGTGGTATCCAATGCTGGATGCATTGAATAAAAAAAAAATTGGCACATTTTCACTGCATAGAATATGAGAAAATGTTTTATAGATCATTCACTCCTAAATATGTAAACATTTTCCATTACACATGTGTGGCACTTAAATTTAAAACCTTAAACCTTTTTCAAAATTCTATCATTTTTCCAAAAACATAACTCATAATAAATTTCAGTTAACCTCTTCCCATAACACAGCATTAAACAAACAACACATTACCCAAGTGCAATTAAATTATCACAATGTAAAGCATATTCTTCAAATAAAATTGGGTACCAGTCTATTCAAAAGAATTTATACATATATTATAATTGTTATTGTTTCAAAACAACAGAAAACATTCACCTTAACAAAACCTTGTCAATATAGTTATGTATCTTTAAATTTTATGTGTACAGCTTTCCTGCTCTTTAAATACCTTGTGAAAAATGCTATTATTCATCATTAAAATTTGCTGTCATAAATCTTATGTATACATTCCTATATTATATTATTAACAAATCTTCAAAAAATACAAAAACCCTATAAAATACAAAACATTATCAAAATCTATATAATTCAAAGTATAAAAAAAAAAATTCTGAAAAGCATTACAAAATGGCAAAATATGAAATTTTGCTACAAACACAAAATGTTAAAATTTTTTATTATATTTATTATGCTACCGTCCATGGTCTTAAAAGAGACATGCCTATTTGTTCCATTTACTCTATACCAGGGATCGGCAACCTGCGGCTCGCGAGCCATATGCGGCTCTTTGGATGTGAAGCTGCGGCTCTTTAGTTCAATACGCAAATATTAATTATTTTATAAAAAAAAACATTAAAATATCGTTCTAAATCAATGAACGAGGATTAGGCACCATTTCTATATCTCAGCCACTTGTACTCGCTTTCCACCGCACCCCTCCCCCGTGACACGCGTCGTCACTGTCGCAGTCCGTCGGAAGCTCTCGACGCCGTCGTCGGATGTTTCTATGTAGGTTTTAATTAGCTTTCGACGCAAGACAGTTTGGCGTCTTCACCAGTGCTTTGGCTGTGACGTATAGTTTGTTGTTTCAAGTAGAAGAGTTACAAGCGAATTATCTTCTCAAAGGTATGTATGTACGTATATATAATAATAAAAAAACCGAAGTAAAGGTAAGAAAAATTAATTATTTTTGCAGAAGATATTCAGAGTGGTAAATTACTTCATTTTCAATTTCTAAAGCAATATCGCGATAAAACCAGTGCAACTGTTGACACGAATTACTTCATCACAGTTATAAAAAAATAAAGATGAATTTGCTGACAGATTTCAGCATTCAAAACCAACGAAAACACTCTAGCATTCATAGTAAATCCTCTCAACACAAATAGTAACGAAATTCACATTGAGCCATTTGGAGTTGATACTGGATCTCTATAAATGCAATTGATCGATTTAAAAAGTAAAGCTTTGTGGAGTGGAAAATTTACAGAGTTGAAAAGCAAGTTGGAAGAGTCCAGAAATGTATGTACGTAACGCAACAAAAATGGACAGCTTTAAAAGAAATACCGCGAGATGAGGCCCTTATATTCGACGCATGGAATAGTCTTCCAGATTGCTACAGTGAGGTGAAGAAGTTGGCATTTGGAATGCTGACTATCTTTGGATCGACATATTTGTTTGCGAGCAAGCGTTCGCTTGCATTAATACCTATATAATTAAAAGTAAAGTAAAGAAGCCAACTAACAAATGGAAATTTAGAGTCGTGTTTGAAACAAAACAACAAGTTATGAGCCAGATTCATACAAACTTTCTAAAACCATGCAAAGCCAACGCTCCCATTGAATTTGTTTGTTCAAATGTATGCTATTGTTTTTTTGTACAAGTTACATTGTTTAGTAAAATTTAAATTTTATACTTGAATAACAATGCAAAGCCATCACTCCCATTGAATTTGTTTGCTCAATTGTTTGTTATTGAAGTACAAGTTAGTGTTGTAAGTAAATATTTAATTGTTTTAACTTCTTACTTAAATAATAAGTGATTATCTAATAATACCATATATATTATCTAATTTGTTGTGAAAAAACACAACTTATATATGTATAAGTATATTTTTTCTTATGAATCAATAGATTAGTTTTTTCATAAAAAACTTTATGCAAGTACTATCCTATTTATTGTTGGCAAGAAAAATTTTTGTGGCTCTTTAAAAATTTTGAAATTTTGTAAATTGTATTTTTTGACTCTTCCGACTCAAAAGGTCGCCGACCCCTGCTCTATACACATTGTGACCAGCTATCGCTTAAACTACAAATGGTGCATCATATAATAAAAAAAAGTTGTGGATTTTTGATCCAGTAATGATACCTATTGGGAAGCGATCAACACTTCATCACCTGTCTTAAAAACTCTAGGTTTTATTCCTTTGTTGTACCGATTCTTCCGAATCCCGCCTTTTCCAATTTGTCTTATTTTTTCTGCAAAACTATTTGGAAAAACCATGACACCTTTTAATATGGTTGTTGGCAGAGTTTGCCGCATTAACTCAATAGGTGAGAATCCTGTGTTCTTATGCCACACATTGTTCATCAGTCCTTCTACTTCACTCACCACATTAGCCCACTGGCTATGATTTTCATTGCAATACAATCTGAAAAGTCTGCCCAGCTCCCTCATTGCTCTTTCCACAGGATTGGCTGCTGGGTGATACACTTCTGTGTAACCTAACTCAATACCTAGAATACCAGTCAGGGTTTTCCACAAATCACTCCGAAACTGGGGTCCATTGTCCGAAATTATTTTCTTAGGAGTACCCACCTCATTAACATATACATCTAGAATTTTTTCAGTAACCATCTCTGAAGTAGCTTGCTTGATTAGGTACAATTTAACATATTTTGAAAAAACATAAAGACAACAAAAATATATTTGACTCCACCCCTCCCTCTTGGCAGTGGACGAAACAAGTCTACACAAACTATTTCCAGAGGGTCTGTTGCTAACACATGTTGCATCACCCCTTTACATTTACTATTCATTACTTTTGTCTGTGCACATAACAAACAACTGTTTACAATCTTGGTGACAGTTCGGTATACATTTTTCAACACACAAAACCTCTGAACATGTACAGTTTTTTCACTCCATACTGTCCAGATTCCACATGCATCAGTGTACAAATTTCAGTTCGTAAACTTTTAGGAACACACAAAACCATTTTGGCACATTACTACTTACATTTTGAAAAAGGTGTCCTTCTTTTAACACAAATTGTTACTTTATTATCTCTCTGCAATCTGTAGAACTCAATTCCTTAATTACCTTTTGCAACCTAAGGTCCTCGGCAACCTCATCCTTAAGTTTTTCCGAGAACTCTTTCATCCCAGTCTCTATCTCTGTCATCTGTTTACACAAACTCCTGACTTGGAATTCTTGCCTGGGTGGCCTGTACATGTGCAACCCTTCTAGACAAGGCATCTGCAACTGCTTGCATTTTCCCAGGGATGTGCTGTATGTTTAAAGTGTATTCCTGTAATGCTAGAATCCATATAGTGATTCTACCGTGTAGTAATCTACAAGAATTTATGTGACATAAGGCCTTGTGGTCTGTCAGTACTAGTTTCCCTACCGTAAATGTATGTACGGAATTTGGAACAAAAAAACACAATGCTGAGTAGTTCCTTTTCAGTTGTGTAATTGACTTCAGCCGTGTTGAGTGCCCTGCTGGCAAAATAAATGGGTTCCTGTTCTCCTTCCTCATTTAATTGAAACAACATAGCCCCTACTGCCTAATTTGATGCATCAAATGTTATGTAAAATTTCTCATCCATTTTAGGGTGGTGAAGCAAAACTTCCTTCTCCAATTGCTGTTTTAGATGTTCTACTGCTTGCTCCTGCTCAGTCCCCCATTCCCAGCATTTTCCCTTTTGCATCAACTTCCGCAAAGGTACACAAATGTTACTGAAATTTTGTATGTATTTCCGAAAAAAATTGAAGAACCCTATAAACCTTTCCAGTTGCTTATGATTGTTAGGTGAAGGATATTCTCTTACAGTCCTTAATTTTTCTGGGTCAATATGGATGCCCCTAGCATTCACCACATTATCGAGAAACGTTATCTCATCCTTCAGAAATTCAGATTTTTGTAAATTTGCTGTCATTCCCCCCTCTTGCAGTTTTCTCAAAACCCTTTCAATAAATTCACAGTGTTCTTTAAACGTAGCAGTGGCAATCATTATATCATCTACATAGATTGTCACTACCTCAAGTAATTCTTTTCCTAATACAGCCTCAAGTCCCCGGATGAAATGACTGATTGAAACATTTAGGCCAAAAGGTAATTTCTTAAAACAGCAGGTCTTTCCTTGGTAGGGAAAAGCAGTGCAAAATCTAGACTCAACAGCCAATGGAATCTGCCAATAAGATCCCACTCAGTCAATTTTGGAAAAATATGCACAGCCTTCAAAATTTTGTAGTAATTCGTCCATGGGTTCGGGTGACTCACGATCTGGTATTATTATCTGATTCACCTTCCTTGCATCCAGACATAACCTCACCCCTCCATTTTTTTTTTTTACTACTACCATCGGGTTCAAGTGCTCAAGAGCTGCGCCGTTCAATGATATCAATATCTATCATGTTTTGAATTTCTTGTTATACTGCTGGCCTCAACAGATATGCTACTGGGTAAGGTCTCTGCACGAATGGTTGATGTCCCTTAAATTTAATTTGCATTCGTACTTGTTATTTTTACCTGGAAAGTTAGCAAATGCACGATGTTCTTTCTGTATTAATTCCCTGAATACTTTTTGTTGGTCCAGGGTACTACTATGTAATCTGATCTGGTCAACATCTATTTCTGTAATATACTATTTATCTAACAAGTTACACCCCAAAATTATTCACCCATCAAAATTTTTTCCCATGATTAATTGCAAACGGAAAGATTGTACATTGTTATCAGACACAGATACCCATTTTCTCCCCCGCCAATTCTATACACTGCTTAGAAGAATCATTTCCTGTAGCAAGTCTACCTCGAAAACAATGTTGATACTGAGTCCCTTCACTACCAGGAAAACAATCTACATAACACCCTCAAATTTTATTTCCAAACTTATTGGTTTATAACATTTTTGTGTCTAATCCCTGTGGCTCCTACAATAGTTACGTTTGATACCGGCAGCACCGCAAATGACTTGGTGATCTCGTTACCCAAGGTAAAAAAAAACTCTTCTGACATGGCGGTTACTTCACTCCCTGTGTCAACTAGTACGTTGGTTTTAAGGTTGATACCAAGAATTTCCCCTTGAATGTAGGGGCAGATCATAGAAAACAGAGGGAGATATAGAATTGCCACTCTCTCTGTATGGCTGCTGATACACAGTTAGCAGCCCCGGGAGGCCGACTGCAGAACTAGACACGGCGGGCGGGAATTTTGAATCCTTAGTAGTGTAAGAGTGACTCAAGTCACATTATATTTCATAATTACTATTCAGTTACATTTTAGATATTATATATGCATATATACTTTTAATATATAAGAATAAATTAAATCTTTATTTATATACTACAGCATACATGTATGTAAAAATACATATTTCTGGAAAGTGCCAGGAAAGTGGACTAAGAATGTCATGGCATCATTAAAAGCATTGAGATATATCAGGAGCCATGGCACCAGGGGGCTGTTGTATTTGCTGCTACCCATTCTGAAATCTATTTTTTTTTTTAGAATAAGGATCTGCATTTAAATAATGGGAGTAAATAAATTTAATTTTAACAATATACATCAAAATGTAATATATTTATTTTCATTACACACACAAATATTTAACACATATAAATGTACAGTAACAGCATTCCCATCATAAATTATCAACTTTGAAACAATCATTGCAAAAAACTTAAAATATGTTCAGTACATAATAACCTCTCCAATAATATTACATAGTACACTACTACCCTAAATACATGCATAATAGTCGAAAGAAAGCCCTATTTTCAAGGCCAAAATCATCTCACACTGTCAAAAAATCATAAATTAAGACGTTACAAAAAATGTATCTAAATCACTGGTTGAAAGCAAATAAACTTGTACTAAATGCATCTAAAACAAATTGTATAAATTTTAGGAACATACATAATCTAGTAGAAGAAAAGTTTGAATTAAAGTTTAACCTTAATATAACTAAAACATCAAATGTTAAATTCCTTGGTGTGAAATTAGATGAACAGCTAAAGTATAAAGACCATATTAACTCTGTCGCTAACAGGCTTAGTGTATCCTGCTATGTACTAAGACGACTGGCAGAAGTAGTTAGTATTGAAACATTAAAAACTGTCTACTACGGTCACTTCCACTCTATAATGACATTTAATATTAAATCTGGCGAAACTCAGTGGGAATTGAAACAATTCTAAAATTACAAAAAAGAGCTATTCGTATAATGACATATGACAAAATGTCAGCTCACTGTAAACAAAAATTCAGAAAACTTAAAATCTTAACAGTCATAAACAAATATATACAAATATACATAAGGAGAAACACTATTTTCAAAAAAATCTAGATATTCATTTACATAACACAAGAAACTCCAAAACATTACGGATTACAGTTCATAATACCAGTCAGTTTGAAAAGAGCACAAATTACATTGTTGCGTGTGCTCCGCATACGCACATCAAGATGTGTCGCGCGGCGCCTAACCGCGCGCCGATGCAACCAGCACAAGCCAAGTATTCGCGCGCTGCGCGCATGACGTTCGGAGCCGCTCGGGAGCCCTCGGGGAGGCTCGTTTTGGCGGGCTGCCAACCGGACATCGCCGAAGGCGCCGGGTCCGGTTGCCCGAGAACAATCTGCCATGTTCGATACTAGCAGTTCACAGAGTATAAAAGGGGTCCCATTTTCCGCTGAGGGAGGAGACTCGTCGCGACCACCAGCGACACCAGCTGGAGGCCCTGCTGGCCTTTGCTGCCGAAGGAAGCTACACTGTCAACACGTCTCGCCGGTCTGCCGTCACGCTGCCCGTCGGAAGAAGCTACCACTTGGTAAAGTACTGTTTCGCCGTAGACACCTATAGACCGAGTGGGTAGAAAACTTAAGAGTGAGAAGAGGGGCAGTGGTGACGGAGGCAAGGCTTGGAGACGGCGGTGTGAGCTTGTGAGTCCCGATGAAAGACTTTACATCTTACTGGACACACAACACTTAGGTGCGAATCCCGGCAGCGACACGTGATAATGCCAGTCCCCACACCGACGAGCATTTCTCCCACTACGATAGTTTGGAGAGATAGTCAATGGTAACCCCTGCATCGACGAATAAGAACTTGCCCGCAGAAAGACGTGTCGACAAGAGTAATCTAAGTTGACGACCTGTTATATGAATAATTAGAGGTTTGCGTACCCTCGTGAAAACATGTATAGTGGTCCTTTTTGTATTAGTCATGTTGTGTATAAATAGCATTTTAGTTAAATGTTATTAATGATTATGCTGATGTTTGCTAACTTGCGCATTGACAGAGGTGTGTCGCATAATGTTCAATAAGTCGAGGGGTCTTGTTATATACTTTCATTTGTACTCTGGAAATTTATGTACGTTAATTGCTTGTAACTTAGTTTTTGTTTTGACGGTGTACCCAGCGCCAAGCGCGGTGTCAAGTATGAGAGCACGGGCAATTGTGAAGTGAATTTGTTAAGCTGCTTTCACGTGTCTCACGTTGCAATAATTCCTAAACGTTTCTGTTCGCAGACTTTTGGATCAGAGCCACGCCACAAATATCAACTGTTTACATTTTTGTCATTAATGAAGTTGTAATGAATAATTTAATGTATAAGCGATAATAAATGTGTTGTTACCATAGAGTTGTAATACCTTTAGATGACATCTCGCCACACTCTGTTCCATTCCTACTCCTTGTTCCCCTCGAGTGTTTAACACGAGAGGCTACAACATAGGCATAAAAATTTACATTTTATTGCCACAAAATGTTACAAATATAACCAATTTATCTATATTCAAAAGAACAATCAAAAAGTTCTGTCAGAACATCCTTCCTACTCTCTGATAGAATTCTTTGACCTAATAACAGATAAGAAAACTAAACTCTGGTAAATCTTACTTAAATCCATTACATAACGAGGAGAAAAATATTGTTTTTGTATTCTAACACTTTGCTGTGAGCCTTAGACTTGTGTTTATACCATTTCTTATGTACCCATGTGTTTTTCTTCTTTTTTCTCTCTTCTCTCTCTTCTTATTTTTTAAATGTAAAAGTACCCTGTAATGTTTAGTGGTAATTGTGCTTGTACAATATGAATGTATATGTATATATTTGTATTAATTGACTTGTTCTATATCCCGGAGTCCTTAACTCCATATGGGATCTACAGAACAAAAACTGAATGAGTGATTAAATAAAGAAATAAATAAATAAAGAGATTACACCATGAATAATCGAGAACACATTGGCCTGATTTGAAATTAAAGATGGATTTACAAAAGGAGTCCATCATGTTAGACAAAATTTAAACACAAATAATTTATTAATTTTAAACATTTTTTAATAACTTACCAAAATAATATATTTTGAGGTAAAGCAAGATGGTAAAAAAACAAATTTAATGATACATAAAATTTATAAACCATAGTAAAAGGAGTTGTTTCCAAATAATTTTAATTACCTTAGAAAAATTATTATGCATATCTTCTAAGTAATCGGAAATAAAAACATTGGTGATGGGAACTATAAACATTATGCGTTCCGTGATTGGAACCAGCACGTACAATGGTCATTTTGGAAATTAAGGCCATGCCTGGTAGTTTTGCAGTGATTTCGGAATAATTTATTCAAAATAAGCTAATATGTGTATCACAATATTGCTACAATATTTTGACAATAACATGTCAACGTTTGAATCTTAATTTTTTTGTTGCAATAAACCCAACATATTTTTTGATTCTTGCACCCAAGTATGATATATTTTGGTACAAAAATAACCCAAAATGGCGCAAAATAATTTTTTTGCTGACAAACGGCACATTATTAAAAAAAAATTCATTAACTGTGCATAGTATGACTTCACACAGTCTCAAATTTGTTTCACAGCATTCGGTTCAAAACTTTTGGAGTTCTTTGTACCAACATGAAAAACAAAACCGAGTATGGCATTAATAAAAAGAACCCTGCACCCGTCATCAATTGTACATATTACAATACAAAGAGGAAGGTTCAAACTTTCGTCCTGTACATACTTTACCTCGTTGCGACTATTATATTGATTTCTAGAATTTTTTTGGAAAACCCCCGTTAAGCAACTTGATGGGGAATTTCACAATTTACGACATTGAATTATAAATTATCTTTCAACAACATAACAAATTAATTTTATAATTCAACTTATCAAATGGTCACTGTGAAGTACAGTTCAGAGAATTCAGGCTTGTAGAAATTTGCGACAGACAAGTGTGTAGGACAAGAGAAGAAATTCAAAAACTTCTGAATGCCAAACTATTTACAGCAATTGTTGTGAATAACGTTGACAAAATATGAACAGAAATCAGAATGGCTGAATAATGATTCGAATTCATCTTCCAAAACACGAATGCAGTTTTGTACTCCAGAACCATCATACAAACATCAGAAAGCACTATTTAATTTAGAAAATATGAATAAAATATATTAATTAATTAAGGACCATTGGGTGCCATAGAAAGGATTATAACTTGACCAAAGTTACTTATGTTTATACTTCACATATCTTTTGTATGCCAGCTGCTTTACAGTATCTCCAAAGAAGTTTGCATTAAGCTGGGAGTGATGCACATCCTTTCCAGCTAATATTCTATTAACATTTTTACACCAATGTGTATTATCATTTTGACTGCAAAAAAACCAAACCTCTTTGGTGTCATGTTCCTTACAAGAAATGAAACTTAAATCCACCTACTTCTGAACTTCAACAGTTAGATGTTTCAGCACACCACTATGATGAGCCACTACAGGTAAATTACTAACAACTATGTGAGCAATTTGATTGAAGGCCATGCTGAACTGGGTGTTTGGGTAGCACAATGCTTTGGGAGGATATGGCCTTGCAGCTATCATGAAATCTTCCTTTCTTCCCCCTGTTGATGACAACTCACCATAGCATGTTTTGCAACCTTGCCGTCTCCCGACCTCTGATTAAGGCCCGGGAGGTACCTGACGGGCGCTACGGGCGTCGTGGTGCTGCTGATGTCCGGGGGGCGCCAAGCTAGTGCGGTACTAGGCCGTTGATGGTGGGTCGTGCGTACTCTGCCCCCGCGTGCCCCGCCAGGTACGCGGCTTGAAACCTATCCTGAGTTGCGGCGCTCGGCCGTGTGGAGGACGGAAGGGTGCAGAATGACGGTAGACGACACAGTTTATATTAAATGGTGTTTAATTCACGTACTTTCCGGTGGTACGTGTGGGTACCTTGTACGCCCTACACGTACATTATGCGGTACAAAGTCGCTACACAAACCGCACTAATGTGCTGTGCGGCATCTACGCCGTATTACATTTACACTTTTAAACAAAACACAACACAACAACAACCCTTGAATTTTACCTGGCAGTCTCGCGGGAACGTGATTAATGTTTCCTGGAAACGGCCAGCGCCGAGAGTTAACGAGTCTGGGAGGGTTCGACGAGCATGACCCTAAATTAACTGTAACATTTACGTGACGTTGGAGCCGGCAGGCGTATGCGCGGCGAATTAACTGAAAAACACTGTGGCTGGAGTCGGCCAGTACCATAAGTGGTGTGATCCGCGACGCGGTGCGGAATCACTAAAAAGATGGTCGGGATAGGCCCGGTTCCGCGGAATACACGCCAAGTCGACGTGAGCAGCAGCGAATTAGAAGGTTACGTGATTACATTACTTACAGAAGGAGCGATCGGTGAGCACAAAGGTGAAGGCTGCTCACGGACGAACACGTCTTGACCCGGCGCGGAGTGGTTCGAGACTGCCGAACATGGCCGCCTCGCAAGGGGGGGGGGGGGGGGGGGGGGTAACTTTCACTTCCCTTGTGAGACGGCGCCAAAAACTTATATTATATTAATTGGTTGAATTATAACAAAAAACACATTCCAGGAGCTTAAATAAAATCTAGCACCTGGTAATTGGGTGCTTAAGGCTTAATAGCTGTTTTGTATTATTTAATGATTTGAAATGTCGCACCAAGTTGGCGACTGTCAGTATAGTGACAAATTGTCTCAGTGTAAATTTTTTAGGTTGGATTTCACCTAACCTGACTTGATCAGGTTCACGGGCACTGTAATTAAGGCCAGTGGCCGCGGCGACTGGTAATGAGGTTCGTTGCCCACTCCGTGCGTGCGGTGCTCGCACGGATTACCTACGACGAACTTGCTTAATTCTTAATGCTTATGAATAATTACTATTGTTCTAGTGTCTCATTCATTGATTGTTTTATGAATCGAGTCCCCGGGGTCTCGTGTCTTGAAGTTTATTCGAGTTTATTGAGGTCAGGCCCGGGGCGCTCGTTTGACTCATTCCGGCTGGGCTAGGGGTGCACTCCGAAAACGGGATACGGTACTGGCGGTGCGGAGCACGGGCTTAAAGACCATGGTCGGTACGACGTCAACCTTTACAACTGTTCATGATTTGTCTCACTAGATAACCACTTAAGTATAACTTTACTGCTGCAGCTTGTAGTATCTTCATGATCCTGAAGCTTGTGAGTCAATACACTGGGCCGTATTAATAATGTGGAGGAAAAGCTTTTACTTGTAAAATGTAGAGCAAATACTTCCAGGTATATTAATAAAAAACGAAGGAAATCCTTTCACTTTTGTAGTAAAAGCAAAACCTCGTAGTGTAGACGATTTTCTCAAAGCTGAAGTAAAAGGGAATTAATAAAGTGTACGTTTTACTCAAAGCTTAGAGCAAATGCTTCACAAATAATACATCTGGTCAGTTGCAGACTCGACAGTGAAGTAAAAGGACATTTAAGGACGCTATGGCCGAGTTAGTTGTAGTGAAGAATGTCAAAAATTGCAAGACTCGTGTGAACACGCACGCTGATGACTTCAAAAGCTTATTACGTTTTGAAGAAAATAATATTGAGTGGCTATCTAATTATTTTTTAGGAGATATTACTGAAAGTCAAGGAGGTGCGCTTTCCTCATCTCAAAAAATGAAGATATGTTTGCGGTATCTCGCGGATCCAGGTTATCAAAAAGGAATTGGTGAAGAACTTGGAGTGTCACAAGGAACGGTATCGTTAACTGTCCGTGATGTTGTGGAACGCATTGTTGCCAAGGTTGACAGCTGGATAAAGTTTCCCTTCACTGAAAATTCCCTCCTCGAGGCAAATGGATCATGGCAAAGTAAGTATCACTTTCCAACAGCAATTGGCGTGATAGATTGTACACATGTAGGGATTCTGAAACCAAAACTCCATGGTGATGAATACATCAATAGGAAAGGCAAACCTACATTAAATGTACAAGCTACTTGTGATGCTAGAGAAATGTTTACAAGTGTAGACGTGAGTTGGCCCGGATCCGTGCATGATGCAAGAATTTGGAAAAATTTGAAAATCGGACAAGTTATGAGTAGATCACAGAATGCAGTGCTGATTGCTGATGATGGCTATGGTATTGAGCCCTGGTTGATGACTCCCTTCACAAATCCAGTTGATGATGCAAGTAGGAAATACAGTGTACTTCTAAAAAAGGAAAGCGTTATCATAGAAAGGTGTTTCGGACAACTAAAGCGGCGGTTCCCAATTTTGCAATATATTTGTCGGGCAAAACTTGCGAATGTACCAAAAATTATAGTGACGTGTTTTGTATTGCATAATGTTGCTAAAAGTTTTAATGACTCAGAATTTGACCCAGATCAAACTACTCCTGAAGAAGACGTTTTCAATGAGGCATATGGTGAAGGTGCAGGTGTAAATAGACTTACTCTACGGCATCAAGGACAACAGATAAGAGAAAATGTGGCAGCAATAATTGAACAATTTATATAAGCGAACTAGGCAAAAACTGATTTTATTGCAAAGAAAGTACAGAAAACGTATAATTGTAACTAATTTCCAATACAAATAATACTCATTGTTATTGTTACATAAGTGAACTGAAATATGTTGATTAGATTAGTGCATTACTTAGTTTGTTAAATCGTAGTACAATTTTTTTTCGTCAATTACAATTTGTTTTTGCTGACAATGAAATGAGTCACTGTCCTTTTGTTGTTTTATTAAGTTGCTGTAATATTCGATCTGCACTTTTGTTAATTGATATTGTTGGAGTAATACCATGCGCTGCAACTCCTTCGTAGATAAATTCCTTGTTTCGTCACTTTCGTATTTTTCAAGAGGTGATCTTCGTGGGGGCATTGTTGCTTTGCATGGAGGGTGCAAATAGGGTGAAGCCTCCAGTGAAGATGATGCTACTGCACCTGCTGAGATATTTGTCCCATTACTCCGCATTCCAGTGACCCTGTTACAAACAATTTTGCATTACAATCACTACCTCTCAAATAAATACACGGACATACAAACAAGTTAAAATTAGCTTTGGTGATCTGTCGCTGATATCTTCAAAATTCTCTTTATGTGACATTTAAAAAATAATAATAATAGGACCAGCTATAAAGAAAATAACTGAACAAAGTTAACAATATTTAGCTAGTAAAGGTTTTTAAATGTAAAAAAAAAAAAACGTTACAAACATTTTGTGTTGTATTATAATATGACTGCAATCTTAAAACTGCCACAAAACCATTTGAAGTGTCATGTTGTTTTTCAATAAAGTTATAGTGTTCTTAAAAGATTTTCCACTTTTAAAATATAATTTGTTAGCTACAGTTGTGTCATTTATTCACATCGCTCAAAAAATAGCACTTTATTTGAATCCATAATTACCTAAATTATTATTTTTCATGGTCACTATAGTGTACACACTAATAGTAGACTACAGCTAGCATGGAACCCAAATGCCACAACATCTCTCAACTCAATTGTACTTTGGATCTTAGAAGTAATTAAACATTTCACACATACGCCTTTATGTACCTTCAATTCTCTAGATGGTTGGATTTGGGTCTGCCTGCAGTGCTATCATCATCTCTTGTTCCCAATCGACGAGTTTGATTCTTTTGCTTCCGGTTTTCTTTACATCGGTTTTCTTCTTCAGACGTATTTTCATGTTGTTTACTTTCTTCATTAATGACTGCGAATCTAGGTTCTTTCCGAAAAGTCCTTTGTATTTCTCCAAAACACTCGCAATTGCTGCATCTTTCTTTTTCTTAATTTGTGGAACTTGTGATTTTGCCAAAATGACCGTACAAACTCGAAGTTGTTCAGCAGTAAATTTCAGCTCGTCACTACGTAATACACTACTATTTTCCGTCTCGCTTTCACTGCTTTCACACGATCTACAACTACTATGAACCAAACAACCTCACTTCACACGAAACCAGTCTCGACTGACTAAACGAGGTATATTTATAAAACCAACAAACTGCCGCGTCATGCTGTGACTCACCGTGAGTTGATCATTTACTCTTTTGCAGAAGCATTTCCTTGCAAGTAAAAGGTATTCATTATTAATACGGATGGAAGGATTTGCTTTTACTTTTAGCAAAACCTTTTCCTTGCTACCTTTACCTTTTCAGCATTTACTTCTTTTTATTAATACGGCTCACTGACTGCAGCACTTTCAGTCTGTGAATCATTTTGTAAAAAACCAACCTCGAGCTCACCAGTAACAAAGCAACGCAGTGTATCTAGTGCTCCAGTTGAAGTATCTTCTTTGCAGTCAGAACCTAATGAATTTGGTGACATAAAATTGTTTAAGAGGAGTGACTTGAATGAACTGATGAATGAGGAACACGTTGGATTGACATTACGGCAACCATGACTTCTGACACTACCAAAAAAGTTTTCTAATGGATCTTGGTTCAAGCTCCTGACACTTAAAAACTCAAAACCACACGTGCTCAGTTTCTGCCAAAGATATTTAAGGGAGCGAAGAGTGAAAATCCAATTTTTTACAGAAGGTAGAACTGACACCTTTCCCTTGTTATCGTAACACTTGATAGATCTTAGAACATTACTAGCATCATTCCAGAAATCCACATGAGGTGAATTCGATGTGACAGCAAAACGAAGATACTTTCCTTTTTTGGGTTTCACCACAGCACCGTTCACACTATCAAAAAGTTTGTCCATGAAAAGTAAAAAGTCTGCTGTATCTGCAGCTTCTACAGCCAGATCAGGAACATATTTTCCATCTTTGGCCAACATTCTCATTGCTGCAGATACCCGCTGACTAAATACCTGAGCACAATAGCTTACCTTCATTTTCTTTTTTTTTCTGGAATTACATGTTGATCTGTCAGCTTGGGGCACATTTTTACATCATCACCGGCATCAAGTTGATAAAACTGTATTATGTGTTTCCAAGAAGCTTTCTGAATGTCAGTTTTCTATATAAAAGTGATGTCTTTTGTCAATAAGTTGTTGCATATTCCTTTCAGTAAATGGCAAACATCATATAGTGGCATGACCTCCTCACCATCCACCAAGAAGCCCACATATGTGTTATCAATGTTATTTCTTAGGCAGTACTCATTAGTCTCTTTCAATAAGGTGTTGATTGCTGCCTGATTACTGGACCCCTGATCACACACAGTAGCTCCAACCTGCAGTTCACATAGCCGAACACTTCTAATTACCTCTTTGATTATTTTGCAAAGTGGAGCTGTTTTAGTTGTGCTGTCACAAAAGAAAAATGCCACAGGCTGCTTCCACTTTTTCCGTAATTCACGGACCATAAAAAAAAGAACATGGTCAGCAAATTTTGTACATCTGTCGTCAACACCCAAATCCTCGAACCCATGAATAATGACATCTGATGAAAGATTGTACTGAAGGCCTGGTTCGACTGCCATTTCATCGAACACCAAGCAACAGTGCCTGTCTAATTCTGACATTTTGGAAACAGATTTTTCCAAGTGTTCCATCACTCTCTTGTTGATACCAGTATTGAATGGAATTCCAGACAGCAACTTCATGATGGTCTTCCTTGAAGGCAAAGAAAAAATTCTTGACAACAGTCTATATGCCTTACCGCTGTGTTTGTACAAAGAAAGAGCTAATATTTTGTCATCAAGTGAGAATCTTCTCCCCCTAGGTTTCAGTCTTTGAGTTTTAACTTGCGACAATATAAACTAATAGGTAACATCATCAACATGAGCTGCCAATTCCTGAAAACACTGTACGTTACAAATTTCTTCAGCCATTTTAAGTCTTTTTCGAAATGAAAGAGCCTTTTTTGATAAAATTCTGGATTCCCTTTGTCGCGCAGCGCGGCAGCTCCGGTTAGTGGAGATGCCCTTTGCTTACAATTCGTGTTTCCTGCCTGGTGATTGAAGAGGGGTTGCCCTGGCTGACTAGTTGTCCTCCTTAGTAAAGGTTCAGGGGGGGGGGGAGTAGGCGGGAATGGCCTGATCAGTTCGGGGACTTTTCTCCGCCGAGAGATGCCCTGGAGGTGACTGGTAGTGTCTCTTTAAGGGCCCTTAGCCACGCCTTGTCGATCCTCCTGACCTTTAGATGCCTGGGTCGGTTGGGGTTGGAGGGGTGCTGGGAAGTATGCTGTAAGGGGAGTTGGGGCTGCCCTACGATGTCTCCTCTCAGCTGCAGCTTGGTCTCTGGCTTTTTCGTAGACCAACGGGGGTGGGTCACGGTAATCACCCTCGACGGGGATTGGGAGAGGGTAGGTGGGAGGTGTGGCACTTGTGCTGGTCTGTGCCTGGGGTCGGTGGTTAGAACCCTCTTCGGTGAGAGAAGGGCATCGGTCGGTTGTGGCTTACCCTGGAGACTCGGTGGCTGCAAAGGTGGCTGCGGGAGCTCGGATGACTGCTGTGCACCGGTCCCTCTGGGTGCTGACGCAGACTGGTTTATTCCCTCAAGTCAAAAGCGGGGTGACAGCCTTCCCTTGTACAAGTTGGTTCTGAACTGGTTCAATACTCCTACTCTGCGGCCTATAGATAGGCAGATCCTATCTGTCGCTATGGCACAGTACTGGTCTCGTGGCCGGGTGCTCGGCGCACGGGGTCGCCCCTGACGTGTTACACTGACAGCTTTCACTAGACTTGTCCCTCTATTTCTTTTACCACTTGAAAAAAAAATTAGTAAACCATTATCTTAACATTTAATGCTACAGTTATACCATAACTGCAATTTAAAGACTTATTCAGCCCCCCTTAGAGCCTTCCCCAAATAATTTTTATATAAACAGTACCATTATACAAACAGACACACACAAGAACTAAATGTGAGAATGAAAGGTTTTACATAAATTATTAACGAGCACCTGCCATTTGCTGAATTAAAATTTCAATATTACATACCCTATATATTTTTTTTTGTCTAGCACCCTTTATTGTAAGATCTTTAACAGGAAAACTTACAGATTCAAATGAAATAAATAATAATACAGTACATCAAGCAAATACTAGTTTTTCAAAAAAAAAAAAAAAAAGAAATACAGATTCATCGCTATAGCAGCATATGTATGAATAACAACATATCAGTAATTGACTAAAAAAGTTGATGACTAGCAATTACAGATGTGTAAGGAAATGTGTTTTAATGATGCAATATTTTAGTTCCTAGGTAAAAATATTAGTAGTTCAGTTGCAGTGATGATCACAAACCAGCCCGACATTTTCAGGTGTCCCAGTTCTCCTGTCTGGAAAGTTTGTTAAATTAAAGCATTTTATATCTTATGTTATATGTTTACATGACATGACAATCAAGCAGTAACACGCTTGTGTTCCACCAAGACTGAATATTCAGTCAGATATTATATATATATATATATATATATATATATATATATATATATATATATATATATATATATATATATATATATATAATGCATCTGATGCAAAAAATTGCTCTTTTCCAAGGAGTAATTTGAGGGCGTACCGGTGCAACGTTTTGAATTATTGGTGGAAATAATGGGCGCCACCACGTGAGTGGGCACGTGGACCCGGCTAGAGGCTCTTACTCAGGAAGTTACGTGGCCCGTGTGAGGCGAGATATTAGCTCTCCTGATATTGAATTCCACACCTGTTCCTAACCAAGCCCGCTCTCAGCATCGGGCATCTTCTACTTAACCGCAGTGGGCTCTTAGGGCGTCCCACACGCCGCTGACTGGGTTAAGGACCCACGTGCCCCTCCCCCCACCCCTAACCCAAAGACACGTGACTCAATTAAGTTGGTTTTATTTACTTCTACGTTACACGTCCTCATACAATCCTTCCTTGATACTGTTAAAAACGCCCGAGGCACGAATCAGTTTAGTTGACCGCCTCAAGCTTTTACGTAAAACACAGGTGGTTAAAAACTCCTGAGAGTATAGAAATTTCTAATTAAACAGCCCCACTGATCGAGAGAGGCCCTGAGGATAAAGAAGAAAAAAACAATTTGAATTATTTAAACTAACAGAACTACTTATCGGTGAGACAATGGTGATGTCCACGGGGTGTTTGCAGAGACAAGTCCTTGTCAGAATTGTAACGGGAGAGGAAAATTATTGGTTGTCCGAAAATTGAAAATTAATTAAAAATAATAAAAATAATTCTAGTAAAAGAAAAAAAAAACAAATTAAACATAGAGGAAAAAAAAACAATATTTTAGGTTTGCGATTTAAAGTGATAAAAAGTATTTAAATACTAATTGAACTCTTATGAAGGTACTGACTGCTTCGTTGTTAATATCACACGGGTGTTTATTACTTGTATGGGAAAATTGAATCTGTGATTGGAAAAAGGAAATAAGTCTAAATACACTGTTTTGAGAAAACAAGGAAAAACCTCATATCTTTTTAACAAACAATTTTTCATATCATTGCCGAATAGATAATTTGTTGTGCTACTTAAGATTAATACTAGTAAAGTAAAATAATCCATGTTTTACTCATTGTATTACTACATGTTCCATTGTTACGTTGTATGTGTGGCCAGGCTAAGCACACAGAGAAACGTAACAAAACAAAAACAAACAAGATTACGATGGTTGCGTTCTACGTTATTTGGAAATAAAAGAGTTTATTATATTACCTTTGTTAATTTCTTTTAAAAAAAAAATGTTTTTTTCTCATCGTTACATGGCCTCAGTACACAATTTTACAAATGAATTTAGTTAGAAAACTTCCGTTACTTGCACATTTTTTTGTCTTTTCTTATACAAATTTTAACGATGTCTTTGAATTTTGATAGGATGAGGTCCAAATACATACCACAGCACCATACATCTTGCCGTTGATGGTCGAGGAGTCTGTCACTTACCAAAAAAAAAAAAAAAAAACTTAGTAATGTCCCTTGGTTAACTACATAACTCAAGGTACCGTCGATCGCGGACCTAATCCCACAGAGTCGGGCCGATGCCGACGCCTAGGGCCTAAATTTCTACTTAATTAGTCCGAAGAAAAAAAATGAACTTAGGTTAAAAAAATACGGCCTGGCCCCAGCCCCTAGGCGTTAAATTATCTCTTAGTAACTTTCCATGATGTCTTGTGACTTGCCGACGACGCGACCGAGTTCGGCAACGATCGAGCAACCAGTGACAAGGTCGACGAGATTACCTTCCCTTGTAAAGGTGAAGACAAGGGAGGCAACCCCGTGGGCCAACTGACCAATCAGAGTACAGAATTCCAAAACATGACCATATAAGGAAATTCGGATGGGCGCATCATTCCATGCCAGGGCTCGCCCTGATTGGCTGGCTAGTGGTAGCCTCTAGAGAACCTATCAGACGGTTGCTACAGCTGTGCGTCCACGTGACGCGTAAATTCCAAACTTGCATTTACAAGGTGAAAAATAACTTTCTGGCGCCAGGGTGTCGCGCCTGTCCGTTCTTCCTTCTGTACCTTCCAGACTATTCTCAAAATATTACACTAATACAATATCCAACAAATTTAAATACAATGTTCAAAATTTAGTAATCAAAGTTGAAATTCATACAGTATTAGAATTTTAGTTTAAAAATGATGTACTGCGTTAAATAAAACAATTACTGGAATTAATTATCACACATCAAAATTAATTATTATGGACTGGAATTAACCCTCAAATTAATAAGTACCTTAAGGACAAAAGTATTTTAAGGCTTTGCAAGAAATTTAACCAAAGTAATTAATAATTTTTAATATATCTGAACTATTATCCTTATATACCTACATATTAAATAATTATTATCCTTCATATCAAAGTTATTCTTAATCAATATTCTTATTACCCAAAAAAAAATATATATATGTATATAACAAATCCTCATTGTGCAATGCTACATAACCCCCCATACTTTTTGATTGAATTTGTAAAAACTTTAATCAAAAAGTACAAAAGTGTCAATTGAAACCAAAGATATACCATGACAAATCAACAAAGTGTAAACAAACACAAAAAAATTACCTTGAACATGAGTATCACAATATATTTTCAACACAATAACATAACATTACTTTTCATATGATTATAAATCCTTAAACCAAAATTATTACTCAAACATTAAAAAATTACATATACAAAATTATTTCAGTCCTTCATACCAATTTAAAAAGTGACAAATCATTCTTGCAAGAAGAACACAATTAACATTTGATTATAGAGCAAATATAACCTTCAACAGGTTATACCTCGACACTACCAAACATTTCATTGGTATTTCAGATTCATTTATCATTAAAAAAATATGCAAAATATTCACTATAGTTAAGTGTCTTTAGTCCAACATGATAAAATTTTTGATCACATTAATTTGTTTACAAAATCAACATAAACATACCTTACACAATAATCAAATCTTGCACAGCTGATTGTCCATAATAATGTTTCATTGAATTATCCTAAAAAAGTACCTACACAACTGGCAATTTTTTTTTAAATGTTTTCCATTCATTCTTTATATGTATTGCCCATTGCAATATAACACCATCCAATTTAGTGATAAACAATTCTACCTGTTGCTCATCCGAACCACTAAAATAGCTAACTACTTTCTCACATTTGGTTACAAATTGTATCGGAGTGACCCCTCGATCATCCCTAAAAAATTTAGGCACTGTTCCCTCGAAAGTGTTCACTTCATCCACAGTCAAAACTGAACCTCCAATGTTACCCTGTTCATCCCCTCTAATCTTACTCAGCCCTTCCTCTATTTCCTGTAAACATTCTCTACCCACATCATACCTAAAATTCTCCAACTGGCCATCCACCTTTGAACTTTCTGTAAATGTCCTTTCAACATTAGCTTCAAAATTCCCCTTAACTTCCTGAACCACTTTCAACTGTAAATCTGTGACATCATCTTGATTTTCGGCAATTTTGTTTTGTACACCCTCACTATGTTGTACCAACTCAGAAATTTTTTTACTATGCTCCTGAACTGTTTTACCTGTTTGTATCAAATTTTCCTGAACTTGGCCCACTATTCCTTCACATGTTTTTAACCTAGACTGTGCCTCCTCCATCTGCACTTCACAATTATTTACTTTACAGACATAGGAAGAGATTTGTTCGCCAAGATCATTCCTAAGTGCATTAAATCCTATCTCAACTGTTTTGGTTAGTTCTTGTCTTACTTGCTTACTTGTACAATTTCCTGTGTAAAGGCATCTAATTTTTGTTCCATCATCTGTCTGAATTCAGTCTGACCCTGTAACATGTTATGCATCATTATCATTAATTTTTTTAACATTTGGTTAGACCTGTCTGACCCCCCCATAACCTCTACTGGACTACCATTTGCATGCTGTTTCATGTTTTCTGACTGCTCCTGTACCAATTCAATATTCAAATTAGGATCGGACATTCCTGAAGTTTCAGGAAAACCCTGAAGGTCATCTTGACTGTCTGTACTCATTATTTTTTTTTTACTATTATAAATTACCAGCAAACGTAAACAACCCTTTAAAAACACATAAAAAAACCATGAAACAATGACAACTATAAATACAAAAGTTTAGACCGTAAGAATGTAAGTTTTTGTCCAATTTAGACTTGCTGTTTCCGGCGATTCATCCCTCGTCCCGCGAAGTACTGAGATGATTTTTGTTGCTGGAATCGTGTCCCACGATGTTCTGCGAAGTTCTACAAAGTTCTACAATGTAGTTCATGTCGCGTTCCTTTCCCACGACGTCCCGTGCTGTTCTTAAACGGTGAATTCTGGCTTCTCACACTCGTCTTCGTCTGACGATGTTTACAAGTGGGACGCGGAGATAAAAGTTCACACGATCCACACACGAATCACTCGTTCACAAGTTATAATTTTGCCGATATTCCAAAAGGTTTTACCACAGTAAATTTAGATATGATTGGCTTTTACTTGATGTTTTTACTTACGTTATTTGGAAATAAAAGAGTTTATTATATTACCTTTGTTTATTTCTTTTAAAAAAAAAGATGTTTTTTTCTCATCGTTACATGGCCTCAGTACACAATTTTACAAATGAATTTAGTTAGAAAACTTCCGTTACTTGCACAGTTTTTTGTCTTTTCTTATACAAATTTTAACGATGTCTTTGAATTTTGATAGGATGAGGTCCAAATACATACCACAGCACCATACATCTTGCCGTTGATGGTCGAGGAGTCTTGTCACTCGCCCAAAAAAAAAAAAAACTTAGTAATGTCCCTTGGTTAACTACAAACTACATAACTCAAGGTACCGTCGATCGCGGACCGTAATCCCACAGAGTCGGGCCGATGCCGACGCCTAGGGCCTAAATTTCTACTTAATTAGTCCGAAAAAAAATGAACTTAGGTTAAAAAAATACGGCCTGGCCCCAGCCCCTAGGCGTTAAATTATCTCTTAGTAACTTTCCATGATGTCTTGTGACTTGCCGACGACGCGACCGAGTTCGGCAACGATCGAGCAACCAGTGACAAGGTCGACGAGATTACCTTCCCTTGTAAAGGTGAAGACAAGGGAGGCAACCCCGTGGGCCAACTGACCAATCAGAGTACAGAATTCCAAAACATGACCATATAAGGAAATTCGGATGGGCGCATCATTCCATGCCAGGGCTCGCCCTGATTGGCTGGCTAGTGGTAGCCTCTAGAGAACCTACCAGATGGTTGCTACAGCTGTGCGTCCACGTGACGCGTAAATCCCAAACACGCATTTACAAGGTGAAAAATAACTTTCTGGCGCCAGGGTGTCGCGCCTGTCCGTTCTTCCTTCTGTACCTTCCAGACTATTCTCGAAATATTACACTAACAATATCCAACAAATTTAAATACAATGTTCAAAATTTAGTAATCAAAGTTGAAATTCATACAGTATTAGAATTTTAGTTTAAAAATGATGTACTGCGTTAAATAAAACAATTACTGGAATTAATTATCACACATCAAAATTAATTATTATGGACTGGAATTAACCCTCAAATTAATAAGTACCTTAAGGACAAAAGTATTTTTAGGCTTTGCATGAAATTTAACCAAAGTAATTAATAATTCTTAACATATCTGAACTATTATCCTTATATACCTACATATTAAATAATTATTATCCTTCATATCAAAGTTATTCTTAATCAATATTCTTATGACCCAAAAAAAAAATATATGTGTATAACAAATCCTCATTGTGCAATGCTACAACATATTTTTCATGAAGGACATTTTTCCTTTTTCCAAAAAATTAAAAAATACATATGTACATATAATACAAATAGATAAATATATTATATGTTAGACATTGTAACCCAATAATGCTACACACATTTAGTAATAACTATGCAAACACTTAAAATTGCATACCAGTTCACAGAAGAATTTTTTCAGATGTAATTTAACATGTTTCGCAAGCGCACACATCACAATGTCTTATTCACTCTCGACTTCTGAATCTACCATTGTTGCTGGTGACCAATCAACAATGCCCTGATTAAAACCTTTATATTCTTCTGGAATATATTTCATGATTTTATTTACATCTTGTATCTTAAGCGGGTTCAATGGAATGTGTGTATTGTAAGCTTTTCGAGAGGGGATACTTGGTTCTGCATTAGCTTTCAACAGCTTGAAAGTATTTGAAACAATGCCATCAATGAACGTAGAAGTTGTAACATATCTAGGCATTTCAGAGTTATAAATAACATATCTGTATGTAGCCAGTGCGAACTGTTAATTCGTTTGAAAACCAAGTGCTTAACTATTTTTCTTGAACTCCGGCCACCAGTTTTTGAAGTCCATAATGTCTTGGTTTTCAACTAACTTCACTTGATATGCACTATTCCTCTTCTTGGCGTTTACTATCATTTCGATATACTCCATTACAGAATAGACACGATCATGATGTCTTACTTCTCTTTTTATAACAGAAAAATCTTGGTCGCATGGTAATAAAGAATGTCCCCTCACTGGAAAATACAAGTGAATAACACTGAATCATTTGCTGACAGTTAAGTAAAGTAAAAATCTCACTACGGTATGGTTACGATTTGACCACCCCAAGAGTCACTAAATAAATATACTTCCTTAACTGTTGGTGGAAGGTCA
Source organism: Bacillus rossius redtenbacheri (assembly GCF_032445375.1). Lineage (NCBI taxonomy): Eukaryota > Metazoa > Arthropoda > Insecta > Phasmatodea > Bacillidae > Bacillus > Bacillus rossius. Next base: position 257,065,792 of record NC_086330.1, on the reverse strand, counting down.
TTTAAATAGTTGAGCAGGAATGTACACACTTCGTCTGGGCCACGTTTTACTTGCCCTTCATGATAACAATACAATGTTCCTGTATTGTTCTTTAGGTTATGTATTCCGAACACATTGAGCCACAGTTTTCTCAAGTAAAACATCTCCTGAACTGGTAGACATGGCAAAGGCAAGTTCTGCATGTAGTCGAATACAATGGCTACTACATCATCTCTTTCCTTACAAAGCTGGGTGACGTCTTGAAGTTTTCTGTAAAATTTTGATGCACGTCTCTAATGAATGAGTAACTCTGCCGCTGCCACCCTTTTCGCTGTCTTATTGAGAAAAGTGGATTTCAACTTGGCCCCAAGGTCTTCACATGTAGAGCATACATCTACTTGTGGACGGCCAAACCGATAGTTAAAGCTCTCCCTGAAGTATTGCAGGTAGAACTCATACTTAACATGAAGACTTAAATACTTGCAACAGAAAAGTACGTAAATTTTTTTTACAGTTAAAACTGCATCCAGGTAAACGGCTAGTTTCCCACTGTAATGTGTGTAGTGCTTGGGAAAAGACTTGATATGGTCATCAATGGCAGCAATCACTTCACCTCCTAAAACATTTGCCCGATTAAGATGTTTTCCTCTGTTGTCATTAGGGAACTTCCCACTTGCCAAGAGTGATGTTAGGCGATGAACAGCCTTATTACCAACTGAATGTAAACTTAGAAATGCCTTGCGACAGACATGTATCCTTTGTGACCCATTCTTAACGTAATAGTTGAAAGCTGAGGTGTTAACAAAGACTGGTTCTTTTTTTCTGTTTTTCCGTCTTGCGATTGGAAGGCATTTAATAAGTCCACAAAGGTACAAGTCTAGCTAATTTTTAGTTTTTCCATTGTACAAATCCGAAATGATTGCTATTTGTTTTTCTTCTGTGAATTTGTTGAAACACTTCCTTCAACAACTGGAAAGAAAGACAAAAATGTTAATGTCCTGGTGTATGAGCTTGCCCTCTCCTTATAAATGCTGCACAAGTTCAAACATTCCTTTGAATAAAATATTTTCATTCTGGCCATTTTATCTATACACTAGCTGACCCGGCGAACGTTGTTTTGCCATATAAATTATTTCTAGGGAATTTATAGTGTAGAAAAAAAAACTAACTTATTGTAAGTGTGTAAGGATGTGGTATATTAGGATGTGGTGAAAGAGGTATGGAGCGCTGTGAACGATGAGGGAACATAAAAATAACAAAACACCAAAAATTAATTTTTATAATTTTTTTATTTATTATTTAATTTATATATATTAATTTATTTACTACCCTGTTGGCATTGTTGGTCATTTGTTCTGCGTCTATTGACTGTGAAACGGTGTGATTGTCGTTCTAATCTTCTTACTTCAGTACGTTCAGCTCAAGTATCCTCTGATTGTTCTTGACGCAATTGCGCCATGCTCACACGCGCATAAATATTTTGTTGCTGGATTTCTTCTTCGGTTCTTTGATCTCTTCTATTTCGCATGCTTCTAGATCTACTTGTAATACGGCTCAAATTAGCCCTTTTGCGTTTTGTTGGCATTGTTCACTGAACAAAACACACATAAATAAAACTAATTAAATTACTTAATGATGAAAAACATTATAGTAATAATGTATTTAATCTTTGATTGTACACACATAGATATACATAAACATGTAAATAATAGACTGTTTTACGAAAGGGAAAAATGTTATTTTTCTTAATTATATTAAAAATATATTTTAGAAATGGCGAAAAAAAAATTCTGTAGAAGTTACAGCTCTTATAAATGAATAAAAAGAAATTGGTTGACTGTAAAGTCAGTTTACGGACGATAGTTGATGAAATGATTGTATACTTTTATGAATAAAATTTAATCATTTTTATTGAATTATCACTATTTTGTATGGATACAAAGAAGGAGTGAAATGAAATCTACAATTTTTTATTTTACTTTTATTTGCACTCATTAATTCAAATATGTTTATTACTTTAACGAAGAGATTATTTTAATTATAACTTTTATACATGTTTGCTATTTAACTTCTTCCAATCTGTGTTATTCTGTTAAGGATAGGACGATGATAGGAAAAGTAGAAAACGAATGGGAGTGTTTCAAGTTTAATGTGCCTCGAAAAAGTCAAATCAATGGTTGTTCCAATCGAGTGGAAGAGAGATAGATGCGGCGCAAGCGTACATTGAGCTTAATGGGACACAGCGTAACGGGACAACGTGCCTTACGGGACACTTTCGTGCGTGCAGCCGGCGTTCATTGATTTATTAAACGTCACATCAAAAAATTACCCAATTATAATAAAAATCTAGCTTTCACCGTATTTATTTTTGACCATTTCCAGCAATATATTTTCGATACAAATATTAAAAAAATTATTGATTTTATAATAAATGTATAAGAATAATTTATGCTTACAACACAAAAGCCGTTGTTGGCGGGAGCTCGTGACACGTGTTGAGTTCTTTTGAGGTTATGTAAATCACTTAATTAACTAATTGTGTGAACTACACTCAAAATTAATAATTTTATTAATTATTAATAAAATATGGATAAATATTTATATTCCAGCAAATTAATGATAAATTTACTTGAGAATATAGTTAATATGAGAGTTACACTGAGATAGTAAAATTATAAATTGTATACATTACTACTACGCTTGATGCATAAACAATAATAATGGCCGAAAACATTGGAGGGAGTGAGACAAGGCTTATTGTGTAAGAGAAACAGGAGACAGGCTTCGGTCTCATCCCTACTCCGTGCTGTTTACGGGGCGAGAAGTGACACGGGTAGAACCCTGGCGGGGGAAGTTGATCAATTGTTAATTGATCAGCTATCAACCGGGGTTGAAAGATATAAAATTATATTAAAAATTAGGGGTTGGTGATAGAAGGGTGAAAATTTAGGGTTGTATGTATTTTTTAATGCCACATTATAAAAAAAAAATTTGTCCAAAAAATTTTAAAAAAATGTTAGGGGTGGAAAACCCTTATCACTTAGGGGTATGAAAAATAGATAGTAGCCGATTCTCAGACCTACTGAATAAGCATACAAAATTTCGTAAAAAACGGTCAAGCCATTTCAGAGGAGTATGATAACTAACACTGTGACACGAGAATTTTATATATAAGATATACAGCAAACTAATGCTCTTAACTGTGTGCAGTTTGCAAGCACAGGCCTATGTTACACATTAACACAAAGGCTGTTTCCAAGCACAGGCCTATGTTACACATTAACACAAAGGCTGTTTCCAATCACTCCCCAAATATATGCATATTTCTTAGGTGTGCAGTGACCTCCAAACTGAATTATCTTAGGAGACCCCTTCAAGAAATTGAGACAAAATACAACAATGATAATATGCTCACCTACAAGGTGTACGAGTGGTTTTAGCATGTACAAGAAACCCTTTTGATGTTGTGTACTTCAATCCTCTTCCTTCATTTAGCTAACTTCCTCTTTTCTTTTGCATATTCATGTGTATTTCTCACACCTTTCTTTCTTCTCTTACGATCTTCAAATTCTGATTCACTAGCACTCATAACTAAACACACCAGAATAACTTTACTTTGCTGCAGTGTTTATACTTTCATGCAAAACAAACAGAACAAGAAGGCAAGTTCATAGAGATCACAGATAATGTAACAAGGTGTTGCAGGTACTGTAAACCATATTTTATATAAAAGTTGTTGCCTTAAAGAAACTGTGGTACTATTTCAGTACATGTTTATTGATTGGAACAAGGAAATATGTCGTGGACATTTTTCCTTTTTCCATTCATCAATATTTTGATGTAACCACAGCAGTTGCACTATATAACGGACTTTTTATCCTTTTCACACCATATTGTAGGCAGAAAGAATTAGAACATTTTGTATATCTCAGTTCATTTTCACCAAATTTGGACTTATTTCCTTTTTCCAATCACCGATTCAATTAAGAATGATATAGCATCTAGTGCGTGGCAACAACGTTAATAGGCAATAGGAAATAAACTTCTAGCGCCTGCGTCATTGTCAACACACACTTTGTACGTGTACTGCATGTTGTATCTAACACCCTCCAACGAATTTGATTCTAAATTGGACTTTTAGTAAGTATCCCTAATGTTATTGATAATATAATATAGCCTATAGCCTTTCTCGATAAATGTACTATCCAACACTGAAATAAATTTTTAAATCGGACCAGTGGTTCCTGAGATTAGCGCGTTCAAACAAACAAACAAACTCTTCAGCTTTATAATATTCGTATAGATTCATATATATGAATGTAAACATATTTTATTTATATAAAATGTAATATTTCCCACTATAGTTGCAAAATGGTAATAAGTTAAGTATCAAACACTATACATAGCACATTTTGTCCATATTTGCATGTACATATTGCACACATTTATCATGGGTTCCAACTCAAGTGTCCCTAATTATCGCTATACACTGTAAAAGCATGTAATAACCTATATACCAAGTCACCACAATTTTAGTATAAAAAAGTAACCACTGGTGAAGATAAAAATATGTAATAATCTGTATTTTCTTGGCTTTTTGGTGTAGGCTGTGTCAGAAGATTGTCTTGCGATGTTTTGGCAGTCATTGCAGCTGCCATCACCAGGTAGACTAAGTCTGACTGGACTGTCTACCTTATGATGGCAGCTGCAATGACTGCCGAAACATCGCAAGACAATCTCCTCACATGGCCTACACCCAGAAGACAAGAATATGCAGATAACTGCCGCGAAAGTCTGCGATCTTTATTAAGTAATACCCTGAATACTTTAAGTAGTTAAACATGCAAAAGTAAAAATATAGGTTTACACAACCTAATTCCCGATCACCCTTCCATCTTATCAAACGTTTCCAGCTGTTGATACTCCTCATCGTCCAACTCTTCCGACTCCTCTTGAATGGGAGGACAGTTAGTGCAAGCACCGTGGCAATTACCACATACAGGTGAGCAGTGTATACCGGCTTTCTGACACCCACATCTCATACCGCAACCTGTGACACAATGACAAAATATAGAGTTGAGCACGCTGTCAGGTGCAATAGGGGCCTTGGTCTTAATAGGAGTAAGATATCCCCTATCTTCTCTTGTCCAACCCCAAATTCAGGGTCGAGGGATTCATTTCCAAACCACTGTTGGACCTGTAGGAACACTGCACGAGTGGTGTAGAGCAGCATCTTTTGTAGGCGGCAATGAAGACAAGTTTGCTTTCATCTTGGCTGACAATTTGATGAAGTACATGTACCTGTGAATATAACAACATTTATTCATCAAACAGCATGCTTCAACTAAGTTATTAAATGCAACACAAAAATGAAATGTACCTATGATGATTGAGGTCATGCTCATGGGGTGGGGTCTGATACAACAGTAGCAAACATTTGTTCCCCATCTTCAGCAATGTCTCCTGGAGTGGATGTGGAGTAGTAAAACACATCAGCGATGTTTTTTGTTTCGTTGGGATACCGCTGAAAACATTTGACTATGGCTGCTTTACTTTTCCCATAAATTGCAGAAGTGGTATCATATCCAGTGAAGCCATGGATAAAGAGAATGTACTGTCTGAATGGCAAGGCCTTAAGTTGTTGGGAGTAGTACAGTCTGTCTTCTGTGTTACCTCGTCCAGGCTTCATGAAAAACGCATTCATGTCGCGTGGTGTGAGTGCCACGAGTTAGACGAGCAGGTCTACGTCCTCGCCAACTATTACCACAGTTGAATGAGAGTTATTTTCTAATCCACACCTGACCATGCTGCAGTCAGCATCTCCTTTGGCTATGGTGAACTATATGCCTTTTGGACCCAAAGCCTGTGCTAACATACTAATCAGCTTTGTTTTATTCTTTTCGTTTGAAAGAAAGTTTTCCTGCTGAACAGTAGCCACCATGCTCTCATCAAAGTCTATGTCCACTGATGTTTTACTTGATGCTCTCCTATACTGTTCAGCTCTTTTCGTGGAATTAGTGTCTTTGTAACCATCAAAAACCACAGCAGAGTTGCAGCCGTAATGATTGATGATGTAAGACACATATTGATCACAGATGGAAGCGAACTTGGTGTTGTTCCACTTTACTCTATGAAGGAGGAAGCCACCATCGATACTGTGAAAGTATTTTTCAGGTTTACTCTTTGATTGCATGAAGGTAAGGTATCGTAGAGAGCTGAATTTTACGTTTTTCTCATGATCCCTTCATCAAAAAGAGTCATGGGGTGTGGGGCTAACTCACACTTCAACAGCTCTTCTATATCCCCTTCAGTTTTCTTTGAAACTATGGTTCTTTGGAAAATCATTAAAGGTTCGACCACCACTACTTCGTTGTCCAGTTTGACAGTGTTGCTCATAGCAGCCAAAGGGACTACTACATTCTCTTACATTGCTTTATTTCTGCAAAGTTCATTCCAAAAAAAGTTTTCCTTTTACGGGTTCCGATTTCCAATGCTTGGTAACAGTTGATGTTGATTGTTCCTATTACTCCAGTTGAAAGGGACATCAAATAATCACGTTCAGCAAAGGAGGGTGATCAGCCAACCACTGTGCAAGCTTCCTTCTGTCTTGGTCATCTCTGCTTATTCGTGATGCTCGAAAGTCAACATGCTGTTCTCCATTCATAGAATGGATGCCGGCATCAGTGTCACTTCAATTGCCATATCAGACCACACTCCAGCCATTGGTGTACCAGTTCTGTTTACAGTGAAATATCCACAATCTATGAAATCCTCTTTAACTTCAGGGTAGCGAATTGTTAGTCCAATCATGTCCTGAACATAGAGATGTATACATTTCGCATAATGAAAATGCCCACTGGCATGGAAGAATGGAATCATCTGTTGGGCGCATGTCAAGTGGCCTTCCCAATTACCAGTCCGCTGTGCTGCAATGAACTTTTTCAACACCACCACCATTTCAAAGTACTGCACCCATAAAGCTGATGTTGGCCCAACTACTTTCAAATGTAACAGCTCATTGCTCAATTTCTGTTGAACGCTGGCAAGGGAGGCATTTATTTTGATTTTTTCTGAAGTTATTTCTTCTGAGGTTTTAAATAAGGTCAATAGTTCTTGCTTGTCATGTGATGTAATACATGAACCTTCTAAAATAATGTGAGACAAAGCTGTCTGCACCAGTAAATGTCCTCTCACAGCTCTGCTGTAAGTCTTTCCACTCGAAATTTTGTCGACAGAGTTAGGAGCGAAAACACAGCACAACAGTTCCTTCAGCCCACTCTCCGCCATTGTTTGACCAATGCACCCCAAAAAGGACATAAGCATATGAAACCCACCAAGTATCATTTCCACCTTGCCGAGCAATGGATCATCATAGCTTGAAGCAATGATTTCCCATGCTCACGAGAGTTAAAGCCCTTGAAAATGCAAATTAAAAAATGAACTGTTAAGTAGAGGAATCTCGAAATCTACCCCTAAACATCAAAATGCTCTAACTTTTCACTGCTTGTAGATAATTTAGTAAATGCTACATATTGAAGGAAATTTAATGTTCTACAACTTATTTTAAGACGAATTTCCTGTAACATTGAATGGAAAATAACTGTGTGGGAAACTTTGACGAAAAATGTGAGGCACTACAAAATTTTCAGAATATTTTTTATTTTCGCCTGCTCATTTCTCCGAGACGGTAATACATATAGATAAACATTATACACCAATATGTAGGTAATTTAATAGGCTTTAAGTTGGATAACTATAATATTTTCTGTGCGACTCACCGTTTTCGAGATATCTGCAAAAAACTGAAAAAAAGGACCTTTAACACCCCCCTCCTTCCCTGGCGGCACCGGAAATCGGTGGGACTTTATTAGGTGTTGTTCACGTGACCTCCCTCTACACATTGCTGAAACTTTTGGAACTACATGATTTAATGCAGAAAAACCAACATTTTTAGTCTAATTTGACTGGACTAATGGGGCCATCCCTCCCTTGTTTACCAGAGAACAAGTACTGTAAGAAGTCATCTTGCATATAAATACCCCAGTATTTCTGCAAAAATGCCTCTTTAGCATCTTCGAAACATTTCCGTTCCCTTTCCTTCTGCATGCCTCACTGCATTGCAGCCCCATCAAGATTTGTAACAAATAATTCCACCTGTTGTTCGTCTGACCCTTTTAGATAGCCGAACACTTTTTCACATTTAGAGATAAACTTAATAGCCATTGCCCCCCTATTATCACCTAAATATATATTTTCTGTTAACACTATTACTTCCCTTTCACAATTTTCTATTTAGCTTGCACCCTTTCAACTTATGATTAACAAATCTCAACCCTTGATGCACATGCGGAAATTTGTTTGGTTACATTAGTCTGCACATTTTAAATTTCAGTTTCCACTTTTACAAATTCCTGTCGTATTTCGTGTGGCATGCACTTCATTTTGTTACACCTGTGCAATTTGTTAACATTTGCATCATTTGTTCAGACCCCCCCATAACCTCACTTTGAATAGACCCTGCAAGATGTTCTATGTTACCAGACATTTGCTGGGGACCTGGAAAATCCTGGCTCATTAATTCTTGTTTAAATTTTCCTGGTGTTCAAGATTTTCCGCAAACTTTTCAGAGTTCTCCGAAAAATCAGGAAACTCTTCCCTACTGTCAGGACTACTCGTTTTTACCCTTCACTTAAACAAAATAAAGTTATTTCTAAATTACGACCTTAGTTGACTCGCTGTGTTTGGTGCTCTGTCCCACGTAGTTCCGCGATATGACGATCTCAAAGTTCTGCTGCGTACTGGACACCCCTGGGTCTCGCAGCTTCTGTCTCGTGGTTTTCCCAACGCATAGACAATGCACTAGTTCAGTCAGGCGGTAATCAGAACAGCCGATGATTGATGGATGTGTACATAACTTGAAGTTCTTGACGTCTTTTTTGAAAGAAGAAAAAAAAATTGTTCTTTGAAAATTTTGCGAATTCAGGGCGTGTAGAAGTCCGTGCCAGCCCCACGTTGGGCGCCAAATGTTACCAATCACCACCTCCGGCTAGCTCAAAATTAGGTGATGAGTGAACATACAGGTTGGTAGCAGGTCACAAAGTAATTCATATGCAATGTTTGATGTATTACCTGTTTTTTTTTATTCATGTCAAAATCACAATATATTCTGCACCACAGAACACAAAAAAAAAAAAACTTAAATGTACATCCAGAAAAAAGACAACAAGTAGACTCTTCTTACGAATTTGATTTGGAGAGCCATCGCCCGACCACGACCTCACGGCACGGTGCTCGGACAATGACTAACTATACAGCCTTCATTCCCTTTGTGCGGGCAGTGTCCTGGGCTCGCTGACGTAATTCTCAGCCAATTACTGCGCATAGAAACAGAAAACTTCCATGAAATTCAGAAATCTGTTCCCACGACCCAGCAATTTTGTCTCTCTCTCTCACACTCCCGTGACCGTGACTCAAAACGCCTAGCGTGTAAAACAAAGCCTCGGTCATGGAAAAAACGAAGGAGAATTACGTCAGCACGCCTTCCCACACAAAGAAACCAGCAAAAAAAAATACTTGAAAAATAAACTTATGCATTTTAAAAACAAAAACAAACCAGGTGAATTACGTTCACTATACCTGACATGGTCAGTTAAAAATTACTTCTAAAAGGAAAAACTTTATATCATTTGATAACCTAACCTGAAATATGACAAAAATTTATAACAAATAATTATTACTGGGTTGTCACAATTTTGTCTGTCTAGTTAGCAAACCTCGTAGCTCCCTGCTGTGGATAGGCACGCTGAAAGCAGTAAGTGAGAATTCCTTTCAGTCACAAGGGTATTGTTTACATGGCCGTTATCTTCCTCTCCACACACGCACAAGCAGTCTGCCTCCCCTCTGAGCCCGTGTTCCCCCACCACACTCTACCCACCCTGGGTCTCGACTGGCTCTGTCAAGCTGCAGCATGAGACCGTTGGAAATATACCAAAATTTTCATAAATGGCAGATAAGATATCTAAGTTTAAAGTGATGACTAAAGGTTTTTATTACACCAATTTCTTCAGGATAAAATTATATTTTTGTCTGTAAGCTTCCTTTATTTCGTTCTCCTAAACAGTACAAAATTGACTGTAAGTTGGACATTTGATGATTTTTTATTTCATATTTCGAAACTCAAAAATAAAAATTTTTACCTGATAACCCACAATTGTAGTTTCTTCTCATGAGTGAAAAATTTTCAAATTCGTAGTTTTGATAAAAAATGTGTTATCATCATCCAAAAAGTAGAGTGAGTGTTAGCTAACCTTTAATGCTACTAGGGAGAGCCTTTAAGTTTCCAGATGTTGTTTATATCTTAATGTCACCATTTGAATTGTCTCGTAGCAATTTTCAAGTTTGTGATGTAGTCTGATATTTTGATTTAGTTATCTTTTTTCACATTTGACCTTGGTGGGTGAGTTAGTACAGTTTTCTGAATGTTTCTTTGTTTTATTAATGCTGGATCATTGCTAATTCTCCTTTTATTTATTGTGGTTACTACAGTAGGTTTTTTTATTCTGAGTAGAATTGTATTTGTATGAATTTTTATATCAATTTCTACATTCTATATTGGTGTATGGTGAACTTAATCCTGTATTTCTTGTTTAATTTTTTTGCAGTAGGTAGTAAGTTTTTCCTTTTCTGTTATAATAATAGGAAGGTAATCCAATGTATGTTCATAAATAACTTTCATAGTTGTTACCATTAGGATGTTTGTTATTATTAAATCAAGTAAATTTAGTAAGTATCCATGGTTAGTATGGTAGAAGCTTGGTTCCATCAAACTCTTTATACTCTCCTTGCTATATGTTTTCCAAATCTGCCACCATTTTTGTTGTAGAGTTGGTTTGCCCAGGCAGGTGATTTGCTGTTGAAGTCATTTCCTACGATGAACATTGGAGCTTGAGATTGTGTGAGTTCATACTCATTGTTTCTGAGACCATTTGCGTTCTAGATTAAAAGTTTGAGTCAAGAGATTTGTGTGAAATTTAGTTTCTGGGAGTTTATTTGGTTTCTTGTGGCAAAGTTTGTTTGCTATGTATGTTATTTGTTTCTTTTGTTTTGTAGAAAGGTGATTGGTTATCTGAGAGTTTGCTTACTTTGTCTCGTGACAGCGATAGGAGTTCCGTAATAATGTTTCATTTTTGAAAAGCATCTGTACATTGTTGTACCTTTCTATTGATGTGCACAATCTTAAATATATGTGTTTTGGGATGGGCCAGGGTATTGAAAAATAAACGCTTATCGCTTGACTATTTCTGTTTTCTAAAATCTTAAACATTAGTGGTATAAAATGGGTCAATGGGTCAAAGGATTGAAAAATACATGACCATCGCTGGGCTCTTTCTGTTCTCTGAAATCTTAAATATTTGTTTTTTCAGATTGGTCAGGGGATTGAAAAATATGAGCTCATTTCTGGTCAATTTATGTTTTTTGAAACTTCATGAAACAGTTACTGTCTTTGTTGAAACATAGGCCAGTGCCACACTTACTGCATATTACAAGGTTTGTTTTGAACATGTTGGAAATTTTCAGCATATCCTTGTCTATTTCTGAATTGGAAAATGGTTCAAAATTTGTCATGTTTGACATCCGTAGGGGGTATCGCTGCTGTTGCACCCAATGAATTCTTAGCTGCATACATTTTCTGCACTTCAGATGATGGTCTGCCTCATTTTACTGTAGAAGGTTTTCCAACTGCAGAAAGTGTGGTTGCAAGTTCAATCCTGAACAGTGATATCATGTAGTCTTTACCAAGTCTGCGATGCAACAGCCATGAGTTAACTATGGTAATGTCAACCAGGTGATAAAAAAGTCTCGTGTACCATTTACTGGTGCACGTGTTTACATGGTCACATCACAATAAGCTATCCAGCAAGTTGACTCCACCCACATGATGGTTGTATTCATGTATTAGGGCAGGACAATTAACAGTTTTCTTCACCTTTTCCTTTTTGTCATATTTTTTGATCATTCCTTCGGGATGCATGCCAACAAAATTTGAAAGCAATGTAACACATTTATTATCTTTCCACAGTACATTGCTAATTTTGGTGTTCTTGTATGTCGTTCAATACTCCACTGAAAACCCGCATTCTTCTTTCTTCAATACTTCTTCGTTAGGAAGTTTGAATTGTGGTATTCTGTTCCTCTTTACAGTACCTAAACTGTGTATACTTCGACTAGCCAAGTATGAAAGGAGAGGCAGGCCAGTATAATAATTATTGAAATAAACCTTATGGTTTATGCCACTGGAACTTCCCGGCATAGTCTCACCACTACATTTGCGCGTGCACCCAAATATTTTTCATTTCATGATGTTCTTTGGATCATTTTCAATACCAGTGTAGATTTCTATATTTTGTATGCAAAACCAGACACACCAGAGAGTACAAATAGCTTTTATCACGTTTATATGGTTTTTGAGGCATATACTGCTTCAAGTGATGCCGTAACTTTGTGGCATACTATGCTCACCAACTGATAAGCACTCTTCCATGGGGATAGTGAGAAACTTTTTTCCAAATTCATCGAGCACTGGTTGTAGTTTGAACAGCTTGTACCCGTCAAAATTTTTCTCAACGACCTGTTCAGCATTGTCATTGAAATGCAAAATAGCTCTAATCTTTTTAACCCTCTCGTACATATTTGTTTATTGAAAGGTATAAAAAATATTCTTATGGATTTTTTAGTGTTTTTGGATAATAACAACACCATAAAATAGTTACAAATTTTTTTTAGCACTGTTTACATAAAAAGATTTAAGTGCCTCATAAGAGACTTGCGTGTTTTAAAGTAGACTTAAATTTTCAAATACATAATCATCATATGCAATACATTAATCGTCAGTTGTTAAAACATTTTACACAAATCCATAAAATTGCATTTTAATATAAATAATTTATAAAAAAAAAATATATATATTATAACATTTACTTCCAAAATGTCAGAATTTCGCATTTCAGCATACTGAAAATACATAGTGTAATTAGCAACCTGTGTGAAATGCTTCTAATCATTCTGGTCACAATAATCCATTGTAAAATTTTTAAAATACTTAAGCTTCATATCAGGAATTTAATTCTAATCATAGGGCTGTGCAAATATGCATTTTTGTAAATGAAACTAATATGAAACAATAATGAATAATATTGCTCGAATATGAAACGATAACGAATATTTTGTTAAAAATTTTTTGACATTATTGGAAATAAACAAGTATGTAGGCAATGTGTACAATTTAATTAATTTCTCTTTGAAATTTTAACTGCATTTTTTTCTTGTCAACTCTATAATAAACCACTTTTCTAATTCAGATTAACATTTACAGTAATATAGTTCCAATATAATATCTCTGGAAAAAAATTTCTGCTAATATTAAAGAAAAAATCTCCTTACCTCACACATCATTAACTTTGCATACTTACATTATCTTGATGTCAAAAATGTTTTTGTTTTCCAGAATCCTGGCATAAAATGAGTCCTTCCATTGTAGATTAGCACATTATTTAAAGAGGTTGGCTGAGTTCAAATAAACTCTTATAATTGGTCTGGCACTAACAAATGAGTAAAATTTAAATTTTGTTAAGCTGCAAAGATTTCAAGAAATTTGGCTAAGTTAAAAATAAATATTTATCATTCTTTTTGAACTAAGAAATGATAAAAAATTTGAAAAAATACACAGATTCCATAGAGTTTGTTGGAAAATAATGTCTCAATTTAGACTTAAAAATAAAAACACTTTGATTATTTATATTACAATACAGTAAAATCACTCGACACTGTTGGCATGCTACTAGCAGTTTTAATGTCTAAGATTATCATGTAAGAAATAAAGTTGTTCTACATGTTGTGGACTGAGAAGAGTTTGCCAGAAGGTAACATTATTTCCTGCAGAGGCAAAAAGTTGCTTACTAGCAACAGAAGTAGCAGGAATAGGCAAATTTAAATTTACCAGAAGTTTTGTACCAATCATAAATGTTTTCGTTCCTGTCCAAAAGTGGTTCTGGTAAATATGTATCAATTTCCACTTCAATATTTTTTGATTGAGTTTGTGGTGGCTGGGACATTTGTTGAACAGCTGACCACAATGACATGCTTTCAGTTTCAGGTTTTTCATCTTTAGGTTGAATCTCTTCAGGTTCAATAACTTTCTGCTCAACGTGGAGAAGTCACATTTCTTTGTTCAGGAGAATTTTTGCTCTTTGCTGCTCAACCGGATTCAGGAGTGCTGCTTTGAAGCGTGGATCTAAGATCATTGATATTACATTCACTGTATCTCCTTTATAAAGAGGAAATTACGGAAACGTTACAAAAACTATAATTTATTTCGAAAAAAAAAACAAGCGGGGCAAGTTGATACACCGTATCAATTTGCCCTTTTTCAAATGTATCAACTTGCCCCATACGACACCATTTCATTTCAACACCGGTACATGGAAAGAGAGAACCCACTAAACAATTATCAATAATGGAATCAACTTACCTTTTAGAGGCTAAACGACATATGAATCAAGACAGAAATAAAAGTGTTTATCCGTGCACGTTATGTAACTTCAAACAACAACCATAAAATTTACTTTTCATTTTAAATTAACAACTTTCTTGAATAACCGTTACACCCATACCACCAAGCGTACGCACGGACTGAAGGCTCCATGGGATGGGTCTCCCCTTCCAAGGAGACACATGTGCGCATGCGCGTTTCCGCTCAGCGCCAGCTGTATCAACGTGCCCCTGTCTCAATTTACCCCCGTCTCCCCTAAGCCATGCATCATTTTCTAGTGCAAGATATTTTGTTGATAAATTTCCAAATATTATTATTATGGAAGGACAAGATATAGATGCTGCAATTGATGTTTTGGAGTCACAATTTTCTTCATTTCAAATAGAAGATATTCCTGAGGAAATATTGAAGCAGGAAAGAATTGACTCTAAGTGATCATTGATTGGACAGATGAAGACTACAGACGGGAGTTTGAAGTATGACAAGTTAGCTCAACTTATGCTAGGTATTTTATCCATTCCTCATAATAACGCCAAGTGTGAGAGGATCTTCAGCCAGGTAAAGATGACAAAAACCCAATTCAGATCATCATTGTCGGAAAAATCGCTTGAAACATTGCTAAAAGCAAAATCTGCACAAGAGGGCGTGTGTTACGAACAACTCTTCGATGAAAAATTTTTGAAGGCTGCAAAATCTGCAACCTATAATTTGTTGAAATAAATTTTGAAGCAGAGACTATATAACATATGTACAGGTATGTCACTTAAATTTAAAGATTCTCATTTTTTTTTTTTATATCTAACATGTATTTGTGGGCCTGAAAATTTTTATCGAGGACTTCATGATTTTTTTAATTTGAATGTTGGCAGGTCTGCTAATGCCTCGTCACCACTTAATTGTCCAGCACTATCCAAATAACGGGTTTTCTTTAAACTTGTGGAAACACTCGCAGATTCTGGACTTTCACTAATTTTTCTGATTGCTGTGGCAGTGTTCCTATTTCCTATCGATCGCACGGCTACTTCTGCAACGTTACGTGATTCAACGGGGTCATGAATTCGACGTTTTTTCGTTTTGAATGATGACTCATCGAAATCTTTTCGAGGTCTTCCTGCAGGAGTAGCATGTTGAAAATATGTAGAAGGTCACGGCAGGGTTGTACGCACGTGGAATTGAATGTCTTCATCTTCCAACCAGCTTTTATTCTTAGTCAAGAAACATTCCTTTGACTTTCCAGCAGCAATCCATTTGGAAGCAAATTTCGACAGATTGATGGTCAACTTAATTTTTATTTCTCTTAGAGTCCTCAGTAACATCAGTAAAATTAAATTTAGTCGAAAGAAACTCGAAAACTCGAACATTTCTATCATCTTTTCCATGTTTGAGAAATTCTTCAAAAAACTCTATTTTGAAATTGAGTGAAGGTGTTCTGAAAAAAAATTGTACTTGCGTGTGCTGGCTAAAATACATATTATTACAAAGAGAAATGGTGCAGTTATGATATATAAAAAATTTAGCCTGGATACATGTGTGTACATGTTATTTACATGCATTTAAAAGAGTAAAATAAATAAAAAAATAAGAACCTATTTTTATGTATTTTTAAAACATTCTTTCATATTTTTTGACTACCAGAAAGATTTAAATTTATTTAAAAAATAAAGTACTCACCCTCAGGAAGAAAATCCATCACTAAAAATTACCACTCACTAACAAACTGCCACATTTACATGTTGTCGAAAGTGTCGTGAAAGTGTGACTGACCTATTATTCCGATTGCATCTAGACTATTTGTTATCTTTGAATCCTTAGTACTCTTCACTGTGGAATGTTAGACACAAACAATTCTTGGAATCGGATATTTAGAGGTTTAGTGTACATTAGCTAGTCACCCATTACTGGGAATCTGGAAGTGACCTGTGTCCACCTAGATTGGTCATTTGAAACACTGTGGCGTCCTTCTAAATTCCATTTCGATTTAATGTCTGTCTGGGCCATGTTTCTTTAGTTATCGGTTAGTCATGCAGAAACCTCCAACTGGTCAGTTGTCCATTTCCAGAAAGACTAGCTTTCATTTTGATTTAGTTGCTGCGAGATCTTAGAGGCCTGTAACATTTAATTGTTCAGTGGGAATCGACATGGGTTATTTGGACTCTTGTAAGCGACCGCTCTGTCTATTGGGACCTGTAAATTATCTGTGTGGGTTGTTGACGCAATGCACGTGCTTAGCGTGGATCCTTAATGTTTGTATTATTTATATTCTATATTTGTGATTTGTATTTCGTTTAATTAATGAAACCTCATTGTTTAGTAATTATTACTGTGATTTCTGCAACTCTTAATTTTGCTTATTAATTATTTGGGATTGTAATGTCTGCAGCTTTTAATATTGTTTATTAATCACGTTCGTAATATTCAGGGCTAAGATTTGGATTGTTCATACAATTTTCTTTGTGTCTGCTGTGCAGATGTGCTCTATGTGCTGCCGCATGAGTTATGGCCTATTATCAGAAAATATAAAGCTATTTGTATGGAACCCTCTTTGTTTCCTTACAAGCAACTATGAACTAGCTTGAGTCCTTTGAGGCTCATTACTATGATTGTTTGTGAATCAGGAAGGGTGTAAGACCGTACGTTCATTCTTGTTTTTGCCATTTTTCCCTTCACGGGCTAGTTCTGCCTGTTTGTTTTCTGTTTTATGAGCATCGAGCATGGCGCTGTCATGGGTCTACACCGTAACGAAGGTCGAGCTCTTACGTTTCCTGGAGGACGCCGGTGTCGCAAGAGCTGCGGCGGAGAGCGGTGCAGTATCTCCGCTCAGAGCTCGCTACCGCGCCGGTGCCGGAGGCCTCATCTCCCCCTGACGTGAGTCCGAACCATAACGCCTTTGGTCAAAAATGTTTTTTCAAGTCTTTGCACTCCCTTCCCATGTTGTTGACTTTGGATCCTGCGTCCGTTCTTGATTTTCTAGTAACCGCCGGGAAAATGGCTGAGCTTAATTTGGTTTCAGAGAATGATTTTATTCAGTCACTATTGACCAAATGTTCTGGGTATTTTTTGCAAATTTTAGCTGATGTCATTAAATGCAACGGGATGTTCAAAGAATTTTCACGGGCAGTACTTGGGTACGCATGTCCTTCTCGTGTTCGGGAGAAATGCAAGTCGGATTGGGTTTTCCAATTTCAGGCTCCTCACGAGCCTTTAGTGGATTTCGTTCAGTCAGTTGTTTATTATGCTCGCGTCTTGGAGGTGGGATTGTCTGAGAAAGATCTTGTGGAAGTTATTCTCGGAAATGTTTCTCCCGTGACCGCACCCGTCCCTCAGACACTGGACGAGCTTAGATCTTTAGTGAGCGAGGTGGAAAATCGGCTGCTTGTCACGCGTGAATACGCGACGCAGTTTCCGGCCGTCACTCCACGCGTGCGTCTGGCAGGCTTGGCGACACAGCAGTCGAGTAGGGCCGCGGGCGTGAGCCCACAGGCCATGGCACACGTTGCAGACGGCGTGCGGCCTTGGTTACAGGCTGCGGACACGGGACGGAGGGAACCCGCTGGTGGAGCAGTCACACATCCGGGTGGACGAGGGTCGCGGTGCGCTAATTGCTGTCGCTTTGGACACCAGGCTTAGGAATGCTCTATGCAGAGGGTGCCGGCGGAAAGGCGTTTGTGCTTTTGGTGTAATTCTCCCGGTCATGAGCGAAGGGCTTGTCCAGGAAACGCAACCACTACACACATGTAAATAGTGTGTGTGGAGTGAACTCAACAAAAGGTATAAAAAAGCCATTGTCTGTGTGTAGGGTGCAGGTACAGTTGTATGGACGTCAGTTGCCGGCATTGGTTGATACTGGAGCTTCCCGCAGTGTAGTGAGCCAATCATGGATTGACGGTGTGTGTGCTGAGTTTCCACACCTCCTCCGGGCGTGTTCCCATGACCCGCGCTTGCATGTATGTGTAGCCAATGGGGAAGTAGAAGCGAAGGTTTCTGTGAAACTTCATTTGAAAATAGGTTGATTTTCTTGGAATTATGTGTTCTGGGTAGTTCCTAATCTCGCTTATGAGATTATTTTGGGATTTGATTTCTTGAGCCATGTGCAATGCATGGTGGATGCGTCGGAGCTTTGTTTGCATTTTCGCTTCGCCCCTCATGAAAAAGTTCATTTTGTAGTTAACTTTGTGCTCGTCAGTGCTGGTTCTCTGGCTACTGGCGAAATGACAAGGGATGGTAGGGATGACAAGGTTGGCAGTCTGGAACAGAGGTTGTTAGACGGTTGAGGGCTATGTACCCTGATGTTTTAACCAAGAAGCTTGGGAAATGTGATATCTTGCCGTATGGATTCCGTGTTAAGGATGACACCCCAGTGAGGGCTCCTCATCGTCGTCTTTCTCCCCCGAAACTTAAAATTATGCACGGCATTGTTGATCGCATGCTGCATGAGGGTGTGATTTCGCCCTCAACGTCTGAATTTGGCACTCCCACATTCCTGGTGGCTAAAAGGGAAGCAGGTGAATTCAGATTAGTGCATTCTTACACTCAGGTAAATAAACAGATTGCCTTTGACCCATTTCCTATGCCTACCATTGAAAGTGCTCTCACACATCTGGGGAAGGCTAAATTATTTTCGGTTCTAGACTGAATTCAAGTTTCCACCAGTGCCTAATCCATCCGGACTGCCGTAAATATTTAGCGTTTTCCACACCTTGGGGCCATTTAGAATACAATAGGGTGCCTCTTGGGGCCTCTTTTGGCTCTCAGGCATTGTCACGTGTTCTGGACCAGGTGTTAGGAGACCTGAAGTTTCAGGGTGTTTTTAATTACATTGATGACATCATTGTGTACAGTAACTCCTGGGAAGAACACATGGAACACTTGAAACAGGTCTTGGATAGACTTAGAGCTGCAGGGATCACTCTGAACCCGGATAAGTTAACCCTGGGTAAATCTTGGGTGAGATTTCTGGGATATGTGGTATCCCAAGGCGAGCTCAGAATTGATCCCGAAGAAATTCGGCCTGTTTTGAACTTTCCCAAACCCAAAAATGTTAAGGGTGTGCAAAGGTTCATGGGAATGCTCGGATATTATGCCCGGTTTATTGAGAGCTTTGCGGGGCTGGCAGCTCCCGTGAATAAACTTAAAAAAAAGGGGCAGGCCTTCGAGTGGGGTGAGGAGCAGGAGGTTGCCTTTCAGGAATTGAAGAATAGGTTGGGTACTCCTCCCATTTTGATACTTCCTGACTTTGAGAAGCGTTTTGTCCTGCATGTGAATGCCTCCTCTACTGCGCTGAGCGCAGTTCTTGGGCACTTAGAGAAGGGGAGGCTGAGATCCATGGCTTATGTGAGCCGTGCCTTATCTGACTTGGAGAGGAGATTAGGGGCATATGAGAAGGAGGCTCTTGCCTGCCTCTTCGACATGGAGAAATTTCACTCTTATCTCGATTGTGCAGAATTTGATCTGTATACGGATAATCAAGCGCTAACATGGGTTCTTAATCATCCACACCAGTTGGGCAAGCTGGGTAGGTGGGTATTGCGGTTGTCTAGGTTCAGATTCAAGGTCCAGCACATACGGGGTTCAGAGAATGTCATCGCCGATGCGCTCTCGCACATGTTTAATGCTGATGAGTTCTGTACTGATGAGGAATCGGGGACTGCGAACGAGGTGTCTGCTTTGCGTGTAATTCCAGAGTCCTTCGTGAAATTGAAGGAGGCTCAGGTGTCGGACCCTCTATGCATAGAAATTAGAGAGAAACTCAAACAAGGGGAGGAAGTGCCTTATGCTATCTTCAAGGAGCTCGTGTGTTACACGGGGAAAAGTGGGAAGGCTCAAAAGGTGTTAGTGCCTTCCTCTCTGCAAGCCATGGTGCTAAAGTATTTCCATTCTTCCCCCATGTGGTGTACGGGTTAGAATATCACCACAGCCGACCTGTGCTTGTCGTACGAGGTGACTAATCGGGATGTGTTCGGGACCTGCAATGTATTCGGACCTTCGCCTCATGTTTCCTTTTTCTTCTTCTCTATCTCGTCATCTTTCTCTTTTCACCTCACCAGGTCCCGTCATACCATTTCTTTCCTCGGCATCGTCTGAGGCCAGGGCGAGGTATTCCTTCCTAATGAGGGCCTCTCCTCGCAATTGAGTGCTGACTCCAACTTGTGTGACCACACAACCTTTGCCAGTGACGGTTTAGCGAACCCTTCTCACTGTCCCAGCAGGCAAGTTTAGGTGCGGAGCCCGTATTCATGCACATGTACACCCACGTGGCACCACTGGTGCCGCCCTGGCGGGGGTGTCTGTGAGGCCGACCTGCCCCCACAGCCATACCCGCTGGGGCGACGTGTTACCGCTCTGCAGGGGAGGCCGGTGTAATCAACCACAAGTCCCCTGAAATGGCGCCTAGGGTGACCTCTATAGTGGGAAGCCTGGGAGGTTTTCCCAGGTAGGGGAATAAAACCGGCCTTGCCCAGGATGTACGACTTGTCCCTGGTTTGGCCCGGTGCACATGCTAATGTGCTACTGGGCCAGTGATTCACAGTGAACGGCGGTGAAGAGTAGCTGCTCCTATGTACAGCTTAGGCCTGTGGGAGGTTGGTCCCCCTACCAACGGCATTCCAACTGCTGGCTTCTTTTCTCTACCCCCCGAACAGCACGCTGACGCCGACAGTCCTATTAGGGGGGACATTCATCATGGCTTCTAAAAGCACTCAGGGTGGCACCCTAAACAGCCAAACAAAAAGGCAGCGGAAAGATGACTTGAGCCACTCATCGGACAACGATACGGGCAGGTCCACCACCACTGTCCCCTTACCCACGCCTCGTTTTCATGTTGTCAGAGGTCTTGAGAGGCACACCTTCCAAAAGGTGTCTCCCTTTGAGCTCAAGAGAGGAATTGACAGTGCAATTGGTGGTCCTGTCAGGGATTGCAAGAAGATCATGAGTGTCAGGACCTGTTGGAGACGTCGAATGCCGCCCAGTCACGTGGACTAATGGCTATGAAACTGTTCTGCGGGGCGACCACACACTTCCCTGTTGAGGTTAAGCCCCACACGTCCCTGAATACGTGCAAGGGCATCATTTAGTGTCCTGACCTGGTTGAGGTCCCAGAGGGTGAGCTTCTTCAAGAACTGCAATCTCAGTACGTTGTCCATGTGCGCCGAGTGCATAAGAATGTCAATGTCATTCAGACTCCGACAGCAATGCTGATTTTAACATTTGGTATCCTAGATCTCCCGGCATCCTTAAAGGTTGGCTATTTAAATATCCGGGTTAAACTGTTTATTCCTTCTCCACTTCGCTGTTACAACTGCCAGCAATACGGTCACTCTTCTGCTCACTGCAAGAAACCCGCAGTATGCCCCGAAATGCTCCGATCCTCAGTATCCTTCTGACTCGCCTCAATGCATGAAACCACTGCGGTGTGCCAACTGCCATCACGGACACCCAGTATGGTCAAAGGAGTGCCCTGTTTTTCACGAAGAACAGGGCATCTAGAAGTTACGTGTTGAAGAGAAGATCTCTTTTGGTGAAGCTAGGAAACGGTATCAGACACTTCAAGGTGTACCACAGCCATCCGTGCCTTACAGCAAGGTAGTGGCCTCCCACCCTCCAAAGAAAGATGCAGGTACGCAGACTGTTGACGTGGCAAACCCAGACCGATGTGCCTACAACTCCACCTCCCCTTCAGCGCCCTTTGAAAGCTAGAACAGCAACAGTCAGCACACAGTGTGGTCCCACTACCAATCTAAGTCTTCTACTGACAAAGTGGTATTAAAACCTGTAGGGAAGGCTCACACTTCGCCCTCCTCAACCCTTCCCCGCACTAGTGCAGGCGAATGGGAGGCAGCTCGACGCTCGCCAACCCACCAACCTACCACCTTGGATACTGACGTTGAAGTATCCATGGTCACGGGTACTACTCAGGAGGACACCGACAACGATCCGAGTTTCTACAAACCTGTGCTGCACAGACAGAGGGGAAAAGTAAAAGGCAAATAGTTTCCCACCCACCCCCCCCCACTTTTACACAATGTCTCTTCTCCAGTGGAATTGCAGGGGGTACTTCTGCAACTTAACAGAACTGCAACTGCTTTTATCATCTCGCACACCCTTGCTTACTTGCTTGCAAGAGACCCACTGATTCCCCCTCTATAAGAGGGCACACGTTCTATCGCACTGACAATGTGCAGGCGGACCACGCATGTGGTGGTGTGTGTATTATTGCCTGGGACACTATCTTCCATGAGGCCATTACCCTCAATTCTCCTCTTCAAGTAGTGGCAGTTCGCTGCTACCTTGGCATTTTCGTAACGGTATGCAGCCTATATGTACCCCCCGCTCCAAGACTCCATCGTGCGGATATTAAAGGTATTCTCTCTCAACTGCCACCACCGTTTGTCGTCGTTGGTGATTTTATTGCCCACAATGAACTGTGGGGCTCATCGCGTCAGGATAGCAGAGGCCAAATGATTGAGAGGGTCTTCACTAGTACCAACCTGGTCCTGTTAAACACTGGTTCTGCTACACACTTCACCTCCCACACTTGCTCTCTCCTTTTGTAGCCCCGCCTTAATGACCCATTTTGAGTGACCACTATCCGATCCTTTTGGATAGTTTGGCGAGACTTTCCCCGCAACTTCCGTCTCAATGGGTGATTAAGAGCGCAGACTGGGAGAAATTCCAGGACAACCTCCAAGTACCCACCACATTCCATCCAGATGTGGACATGGCTGTGGAGCAATTCACTGCCATGATGGTATCGGCAGAAGAGGCATCCATCCCTACCTCTCCGCCCACCGGTCAGCGGCGCACACCCTGGTGGAACGACCGGTGTTGTAATGCTATCCGTGCACGGCGACGAGCACTCCGACGGTTTATGGCTCGACCGACACAACAGCATCTGGATGAATTCCATATCTGCAGAGCCCGAGCGCGACGAACCATCCGCGACAGCCGACGCACCTCCTGGAGGGAATATGTTTCTCAGCTTACTGTGTCTTCCACAGGTCAACAAGTATGGACCACTATTCGGAAGCTATATGGGCGCGATTGTAGCACCCACGTTCCTTATCTCCGAATACATGGTACCCTAGTGCATGATGAACAGGCCGTTGCTAATCAGCTCGGCCATGTTTTTGCCGAAGTATCGAGCTGCGCACGGTACACCCCTGCTTTTCAAACAATTCAGGCTATTCGCGAGGGTGCTGTAGTTGACTTTAGTCATTCCGGAGGAGAAGATTACAACCAACCTTTCATACTTAACGAACTGGAGAAAGCACTATCACATACAAAGCAGTCATCGGCCGGCCCAGACGGCATACACTACGCGATGCTACAAAATCTTCCTGCGGCAGGGACTGCTGCTGTCTTACGGTTATTTAATTCCATCTGGGAATCTGGGACTTTCCCCTCCAACTGGGGAAAATCAATCCTGGTGCCCATTTTAAAACCGGAAAAAGACAAAGGTGAGGCATCTAGCTGCCGCCCTATTTCCCTTACCAGTTGACCCTGCAAGACCATGGAGAGGATGGTTAACTCCCGCCTGGTATATTACCTTGAGACATGGCGGCTCCTCTCACCGCTTCAGTGTGGCTTCAGGCGTAACCGTTCGTCCGTTGACCATCTCGTCGGCTTGGAATCTGTGTTGCAGGACTCCTTCCTCCACGGACAGCACGTCACCGCTGTGTTTTTTGACCTGGAAAAAGCCTATGACACGACATGGCGGTATGGTATCCTTCAGCAGTTGCATGGGTGGGGCTTTCGGGGCTATCTCCCCTTTTTATCTCTAATTTTATGGGCAATCGATTTTTTCAGGTTCGTAACAGTACCTCTCTCTTTCGGGCATACGTACAGGAGACCGGTGTTCCGCAGGGAAGCGTTCTTAGCGTTACCCTCTTTGCAGTGGCCATCAACAGTATTGTCTCAGCCGTTCAACCCCCGGTGCAATGTGCGCTGTATGTTGACGATCTGGCCATCTTCTGTCACTACGCTACGTTTGTCATGGCTGAGCGACAGGTTCAGCTTGCAGTTCGGCGGCTGGAGGCATGGGCAGATTCCAACGGTTATAGGTTTTCTCCATCAAAGACCCAAGTACTACATTTCTCTCGTAAGCGCTGTATATGCCCTGCACCAGAGATTCGATTGTATGGCTCAGCTCCCGGTCCCTGCTACAGTGAAATTTCTGGGTCTAATTTTTGACCAGCGATTGACCTGGTTGCCTTTGACTTTTGCTTTTATCTGTTTTTCTATGTATTGTAACTTCCTCCACTGTGTGGGATTTTTTTAATCCTTGTCTCCCGTCCTTTTCTCGTCTGTCTGTAACATGGTTGTTCTGTCATTCCATCCCATTCTCTTTTTCCACCCTTTTATGTCTTTACGTTTTTAACACAACCTGTGGGTGCTAATGGACTTTGCTGCCGATGCGCCCCCACATCACCACTCACTCACTATTTCCATTCTTCAGTATTCGGTGGACATCTGGGTGTGGCGAACACACTCAAAAAGATAGCGCTGCAGTTTGCTTGGCCCACTTTAGCTTCTGATGTCAAGGACTTTGTTAAGAAGTGCCTGGATTGTCAACTTTGAAACCACCTCGACAGGCGAATGTTGGGCTTTACACGGCCGACCTTCCTGAGGCTCCTTGGCATAGTGTCCACTTGGATGTTTTTGGGCCCCTCGTTAGAACTAGAAAGGGTAACATTTGTTTGTTGATTGCTGTGGACATTTTTACGAAGTTTGTTTTCTTGTTGTGTATACGCAATGGAAAATTTTTGGGGCTTCCATATTTTTGGTCTCTGACAATGCTCGGCACTTTCAGTCTGCTGTTTACTGCAACATGTGCTTTGAATTGGCGATGCGCCCCATTTTCAGCACTCCCTACTTCCCGAAAGGGAATATGGTAGAGCGTTTTAATTGCAACCTCAAGGCCTGCCTGACTATTTTCTACAATAGAGATCACACTAGATTGGATGAGGACTTAGACCTCTTGAATGTGGGCTTTAATTCCACGGAACATGGGTCTACGGGTTTTCCTCCTTGTGTCCCTTTCCTGGATAGGCATCTCACCCACCCCCTTCTGAATGAGTGGGAAATTCCTTCTCCTCTCCTTCCAGTGGATGAGGCTTCCCGTGAGGCATTGTACAGGGAGGTGGGCAGTAACTTAAAGAAGGCACAAGATGTGGTTGCAAAATGCCATGATGCTATGCGTATTGAGCACGATTTTCAGCCAGGGGATTGGGTTTTATATAAAAACTTTGTTCTGCCAGTTGCAGCTGATAATTTTAGGTGGTAAGTTCATTCCGAAATTTGTTGGGCCCTTTTTAATAAAGAAGGCTTTGGGTCCCAACACTTTTCTGCTGGGGCATGCTGAAAGCGGCAAGATATACAGGAAGGCCCACTGTATGCAATTAAAGAAATTTGCTTGTTAACCTCACAGAATGGAGCTAGGGTTTGTTTTGTATGACTACTGTAGGTAGGACTAATATGTAATCTGTAATAAAGGAGTAATGTTTATAACAGGTGTAAATTTAGTGTAGAACGTGTTCAGCCAGGGGATTGGGTTTTATATAAAAACTTTGTTCTGCCAGTTGCAGCTGATAATTTTAGGTGGTAAGTTCATTCCGAAATTTGTTGGGCCCTTTTTAATAAAGAAGGCTTTGGGTCCCAACACTTTTCTGCTGGGGCATGCTGAAAGCGGCAAGATATACAGGAAGGCCCACTGTATGCAATTAAAGAAATTTGCTTGTTAACCTCACAGAATGGAGCTAGGGTTTGTTTTGTATGACTACTGTAGGTAGGACTAATATGTAATCTGTAATAAAGGAGTAATGTTTATAACAGGTGTAAATTTAGTGTAGAACGTGTTTATATTGTCACGTGGTTAAAAAAAATTTTATCATCATTTTATTTGTCAGAAACAAAATTTAAATCTTTTCTCTAGTTCGGGTTTCCCTCAAGCTCAGATGTTGTAACACCTGTGTTGTAATTTGGGTCTCTGCAGGGCTGGGAGAGTGCGAGTCTTGCACTTATTTGTATGGGGACGCAGGCGTGACCGCGTTTCAGCCAGGCCAGCTGACGCTTTGTTTGCTGTGGTTCTGGAGAAATACGGCGCAGGCTTGTTTACCGTTCTTTTGAGGCCAGCTGGGAGCGCGCAGTCGCCATGCGCAGGCGAGTGTAGCAATTTAGCGGCCGGTTTTCTGACTACGTGGACATCCCAGCGTGGGCGTGTGCCTGGCCGGCTTGTTGTAATAACTTTACGTGTTTGGAAAACACAGGAAAACTTCCCGTCAGAATGTTTTTCCCGTAGGGGTTTTGGGGCCAAGTAATTTGTTTAAAAGAGACATAAGTTGTTTCTTCGGGGCTGTAATCCTGTGGAAGGCTGCTAGCTGCCCGGCCGTGCGTCGTTGGAGTAATAGTGAGAGAAATGGCTTCTGAGGGATGCCTTGGTTTTAGTCTTCCGTAACTTATGTTTCTTCTTAATTAACTTTAAAATTCCTTTTTCGTGGTAGTTGCTCTCTTAAATAATTTTTTAACAATGGGTTACTAACTTTTAATGATGTCAGAACTAAAATTTCCTTTTATTTTCCATTACCACGCTGTAATTTGTTTATCGCGATCCTTTTCTTACATGTTTATGATGACTGTATAGAACTAAACTAAATAATTTTTAAAGTCTTTTTCTTGTTAGTGAATGTTCTGGATAAGTTTAATTATGAAGTTGCGGAATAACTAATGACGTTTGGCATCACTAGGTGGCCTGGGAAAAATGATGATAAGAATAAATTAAAAATGGTAGCGTGTAGAATAATGGAATTATAATAACTATGTGTATTTATTTATTGGTATTGATTTATTGTAGAGGACGTGGAAGGTTTCACCTCATTTGTCATCACTATTTATTTTCTTAATAAATGTTTTGTGTTCTATTGTTTTTAGGGTTATCTTATTTTTCTCAGTATCCTGATTTTTAAATTCTTGTACAAGGATAAACCTATTAAAATGATTCTAGTGCCGAGGAGCTCTATGGCTATTTAAAGTTTTTATTTTGTTATTTATCTGAGTTACACATTTAGGAAGAGAAACCCTCCCCCCCCCCCCCCCCCCCATTTTTGGAAGTGAGACGTGACAATATTGTAAGTTTGTTTTGAAATGTGCATAAAATAGTGACCTGGGTGAACTCCATAACTCCATGCATTTTTCGTCTAAATGATTAGGACAAGAGGTTAGGGATTGTACTGATGCTCTTTTTAAGATTTGAAATGTAGATTAGGGTATGTTAGCTTTGTGTTATTGTTTATGATTGAGTTTGGTAATGCTGTATTCTCTTGTTTATAGGCTGTTCTTTGCTAAGGAATTGTATGTGTTATTTTTCTTAAGATATTTTGTAATTTATCAATGGCTCTCTAATAATACTTCAAGTTTGATGATAATTATAAATAATGTAATGGAAACAGAGAGTAAAGCCTTTTTTCGATCTGTTAATTGAATTGTGAGGCCTGGTAGATGGCATTTGGTGCAGGTTGCTCAGTATTCTTTTATTGTGTTTTTTTTTTAATCCTCTTTTGTAAGATCCTCAGGTGTGTTCTTCCTGTTTAGCAGAGTCTGTTTTAAGATGTTTATCTGTTTTATATCACGCATCTCGGTTGGGCGTTGAGCCGAGGCAAAAGAGGACGACGTAGAGTGGACTGCTACGACGCGGATGTGTGGAGCTGCACATTGGCAATCTCCGCTGCCGGCTAGCCTTCTACACCGATGGAGTGGACGGTGGATCCAGCGCCTGAATTCCCTCATCCCTCACGATGCCGCTGCGAAGCGGGTGGACTGTACGCGCTTGACCCATGGCCGCTTTGACTTTTCCCGGTTTTCCCTGATCGTATCAACCCAGGTCTTGTTATCAACACGTTGCCTCTGTTGTAGTCGTTCTTTGGCTACACTGCTACGTGTGTACCTGCCTACAATACTTCTAGCTTTACTTAACAGTCTGTCAACTCCTGGTATTTCCTGCTTTGCATCCTTGATGCACAGCTTTAATGTGTGGGCAAGACATTGTGGATGGGTCCGAGATGATTTTGAAGACACTGGAGACACAAAAATACAGGTAGACTACCATCATTTGGGATTCCCCATTCAGTCATCAATGAAGTCAACATATCTTGGATACTGCTTGCTGTGTGCAAACTCGGGAAATGATGAACATTCAGTGTGAAGCTCTTGTAAACCCATTCACAGGTAGCATAGTGGATAGTTAAGGAAATTTAATTTTAATTGACTCTTGAGGTACAAGTGTCAGATGTGAATGAAACTGAAAGCACTCCAGTCTTGATATATTTAGCTAATTCTGTTTTTATGTTACTCACACACTGATCGTACAAACCAGGGCCGGAATTCTCTAACTTTTTGCTGTCTTTATTTAAAGATGGTTAACGTGTAACCCTCTTTACGAGACGAAATGGTATTCTTTACCGCAAAGCGTCACTCTGGCTGTCTTTGAGTGGACTCCTGACTATCTTTATATTAAGACAGGCTTCTGTTGAATCTTTATGAGCAGCAACGTAAATACAATGGCCGCCGTATTTATATTATGTTGTTGAAACACCACCAATAATACATGAAATTGCTGTTAATTAATTGTGTACATTTAATTTTTTTCCAGTGAAGTGTGTATACATAATAAAATGGCAGCGATATTGAGACGGTTGGACTTAATTGACGACATTGAGAGACAAGAGGGGCGTCAAAAGATTAAGCTGCTGCGACGGGGGATTCGGGACATCCTAAATCCATTCACAGAAATGGAAGAAGAACAATTCAGGGTCACTTACAGGTTACCTCCTGTCTTAGCACTAGAACTAACACAGATTTTGAAGCTGCATTTAAGAAGTCCGATGCGAATAATGTGCATTTCGGAGGAAATAAAAGTAAGTAATTTAAGGTTAGTTTTATGGCAGTATTCAATTATTCGCAGTCGAGAGAAAATATTCTATTTGAACCTTATCCTTCATTGTGTTGTTATTATTTTTGTTGTGTAGCGTCAGATGTGTATGTGACTTTTGTGGACTCCAGCTGATATTAGAACATTATGAAAAAGATTGAATGTGCACTTGTGTATTCGAACAACATTAATGCTGTCAACACATAAAATCCAAATGTGAAGGTGGAGAGAAGAGCAGCAATATGGGTGATTAATGAACTGCAGATGTTATTCTTTTGCTTGTGATGCCGTTAGAAATCCTATTAAAAGTACAGTAACCAATATAATTATTTACAGGTACTTATTGCTCTTCAATTTTATGCAAGTGGCTCGTACCAGAAGTGTGTTGGTGATAGCGTGCTGACGTGTGTAAGCCAACCCTCAGTTAGTCGAGCCATCCGAAATGTCACAAGGGCAATCAATACTGCCATGTTGAACAACTGGGTTTACTTCCCAGATAATGAAAACGAGTTGCAACTGAACAAACAAAGGTTAGTATTGTTTCATAACAAATCTTTTATGTTTTGGTTTTTCCTAACTTTAATAGCAGTAGTTTTGTTGAAACTGTAACATTTATTGGAACATGTAGCTTAATTTAAAAATTTCATACTTTAATCTTTTACTAACCTGTCTTTACTCTGTGTGTGTGTCTGTATGTGTGTGTGTACAAATAGCACATGGACTTGGCACTAAAATAATTAAATACAACATGAAAAGCTGGTTTATGAGTTAGGTAAAAATCCCCCCCCCCCCACTTCCCCCTTCCAAAAGAATTGCTAGTGCATTGTACAAAAGGTTATTATAGTGGTAGTCTGCTGGATTCACATAATACTTAAGTTTGTTGAGAGGAAAATAGTGACATTTGTTTTCCAAAACAGAATCTTTAGTAATAGATAACATTACAGTTTCTAATTCCAGCGATCATTTTAATATAACTGAAATAGTAGTTTTTACTTATGTATCTCTGGATAAGAAAGGCCTATGTCCTTAGTTACACAGGGCCGAGCTTAAAATATTAGTGACTTGAGCTTGCGCCAAAGAGTATTTGTGTTAATAGTGTTATTATTGTGTAAATCTTTCATTTATGTATTTTGTGGTGTTTTTGAATTGTCTTTTTTAATGTAGTCAAATTTTATATGATAAGCCACTGCACACTCATTGTAATTGCTTAGGTTCATGGAAACAACAGGCTTTCCAGGTGTAATGGGAGCAGTGGACTGCACACATGTTCTCATTATTTCTCCAACTGGCGATGAGGAAGCAGTATACGTGGACAGGAAACACAACCACTCCCTTAATGTTCAGCTTGTGAGTAGAATATTTTCAGTTACGTTTACTTCACGTGCTGTATTTTGTTACAGCTCAGTAAAAGGTCAATAGGTATATACTATTTAGAATTGTAGTTAAAAACATTTGTTTAATTTATATACATTACACTTCTTTTTTACATTTCCTAAATTTTACATGTATTTGTTGTGGTTCAGTTTGCTGTATTTGCATTAATAGTTCATTTTTTTCCTTTAATAAACTGTTTCAATCTTTTATAAAATCAGTTTTTAAATAACACTTCTCACATGTTGCTTGGTAGTAATATTCAGTGTTATAGACATTCATGCCTCAAATTATGATACTAAACTTCATCATTGCAAGGTACTTGTACTTACACACTTTCTATGTTAAATGTAATAAATTAATATGACCAACAGATCTGCAATTACGACATGCTTGTCATGGATGTCAACGCCAGATATCCTGGCAGTACACACGATGCAGCTATCTGGAGGCTGTGCAATGTGAAGAGGACTTTGATGAGGCGCTACAGAAATGGAGACACCAATTCATGGATACTGGGTATGCCAACTTGAGGTGCAAATACGGGAATACAGAATGGTGAAAAAGTTAACAGTTTTGTTTTATATTTTGTAGGAACATACATGTCCTAAGTATGCCAGCAGTTTCAAACATTTTGGGGTGACTGAAAGAAAGTTGTAACCAATTTCTAATAACAAATGCAGAATTATATTTTTAGATAGGGAATTTGCCAGCAGCTGGGGATTCAATTAACTAAACGTAACCAATGACAATCAGATGGTTGTAGGTACCCACAGAATAGTGCTTGTAGACAGAAACACACACAAGGATGGCACATTTTCACGCGGATGCACAACTCACAACGTTTCAATGGTTTAACCCATCTTCTAGTCAAAGTTTGTGTTTTGAAATGTGGCATGGGCAGCATCAGCATCTCATAACAAGAATTTTAACTCCTGCTACACCACAAGAGTAGTTAGGTCTTTACCTCCTTCCTACAATAGTGCAAAGCTAAGGCGCTGGGAAGTGGCCCATCAATACATTACCAAGTCCAGACAGTTACCAGCCTTAGTATTCAATCGTCGTGAATCGCGCACCGGCGTGAAATGTGCCATCCTCGTGTGTGTTTCTGTCTACAAGTGCTATTCTCTAGAGTACATGAAACCACCTGTCTTCTGTCTTATGCAGTCAGTAGCCTAGCGGCCTTTAAGATATCTGTTTGTTCGATATCAATCAGGCATGCTATTATGACCATGCAAGCTTGGCAACATCATTTACATACTCAGTTGGCTCAAACTTGTAGGGGGTAACATTACTACATTTTATCTATGTTAGCAATAAAAATATCACACACGCTGAAATGTAACCTAATAGTCTGGTATATAATTATATGTTTAACATATATAGTTGTAGTCAATCGTTCTAAATGCTAATTTATTTAGAAACATAATCAGCAAGAAAAGAGGGCTAGTTAAAAGCTTTAAAAAAAATTATATTTTTGTTAGCCAATTAATAATTTGTCTAGATCTACCTGTTCTTGATTTTTTTAACATAAGTATGAGATATAAAAGCAAGTTTCATAAGTAGTATTTCTCCTTTGTATTGAATCAATATCTACGTTGTGTATATTTACATAAATAACAGTTAAAGTAACTTGGAAATTTTTGTGTTGATATTACTGTGATATTAATTTAATTGTAAGTAATGTCTCCTTCAGAATTCCCTTCATGATTATTTATTTTTAGGTTTAAATTTGAAATTAAGGTTTTATATTGAGTGCTATGAAAGCTTACTGTTATATTTGTGACATACCCAAAATTAACAGTGATTTAAACATTTCTGTGGATGGCAAAATTGATTAACAAAAGGGTGAATAATTTTTTTAAATTTTTTGATAGGTGATTCTGGATATCCACTTGAACCGTGGTTACTGACACCAATTCTTCATGCTCCAGATGGAACGCCAGAAGCAATATACACGACGGGTCATTGTAGTGCTCGATGTGCAATAGAGAGATGTAACGGGTTGCTCAAAAGTAGATTTCGATGTTTATCGAAAGCTAGGCAATTGAATTATGCACCACACACTGCAGCGCTAATAGTCAATGCATGTGTGGTACTGCACAACTTTTGTGTTAGAAACAAATTGCCTCTGTATCTCACTGTTGGTGAACAACCAGTGCCAGACATCGAAGGGATTTACCAGGATCAATATGAGGCAGATCATGAGATTGATATTCAAAATGATGGATGACAGACAGTTGATCTCCTTATCAGGAGATATTTTCAGTAATTTATTAAGTTAGCAAAACTATATAAGTAAAGATATTTTTCAATAATGTGATTTTTAATGTACTTACTAAACAATCCTGGGGGTCAAAATTTTCCATATTACCATTTTTAATAAGAAAAAAAAACAGTTATGTAATGTTTTGTGTGCT
Organism: Bacillus rossius redtenbacheri; assembly: GCF_032445375.1. Lineage (NCBI taxonomy): Eukaryota > Metazoa > Arthropoda > Insecta > Phasmatodea > Bacillidae > Bacillus > Bacillus rossius. The sequence goes on along the minus strand of NC_086330.1, from coordinate 257,032,557 downwards.
ATGTACACATTGAATACAAAATGTTGCAATCAAATTTTGAAGGAATGTTCAATACTTTGCTAATTGTTTTAGTATCGGCAGTTTTCATTGTAGATAAAATAGATACAATACTTACCAACTTTTACAATCTCTAGAATAAAAAGTATGTACAGAAGTTTGGGCTTGTGTACACTTTTAAAAACATGGTTTAATTTACTACTTTTGATAATGTCATGGAAGTTGTTACGGCAGCAGATTGTACATTTCTCATTTACCATGTGTGCACTCCGTAGGGTGTGCGATCACATTGGTCACGTGTCCCCTTAATACTGCAAACTTTGGGGCGACTGAATTGCGCCCCATTGGAAAGGGCGCCTTTCAGGTTTTTTCGAGCACACACACAATTATTTAAATCCTGATAGGCTGCCTTTCCAGAGTTGGCTGTTCGCTTTGCTTTAAGCGAAAGAAAACCCTGAATTGTGCCC